>NC_086321.1:377090492-378290492 GCF_036172605.1 Pelobates fuscus
TGCAGAATGTAAACTATATCAACATGCCAAATGTAAACTATATCAACATGCAGAATGTAAAATATATCAACATGCAGAATGTAAACTATATCAACATGCCGAATGTAAAATATATCAACATGCAGAATGTAAACTATATCAACATGCCGAATGTAAAATATATCAACATGCAGAATGTAAACTATATCAACATGCAGATTGTAAACTATATCAACATGCAGAATGCAAAATAAATCAACATGCAGAATGTAAAATATATCAAACATAGAAACATAGAATGTGACGGCAGATAAGAACCATTCGGCCCTATCTAGTCTGCCCAATATCAACATGCAGAAACGTAGGGAAGTAGGGAAATCAAAGATCTGTGGTGTAAACACTGACCGTGTATTAGATCTGTGGTGTAAACGCTGTGACGGTGTATTAGATCTGTGGTGTAAACACTGACGGTGTATTAGATCTGTGGTGTAAATGCTGTGATGGTGTATTAGATCTGTGGTGTAAACGCTGTGACAGTGTATTAGATCTGCGGTGTAAACGCTGTGACGGTGTATTAGATCTGCGGTGTAAACGCTGACGGTGTATTAGATCTGCGGTGTAAACGCTGTGACGGTGTATTAGATCTGCGGTGTAATTGCTGTGACGGTATATTAGATCTGTGGTGTAAACACTGACGGTGTATTAGATCTGTGGTGTAAACGCTGTGACGGTGTATTAGATCTGCGGTGTAATTGCTGTGACGGTATATTAGATCTGTGGTGTAAACACTGACGGTGTATTAGATCCGCGGTGTAAACACTGTGACGGTGTATTAGATCTGCGGTGTAAACGCTGTGACGGTATATTAGATCTGTGGTGTAAACACTAACGGTGTATTAGATCTGCGGTGTAAACGCTGTGACGGTGTATTAGATCTGTGGTGTAAACGCTGTGACGGTGTATTAGATCTGCGGTGTAAACGCTGTGACGGTGTATTAGATCTGGGGTGTAAACGCTGTGACGGTGTATTAGATCTGCGGTGTAAACTCTGTGACGGTGTATTAGATCTGTGGTGTAAACGCTGTGACGGTGTATTAGATCTGCGGTGTAAACGCTGTGACGGTGTATTAGATCTGTGGTGTAAACGCTGTGACGGTGTATTAGATCTGTGGTGTAAACGCTGTGACGGTGTATTAGATCTGTGGTATAAACGCTGATGGTGTATCAGATCTGTGGTGTAAATTCTGTGACGGTGTATTAGATCTGTGGTGTAAACGCTGTGACCGTGTATTAGATCTGTGGTGTAAATTCTGTGACGGTGTATTAGATCTGTGGTGTAAATGCTGTGACGGTGTATTAGATCTGTGGTATAAACGCTGACGGTGTATTAGATCTGTGGTGTAAATGCTGTGACGGTGTATTAGATCTGTGGTGTAAACGCTGACGGTGTATTAGATCTCTGGTGTAAATGCTGTGACGGTGTATTAGATCTGTGGTATAAACGCTGACGGTGTATTAGATCTGTGGTGTAAATGCTGACGGTGTATTAGATCTGTGGTGTAAACACTGTGACGGTGTATTGGATCTGTGGTGTAAACACTGTGACGGTGTATTAGATCTGTGGTGTAAATGCTGTGACGGTGTATTAGATCTGTGGTGTAAATTCTGTGACGGTGTATTAGATCTGTGGTGTAAATGCTGTGACGGTGTATTAGATCTGTGGTGTAAATTCTGTGACGGTGTATTAGATCTGTGGTGTAAATGCTGTGACGGTGTATTAGATCTGTGGTGTAAACGCTGATGGTGTATCAGATCTGTGGTGTAAATTCTGTGACGGTGTATTAGATCTGCGGTGTAAATGCTGTGACGGTGTATTAGATCTGTGGTGTAAACGCTGTGACGGTGTATTAGATCTGTGGTGTAAACGCTGTGACGGTGTATTAGATCTGTGGTGTAAATGCTGTGACGGTGTATTAGATCTGTGGTATAAACGCTGACGGTGTATTAGATCTGTGGTGTAAATGCTGTGACGGTGTATTAGATCTGTGGTGTAAACGCTGACGGTGTATTAGATCTCTGGTGTAAATGCTGTGACGGTGTATTAGATCTGTGGTATAAACGCTGACGGTGTATTAGATCTGTGGTGTAAATGCTGACGGTGTATTAGATCTGTGGTGTAAACACTGTGACGGTGTATTTGATCTGTGGTGTAAACACTGTGACGGTGTATTAGATCTGTGGTGTAAACACTGTGACGGTGTATTAGATCTGTGGTGTAAATGCTGTGACGGTGTATTAGATCTGTGGTGTAAATTCTGTGACGGTGTATTAGATCTGTGGTGTAAATGCTGTGACGGTGTATTAGATCTGTGGTGTAAATTCTGTGACGGTGTATTAGATCTGTGGTGTAAATGCTGTGACGGTGTATTAGATCTGTGGTGTAAATTCTGTGACGGTGTATTAGATCTGTGGTGTAAATGCTGTGTCGGTGTATTAGATCTGTGGTGTAAATGCTGTGACGGTATTTAGATCTGTGTGCACGGTTACTGTGCAGGAAATCATTATGCAGAGAGGCATGTGCTGTGTAGGAAAAAGTGTCAAGCAGAGATTTTGGTTGCCGTGCAATAAATCTATATATGGAAAAGTTGCAGTGCAGCCGTTCTGCATGCAGAGAGGTATGCTCTATTGAAGCAGTTCTGCATGTAGAAAGCTATACTCCATGGCAGCCACTATGCCTTCAGAGATATATGCTCCATTGCAGCCATTCTGCACGCAGGGAGGTTTGTTGCATTGCAGCCACTCTGCATTAGTAGAGATATGCTCCATTACCCCCATTCTGCATGCAGATAGGTATGCTCCATTGCAACTATTCTGCATGTAGAGAGCTATGTTACATTGCAGTAATTCTGCATGCAGAGAGCTATGTTACATTGCAGTCATTCTGCATGCAGATAGGTATGTTCCATTGCAGTAATTCTGCATGCAGAGAGGTATGCTCCATTTCAGTCATTCTGCCTGCAGATAGGTATGTTACATTGCAGTCATTCTGCATGCAGAGAGGTATGCTCCATTGTAACTATTCTGCATGTAGAGAGATATGCTCCATTCCAGTCATTCTGCATGCAGAGAGCTATAGAAGATCATTGTGATATGTTTATAGAATAAGCAGGAGTGTGCGGTATGAGTAAATGAGACAGTATGTAGCAAACTTGGTTACATTATTTGTCATGTGACTGCATTCAATTTTAAAGTTTCTATTTCATATTACTGCTTGGTCACCACAGCTATTATTACTGTATGGCGAACCATCCATCTGTACAGCAATGCAGTGCAAAGCCACGAAAGCTAAAATGTACATTGCTCTCTGCAGTAAGACTAGAATGCCACTAGGGGTCTCCCTTTTACTTTCCCTGGGTAAACCTATAACACTTTATATAATCTACCTACTGGCAATTTGGCAACTCAGTTTTCTTCAGACACATATTGCTAAATTCTTAATGAATTTTTAGTCCCACAGAACCAAAATATGTTCCTTCAGCAATTTGCTGAGCCAAAATAAACATTAAGGAGCGGATTTTGTTTTTGGATAATTGGGGGGCTGTGATAACCCAGAACCGAGACTCGTTTGGCCAAGGCACTGGACGAAACGTTGGGGTATTTTTCGTTTCTAGCCCTAGGTCATTATACAGTTTCTGAAGGTAACCTTGCTGCACGTCATTTATGTGGACTAAGGTGTAGATACTTTGCACTTTATCTTTATTGCACTTCTGATTGTACACGTATGACATTGATATATTGTATCTAACCGCATACGTATGGTTTCCTTCGATTTGTATAATCTAGATATGGTAATACGTTGTTTGACCCATTTAGCACCGTGCATTAAATATTACTGTATGGCGAACACAGGGACTGGAATGGTGCGCTCACGATATTTCTATATTTCTTATATGTATATAACCCATAACCGAGGACAGATTTAGAGCGTACGGCAGAGATAGAGAGAGAGGGACGGTGCAGTAAGAGAGAACCAATAACGTTCACCCAATAAACAAGGAATAAATAATTGCCGAGGGAAACATTCATTTTAGGCCAATAAAAAGTTTCCCTAAAAAATTGCGGAGTTGGATTATTTATTGTTACATTTTTGAATGTTTTTGTCGTGAGTGTGTAGTTCCCTCATGAACTCTACATATTCGCTGGTTTAGTGAATTACCCTAGAAGCTGTCATTAGTCCCAGGCCGTTCGCCCTACTAAAGTGGCGCCCGTTGCAGATGGCCTTTAACATGTTTACAGTGTCCAGTCACCATTTTGCAAAAATAAAAATATTTGCACTCTATGAATATACTTTCATGTTTGTATTAAGATTGTTTTTTCTGCTTGCAGGAAAGCCCATTGGTCCTCCCATCGGTGCGTTTTCCTGCAGGCTACTTATTTAAAAAGACATAGGATCATTAGATTATATATATATGTGGGACCTGCCTCACATGCTAGGAGCACAACTACTTGTGGTGCAGCCAATGTATTCATGTGTGTGTGTCTGTATTCTTTCTGTATCACTGTGTGTGTGTGTGTGTGTATGTGTGTGTCTGTATTCTTTCTGTATCACTGTGTGTGTGTGCCTATATTCTTTCTGTATCACTGTATGTGTGTGTGTGTCTGTATTCTTTCTGTATCACTGTATGTGTGTGTGTGTCTGTATTCTTTCTGTATCACTGTGTGTATGTGTGTGTGTCTGTATTCTTTCTGTATCACTGTATGTGTGTGTGTCTGTATTCTTTCTGTATCACTGTGTGTGTGTGTCTGTATTCTTTCTGTATCACTGTGTGTGTGTCTGTATTCTTTCTGTATCACTGTGTGTGTATGTGTGTGTGTGTTTGTGTGCCTATATTCTTTCTGTATCACTGTATGTGTGTGTGTCTGTATTCTTTCTGTATCACTGTGTGTGTGTGTTTCTGTATCACTGTGTGTGTGTGTCTGTATTCTTTCTGTATCAATGTGTGTGTGTGTCAGTGTATCGCTGTAGGTATCTGCGTGTGTCTTTATTGTCTGTGTGTTACTGTATGTATCTGTTTGTGTGTATTCTCTCTGTTACTGTATGTATCTGAGTGTCTCCTTGTCTTTGTGTGTATGCCTTCTTTCTGTGTTACTGTGTGTCTCAGTTGGTATTTGTGGCGAAACCAGCTTCGCCACTGTGAACTGGAGAGGCCTGGCTGCTAGCCTCCTGCCCTGCGACTACGGCCCATGGACATATTGCTCTATAAACACTATATTTGGGCATGTAATAATTTATATTGCTGCTACTGGCCCTTTAAAATCAGCGATGGACATATTGGGACTTTTGGGACTAATGTCCCTTTAAGACTTTGTAACATATCACAGTAATACTGTCTTAAATATTATGTAGGTATTTATGTGTTCAGTTAAACTGGGGATATGTAGAAATGTGTGTTTTATGTGTTAAATGTATCAGTATGTAATTTTATGTCTTTTACTGTCTTTTTGCAACCATGTGGTTAATGGAGTCTGACTCTAGTCCTAGATAATTGGATTACTTCTCCAATTATCTCCAGGGCAGAAGGGAGGAAGCCGGGATGCATTGTGGGGGATGTTTTACTTCTGTTTGGGTCAGATTGTGCCATGCTGCAAGCTAAGGCCCAAAAGATACTTTTAGTAACTTTTAAACCCCTGGTCGGATCCATGCCATTTTTTAATATGTTGTTCCCCTGAATGGATTGATTGTGGATATGTATTTTTATGTGAATGTGATGTATGGTTTTAAAGTTATGAAAGTTGTGTAAAAGTATATTTTACTCTGTATGCATAATGGGATTATGTGTCACACTAAGGGGAGGGGATGTGTGGGAGGTAACATCTATGTCATTGGTTCTTTTATGCCTCCCCCTGGGTGTGGCCTGTATGTGTGAGTTGGAAATAAAAGCCAGACTGGGTGTCCCAGTCTAGAGTTCTTGCTTAACCCTCAAAGCGATGTGTCGTCTCGGTCTTTGGGGGAATGGGATTGTATGCTGACTGCCAAGAGTGTAAGCCGATGCCTGCTTTTCTTGTTCAGCTGTTCCAGTGTTCGTGTGGTTCCAGTCGGGAGAATGGTGTTTGCAGTAGCTGCCTGTGCATCTGGAAAGGGGATTATCGCCTAAACTGGGTTTTATCCTCTTGTAAGGGAAACGGTCCGTTACAATTGGTGGCAAGCGGCGGGATCGTTCCTACAACCAGAGGGACAGCTACAGACAACACTATTCCTTGGAGTTACAAATTGAGGGCAACGTTAGCACTCGTGCAGCGCCCCTGGCAGCAGAGGTATCCAGCGACTTGGAGCAGACAAGTATGGAAGGCTCTGACGCTGAAGATGATTTTATGGCCAAGGTGAGGCAGCAAGTGGCCCAGTATGGGGGTTATATATCCATGGACACATTCCAGGGGATCTGGAACCAGGTCATGGCTGAGCAAAACTCAAAGATGGACGAAGAGTATGATGAGCAGGAAGAGTGGTACAGCAGCAGAGTAGAGGCTGCATCCGAGGAGGTTAGCCGCCCCCCCCTGAGGCGGCTGGAAGAACCCGAAGTAGGGGTCCTCATAGATTGGTCCTGTGAGGAACCACAACAGGCAGGTGGAGATGGGACCGAGGTCTCTCTACCAGCCCTACAGGGATGCTGGGCAGTCGGCCCAGATCCCCAGCGGCAGTGTATAACCCAGGGAGCTGATGGTGTCGTCCATCCTCCCCAGCGGCAGAGTAAGTCCCAGGGAGCTAAAGGTGTCGTCCTTCCTCCCCAGCGGCAGATTGTATCACAGGGAGCTGAAGGTGTCGTCCTTCCTCCCCAGCGGCAGTGTGTGTCCCAGGGAGATGAAGGTGTCGTCCTTCCTCCCCAGCGGCAGGCTGAGTTACAGGGGGCAGAGGTTGTTGTTCCTGCCCCCCAGCAGAAAAGTGATATGCCAGGAAGGCAGTGTGAAGTAAAGGGAGAGGAGGGCAGCGTCCTCCCTCCCCAGCGGCAGTGTGTGTCTCAGGGAGCAGAAGGTGCAGTCCTTCCTCCCCAGCGGAAGTGTGTACCCCAGGGAGCTGATGGTGTCGTCCTTCCCCCCCAGCAGCAAAGTGATGTGCCAGGAAGGCAGTGTGAAGTGAAGGGAGAGGAGAGCAGCGTCCTCCCTCCCCAGCGGCAGTGTGTACCCCAGGGAGATGAAGGTGTCGTCCTTCCTCCCCAGCAGCAAAGTGATGTGCCAGGAAGGCAGTGTGAAGCGAAGGGAGAGGAGAGCAGCTTCCTCCCTCCCCAGCGGCAGTGTGTACCCCAGGGAGATGAAGGTGTCATCCTTCCTCCCCAGCGGCAGTGGGTACCCCAGGGAGCAGAAGGTGCCATCCTTCCTCCCCAGTGGCAGTGGGTACCCCAGGGAGCAGAAGGTGCCATCCTTTCTCCCCAGCGGCAGTTTGCCATCCAGAGAGAGGAGCTTGTTACACCCTCTCTCCCACGGCAACCTAACCCACCAAGGGGAGCTGTTAAGCCCCACAGCTGTGCAGATGGGACCGTAGTCTCTGCACTTACAGCACAAGGGATAGGGACGGTCGGTCCTGTTCCCCAGCCTCAGTGTGATGTATCCAAAGGGGAGACAGTCGGTCTCCCCCTCCGGCAGTCGAGCTGTGCACCTAAAGGGGAGACAGCCAGTCTCCAGCAACCAGGCGCCCACCAGACTACTCCCGTGGTAGTGCTGGCAACAGGACAGAGTACCGCTGGTCTCTGCCCCCTCAGCAACCCACCAAGGCAGCCTACCCGTCTCCCACCCAGCAGTGGTGAAACACCAGAACTTGGACAAAATCCTTCCTCACCCAGATGTAGTAACCGGTTAGTGTGGGTGGGCTGCTCTGTTATTTCTGTTTCGTGGGTGGGTTGCTGGACTAACCAGGGCACTGACCGGCAGAAAGTCAGGTACCCTGTTAGTCTAATTGGCAAAGGGGAGAAATGTGGCGAAACCAGCTTCGCCACTGTGAACTGGAGAGGCCTGGCTGCTAGCCTCCTGCCCTGCGACTACGGCCCATGGACATATTGCTCTATAAACACTATATTTGGGCATGTAATAATTTATATTGCTGCTACTGGCCCTTTAAAATCAGCGATGGACATATTGGGACTTTTGGGACTAATGTCCCTTTAAGACTTTGTAACATATCACAGTAATACTGTCTTAAATATTATGTAGGTATTTATGTGTTCAGTTAAACTGGGGATATGTAGAAATGTGTGTTTTATGTGTTAAATGTATCAGTATGTAATTTTATGTCTTTTACTGTCTTTTTGCAACCATGTGGTTAATGGAGTCTGACTCTAGTCCTAGATAATTGGATTACTTCTCCAATTATCTCCAGGGCAGAAGGGAGGAAGCCGGGATGCATTGTGGGGGATGTTTTACTTCTGTTTGGGTCAGATTGTGCCATGCTGCAAGCTAAGGCCCAAAAGATACTTTTAGTAACTTTTAAACCCCTGGTCGGATCCATGCCATTTTTTAATATGTTGTTCCCCTGAATGGATTGATTGTGGATATGTATTTTTATGTGAATGTGATGTATGGTTTTAAAGTTATGAAAGTTGTGTAAAAGTATATTTTACTCTGTATGCATAATGGGATTATGTGTCACACTAAGGGGAGGGGATGTGTGGGAGGTAACATCTATGTCATTGGTTCTTTTATGCCTCCCCCTGGGTGTGGCCTGTATGTGTGAGTTGGAAATAAAAGCCAGACTGGGTGTCCCAGTCTAGAGTTCTTGCTTAACCCTCAAAGCGATGTGTCGTCTCGGTCTTTGGGGGAATGGGATTGTATGCTGACTGCCAAGAGTGTAAGCCGATGCCTGCTTTTCTTGTTCAGCTGTTCCAGTGTTCGTGTGGTTCCAGTCGGGAGAATGGTGTTTGCAGTAGCTGCCTGTGCATCTGGAAAGGGGATTATCGCCTAAACTGGGTTTTATCCTCTTGTAAGGGAAACGGTCCGTTACAGTATTCTCTTTGTATCACTGTATGTATCTGTGTGTATCGTGTGTGTATCTGTGTACATACTACTTGCCACAGAGTGTCCATGGAAACGTTTTCAAATGTTGTCAGCTATGTGTTTAAGATCATTTTGCTAATTAGTAACAAATCAGATTTGAATATAACAGGAATGGTAATTGTGCAAGAAGGAACATTTTTATAAACAGATGCTAAACCATGCATATTTAGGTCATGTTTGCAAAATCACACAGTATAAAAATAGCAATACGATCACGAAGGAGTCTGGTATTCCTTACCACTGGGGTGTGTCAAGTGCTCTCCTTGTCACTAAATATGGTAATCTTTACCGGCTGACATCTTCATCGGAGGCTACTGCTATTCTTACAACAGCACTATCTGATGCTTAGCCTGGTCCAACGCGTCCAGGTCCTCTATAGCCACAGCTGGGACTTTGCATAGGTTTCACCATTCACCCAAAGAGACTCTTGGGGGGGGTGGAGGGGGTGGCCATATATTTTACTTACATCTAGGAGTGAGTTGGGTTACATTTATTGGTAAACACTGTCTCTTAAAATTTCTTTACATCATCATTGTTTATGGATAATCTTATTGCCCTTTTGGCATGCCAATCCTACTTCTTCTGGCACTATTGCCCCAAAGTCCTCTGCACCCACATGGTCACTGGTTAATGGGTGACCGCCTTGAGGAGACTTCTATAGGGGCTATATATATATATAAATATTATTCATTGGTCTATAGAGATTGAAAGCAATGCACACCTATCTCTCATGGCCTCCAGAAATAATTCACATTTTTGTTTTGTTTTTTTCCTTGTTGTATGTAGGATCTCGGCAAAATGTTGAATTATGTTCTGGGACCTCTTCTATTTAACATGTTTATAAATGATCTTGAAAAAAGCATTTAAAGCCATGTTTAAGTGTTTTGCAGATGACACAAACCTCTGTAAAGTAATATAATGAGAGCAAGATACAAATTTGCTGCAGAGGGATTTAGATAGACTGGGGGACTGGGAACTCAAATGGCAGATGACATTTAATGTTGAAAATGCAAAGTTATGCACTTTGAGGTCAAGAATGCACAGGCAACTTATACCCTTATTGGAAGCAAAATAGGGATAACAACACACAAGAAGGACTTGGGAATTGTTATAGACAACAAACTATGCAACAATGTGCAATGTCAATCAGCAGTGGCTAAGGCCAGTAAGGTATTGTCATACATGAAAAAGGGCATTCATTCTCGGGATGAGAATATCATTTTGCCTCTTTATAAATCACTGGTAAGACCACATCTTTGATATGCTGTGCAATTTTGGGCACCTGTTCTAAAGAAGGATGTTATGGCACTAGAAAAAGTGCAAAGATGAGCTACAAAATTAATAAAAGGAATGGAACATATCAGCTATGAAGAAAGGTTAACAAATGTAAACCTCTTTAGTTAAGAAAAAAAAAACACCTCAGAGGAGATATGGTATTATTATACAAATATATTCGGGGCCAATACAAACCAATGTGTGAAAATCTATTCACAAACCAGTCTTTCCATAGGACACAAGGTCATGGGTTTAGACTGGAAGAAAGAAGATTTAGTCTAATTCAAAGAAAGTTGTTGTTTTTTTACCATAAGAACTATAAGGATATGGAATTATCTGCCTGAAGAAGTGGTTTTATCAGAGTCCATACAAATGTCCAAACAGCTACTAGATGCATACTTGCAAAAACATAATATTCAATGATGTAATTTTTCAATGTAGGGTAATAACTGCTTGATTTATCTGACTGCCATTCTGGGGTCAGGTGGGTCAATAATAATTTTTCCTATTTTGTTGCAAAATTGCTTCCAACTGTTTTTTTTTTTTTTGCCTTCTTTTGGATCCACATAAAAAAACAAATGTGAGGAAGGCTGAACTTGATGGACGCAAGTCTCTTTTCAGCTATGTAACGATGTAACTAAATGTTCATCTCTTACTTTTCATAACCGCAAAAATATTGAAATGTAAAAAGAAAAGTAAATTTAAACAATATTTATGTAAAAGTTAAAAAGGATGAGTAGGATCCGAATCTTAATAAAATATGCCCCCCTAAGGATGGAGAAATTGCAAGAAATAGCAGATTTGTAGTTTGTTTCTCGCACTGTGTGATCACAAGATTGGGTTTATTTCTTTTCATTTATCATCAAAGACTTCAGGCAACGAAGGGGCTCCTGGGATAAACTTGGTCTAGCTGAGCATCATGGCTGTAACAGTCCATAGAACCTTAAACACAGGCACTGCCGACCCCCTTGATGTTTACTAACCCTACAAAAGCATATACAAGTAGCGCCATTAGAATGTGGTTCTTTTTAAATAGAACATTGAAAATATGATTTTGGTTTTTCTTTTGCAGTTAAAATACGCTCGGTAAAAAGGTAAAGCACACCTTAAATAGCATTGCTTTTTTTTTTACATGGAGAGAAAAAAAATGCCTATTACTCCCACTTTAGTATGTCACAACTCTCAATGTTTAACATTTATAGATCCCCTGCCGGGTAGCGTTTAACCTTTATTCCAGAGCAGCCTGTGTAATTATCCAACTTGTTCTGTACCTCAGAAAATCCCAAATTATCCTATTCTTTAAACCCACACACGTGGTAACACACCTTAAACAAGATTCACATCAACCTCCACACAGGAGGGAAAAAACAGTTTAATTTAAAGGAATATGGTAGAGTAGCACTGGGATGGAATGATTTGATGATAATTGGATTCAGGTTGCTCACCCCCTCTCTTCCTTCCTATGCAAATTACCATTATATTTCATCGCTGCAATCCCCAGTGGCCCTCAATGTCATTTCTCAGTTTTATCTCAAATCCTATATGTGAAAAACTGGTTAGATTAATTCCAGAAATGTCCAAGTCTCCATACCTCGGGTTAAAGGTAAATTTGTATCTCTTCTTCTTATTATTATGTAAAATAAAAGATTGCATGTACTAATGACTCTGTCTGTAGTATTTTGTAACACACATAGATAAACAACTATTGTATCTCCTAGCTTACCCTTGTTTTACATGCACAGCCATCGTTGTGTCTTCTCTTGTTGGAAGTATAGCTTACCAAAAAGATAACCTGGAACCTATTCATGATTCATGACATCACGCACAAGGACAGGACATCTGAAAAAAAACCATTCTGGGACTGTTTCAGAAATCCAGTTTGTTCATAGTAGTAGCTCAAGCATATTTTCTGACCTAAGACGGCTAAAGATGGCTTGCCCCCATAGTACAAGGGTAACCCGGATGAAACACTAAAAAGAGCTATTAACTTACAAATGATCATCTCAAACGAATTATTCAACATGTCATTAATTATTTTCAGTAAATAAAAAAAAAAAAAAGTGTTTTCCTTTAAGACAAGTCTGGGGATTCTATGTACGTACCCCTTAGACTGAGAGAAACGGATATACAATTAGACAGAAATCTCATATATTGCCATCACGTAAGGAGGTCACTAGGGTTAGGTAAGTAAAAAGTAAATGAATGCAAAAAGAAGTGATTCACAATGCGTCCGCTATAATTAAAGGATTGTTTTCATAGCAGTAAATTAAAACCACCAGAAAATACAATTAAAAGCAATTAAGTACTGTAAATTTACCCAACGAGGGACACAGAAATGGAATTCACCGATATTGTTAAACTGTAAAATCTACAGGTCAAACACCAAAGCTCACTGATGGCAAACCATTGGCGTTTGGTACTTCTACCATTTTAGACAACACCCGCCATGATACACACCGATCCCTCAGTGATCGAGAACATCAAGATCTCCACCTGACGGCACAACATGTTCCCGATCCTGTGCAGGAAGCCCTGATCTCACACGGTACTCTTAGTTTTATGTATATGTCCTAGAATAAACAGAAGGTCTGGCTGTACTACATATATCACAGCGGAACGCATCCTAGAGAAACGATTTATCATCTTCTGCTTCCAAATCCGAGCTATCCCAAGTGGTTACATTTAACTTTACGACAATATATACATATTTAATATCTCCCTCACTTGTAAATCTAATTAATAAACATTGAACAACGGGACCAGAAATTTATCTCAGCATGCAGTTAATTGCTCATGAATCACATTTAAGTAAGCCATAGCTGTCCAACTTGGCCCTTTGGGCTGTAGTCCTTCCAAGAGGACTTAGGATTTCTGTAATTAACAAATTATAGCAACACTCCAGTCGCCATCACATGTACAAAGTATCACATGATTACAGCATATTGCAGACGTCACAGCGCAAGCACCAACCACCATGTTTTATATATATGGATCAGGTGATTTCTCAGGTTTTACCAATAATAGTTCAGCTTTGAATGAGATCAAAGAGTCACCAAGACTCCAGCTCATTAATGATGAAAATCTCTCAATGGCTTCCTCCTGACTCCATCGCTGAAAAGTCATCAAAATCTCTGCTGACCTCCAGCAAGGATCAATCCTTTAATAGGAAATACTGGAACACAAATTTTCCAAAAACATAACGAAAACATTACATACGATACCAAGTGATCACACTACTGCACTATGTACAACATATTAAACTTGAAGATCCGTTTTGGTCCAAACTGCAATTTAGCTGAATTTGGGTTGATCAGGTGATCAGTCGAATCCCCAAACTCTGAACCCAAATATATCTGAATGATAAACCAGAGCACAAGGCCGAATGTTTGTTTGGATTGTGATTCCCATTTATGCCGCAAAAAGAGAAATGATTGATGGCTACGGGAGAGCCACTAAATGTTGATTTTATTAACAGATCAAGGTTATATAAATAGTAATAAATATACATTGTTGTTAATGCTCCTCCTGTTTTCTTTCTGTAGGTAAATTTTTCGTAGTTGATGTGTGAACCATAATCGGGTAATATTCTAACATTCGTGGACTGCTAAATATACACAAAGTATTTTATGCTATACATTTTGCAGAAAACCGATTGGTCCATTTTTCTGCTTTTCGGTTCATCTGATTCAGGTCCCCAAAAACTGAGAGAAATGGTTCGGCTGAGACGAATTTTCTCGCTGTGCATAAGTCTCGAATATAATTCGGTTTACATTAGAATATTTAAACATATAAAGAAGAAACTGGAAACAAAAACCCCCACCAAGACAGATTAGTCATATAGCAAACTATTTACTACGAGTTCATTTCTGATTTTGTCTCTTCTTATAAAAATGGATAAAGGCTATACTGCTGGTCAAATGATGGAAAACAGCGGACCCCCACCCTCATCCCAAAAAGCAACAAAAGCTTTAAAAAATACAATTTTAAAAAGTCCCCGTTTGTGAAATACCGATTTGGAGTACATTATTCATTTGATTGAATGCTTTTAGATTTTGGTACGTGGATAGATTTATTTTTTTCATATGCTTTTACGACTGCATTTGCTAAAGTAAAAAGCTATTGTTTTTTGTTGTAATTTTAAATTTGTTTATGAAAAAGCTTTGCCTTATTTAAAGCAACACTACAGACATCATAACCACTACAGCCACTGTAGTGATTATAGTTCCAGGAGTGCACTGGCACACTCCCAGAATAATTTATCAAAGCATTCTAGCACAGTTTTATTATTTACAAGTGTCCTGCCACATGCCCTCACATGCAAACTCTGGAAACTCTGGAGACACCATAACCTTATAGCTGCAGTTACAATACACTGTGTGCGGGGAGACAGGGGGCCTCCTTACACCATAACCTTATAGCTGCAGCTATAATGCACAGTGTGCTGGGAGACAGGGAACCTCCTTACACCATAACCTTATAGCTGCAGTTATAATACAATGTGTGCGGGGAGACAGGGGACCTCCTTACCCCATAACCTTATAGCTGCAGTTATAACACACTGTGTGCGGGGAGACAGGGGACCTCCTTACACCATAACCTTATAGCTGCAGTTATAATACACTGTGTGCGGGGAGACAGGGGACCTCCTTACACCATAACCTTATAGCTGCAGTTATAATACACTGTGTGCGGGGAGACAGGGGACCTCCTTACACCATAACCTTATAGCTGCAGTTATAATACACTGTGCGCGGGGAGACAGGGAACCTCCTTACACCATAACCTTATAGCTGCAGTTATAATACACTGTGTGCAGGGAGACAGGGGACCTTCTTACACCATAACCTTATAGCTGCAGTTATAATACACTGTGCGCAGGGAGACAGGGGACCTTCTTACACCATAACCTTATAGCTGAAGTTATAATACAATGTGTGCGGGGAGACAGGGGATCTCCTTACACCATAACCTTATAGCTGTAGTTATAATACACTGTGTGCGGGGAGACAGGGGATCTCCTTACACCATAACCTTATAGTTGCAGTTATAATACACTGTGTGCGGGCAGACAGAGAACCTCCTTACACCATAACCTTATAGCTGCAGTTATAATACACTGTGCGCGGGGAGACAGGGAACCTCCTTACACCATAACCTTATAGCTGCAGTTATAATACACTGTGTGCAGGGAGACAGGGGACCTTCTTACACCATAACCTTATAGCTGCAGTTATAATACACTGTGCGCAGGGAGACAGGGGACCTTCTTACACCATAACCTTATAGCTGAAGTTATAATACAATGTGTGCGGGGAGACAGGGGATCTCCTTACACCATAACCTTATAGCTGTAGTTATAATACACTGTGTGCGGGGAGACAGGGGATCTCCTTACACCATAACCTTATAGTTGCAGTTATAATACACTGTGTGCGGGCAGACAGAGAACCTCCTTACACCATAACCTTATAGCTGCAGTTATAATACACTGTGTGTGGGGAGACAGGGGACCTCCTTACACCATAACCTTATAGCTGCAGTTATAATACACTGTGTGCGGGGAGACAGGGGACCTCTTTACACCATAACCTTATAGCTGCAGTTATAATACACTGTGTGCGGGCAGACAGAGAACCTCCTTATACCATAACCTTATAGCTGCAGTTATAATACACTGTGTGCGGGGAGACAGGGGACCTCCTTACACCATAACCTTATAGCTGCAGTTATAATACAATGTGCGGGGAGACAGGGACCTCCTTACACCATAACCTTATAGCTGCAGTTATAATACACTGTGTGCAGGGAGACAGGGGACCTCCTTACACTATAACCTTATAGCTGCAGTTATAATACACTGTGAGCGGGGAGACACGGGAACTCCTTACACCATAACCTTATAGCTGCAGTTATAATACACTGTGTGCGGGGAGGCAGGGGACCTCCTTACACCATAACCTTATAGCTGCAGTTATAATACACTGTGTGCGGGGAGACAGAGAACCTCCTTACACCATAACCTTATAGCTGCAGTTATAATACACTGTGTGCGGGGAGACAGGGGACCTCCTTACACCATAACCTTATAGCTGCAGTTATAATACACTGTGTGCGGGGAGACAGAGAACCTCCTTACACCATAACCTTATAGCTGCAGTTATAACACACTGTGTGCAGGGAGACAGGGGACCTCCTTACACCATAACCTTATAGCTGCAGTTATAATACACTGTGTGCGGGGAGACAAGGGACCTCCTTACACCATAACCTTATAGCTGCAGTTATAATACACTGTGTGCGGGGAGGCAGGGAACCTCCTTACACCATAACCTTATAGCTGCAGTTATAATACACTGTGTGCAGGGAGACAGGGGACTTCCTTACACAATACCCTTATAGCTGCAGATATAATACACTGTGTGCAGGGAGACAGGGGACCTCCTTACACCATAACCGTATAGCTGCAGTTATAATACACCGTGTGCGGGGGGACAGGGGACCTCCTTACACCATAACCTTATAGCTGCAGTTATAATACACTGTGTGCGGGGAGACAGGGGACCTCCTTATACCATAACCTTATAGCTGCAGTTATAATACACTGTGTGCGAGGAGACAGGGGACCTCCTTACACCATAACCTTATAGCTGCAGTTATAATACACTGTGTGCGAGGAGACAGGGGACCTCCTTACACCATAACCTTATAGCTGCAGTTATAATACACTGTGTGCAGGGAGACAGGGGCCTCCTTACACAATACCCTTATAGCTGCAGATATAATACACTGTGTGCAGGGAGACAGGGGACCTCCTTACACCATAACCTTATAGCTGCAGTTATAATACACCGTGTGCGGGGAGACAGGGGACCTCCTTACACCATAACCTTATAGCTGCAGTTATAATACACTGTGTGCGAGGAGACAGGGGGCCTCCTTACACCATAACCTTATAGCTGCAGTTATAATACACTGTGTGCGGGGAGACAGGGGACCTCCTTACACCATAACCTTATAGCTGCAGTTATATTACACTGTGTGCGAGGAGACAGGGGCCTCCTTACACAATACCCTTATAGCTGCAGATATAATACACTGTGTGCAGGGAGACAGGGGACCTCCTTACACCATAACCTTATAGCTGCAGTTATAATACACCGTGTGCGGCGAGACAGGGGACCTCCTTACACCATAACCTTATAGCTGCAGTTATAATACACTGTGTGCGAGGAGACAGGGGGCCTCCTTACACCATAACCTTATAGCTGCAGTTATAATACACTGTGTGCGGGGAGACAGGGGACCTCCTTACACCATAACCTTATAGCTGCAGTTATATTACACTGTGTGCGAGGAGACAGGGGACCTCCTTACACCATAACCTTATAGCTGCAGTTATAATACACTGTGTGCGGGGAGACAGGGGACCTCCTTACACCATAACCTTATAGCTGCAGTTATAATACACTGTGTGCGAGGAGACAGGGGACCTCCTTACACCATAACCTTATAGCTGCAGTTATATTACACTGTGTGCGAGGAGACAGGGGACCTCCTTACACCATAACCTTATAGCTGCAGTTATAATACACTATGTGCGGGGAGACAGGGGACCTCCTTACACCATAACCTTATAGCTGCAGTTATAATACACTGTGTGCGAGGAGACAGGGGACCTCCTTACACCATAACCTTATAGCTGCAGTTATAATACACTGTGTGCGGGGAGACAGGGGACCTCCTTACACCATAACCTTATAGCTGCAGTTATAATACACTGTGTGCAGGGAGACAGGGACCTCCTTACACAATACCCTTATAGCTGCAGATATAATACACTGTGTGCAGGGAGACAGGGGACCTCCTTACACCATAACCTTATAGCTGCAGTTATAATACACTGTGTGCGGGGAGACAGGGACCTCCTTACACCATAACCTTATAGCTGCAGTTATAATACACTGTATGCGAGGAGACAGGGGGCCTCCTTACACCATAACCTTATAGCTGCAGTTATAATACACTGTGTGCAGGGAGACAGGGGACCTCCTTACACCATAACCTTATAGCTGCAGTTATAATACACTGTGTGCGGGGAGACAGGGGACCTCCTTACACCATAACCTTATAGCTGCAGTTATAATACACTGTGTGCGGGGAGACAGGGGACCTCCTTACACCATAACCTTATAGCTGCAGTTATAATACACTGTGTGCGGGGAGACAGGGGACCTCCTTACACCATAACCTTATAGCTGCAGTTATAATACACTGTGTGCGGGGAGACAGGGGACCTCCTTACACCATAACCTTATAGCTGCAGTTATAAAACACTGTGTGCGTGGAGACAGGGGACCTCCTTACACCATAACCTTATAGCTGCAGTTATAATACACTGTGTGCGGGGAGACAGGGGACCTCCTTACACCATAACCTTATAGCTGCAGTTATAATACACTGTGTGCGGGGAGACAGGGGGCGTCCTTACACCATAACCTTATAGCTGCAGTTATAATACACTGTGTGCGGGGAGACAGGGGACCTCCTTACACCATAACCTTATAGCTGCAGTTATAATACACTGTGTGCGGGGAGACAGGGGACCTCCTTACACCATAACCTTATAGCTGCAGCTATAATACACTGTGTGCGGGGAGACAGGGGACCTCCTTACACCATAACCTTATAGCTGCAGTTATAATACACTGTGTGCAGGGAGACAGGGACCTCCTTACACCATAACCTTATAGCTGCAGTTATAATGCACTGTGTGCAGGGAGACAGGGACCTCCTTACACAATACCCTTATAGCTGCAGATATAATACACTGTGTGCAGGGAGACAGGGGACCTCCTTACACCATAACCTTATAGCTGCAGTTATAATACACTGTGTGCGGGGAGACAGGGACCTCCTTACACCATAACCTTATAGCTGCAGTTATAATACACTGTATGCGAGGAGACAGGGGGCCTCCTTACACCATAACCTTATAGCTGCAGTTATAATACACTGTGTGCGGGGAGACAAGGGACCTCCTTACACCATAACCTTATAGCTGCAGTTATAATACACTGTGTGCGGGGAGACAGGGGACCTCCTTACACCATAACCTTATAGCTGCAGTTATAATACACTGTGTGCGGGGAGACAGGGGACCTCCTTACACCATAACCTTATAGCTGCAGTTATAATACACTGTGTGCGGGGAGACAGGGGACCTCCTTACACCATAACCTTATAGCTGCAGTTATAATACACTGTGTGCGGGGAGACAGGGGACCTCCTTACACCATAACCTTATAGCTGCAGTTATAATGCACTGTGTGCGGGGAGACAGGGGGCCTCCTTACACCATAACCTTATAGCTGCAGTTATAATACACTGTGTGCGGGGAGACAGGGGACCTCCTTACACCATAACCTTATAGCTGCAGTTATAATACACTGTGTGCGGGGAGACAGGGGACCTCCTTACACCATAACCTTATAGCTGCAGTTATAATACACTGTGTGCGGGGAGACAGGGGCCTCCTTACACCATAACCTTATAGCTGCCATTATAATACACTGTGTGCGGGGAGACAGGGGACCTCCTTACACCATAACCTTATAGCTGCAGTTATAACACACTGTGCAGGGAGACAGGGGACCTCTTTACACCATAACCTTATAGCTGCAGTTATAATACACTGTGTGCAGGGAGACAGGGGATCTCCTTACACCATAACCTTATAGCTGCAGTTATAATACAATGTGTGCGGGCAGACAGAGAACCTCCTTACACTGGATACTGTAGTGGTTATGGTGCTTAGACCATCACTTGAGCCTCACACAACACAAATTTGTCACAGTGCCATAAACCTATTTTGCTTTGTTTTTGTATATTTGAAACTAAGTAACTTAAAACGATTAATCTGTTTCTTAAACAAAGCTTTTATGTTTTGTGGAGGTGGAAAAGAACCTTTAAAACAATCGAGTGTTCAGTAAACATTAAGAACGCAGAGTAATTC
Organism: Pelobates fuscus; assembly: GCF_036172605.1. Taxonomy (NCBI): domain Eukaryota; kingdom Metazoa; phylum Chordata; class Amphibia; order Anura; family Pelobatidae; genus Pelobates; species Pelobates fuscus. The sequence goes on from NC_086321.1 coordinate 377,110,801, forward strand.
TGGGTGACTTATATGATGTTTTGACTAGTTTTTCCTTCTACAAAATTCTTGCAAATTAAAGAACACATTTTAAGTGAGCCTAAAGCTGATCAAAAGAAACAAAGGGGAAAAAAACAAGGCGTAATAAAAGACACGGACAAAGAAAAGGAAAGTCAACCTAAACCACGTAGAGCCTAACAAAGCTAGCACTACTGGTACAGGGAGACTAATCCAGTACCTAAAGGAGACTCCAGCAGGCTCCAGGGGCTTAACCCCAGGTATATATAGAAAGAAAAATGAGAAACACACAGAATGATACAGCCGCACAAAAGACGGGTGTATCTGACTGCGTTAGTCTGGAAAAAATAAAGTAGTCACACAAACATAAATAGATAAAGTAATCTTAATCTCCTTGTAACTATAAATAGATAGGTGACATCTATCCCAAATACCCTAATGTGGAAACTAGGTATATAGCATAGGACACCAGGAATGAGCTTTAATAAATAGTTCTCAAGGTGTTCTCTAGCAAAACCAGTACCTCAATGTCAATTGGGTAAGGAATAGATATAGGATATAAATCCCATTAGAGTACCACTATGTAAATCCTCAGAGAAATATAGGCATAAAGTATCAGATATATGGAGTAAATAGGAGGATATAGATATCGTGGAGCTTAGAATGCCCACGGCATATCTATAGACAGGACAGGTATTTATACTTTGTTGCCATTTGGACTGCTACTTAGTTAGCATTGCAACCTTTATGCTACTAAAAAAATGTACGTAGGAAAGACGATCCGTGCATTTAAACAGAGGATCCGAGAACACATCACATCTGTAAACCCAAGGAGATTAATTGATACTCCTATTTCTAAACATTTAAAACTCCATCATGGAGGGTCCGCAGAAAATATACGGTTCTGCGGTATTGAAAAAGTTACACTTGGTCCGAGGGGAGGGGACCTCGATAAAAAACTCCTACAAAGAGAGAGTATCTGGATATACAGATTAAAAACACTCTCCCCTATGGGACTGAATGAGGGGTTCTCATTCACACCATTTATCTCCGATTAGAAACTTTTTACCATGATTCACTATCCATTTTATTGTAGTAGTCTCCTTTTTTTTTTTTTTATTGTACATATTATTATTTATTATTCTATTTACTTTTTATTTATGTTTTCTCTCTCCTCTCCTTTATGGATCACTAGTTTGATCCGATTTTGCTTGTCTTTAATACCTGAGCATACCCTTTTATACTATTGAGATATTTAACCTTTAAATTTGCCATCATAGTTCCCGCAATAGGATACTTCTCCCTTACTTTGAGGTAACCTGTAATAGACTAAGTAGTAAATATGGCCAAATTCACTAATTAATACATTCTTAGTTATCTACTACTATAAGTGTCTATTCTGGAAGGAGCAGTGCATGGTTGTATATGTATATATTCACTATATCTCGGTATATGAATTTAAGTACTAATCAGTCAATCTTTGTTTTATTGTGGCATAAGTGATGGGATACAGAAGATAAAAGGATAGTGTACGGTTTGTTCACAAAATGGGGTTAATACAACATTTGCATCTAAGAAATACACTTCCTTGTTCAGTAATGCCACTTTTTTGTTATGTTAATTATCGAAACAGGTATAGTACAGTGTAATAGTAAATAAAGAACGATTATAAAATTTGGTGTCGGTAAACTGTAGTTGGAAAAAACAAGCTTTGGATCATAAGATCCGATTAGTAACTCGCTAAGTTAATAAAATCAGACATTTGGTAACACATGAGTAAACAGTAAGCTCACAATTGAAAGCAACACAGGAGTTAAAATAGATGCAGGCACAAGACAAGCAATGACAATGACCTCGCATGGTATGTGTTAGCATGTCAACAAGATTAATAGGCATATCTGATTCTATGTAGCGCGAGGCACTAGCTAGGTAACAACTTTATACCAGTGAGCTGTGGGACCACTGGGCATACACGTAAATAGAAGTGAAACATTTCTTATCATGAGATTACGTGTTTGCAAGCATGTTGGTAGCCTGACCAGGTATTTACTAGTGCATGCGTCCATTGAAGCTGGTTCACGTAGGCGGTCAGATTAAGAAAAAACGAGTGAGAATCAGTTAGTCTAGTAGCAACCATAAGCATATCAAGGCGTGAGAAGTGGGTTGCATTCGCGGCCGCCGCTGGGTGTCAGCAATTCGGTGCAGCCTTCCTTTGTGTGAGCGCAGCTTTCAGCCAACTCCTTGGAGTGGTAGTCCCTGTGTGTCCGCATTCAGTCTATGCCACGGCACCCCTGTTCTCACGTCATCCCTCCAGGTGTCCTGTCTGAGAGGGGTAGGTGCACTGTCCTGCCGTCGGCTTGAGGGTCTGCGTGGTCCACGCTCCTTGCATCTTCGGCCCAAGGCCTGTGCGGGCACCCGTGCCAGTGTTCCATTGACCCCTTCACCAGGATCGTGGGCCCCCGGGTCTGTCGTGTTACAGACCTCCCCTGGGGTGTATGGATGGCTGTGGGGAGTTACCACCACTTGGGTCCCCGGCTTGGAAGAAGAGCCAGCATAGAGTCCAGCATTTCCCTTCCCCCGTGTAGCAAGAGGTGCGGATAGGGGTGTGCCCTGCTTTAGGGTGAGCGGTAAATTAATCGCTGTAGGGGCATTTTTGGGCCTTGAGATATTAGGGGTCAGTGTCACCTGAAGTCTGTGGTCAAGTCGCTCCCAAAAGTCTTGGCACAGTGCCTCAAATCTGGCATTGAAGGAGATCAGCCACTCCTGGGTCCCCTGGCTTGCTTGTAACTGTAGCTTTTCCCGGCTGGCGGCCATCTTAGGTGTGCCCAATGGGCCCTGCTCAGGCTGTCTGTGCGGTAGTATGTTTGTGAGGTTGCCTGGCATGCTGTGTGGACCGGGATAACCCCCACCGGTCCGGGGGGGGGGGGGGGGGACGTGTGGTTCATGCATTACCCGCGGTCCCCGGCTGGAGGTACGGCCGTTTCCACCCTCCGTTGGACTCGCCTGGTGTGCAGGTGTGTAGGCCGCCGGTGCTGCGTCTGGCCGTGGTCCGGCGCGTTTGTCCCTGTGCTCGGGTCGGAGCTCTCCCCCGTCATTAGAGTCGGTTCGGTACCCGGTTGGGTAAGTTTTGGGGTTGGCATCCCACTTAGTAGTGCGGTAATCTGCGGCAGTTGTAGGGAGCTCACAGCAAACACGTCCGGCGGCCATGATGGTCAGGCCCCCGAATTTAAGTACTAATCACAGTGTGTCTTTTAGCTGAATATATCCCTTTGATCCATAATATATGTCTACTGTCATTGTATGGCTTAATTTATGATGATATAATCCAAGGGGTTGGCTATAACAGGATAGTATCAGTATAGCCTATTAATGATATACAGGCATTTTTTACCTGATTAATCTTATATATATTAACACACTAGGTAATCTATATACCCTTATACCATGTGCCTACACACTTATTCTCTATGCTATACCGCGTTTTTCTAGTTGATATAATCTGTTGTATATGAAAATACAACTTCTCCGATCACGGAGGCAAAGTGGGAGGAGTTTTGCCCTGATTGACGGGTCATGTCCGTCCCACTCCTGCCGAAGGAGAGAATCTGATCCGATTTGCGCGGGAAATGTTTAGGCACGCCCCATACGGTCTGGTAGACACCCATTGGTTAATTGTTCTCCTGCAAAAGGTATTTAAAGCTCGGGACGAGCGGTCTCGGATTTGCCTCTGACGAAGGTGCCATTACAGCACTGAAACGCGCGTCAGGCGTGTTCATTGTCCACTCTCCTGGACATCACTGTTTGCTCACTTTTTTCACTACACGGAAATGGTTTGAGGACCCTCACTTATGTTTTAAATAGATAGGATTATTTTTGCTTTTTCTTTTGTTACCACTATTCAGCTGGTTAGTAGATGGAGCAAGTGCATTTATACTGTGTTGCCATTTAGACTGCTACACAGTTCTATCTTTGCACCCCTTTTGCTACTTCTTGTTTGCATGTACATACTAATTTGTTCTATTTACCACTATTTAGTTGGTTAAGGAGATGTAGCAATCTTATTTATATTTTGTTGCCATTTGGACTGCTACTTAGTTAGCATTGCAACCTTTATGCTACTTTTTCTCTGCATATACATGTACACTAACCTGTCCTGTCTATAGATATGCCGTGGGCATTCTAAGCTCCACGATATCTATATCCTCCTATTTACTCCATATATCTGATACTTTATGCCTATATTTCTCTGAGGATTTACATAGTGGTACTCTAATGGGATTTATACCCCTATATCTATTCCTTACCCAATTGACATTGAGGCTTTGGTTTTGCTAGAGAACACCTTGAGAACTATTTATTAAAGCTCATCCTTGGTGTCCTATGCTATATACCTAGTTTCCACATTAGGGTATTTGGGATAGATGTCACCTATCTATTTATAGTTACAAGGAGATTAAGATTACTTTATCTATTTATGTTTGTGTGACTACTTTATTTTTTCCAGACTAACGCAGTCAGATACACCCGTCTTTTGTGCGGCTGTATCATTCTGTGTGTTTCTCATTTTTCTTTCTATAATAAAAGACACATCAAGAAAAAAGTCATGCTGTCCATTCGGCGAACAAACGTTCTACATCACATGTGAACAAAAATACTTACATTTCCAAATGGACCCAATGGCTTATATAGAAAAAAGAAATACTCGCTATAACAGTTGCTATTCTGGGACAAAGAGCTTAAAGGATCACTATAGGGTCAGGAACACAAACATATATTCCTGACCCTATAGTGCTAAACACACCATTTAGGTGGCTTGCCCGCCATTAGCCCCCCCAATAAACGTTAAAAAAATCACCTAATTTCCAGGGCCATGCGGGTCTGCCGGCGCTGGCTCCGTCCCCTTTGAGACATCATCAAAAAGGCTGAATTTTTAAATCGGCACGGTGTGGGGGGAAGGGGAGGGGAGTGTGGAGGGGCAAATGCCGTTTTGGCCAATCACGACCTCCTCATAGAGATGCATTGAATCAATGCATCTCTGTGAGAAAAATTCAGCGTCCCCGTGCAGACCGTGGGGACGCTGAACGGCAGAGCTGCCTACTGTGCAGCACTGAGCCAGGAAGAACCTCCAGTGGCCATCTGAGTAGTGGCCACTTGGAGGTGTCGCTAGGGGCAATGTAAACACTGCATTTTCTCTGAAAAGGGAACTATAATACTCAACTGAACAACTACCTTGAGCTGTATACTAGACATTAAGTTGTAGTTGTTCTGGTGACTATAGTGTCCCTTAAATGAAGAGCAATTTCTATGGAAACCGAAAAATGTCTCCTAAAGGAGCACTCCATGCACCAAAACCAGTGAAACCACATTCTCAGTTATGTCAAAATGCACAATTCTGGTTATCCACAAAATGCTATATTTCTGTATGATGGTACTTTTTAATGGGGATTAAAGGATCACTATAGTGTCAGGAAAATAAACCCGTTTTCCTGACACTATGTCATCCTTGGGGGACCCTCACCCTCAGGGTCCCCCTCCCATGGCGCTGAAGGGGTAAAAACCCCTTCAGTTACTTACTTTAATCCAGCACCGGGCTCCCTCTGCGCTGGTGACCTCTCATCCCCTGCCGACGTCAGCTTCTGAGGGAGCCGAATTAGCATGCACGGCAAGAGTCGCACGCACATTCTAACAGTCCATAGGAAAGCATTTCTCAATGCTTTCCTATGGACGTTCTGCATGCTGGATGCGAATTTCGCATCCAGCATCGCAGAAGTGCCTCTAGCGGCTGTCAGGAAGACAGCACTAGAGGCTGGATTAGGATAACCCTGCTATGTAAACATAGCAGTTTCTCTGAAACTGCTATGATTACAGCTGCAGGGTTAAAACCTGGGGGACCTGGCACCCAGACCACTTCATTGAGCTGAAGTGGTCTGGGTGATTATAGTGTCCCTTTAATATCATCCAGAAAGAAATGTTACAAGTTTTGTTGTAGAGTCACTCTGAAAATTTTATTGAGATGTTGATAGTAAAATGTACAGCGCTGCGGAAAAAGTTGGAGATATATAAATAATAATAATAAGTGGTGAGCAGCGGGGGTAAGCAGAAATAAAGCACTATATCTATATTTCGTAGATCAGAGCAACTTCTGAGACATTATACGTTTGCATCAGATGCCAGGCTCGAATTTGGAGCAAATGTAATTAGAACCCCCCCCCCCACCCCTTCAAAAAAGCAACAACAACAAAACAAACAAGAGCATTATTTGTGTTATTATTATTATTATTATTATTATTACTATTATTATTATTATTATATAGGAATAGTCGGCATAGTTTGCAGTGTTCAGCATTTTTCCCATATAGCACAGTTTACTTATACTTCTCAAATCTTGCAATGGCTGAAGATGTAGGCAGGGCCATGACCTCAATTAATCGTTTCTCTGTGTACCTTCATTTTGCATGACATGAGCATCAGGTAAGGTGCAAACACCTGCCGCCCAGGTGAGGAGATGGTGGGACAAGTTAGCAATGTGGGAACGAGGTTGAGCCAAGGAGGGTGGCCTGCACAATGCAGTGATATCAATAGCCAACCTGAATTGTTTCATCTTATTCCAATTATAGTGGGTATGGAAGTTAGAGAGAGAGAACCACACTTTCTCTGTGTCCCCAGATCCACTCCCGACATATCAATAATTTGTATAAAATGCACAGTTTAACAAGTCTCACTGTGCATTACGGGATTTGAGACAATGATCTGGTATTGAAACAGCAGGCAGAACATGGACACACAGACAGAACAGGACAGACAGACCGACAGGACGACAGAATAATTAAGTGATAGTGGCATACAGTGCCATGCCACTTTCCCTGGATGTCAGGTTGTTTTTGACCTACACGGCTGATAGCGACTGGATAATCAAGCTGCAAGCAAATCATGGTTGTGTCCTTTGCACTGTGCGTCCTTTGCAAGCACCTTTCTCCTCCTCCGCAGTTAGGATTCTCAGGGCTTACTCATGAACATGATTCATGCTGTAACTAGGTAATTATTGCTGTGAATTATAAATGTTATTATCCTATGTCCTGATCTGTTTGGGGATTTAGCCTTGCAGTATATTTTGGAGAATTGAGGGCATCGTTAGAGAGACAAAATCGCAAGCTCCTCATTTCATTTCACCCGGGGGAAGGAGTACGGCGCAGTTCACCTTGGCTGTAAAGAACGAACAGCAGTTATCTTTCACTTAACTCCGATGTCTCTAAGCCTGATGCTTATTACGTTGGACCTGTCATTTCTCAAATGTGTGAATGGAAAAGTCTCTTCAAGGTAAGTCGTAACATTTAACCTACGCAACAGAGAAATCACCCTGAGACATATAGTGTTTTAGATTAAGTTTGGATTGGAGCTCTGCTTGCACTTGTCTTCTAATAAAATGTCAAGCATGGTGCCACCCTAATGGTCAGAGTGGGCTTCTGCCCATAGCCCGTCATTAAATGACCTCCAAATCAACTTACCAACGATGGAGAGAGAGGACTGGGGATAGCAAGATCTGGGATAAGAAGGCAAAAGGGTGTGAATATCCCAACACAGACCCTCATGAAACATATTTTATAACTGGTTAAGTCTGTCACAAACATAGAGATGTCACTACTAAATAGAGCCCTAACTGTATGGTATGTCTAGAGCAATGGCCTTAAATGGTTAGTACAGCACTACGTTCCAGGAGTTTTAAATGGAAAGGAGCACTCTCAAAACAGAACAAATTGTATTATTATCTACAGAAATGTATCTTATAGGGGCACTGTAGGCACTGGAATTGCCTCATCCTGTTGAAGTTGTTATAGTGTCTGGTTACAGAGCCTGACACTGTCCTTCCATTCCATTCAATGCTAAAGGATCCACAGCAGGCCATCCCCTATCACAGCTCCCATTGTGGGTATGAATTGTACGGCTAGAAGGAAGTGTGTAATCTAAGTCTTAGTCACACATTCAGTGGCGGCCAGGTTGTGGGCAACCAGAGAACATTAAAGAGACCCCATGGTCACCAGAACAACTACAGCTTAATGTAGTTGTTCTGGTGAGTATAGTCAGTCTCTGTCTGCATTTTCATGTAAACACTGTCTTTTCAGAGAAAAGGCTGTGTTTAGATTGTTGTCTAGGGCCCCCTTTCAGTGGCAGTCACTCAGACAGCCACAAGTGGTGCTTCCTGGGTCAGTGCTGCACAACATGAATCTGTGCAGCAATGGGATAAGTTAATTGGCAAAGCATTGAATTGGCTGAGATACTCCATTCTGATGATCTCAGCCAAGGAGGAGGATTGGGGGCAGTGCCAAATACAGCGCTGGCCAATCAGCATCTCTACATAGAGATGCATCTCTTTTGGAAAAGGTCACGTTATACAGCACTGATACATTAACCTGTACATCACTGGAATAAAGGTACATTTTTATCCTATTTAAGGGTGGTAAGGTAGGGGGAGGCAAACTAAATTGTGTTTTTAACACGATAGGGTGAGAAATACACGTTTGTATTCCTGACCCTATAGTGTTCCTTTAAATATTAAACTGTGTAAAAATGGAGGACAGTGCGGAGAGGACTGAAATGGTTCAACAATCATACATTTTCTAACCTGTATAACAGGGGATGCTGAACGTCTAACTCCAGCGGTTGTAATTCCTATGAATTACTGCCAACCTTACAACAGTTAGAGATCTACCTTTTGGCCACTCCTACTATGAAATAAAGAATAAATGCCACATGCAATCCAGTTTCAATCCCCATTATACAGATCTATTTATCCAGAAAATACATACTGTATATAGATATTGTAACCCATGGACTTGTTATCTCAAGATAGGAAGCAGATTGTACGATTTTTTTACACAAGTTACTTGTTAGAAGAAGTGCATTTACATTTAAAATGTTCAGTAAGTTTTTTTTTTGACAGTTTTTACGACCGTCATAAAATACATTATATTCTATAAATAACACCACGCAATCACCCATTCATCTGTGCTTTCAAACGGAAAGATTGCAAAGATCTGCCACATCCTCTGTCCTTCAACAGCTGAAAACATACCCATTTCTTTATGATTTCTATTGTCACTATTCGATTCCATTGCGCACTTCAAAAGAGCCAACATTTTGCAACACTTTAGAGTAGGTTCACGAACAATGAACATTACACGAACGAAAAGTTGCTCAGAGGGGTGTGGAAATGAACGAATAATTCAGATACTGGTAAAAACAAGTCTGACTTTCTTTTTAGTGGTGGTCATGCAGCCATCATATGATGTCTCGACGAGAAAGTAACTTGTCAAGCTGGGGATTAAGATACAAAAAGACAGACTGTTGGAGAGGTGGAGATTGTTTTTATTGGCCAAGTTCACTTAGGTGTAGTCAGCTCAAATAAAATAAATCTCAAGGAGACAATAAAGATCTAATGGATGGTTGTAAAGTCTGCTGGAGCAAGATGGATAATTCATAAGTTGAACCACACATGAATAAAGCAATAAAATAGAGGAAAGGTCGGTCAGAAAGAGAGCATTTTGAGATGAAGTGGAATTCAGCATTAGGATGTCAAACTTTAACCAGCGAGTACAGACGGAGAGTGTTGGGTGGTTAGTCTACAGCTCTTTGCTTACTGTTGGCAACCAAACCAGGACAGGATAATGGGCCAGTTCAGTTCTGGATAAACTGAGTTATAGCAGTGGAGCTGTAGGCTCTCGAATTGCCCCTTTTTTTCCGAACCATTCCAAAACAGTATGACACAATGTAAGGCAACGTTGTCCAGACTCTTTGTACTATAACAACTGCAAAAGAGCTATAATGGGTATAGTACTTAGTGTGTAATTTTACATGAAAAGCACATTTGAGTCCATAACTGGATAATAGCTAAATCTCTGTCAATTGTTAGGTGATAACATTGAAAACAGCTAGTTGGACGTGACAAGAAAAAGTTATGTGAATACAAAATAAATGCGGTTTGGTTCATCTCAACCTCCGAACATCAATCATGAAACCGTTTGTGCATTGAACTCAACAGAACAGGCAACACACTTATTAATCCATAAAACCCAAGCAACTGAATCATCTTTTCCCAGGGAACAGTCCAAAAACCCTACGGAGAAGTGCAACAACCTCACCACGGGGAGCATCTTCTAATTTCCATCAAAGGTATTTACAGAAAATAAGGAAAGCAGAATTATAAATAAACTTTGATTATATTTTTGTAGTTGAATGACTGATGTTTTCAATGAGCTAAAAAAACATGCATCAAAAAAGCAAAAACAAATAATGCAAATAAAATATTTCTAGACGTCTGTTAAGATGGTATTTACACTCTGATCATCCACAACATTAAAACCCCTGACGTGGTGAAATTAATTACATTGATTATATTGTTACAATGGAATTGGTCATGGGGTGGATATATATTGGGCAGCAACTGAGCAGTCAGTCAAATGGGCAAGCAAAACGATCTGAGTGACATTGACAAGAGACAAACAGTGATGGCTAGACGACTGGGTCAGAGCATCTCCAAAATCACAAGTCTTGTTGGGTGTACCCAGAATGCAGTGGTTAGTACCTACCAAATGTGGTGCATGGAAGAACAACCAGTGAACCGGCATCAAGATCATGGGTGCCCAAGGCTTACTGATGCATATGGGGAATGAAGGTGAGTCTACTGGAGCTCAACTTGCTGAAAATCTCAATGTTGTCCATGATAGAAAGGTGTCAAAACACACAGTGCATTGCAGTTTGCTACATATGCAGCTGAGTAGCCACAGACAAGTCAGAATGTCCATAATGACCTCCTTCCTCCACTAGAAGCGTCTAGGGATGTGAGCATCAGCACTGGACCATGGAGCAATGGAAGAAGGCTGTCTGGCCTCATGAATCATATTTTCTTCTAGATCAGGTGGATGGCTGGACGCGTCTGCGTCATTTACATGAGAAAGAGATGGCAGCAGGATGAACTATGGGAAGAAGGCAGGCCAATAGAGGCAGTGTTATGCCCTGGGCAATGTTCTGCTGGAAAACCTTGGGTCTTAGCATTCATGTGGATGTGACTTTGACAAGTACCTCTTGCCTAGAGATTTTTGCAGACCACGTGCACCCCTTCATGGCAATGGTGTTTCTTGATAGCAGTGGCCTCTTTCAGCAGGATAATGCACCCTGCCACACAGCAAAAATTATTCAAGAATGGTTTGATGAACATGACAAAAATTTCAAGGCTTGGCTTGGCCTTGGCTTCCAAATTCCCAACATTTCAGTCCGATTGAGCATCTGTGGAACGTGCTGGAAAAAACAAATCTGATCCAGCCAGACCCCACCTGGCAACTTGCAGGACTTACAGATCTGCTGCTACTTGGTGCCAGATACCACAGGACACATTCAGAGGTCTTGTGGAGTCCATAGCTCGACGCATCAGAGCTGTCTTGGCAGCATGGGAGGACCTACATGATATTGGGCAGGTGATTTTAATGTTTTGGCTGATCAGTGTATAAACAGTGATTAAACGATATACACCAGAGTTGGCCAACAATTCGTTCTCCACCAGTTGTAGACTATGTTTTGCTTAATTATTATCCATTATTTGGCTGGAGACATGCTGGATCTTCTTCATAAGAGCAGAGGTACACAAACAGCAGTTGCAGTAGCTTTTGGCAGGCTCATGCAGTGCTAAAGTCATACACATATTTCTCGAGTAAGAATTCACGCGTGTGTGATGCACACATTATACGATTGTAGCGATTTTAAAGATGAAGAGAACAGTTTAGCTTGGGTGAGAAGGAATTAGTTTGCTGTCTAGCAAATCTTGAACTCATGTTGATCAGCAGTTTGAAAAACCTGTGATCACAATGAGGGGAAAAAAATAACACATAAGACAGTAATATAAAATACTGTAAACCTAATTGAATCACACTGGTTTAAAGAAAAGAGAACTGTTGACTTTGGCACATTCCCAAACAGATGACTTTTATCACAGAGCACGTCTCTGTCCAACAAGCTTTGGTAATTGCTTTCAATCCTGCCTTTCAATGGCAAACAAGTTAATATCGCACTCCCTATGACAGCTTAGCTGTTCTAATAGCCGGGGGGGGGGGGGAATAAGTGAGTAAATATAGTGTAAGAATTTATTTTATTCAAAATTTTTAAAATTCTTCAAAAAAATAAAGATAATTATGACATAACCCGAATATCAAGGAAAAAATAAAAAATAAATAGAAAACAAAACATGTTGTATAAAAACGCTTGTATTGAATAAATGGATAAGGGCTAAAGCATTAAGTACAAGGAACCATGATCTCTCAATGTCAATCCCTGCTGTCCGATGGTTTAAGCAATGTACGTATGAGCAACGTTCAGCTCACAGCAGTACCAGCAGAGGTGTAAGGTGCGGACAACGATCAGAAGAATGTATCAGTATCAAATGCTGACATAAAAAGATGTATTGCGGGGCGTGGCCTGACCGCGGAGCTGAATGGCTGTGCACTGATACAGCTCCCTGCAATCCGTCGGGCAATCCGCTTCAATCCACGGCACTAAACGAAAATGGGAAACCTTAAAAAGAACCAAGGTACACAGCGCACCCCAGGGAGGTCTGGTGGGCACAAATTGGGCACATTGACTGGTTACTTTACCGAGTCGGCGGACCGGGAGATGGAGGCCGCAAGCCACAAAATGGCGCCGGCGCCAGACGAAACTCATAGCCACAATACTTTAGACTCAATACCGCAAAGCCCAGCGACATCGGATACCTCTGATAGATCCGCTGAACACCCCAGGGATCTGGAACTAAGAGAACTCATTAAAAGCTTACCATCTAAAGCTGACATAGCCTCCATGATAAACAAAATGGAGTCTTCCTTCCAAGTTAAACTGGACGCGATTAACTCCAACCTGCAACAGATAAATCACAGAGTTACTGATCTGGAAGAAGAGAAAGATGCACAACAAGCCCAAATGGTTCATTTTTCCTCCATAATGGACTCTCAAATGCATTTTATGACTGATATGCAAAGACAAATCGATGACCTCGATAACAGAGGACGGCGCAACAATTTGAGGGTAAGAGGGCTCCCTGAATCCCAAGGGGAAGACCTTATAGCCACGCTTACTGACTTATTCAATTTAATACTTGGAAAAGAGTCTGATAACATTTATATCATTGATAGAGCGCATAGATCTTTAAAGCCAAGAGGCCCTGCAGCAGAACTGCCACGTGATGTTATCTGTAGATTACACTACTATACAGAGAAAGAAAATTTATTAAAGGCATTGAGAGATACCAATCCTCCCTTACTATACAGAGGACACGCAGTACAAATATTCCCTGATCTGTCCTGGCTCACACTACAAGCGAGGCGGGCTCTGAAACCAGTAACAGAACACCTACGCAACCGTGACATACGATACAGGTGGGGATTCCCCTTTGCCTTAATAGTAACTCACAAAGGAACTACGCACTCAATCACGTCACACCTGGACGTCCCACCGTTCTTAAGAGCACTGGAGATTCCCGAAACGCCAGTGATGGATTGGTACGTCCCTTACCCACATCAGGACCCATTGCACCGCTCAAAGGGGATTACCCCACTGAAGAAGAGAAGAACAGACCCAAGACTCACTTCCCCAATGAGGACGCCGATGCGAGAGAAGAAATAGCCGGTCTGATGCAGAGGTGACCCAATCGCTGTGCCTAATCACCCACACATTCTTTCCATCCCCCCCCCCTTCTCCCACTTCCCCTCCACCTCCTTTTGACAGACTTTCTGTACTTACTACTCTTCATAAACTCTATTGGGACACGCAACACCCTGCCACTCTCACCCGAAATACCAAGACAGAAGCAAGATCAACTTCTACTCGTAGGACATTACAGTTACCCTCTCAGAGACTGAAACTCGGCCCAAGAAACTCGGCCCAAGAGACCGTCATCCACGTCAGAGACAATGCTTCAGAGACTTTGATGGCACTGCAACACAGATACAAGTCCTTATTTCAACCTACAAAGTCAGGTCGTATGTTTCTATAAATATACTATAATCCACCATGGACTTCCACAGTTATGGAGGAGGGATGGGGGACAATTAACCAACCTTGGGGGGAAACATTAACATTAACCTTGCTTAGGCTGTTATATTCAGAGGACACATTGTAAAGTTTTATTGGTTATTATTATTGCTGACCCTTGTTTCACAAAACTCACACTTACGACATGCTTCCACTGATGTGCCCTTCTATTAACCTCTCCACTTGGTGCCCGCTGGTTCCCACCCCTCCTCCCCTTCCCCTTCTTACCTCCCCCTCCATATTTTATTCTGTACTAGTATAAACGGTACAGTAAAATTACAGACCTGTAAAGATACTAGGTCGATTATCCAAACATATACCATGATTTTTGTTTCATATAAAGGTGTCCTCGGATATCGCCCGGTTTAATAGCAGTTGCTAGTGTACTCAACGTTTAATAATATGTTTACCAGCACTAAAATTTTATCGTCTTCGCAGGGGAACTAACCTCAACTAGGAGTTCAACCCCTCCCTCCCCACCCCCCCCTTCTTCTCCACACCTCACCCCCCCCTCCCACTTCCCATTACCAACAAGTCAATAAACATAGACGAGACCTTGTGTCTTGTCAGCCGTTATGCTTACCTTTTCATATAGCTGATAAAGCCCATTAAGGATTGCAATCGGTCCAAGTACCCCGTGAAAATAGTCCCCATCTCCTGCACAGAGATTGGAGAAGCAAATCACCGCATAGGTGAACGTGCAGGATCATAGCGGAGGCTTTACCCTCGAACCTCACCTAATAACTATCTTGTCTTAAGCCCCTTGCTTTGACCCCTGCTTGATTCTCAGGTTTTATCCGTGAACGGAACAGCTCAGGGCAGTGGCTGTAGCCAAACCCGGCGCACGGCTGGTGGTTCTGCAGCTTCTGTCAGGAGTGGGCCCAGGAGCGGATCTACTCTCTCCTCAACCAGGCCCCTTGGTCGGAGAGGAGGAGCGAGAGGCGCTCAATTGCTCAATTGTTTGAATTGTTTAAATTGTTTAATATTGTTTTAATTGTTTTACTTTGTTAACGACAACTGTTGTACTACAACATATACTACTCAGATACTATTTGGTATTGAAAACCCTACCGCTTTTCATCTATACGCTTTACTAGTCGTAATCACAAAATTGAAACAAAGTGACACAATCTACTTTGCACCTTGACTGTATTTTAATCTGTTATTATCACTTACACATCACACACAACATGACCACCATTCGCTTTATATCACAAAATGTTAAAGGCCTAAACACACCGGAAAAAAGGTCTCTAGCTTTGCAAGATTTCCATAGACACAGAGCGGAGATTGTATTTTTGCAAGAAACCCACTTTCGGAAAGATTCAGCCCCAAAGCTCCGTAATAAACACTACCCAGTGGGTTATTTTAGCCATTTTACTGGGGCTAAAGCAAGAGGAGTAGGAATTTTGATAGGTAACCAAGTCCCCTTCACACTACATAAAAAAGAAACAGACGATGCAGGACGCTATATTTTTCTTGCAGGGACTATAGGTAATACCAAGATTACGCTTGCAAACCTTTATCTCCCAAACAAGAAACAAAACCGCACACTGACCAGAATTCTGGGGAGGCTCTCTAATTTCCAGGAAGGCCAACTCCTGGTGGGGGGAGACATGAACATCTCCTTAGACGGTTCCCTAGACTCTACAGCGCCCTCCAGTACCTATCTGTCAACCACAAGAGACAAAATTAAGCAAACCCTATATGACGCACAATTATTCGACTGCTGGCGGACACTACATCCATCCAGTAGGGATTATTCATTCTTCTCACCCCCCACAGGCACTTACACACGTATTGACATGCTATTTACACACCACAGATTCCTACCACTGATAGTCTCTGCATTCTATGGCGGGATCACCTGGTCGGACCATGCCCCCCCTGATTCTCGAGATGACTATTCCCTCACTACCCCAGACTAAAGCACAATGGAAACTGAACGATCTTTTATTGAATGTGCCAGAAATTAACGAAAAGATCCTAGAGACAGCAAAATCATACTTCCTCACCAACACAGTCCCAGATACACCACACCCGGTAATTTGGGAAGCCCACAAAAGTGTATTGCGGGGGGAACTAATCAAGCTGGTTTCCATTCAAAAAAGAAAAAGGGACGCCAAGATAAAAACTTTAACAGCTGATATTAAAAACTTAGAGAACCAACATACCACAGACAATAACCTAGTGACGTACAAAAACTTGATAACCAAAAGGACGGAACTAACCACCCTGTTACACTTACATTCGAAAAAGAAAATCCAACTAACCAAACACTCATACTATACCCGAGGAGGCAAATGTGGCAGACTACTGGCACAATCCCTTAAACCAGAAAGACAAACAACCTTTATACAAGGCATAAAGAAACAGGACGGAACAATAACTCATATCCTACCTGAAATAACTGAAGGCTTCAAAAACTTTTATACAAAACTTTACAATCTTCGAAACACCCCACCCTCACATGCCGAGATTCAGGCCTACCTTCAAACTAGGATTAAACAAACCCTCCCTAATAATCTCAGTTCATTCCTAGATGACCCGATCACGCAAGATGAATTTTTTCAAGCTGTTAAACACACTCCGCTAGGTAAAAACCCGGGCCCAGATGGCTTCACCATCAAATACTATAAACAACTAGCTCCGGTATTAGCCTCCCCGTTCCTCAATGCCTACAATGCCATCTCCCCTAATGCGCCCTTACCTATACACACTCTAGAGGCCACAATTGCACTCATTCCAAAGCCAGGGAAGGACCCTCTTCAATGCAGTAGCTACAGACCCATATCGCTAATAAATGTTGATGTCAAGATATTCACTAAAATCCTCGCATCCAGACTCAAAAACCTTCTCCCAAACTTAATCCACTCTGATCAGGCCGGCTTTGTTCCAGGCAGAGAGGCAAAAAATAACACCACAAAAATTCTAAATCTAATACACTGGGCACAACAAGACACATACCAGAGTTCTCTCCTAGCAATAGACGCCGAGAAGGCTTTTGATAGAGTGGATTGGTCCTTTATGCTAACAACACTTAGAGAATTAGGATTCGGACCTAGATGGCTAGACTGGATGTCAGCTATATACTCAACACCAACAGCAAGACTACGAATCAATGGTCAACTCTCTACCCCCTTCGCGATCACAAATGGCACAAGACAGGGGTGCCCTCTCTCGCCCCTGCTCTTTATCCTAACATTAGAACCCTTTCTACAAGGCATAAGAGAAAACCCCCTTATCCAGGGAATAAGAATAGACAAATTGGAATATAAAGTATCGGCCTTTGCCGATGACATCCTCTTCTCGGTCATAAACCCCACACAATCTATCCCAAACATTCTCCAGGAAATGCAAACATATGGGGAACTCTCTAACTTCAAAGCCAACCTCACGAAATGCGAATTACTCCCAATCCAAACCACGCAAGAAGTGGAGAACCAACTCAAAAATGACTTTCACTTCTCTTGGGCAGCAGTTCCATCAAATATCTTGGAATACACATTCCCCGCCACTTATCCCAAACCTATCACTTAAACTTCCCACCATTATTAACAAACATAAATAGAGACCTGTCTAAATGGCGAAATCTGCAACACGGGTGGTTCAGCAGGTTGAATGTTCTAAAAATGAATGTCCTTCCACGTATTCTTTACCTTATACAGGCCCTACCCATTCTCATCCTCAGAAAGTTCTTTGTCAACCTCAAAAAAACCTTCTCTTCCTATCTCTGGAAAGACACACACCCAAGGCTAGCATATCCCCTCCTTACACATACAAGACGCGATGGGGGTATTGGCCTTCCTGATATAGAAACATATCACAAAGCCACCCATTTAGTGAGAATTTATGAATGGTCAAAACAAACTCCCACTCATCAATGGGTCTCAATAGAGGAAGCATCAATGAATGCTCCCATCTGTACAGTCCCCTGGCATGAAAATGGACGGTTACTCCTACTACACAAACAACATCCCACCATAACAGCCACGCTTAAAACATGGTCATCAGGACCAATCCGTCGTAGAATAGCCCCTTTTCCCTCACCCCTATACCCACTAACTCATAATCCACTTCTACCAATAGATACCCCTCGTTGGTCACAACAAATACAGGGGACAACCTCGTATCTATCGCTACAGGATATCACCCAAAACGAATCGATCAGGCCCATACGAGACATCCTACCTGATTCCAATCTAACAAGCACACACTGCTTGTTTCATAACCAAATCTGCCACTTTGTCCGTCACCTCTCTCTCCTCCCTAAGGGAGCAAGAGACCTCACACATTTTGAAAGCCTATGTCAATCACACTCACTAAAGAAGAAAATCCTGTCGACAATGTATAAATTACTCCAGTCCAAACAACCCGACACGCTTCCTACATACATCCACAAATGGTCATCGGAGTTACCGATTTCACTGTCTAACTCCCAATGGCAACAAATTATGAATAGAATACATACCTCATCTCAAAATCTAGCAACCCAGGAAAGTAATTATAAGAGGTTGACTCGCTGGCACTACACCCCAACAAAACTTAGCCTTATGCATAAGAACTGCACAGATAAATGCTGGAGATGTATGCATCCCAATGCCCACTCATCACACATGTGGTGGTCCTGCTCAGTCATCTCTAAATTCTGGACACGTATCCACTCACTAACTCAACTTATCACGAAAGTACGGTACCCTTATGCCCCAGAACACATGCTGTTCCTGCTGCCTCCTCCAAACAGCACCACGGAGAAACCCAATCTAAACTTACTCACACACTTGTTGCTAGCAGCTAACCTCATGATCCCTATCCATTGGAAAAAGGCTGAGGCCCCATCAATCAGAGAATGGATCCACAAAGTGGAATGCATTAGGCAGATGGAGGAAATTTCGGCTGCTTATCACAGAAACATGATGACACACATGCAGATATGGGAAAAATGGGTCACATTCTTAGCTGAAGGACCTACTTCTCAGTTGGTACTACCCTAAGGAAATCCCGAGAACCTAAACTCATATCCAAAATCTGTTAAATAACTAATACAGGATGTCTATTACACTCTTGAAAACACTTTCTACTCTTTCGCTTGGTTAGATTGAGTTAGATTACATTAACTTAATTGATATATTTATATATTAATCTATAACCTTGTAATCTATAGTCTCACAATCTAACACTAAACCACTCGCAAGCTATTGACCAATACGCAGAATCATCACGCCGACTGTAAATCTAATTTTTTAGAAGTCTGCACAACTTAACTATGTCTGAGGCGAATTGGTGGATATATTTTATTATTTTATTATTTTATTTTATTATTTTATTATGTTAAACTTTTATACCTTTATAATTTTATATTTTTATATTCTTTAATACGGTCATTTATATATCTGGTCTTTTACTCCTTGTTATGCAATGTATATTTAACAACACAATGTAATTGTAAAAATTTTTGTGACACGTCTTCACATCTTTGACTAGACTTGCCAAATGTATATTTTCATATGTAATCTTGTAATTGGTAATGTACAACATTTATTTACTTAATAAAGATAATTTTGAAACTTAAAAAAAAAAAAAAAAAAAAAAGATGTATTGCATGTAAAAATAACAAAAAGTACACCAAGCCAAAACACAACATTTGTTAAAATAAACAACTGAATAACTGAACACATTATCCAACAACACAAGAATCAAACAACTTACATTTTCTAAATGTAAAAATGTTGTAAGAAAAATGACAAAAAAAAACAAAAACAAAGGATTAACGGGACTTACCCTAAAACAAAAAAATATATTTGATGTACCCATTACAAAGCTGCATGTTAGTGGGGGCAGACATTTCCAGGACCCTCACTAAACTTTAAAACAACGCCTTCATTTTGGAGAGAGCTGATTGGTCCTGGCCTTCTTATAAGGAGGAGGGGTGATGGGAGGAAAAGTTTATTGAGTAAGGTTTGCCTCACACGCCAGTGAACCCAACTGTGTGGAGATAAAAACAAACCTTATCTATAGCCTAAACCAATTTATAACTGTGAATTTATGGCTAAAGAATGGTGAAAACTTCTGATCTTATAATATTTTTATAATCTTTGCCGTGACCTCTTAAACTGTTCGTGCAAAAGGTCCAATCGTTGTAACAATTTAATCTCTGGGAAAACCGCAAGGGTGGCACCGAACTTGGCTCATCTCACCTTTCTGGCAAAATGCCCACCTCTGCCCTTGGTAAGGGGTAATAAAATGAAGAAACCAAGATAAAAGCACGAAGAACAAGTGCAATGTGGTGAGTCATCTGCCGAGAGCGGTAATGATGGCTTCATTATGGTCTAACAGAAGAAATGGAGCTGCAGGTGCAAATTAATTCTACTGTGTTTAAAAAAGAGTAATTGGTTCTGAAATGATTGTAGAGGGGAAAGGAATGAAGGGGGAGAATAATTAATGTTTGTTTGAGTTGCAGAAACCTTGAAATAATCACCAGGATTTCTGGGCAATCAGCGAGATACAGGTGTCCAGATTCTCGCTCATTACTTTGGAGAAAGTCTGATGTGTAATAAATACTTTTTACTCTCCCTCGAACGAGCTAACGTCATGTAATTGTGCTACTTTTAAAGGCATCTTTCGAGTGGCTGTCCCCTGACCTGTTGGGCTCTACCCACTTAACCCCATGAAATGCCATGCGCTGCTCAAAACCATCTGCAACTCCAGTCGTCAATATAGGCAAAAACGGAAGCTGTAGATATAATCATGTATTTTTAACACACATTTATCATTACAAAAACTGGGCAGGGGGTGGGAGGGGTTGCCGCCCCACTTGACCCCATGGACCAGTCTCTACTGGATCTTTCATGACTATGTAAAAATGTCTAGAAAGAAATGACCGTGACTGGGATCTAGACAGATAACTTATCTCAGATACCATATTCTCAAGGTTCCGAATTTGAAAGTTGAGATTTCCGATTGGGGACCTACCGTACTTCACACATTGTCCTTCCATAGTCCAGATTCTCGGGGCTTAAAGTGTTTATAACAAATCTGGTATGAAAAATATTGCCGGATACGATCGTAGACCCCAACAATCTGAGCATACAACATCGGCTGGATAAAACTAAAAATACCAAACTCACAGGTAATGAATGAATACAAATCAGAGCTAGTGCCGAATGAATACAAATCACAAAGACTACAAGACAAGCACTAGTATAACAAACAAGAAATGGTTCAGGCACTCCAAGGTTCAGAATGGCAAATTTATTGGAGCCCAAAGCAACGTTTCGACCTTACGGTCTTTGTCAAGCTTGGAGTGCCTGAACCATTGCTTGTATGTTATGCTATTGCCACTGGAACCTGGTGCTTGGTCCTGGTTTAGTTGCACCCTGGCTCTGATTGATGGATGTGAGTGCCGTTCCTAATGTTTGTTGGAAAGAATACAAGACAAGCACCAACACAAATCACGTTCTTCAAGACCAGTGCTATCCAAGCAGTAACCGTAGGAGACAAAGGAACATGTGGGATACCACAGGGATCATCAGATCATCACCATCAAGATATAAAACCCTTGGAGGATCTCATCAGCAGGAGAAAGACCTTCACACTTTTACTAGTGTTTAGATGCCCGTTCTACATTGGAGCAGCAAATTCATGGGATCACTATTGGAGCAATGCCACCTAAAAAATGGATGACCACACACTTCATCATTAATGTCTTATTAGAGTTGACGGTAAGGAACAATGTAGCAAGACCACACTTACCCAAATCAAACCAGTAAAGCAAAAAAGAGCAAATAGAGACTTACATTCACCAACTCTTCAAAGTCCTCGTTTGTCAACATATAAAAAGCTTTATGGTCACGTCACAGAAACTACACATGGTAAATAACCAAATCAACATCTTGGGTTTAGTGGATAAATCCCGTATGCTGGCTCCCCCCAATAATAAATATAATTGCTATAGTCATAATTAGGAAAGGTAATGCTCAGATAATTCCAGGCAAGCTTCCGTCACCTCTACAGCTACACAGAACATTCAGAAACAGGAACTAATCCACATCTTCGTGAACTTTCCACCAACCATGGCACAACCCTATGTAAAGGTTAATCGGTAATCACCTCTCTCTACCCCCCTCCAACATCACAAGGCTTTGTTGGCTAAGATTTACAAATGATTACAAACTGTTAGAAAAACTTTTACAATTATTTATCTACAGACGTCAACGTTAAAGGCAATGGAAATATTTGTAGATTCATCATTTCATTTCTATTTCAGTTTTTCTAACAGATTGTGATCATTTGAAAAGCTCATAAAAATAGAATGAAATCACATTCTCGTATTTTCTAGTATTCCATAATTATGCTATACGAGCCAATACCGGTTCTATATATGTTCTTGTATATGAGTTTGGCTCGTTATGTGGCACAGCCATGCTGACTAATTACAATATTGCACATGCTCACTTTGCTTCTCAAATGAACTGCTCTTAACGAACCTTCATTCGGGGATCACGCCAGTGCTAGCCATTCATCATATTAGGATGCAATGCACTGGAAATAATGGAAAATAAATCAAAAACTATTCGTTATTTCACGTTTCATTAAAAAGTAAATGGGCAAATTGTTCCTTTTATCTTTAGCCCTGTTACAGAAATGGTCTTTACAGTATCCCAGTATAATGTTTGTCATTATACCTACTGGACGCCATAGAAAAACTCATTAAGTATCCATATCTCGTTATCCCCCCACACATATACACATATAATCCCCTCCCCCCTCACACACAGTTTACCTTCACAGACACCATATCCACTTGGTGCATGCAATACCCAGAATTGCACACACCAACCTTTCTAGGGCAACCACACGTACTCTGTGACTGACTCATACACACACTGCAGAATGAGTGATGAGTAGGAGTATATTACAGAGCTCCATAGTGATGTGCGGAACTCTGAGATATCCTCATCCACACACACAGAACACTGCTGTGGAACTCAGATATCCTCATCCACACACAGAACACTACTGTGGAACTCTGATGTGTGTATATGAAGAGCTCTGCAGTTATGTGTGGTGTCTTGTGTATGAGTATATTACAAATATTACAACAGAGTTCTGATATATACTTATACAAACACACCGCACTCCGCACATCACTGTGGATTAATGCATACACACACACACACTGCACATTACTGTGGATAAACACATACAGATACACTGCACATTACTGTGAAGCTCTGGGTAAACACATACAGACACAATGCACATTACTGTGGAGCTCTGGGATAAACACACACAGACACACTGCACATTACTGTGGAGCTCTGGATAAACACATACAGACACACTGCACATTACTGTGGAGCTCTGTGATAAACACATACAGACACACTGCACATTACTGTGAATCTCTGGGTAAACACACACAGACACACTGCACATTACTGTGGAGCTCTGGGTAAACACACACAGACACACTGCACATTACTGTGGAGCTCTGGATAAACACATACAGACACACTGCACATTACTGTGGAGCTCTGTGATAAACACATACAGACACACTGCACATTACTGTGAATCTCTGGGTAAACACACACAGGCACACTGCACATTACTGTGGAGCTCTGAGATAAACACATACAGACACACTGCACATTACTGTGGAGCTCTGTGATAAACACATACAGACACACTGCACATTACTGTGGATCTCTGGGTAAACACACACAGGCACACTGCACATTACTGTGGAGCTCTGAGATAAACACATACAGACACACTGCACATTACTGTGGAGCTCTGAGATAAACACATACAGACACACTGCACATTACTGTGGAGCTCTGTGATAAACACATACAGACACACTGCACATTACTGTGGATCTCTGGGTAAACACATACAGACACACTGCACATTACTGTGGAGCTCTGTGATAAACACACACAGGCACACTGCACATTACTGTGGAGCTCTGTGATAAACACACACAGACACACTGCACATTACTGTGGAGCTCTGTGATAAACACACACAGACACACTGCACATTACTGTGGAGCTCTGAGATAAACACACACAGGCACACTGTACATTACTGTGGAGCTCTGTGATAAACACACACAGACACACTGCACATTACTGTGGAGCTCTGAGATAAACACACACAGACACACTGCACATTACTGTGGAGCTCTGTGATAAACACATACAGACACACTGAACATTACTGTGAATCTCTGGGTAAACACACACAGGCACACTGCACAGACTGGAGCTCTGCGAAACACAAAGCCTTATATTATACATGTGAGGGTGTCATAAAAGGGATTTGTAAAAGTAATTTACATTGATAGCAGGAATGGGGGAGGGAGGTAGTTTCCCTATTTTCACTGAAGGGTAATTGTCAAAAATGGTACCAGAGGTGTAAATAGTCCTAAACGTTATGACATTGGCTAGCCTGGGTCATGTGATTCCAGAACGTGCGTGTGAGTCGATGATGTGATGACGCATGCACATTCCCGTGACCCTTGACCCGAGCGGTGGCAGGGTTACTTAGCCCCTGCAGGACATCAGCAGCCAGTATCCATAGGAACGCGTTACTCGCCGGGTACAGAAGCACCAGTGGATCGGGCTGTGATCTACCGCACTTGGGGTGAGTATGTGGGACTTCCAGCATGGCCGCACTTGGGGTGAGTATGTGGGACTTACAGCATGGCCGCACTTGGGGTGAGTATGTGGGACTTCCAGCATGGCCGCACTTGGGGTGAGTATGTGGGACTTCCAGCATGGCCGCACTTGGGGTGAGTATGTGGGACTTCCAGCATGGCCGCACTTGGGGTGAGTATGTGGGACTTACAGCATGGCCGCACTTGGGGTGAGTATGTGGGACTTCCAGCATGGCCGCACTTGGGGTGAGTATGTGGGACTTACAGCATGGCCGCACTTGGGGTGAGTATGTGGGACTTCCAGCATGGCCGCACTTGGGGTGAGTATGTGGGACTTCCAGCATGGCCGCACTTGGGGTGAGTATGTGGGACTTACAGCGTGGCCGCACTGGTCAGATGTGTTGACGTGCGCTCCCATGTCAGGAGCCGTTACAGTTACTCTCTTACCATTATATTTAGACAGGAACAAATCTGCTATTTCATTATTATACATTTGGACAGTGCCTTTCCCTCCCTTTTTTTTTTTTTATTTATTTTTGGTTTGATTCTTTTCCCTTCCTGTTGCTACTCATGTTTCTATTGTTAAATGTTGCTTTCTGTGTGTACCAAATGATTGTGAAACATGTTTTTTCAAAATACCTTTCAATAAAAGTAGTTTGCAAAGAATATTTTAGTCATAAAATGCTTCGATCGTCTTTGATCCGTCCCAGAATCCTTTCTAAAGCGTTCTAAACCGCTATGTGGTCAATCCGTGGCCAGTCATTGAATTCGTATCACACGGTATCTGTTAATCCATACATTTACAAACAGACAAGGTGTAGATACATTTAGCAGCAGACAAAATCGTGACTGTCAACGCATTTTAAATCTTGATCTCTGTATTTTGGGAAGGGGCAGACACAGATCTAGTCCAAGGAAATGAGACAAAAATACTCACAGATGGAACATGAAATTGCTAATTGCTTTTGTTTCTCTTCTTAAAAAAGAAAAAAAGGAAAAAAAAGGCCTGATTCCCTTTTTTCTGCCGTTGAGTCTGATGATGTGAAGGTTAACACTTTGCACAAGTAAAGCTAATTATCAAAAGGTGCATTCAATCCGTCTTAATGTGCGACAGAGGACCTTGATCAAGTCCATTCTGTGCATCTGAGATTACTATGACACAGGTGATTATACCAAACACACGGCAAACGATTCGCAAAATCACATTTTTGAGCGTTCCTCTGAGGACGCCGCTGAGCATGCTGGGTAGAGTAAGTGTTCTGTGATGGAGACAAAGAAACACAGATGGCAAAATAATACTCTTTATAATATGGTATGTCATATCTGGACAGAATAGAAACAAAATGGTTTGTTTGTTTTTCTGTTTTGAGTTTTCATTTATTTATTTTTAGAAATATATATATATATAATTTATTTTTGCATTATTATTTAATTTATATGTTTTTTGGGCTTTTATTATTATAAAGGGTTAACGGGACACTACAAGCACTAAAACAACTTTAGCTTAATGAAGCAGTTTGGGTGTAGAAATCTGTAATTATCTGCCATTAAGGAGTTAATTCACCTTTTTCCCTGAGGAAATGGCTTCCTTTTCAATCAAATCTTACAGCACAGTGTGTTTACTTCAGAGGTTTATGTCTCCCGATCTGTTAATTTCACACACAAAAGGTTGCTGTATTCTTTAGCAGGCTCTTAGCAGAGCAGGAAAATGGTAGAGAATTAAGTAGTAAGACTGCAGGGACATGATCTATACACCAAAGCTGCTTCATTAACCCCTTAAGGACACATGACATGTGTGACAGTGCTGAGTTTCACGGCAGGCTCAGAATTTCATAAACCCACAACCAGAAAAAACGTAACGTATTCATCAACATAACTGCAAACCTATGTTTATATTGTACTATTTAATACAAACAGAATATATGTGTTACGCAGCAGTTTGTTATTTAAAGTCTCGACCCCTGTAAATAACATAGTATACAATACACACAAGCCACAAAATGTCATACACTAAGCACCGTGCTACCAAATATGCTATGACTATGCTGTGGCTTAAGGGACACAGCTCATTGTAGTGGTCCCATGTCCCTTAACCCTGAGCATGTAATTACTGCAGTTTTAACTCCGAGGGACTTCCGTATGATTAGACGGCTGTTGGTCACCTAAATGACGCTGGACACCTTCACACTATGCATGAGAACTTCCAGCGTTACCAGAATCCCCATAGGAAAACATTGAATAATGCTTTCCAACGGGGAAATCCTAATGCGAGCAGAGCCTGGCCAAGCACAGAGGGACATTGGCGCTAGATTCAGGTAAGTGACTTAAGGGGTTTTAACCCCTTCAGGGCTGCGGCAGGCACTATAGGATTATATAGTGCCAGGAAAATTGCTTTGTTTTACTGGCACTATAGAATCCCTTTAAAGCAGTATGTGACAGGCATACCTCCCAACATTTCAAATGGACAACGAGGGACACTTTCATTGTAGGGGTGATAGTGAGGGTGTAGCCTGGGTCGGGGCTGTTCCAAGACATTTTGGGTGACTTACTAATACGTTATACGGATCAAATATAATGTATAACAAGAGCAATGTATCTTATTGACACAGACTGATTTCTAAACACATTTATTGTAGTTTAAATGCACATTACTGGGAGTATTATTGCTGTGGAGCTCTGTTATACACTCAGACACATTACTGGGAGTATTATTGCTGTGGAGCTCTGTTATACACTCAGACACATTACTGGGAGTATTATTGCTGTGGAGCTCTGTTATACACTCAGACACGTTACTGGTAGTATTATTACTGTGGGGCTCAGTTATACACTCAGACACATTACTGGGAGTATTATTGCTGTGGAGCTCAGTTATACACTCAGACACATTACTGGGAGTATTATTGCTGTGGACCTCTGTTTTACACTCAGATACATTACTGGGAGTATTATTGCTGTGGGGCTCTGTTATACACTCAGACACATTACTGGGAGTATTATTACTGTGGAGCTCTGTTATACATTCAGACACATTACTGGGAGTATTATTGCTGTGGAGCTCTGTTATACACTCAGACACATTACTGGGAGTATTATTGCTTTGGAGCTCTGTTATACACTCAGACACATTACTGGGAGTATTATTACTGTGGGGCTCTGTTATACACTCAGACACATTACTGGGAGTATTATTACTGTGGAGCTCTGTTATACACTCAGACACATTACTGGGAGTATTATTGCTTTGGAGCTCTGTTATACACTCAGACACATTACTGGGAGTATTATTACTGTGGGGCTCTGTTATACACTCAGACACATTACTGGGAGTATTATTACTGTGGAGCTCTGTTATACACTCAGACACGTTACTGGTAGTATTATTACTGTGGGGCTCAGTTATACACTCAGACACATTACTGGGAGTATTATTACTGTGGAGCTCTGTTATACACTCAGACACATTACTGGGAGTATTATTGCTGTGGAGCTCTGTTATACACTCAGACACATTACTGGGAGTATTATTGCTTTGGAGCTCTGTTATACACTCAGACACATTACTGGGAGTATTATTGCTGTGGAGCTCTGTTATACACTCAGACACATTACTGGGAGTATTATTACTGTGGGGCTCTGTTATACACTCAGACACATTACTGGGAGTATTATTACTGTGGAGCTCTGTTATACATTCAGACACATTACTGGGAGTATTATTGCTGTGGAGCTCTGTTATACACTCAGACACATTACTGGGAGTATTATTACTGTGGAGCTCTGTTATACATTCAGACACATTACTGGGAGTATTATTGCTGTGGAGCTCTGTTATACACTCAGACACATTACTGGGAGTATTATTACTGTGGAGCTCTGTTATACATTCAGACACATTACTGGGAGTATTATTGCTGTGGAGCTCTGTTATACACTCAGACACATTACTGGGAGTATTATTACTGTGGAGCTCTGTTATACCCTCAGACACATTACTGGGAGTATTATTACTGTGGAGCTCTGTTATACCCTCAGACACATTACTGGGAGTATTATTACTGTGGGGCTCTGTTATACACTCAGACACATTACTGGGAGTATTATTGCTGTGGGGCTCTGTTATACACTCAGACACATTACTGGGAGTATTATTGCTGTGGAGCTCTGTTATACACTCAGACACATTACTGGGAGTATTATTGCTGTGGAGCTCTGTTATACACTCAGACACATTACTGGGAGTATTATTGCTGTGGAGCTCTGTTATACACTCAGTCACATTACTGGGAGTATTATTGCTGTGGAGCTCTGTTATACACTCAGACACATTACTGGGAGTATTATTGCTGTGGAGCTCTGTTATACACTCAGACACATTACTGGGAGTATTATTGCTGTGGAGCTCTGTTATACACTCAGTCACATTACTGGGAGTATTATTGCTGTGGAGCTCTGTTAGACACTCAGACACATTACTGGGAGTATTATTGCTGTGGAGCTCTGTTATACACTCAGACACATTACTGGGAGTATTATTGCTGTGGAGCTCTGTTATACACTCAGACACACCAACAATATGGAGCTCCTAGAAAAGAGGTTAAGAGGTATTTGGGCTCAAACTTGGGACTGTCCCTCCTGATTAGGGACACTTGGCAGGTATGGTTGACAGGGTGTATTCAGTAAACAGTGGGTTATAGTAAATAGTTCGCAGAATCCAGGCCAAAACAGAAAATCTGAAAAACACTCTCCACCGTAGCCATAGTCATTATTTTTAGGACTTGGTTCAGGCTGCATTTTGTTAATCTGTTTCCGATGGACCAAAATTCACTGAGTAAACCCCCTAGCTATAACTAAATGAGAACATGGACATTTCCAACTGAATCGTGACTGGAACCCAAACTGCAACCTTTTTATCAAAATAGCTGGAGAATCGAGCCAACACTGCACTCTGGGGGCTTCATTTGGCTATCTGGTTGTCGATTTTAGCACAATCATTTTTTTAGTAAATAAGGAATATGTGACTGGACTCCGACATGCAGGGTTAAACAAAACACACAAATTCTCCTGGCTGGCAGAACACAGAATACAGAGGAACCACATTCTAAATCTTGGGTGTATGTGTCACCCCTATCATGCGGAGTTAGACACTGACTAAACATGATGGGAGTTGCACTGCATGACAAATACGGTGTCAGATGTACATATATGAGGGATGGAATTAGAAGCAATCCTCCCCCCCCATTCTTATTGTTTTTGTAATAGGATTGGAAAGTAGCTGTGGGCCCTCAGGACCGGCTACATTACAAAGTATCCAGGTATTAGGGCAGTCCCTATACACTGATAATTGTCAAATTAAATAAATGGGTCCTCAGCGAACAATCCTAATAAACACAGCAAGGATTCCTACAATAGGGGGCAAGGTTGAGGAAGGCTGAACTTGATGGACGCAGGTCTCTTTTCAGCTACCGGTATGTAACGATGTTCTAAACACATAGAAATCACCATGGAAACAAATAGGGTCTCTGACGTATGCTCGACTTTTAGAAGTTTGCCCCCCAACACACTTAAAATAACCCGTATTACTGATCTGAACCAGCCATTGTGATTTGAACCACTTTGTAAAAAATGGGGAAGAGTTTTATAAAACTAAAAACTGATTTTTGTGAATAAAAAGTGATGTATGCTAAACCTATGACATCACTTGTTTTGGCGCACGCACGCACGCACAGATAATAATATAAAATATATAGATTTAGGTGCATGTCATTTTCCAGGTGGCACGTCCTACAATGCACATAACAAGCAGATTCTCCCCAAATCCCCACATTAAATGCATTATTCACTTAACAGTGTGTTCTGAGTTATCAGACATTGTTATAAATCTAGACCAAAGTAATCAAGTTGGAATATATTCCCAGCAAAACGAACGTTGCCTTCTCTGCTACTTTAGTCTAGAGGCAATGATCAGCTCATGAAGTCTCACTGTTTAGTGAATGAGCCCCTCAAGAGGTTTTAGGATCTCTGCCCATAGCTACAGATGGCTGAATTAGTGTCACCTGTGCAAATGAAGGTACCACCTGTGTTCCTGAATGGAGATTTTACAAACCTGCAGTATGGGTTAGTCCTGACTATTGAGGCCCTTCAAGGAGCTTCTTAATTTGTGTAATAAATGACAGATCATTAACATGTAATTGACCACAGCTGCCGCTATGCAGGTCCTGTGGCTTCAAATAATTACTATATTTATGAACGTTATGATTGACGAGAACGGGGGGGGATTTTGCAGCAGACAGCTGCTTCAATTGGCAACGGATAAGGGGCATGAATGGGACATGGGACATGGGTCGTGCATGGGGCCACTTTAAGGCACTATTTGGCAAAGATTTACTAATGAACCCTGTGCTGTTTTTTGCTCACCCACCTTCACTCAAAACTTAACTGTTACTTATAACACCATCTAGACCAGTGGCAGCCACGGGTAGGTGGACAGCTCTACAGACACATTATTTCCAACAATCGTTGACCCATGTTCTACTATGTAGCATTTCTACAAAACTGGAGACAAGTCTCAAACATTGGCACAATAGCGTAACATTAAACATGTCTGCTCTGTGTGCCGAGCTGGCAGAGGGCACTTTGCCCGTATGATAGTGTTCTGCAGCGCTGTGTATATGGGCAGCGCCAACATTAAACATGTCTGCTCTGTGTGCCGAGCTGGCAGAGGGCACTTTGCCCGTATGATAGTGTTCTGCAGCGCTGTGTATATGGGCAGCGCCAACATTAAACATGTCTGCTCTGTGAGCCGAGCTTGCACCAGGTACTTTGTCCGTATGATAGTGTTCTGCTGCACCAACATTAAACATGTCTGCTCTGTGTGCCGAGCTGGCAGAGGGCACTTTGCCCGTATAATAGTGTTCTGCAGTGCTGTGTATATGGGCAGTGCCAACATTAAACATGTCTGCTCTGTGTGCCGAGCTGCCAGAGGGCACTTTGCCCGTATGATAGTGTTCTGCAGCGCTGTGTATATGGGCAATGCTGATATTATAGACACACCCCAAAGAAAAAAGTTGAATTGTTTTGGTATTTGTTTGGTTATAACTTGCTTTTACCCTTCATGTTATCTTGTACATACTCCTTCTTCATGATAAAGTGCGGCACATGAACAGTTCAGCCCTGCAGTATGTAGCATTCATGCGCTACACAATTACAATGTTAAAACAATGAATGCAGTCCTTTGCATTTCCTGATTCCTAAAAATATTCATTATCTGCACCTTTCATGTTATCATTTGTATATTTGGTTTATAAAGCGCCAACACATTTCGCCGTGCTGTCCGTTGGAACAAGTGGTACAAGTACCAGCCAGCGCTTTGACCAAGAACCGCCTGGATCAATCTTGGGAAGGCACAATCTGCTGCATGGACTGGCGGCAGGCGGGTTGGACTCTTGGAAATTGGGTGTTTTATCTTTGTGACAGGTCACCGAGGCCATTTGGACGGCTCCCCCCCCCCCCGGTTTGGGTTTGCATGGTTGGGACATCCTTGTTTTAAACAGGAATTATTTTAGGGTTCTTATGACTCTCCATTGCATAATTGCAAATTAGGCTATTGTAATAACTAGCACAGTCCATCGATGTATCTCTGTTTTTTTATAGTGTGTAAAGTTGTAATTATTTTCTATATTTGAGGCTTTATTATGTTGCTTGTTCTTCACATTATGTCTCTTGTTTATATGCATTTATTTATTTTTTGTTGACCACCATTGGCAACTCCAAACATTACTTGCGACTGAACTTGTACTGCAGAGTCCTTTTCAGTTCAGCCAGTGCTCACTCGCAGGTCTTGAGGAGAGGTCCTCAGGCTCCTCTTCAAAATAGTAGTTGTTTTTATTTTTATGATTGTCACCACATGTTTAAGGACTAGTCCCCAAAGGTTAGTCCTAGTTTAAAAAAAAATAAATAAAAAAAAAGTGTTATATTTTCGTTCCTTTTCAAAATGTGTGTCCTGGGTGGATTTGCTCAGGGATCCCACTTATGCCTCGTTTCCACTGAGCGGATCGGTTCGGGTTGGTACAGTTTGGAAGGTTTAGAATGGACCAGCCCATTCTGGTGAGCGTTTCCACTGCAAGTCAGACCTTCAGGGCCATGCAGGGTTTAGAAAAAATGCTCTTCCTGTCAACCAATCAATGGATTGTATAGTAGCTCCACCCTATCCGAACCATTCCATTTTCTATGGCCCTACATCTGAAGCAGGACCCTGAATGGATTGGTACGGTTCGCTTGTATGGACCACTTTCATAATGGAAACACCCAAAATAGCGAACCGTACCGAACTGAACCGAACCGATCCGCTCAGTGGAAACGAGGCATAACAGAGCCTTTGGACCTGTTGGCTGCCGACATGATCCCTCTAACCTAGGACAAGTCAAAGTAACCTGTGCCAGCTCAGCACAAAGAGCAAGGCCTGAGAGCCGGAAGTGCCTTTCCAAAGGCAAGAGCTATTCACAGTGTAGGCAGAGGTGTGGATACCTGCCTGGGAAGAAGAGCTGCAGCAGAATAGGCAGAGGGAAGATACCTGCCTGAAAGGAGAGTTGCCTTAGGATAGACAGACGGGACGATGCGTTCCTTCGACGACTGGGGCTGAAGAGTTTCAGTTTTCGGCAAGCGGCTAGGAAGCGGTTTGGGCAAAGGTTCTCGGTCACCACAGGTTGCACGTTTCTCTTTTTGTATCTTCATTACCCCAATGCGGTGTACTTGATGGCACTCTATGGTACACACTAACAAGAGATAACATTGTGATTGGCTCAGTAGGAACACACATCCTTCTATGAGAAATGGAATGTGCCATACCATAGAGATCACTGACAAATGGATGAAAAAGATTTGGACCAGGAAAACCCATAGACGGGCAATGTCAACAAGCATACCAGGACTGGCCACATTATTAAACTGCAGCAACAGTGTTGCCAACTCAACACAGCTGCAGCTAAACCTGTAATGTACTGCGGTAACACACAGCACACGCTAACAGAGCTGAATCTAGTTTAGATATTGGGAGCAGGGTCCGGTTTAGATATTGGGAGCAGGGACCCGTTTAGATATTGGGAGCAGGGACCCGTTTAGATATTGGGAGCAGGGACCCGTTTAGATATTGGGAGCAGGGACCCGTTTAGATATTGGGAGCAGGGACCCGTTTAGATATTGGGAGCAGGGACCCGTTTAGATATTGGGAGCAGGGACCCGTTTAGATATTGGGAGCAGGGTCCGGTTTATATATTGGGAGCAGAGTCCGGTTTAGATATTGGGAGCATAATTGAGTTTATAACGGGAAACATGCAGGTTTTGTGGCAGGCCAAATCGTTTCACTAGAGTATGTCTGTCTAAAACAGGACAGTCGTCTTTAAGAGACAGCTTCTCTTACTGAATCATTTTCCAATCATCCTCAGCCGGCCTTGGCCTTTTGTGTTTAAATGCAGTCTGTTGTGAGGATTTGTTTTTGGAGTGGGGACAAAATTGACGGATTAAGGGATTTTTCACCAAACTGAGCATTGCTGCGACTTGGCAACCAAAATGTAAATTTCAGGACAAAACAGAAAGGAATTCTCTTATTCAACCAAGTTGGAGCTTTATTCCACATCAACTATTTTTGCCTGAAACCTGTGACTCTGCTGTCAAGTCTCAGCAAATCGCTGTTTAGTGAACTAATCCCCGTGAATTATCTGCAGGTTGTTTTTTTTTTTTTTATCGTGAAATAAATTGCGTAAAATGTAATCGGAGCGTATGCCAAGCTGTGCCCAGTTATCTTGAAGGTGCCCTTCCAAGCAAGAGCTCAAGGTTTCTAAATGCGTGGGAGAAGCAAGCGGCAGACAATGGGACGGATGCTCCATCGCTTTCCCTCTAAGTGACCCTGCAGATTTACTGGATTCACTTCGGCAACAAGAAAAAATAATACATCCAATTCCAGTGACTTCTGCATATCAGGGATTGCTTTGTGTGTTACATCGCTCAGAACAATAGCAGAGATAGTCCAGTATCTTTCCTATAACCTCCGATTCTCATAATTAATTACAATTAAAACCTGGTTTAAATGGGATATAATATGTAGTTTTACTCATTTTCTTTTATATTCCCCCTTCATCAAAGAATGCACAAAAATGTAGGAACGTTACTGAGCAAATATGTTATTTAAATCAGTTTTATCAAATCAAGTTTTAAATCCAGATATTAACAGTTTCAATTGTTTTTGAAAAGTTCACTTTTATGAAAGCATCGGAACCGCTCATGTGGGGAGAATACCCCAGCTTAAAGGATCACTATAGGGTCAGGAACACAAACATGTATTCCTGTCCCTATAGTGTTAAAACCACCATCTAGCCCCCCTGGGCCCCTCATGCCTCCATAAATATAGTACAAATCTTACTGTATTCAAGCCTGAAGCTGTAACTCTGCATGCTGTTAGACTCAGAAAAACAAGCAGCGTGCTGACATCATCAAAAGTGGTAGCCTGATCCAATCACAATGCTTCCCCATAGGATTGGCTGAGAATGACAAAGAGGCAGATCAGGGCAGAGCCAGCACAATTCAAACACAGCCCTGGCCAATCAGCATCTCCTCACAGAGATGAATTGAATCAATGAATCTCTATGAGGAAAGTTCAGTGTCTGCATGCAGAGGGAGGAGACACTGAATATTTGGATGCATTTTAGGCAGCCATGACCCAGGAAAGCTCTCTAACAGCCATCTGAGGAGTGGCCAGTGAAGTTATCATATTTCTCTGAAAAGACAGTGTTAACAGCAAAAAGCCTGAAGGGAATGATTCTACTCACCAGAACAAATTCAATAAGCTGTAGTTGTTCTGGTGACTATAGTGTCCCTTTAAATTTTCTCTAATGATGCCTAATGCACAATGCTTATGGTGGCAAACCTGGGATGCTGGACAGATACCTGAATTCAGGACTGTCCCGCTGAATCTAGGCCTGTTGGAAACTTTGATACATTGAAATCTCAATTTAGTGAATGGCTCTGTGAGAGTGTTTGTATACAAAGTATGATATTAATTAAACCAGGAATTGTGGAGAAATGTCAAAGTAAAATTCAAATTTAAGGTAAAAAAAGTTGAAGTGGAAAAATTGCCGAAATCAGCAATGCTATGTTAGGACAGGCACGGCAGCCCTGCGCGATGACTCCGTTAGTGATGTCATACAGGATTATAGTTTGCAGTGCATAGAAAATGCGACGCTCCACAGGAGTTCTGCTTTGGGGAAACGCGTGTTTTCATACACACTGAGAATTTGATTCTAAGAACAAAGTTCTGTAAAAACATATAATTTCATGCAAATTGACATAAATATGGAACAGAAAAAATTCCAGTCTTAAATACTGTTTCTAACAGGTAAATATGACTCAAATCTATTTTGATAATCTATTCCCTTTAAGCCCACTGTGCAGAATAAATGTGTGATAATTATATACGGTGGGGAATAAGTGCAAATATAACATTGAGTTAATAACGATCTGTGGGGTAATATATGTAGATTGATTAACTAGTTACTGGATAGGAGTGTTACCCTCTTACGGATTGTTCTACTGATACGTTAGTCATTCTCCTTGTCTGTAACCTCAAATCTGCACTGTTTCTCTACATTGTGAGAAATGTCAATTTGCAGTTATTCACTAGACTTGGAACCGGGAAGATTTTGGCATTTTCAAATATTGGGCCAAAATTGCTCAAGGGGTATATTTCCAATCTGGATATTACGGCCTCAAATGTGCTCAACCGAACCCGGATTAAGGTTTCCCAGTTCCCTAGGCAGGGTGCCAGATTGGGGCCCCATCCTAGAGCCTTGGGATCTGTTTCTGTGAGTGTCGTGGCTATGTTTTGTGAGTGTGATTGTGTATGTATGGGGGAGGATGAGTGTGTTTGTGTGTGCTGGTTGACAGTTGTGTGGTGGTTGAATTGTGTATGTGGCTGAGTTTTGTGTGTGTGTTCATTTTTTCCATTTCGACTATCTTGGTCTTAAATTTAAAATTCACTTTGAATTCTCCCTTTAGTTAATAACCCCGATCAGAATTTCTCTTACTAAGGCTGTAACATCTGACAAAGTGAGGGGCCACACAGAGTTTGAGCAGAGTTTGGGACACTTTACATTAGAAAAAAAAAGCATATTTTTCAGGCTGTAATGGCCAGCAATCTTCCTTTTAACATACGCCACCATGAAACATTATACAATGCCATCCCCTTTAACCTGGCATGATGGGGTTTAATTTCCAAAGTGGCGCTCTGCCACCAACTCTGGGTCATTTGGTCTACTCTCTGCGCAAACAACTGCTAGGAAGTGGGTGGCACGAGTGCCAAGAGACTAGAAAAATCAATCATTTTCTAAAGAGTCTGAGATTTGCTATAAAAAGAATCACAAAGTGTGAACAGAATCTTAGCAATAAATGGGGATTATAACAGAAGGGACGGTGTGAAAAGCTTGCAGGAGATGGTGGGTTAATATGTTAAGCGGAGATTTAAAAAAAAAATGACGTAAGTTCAGAAGCCGCTTGTTCGTTTTTGGTTGTCAATTAACCCGGTGTGGTAACACTGCGGGAGGCTACACGATCCCACCTGTACCACGCAAGAATCACTATTTCAATTAAATTAGATTATTAGCGATGGACTAATTACTCACACCGTGTTCAGGCAAAAGGATATTAACACAAATCATGAAGCTGTAACCCTACGGGACAGAAACGCGTTGCCACTATGCGACATTGTGCGGCTCTATTTGTAAAACATTTGCAAATTGTTTGACTTTTGAAAGAGCGGTTTATTGAATACAAAGGCCAGATGTTTCTATTGAAAAAGTGTGGGAATAAAATATTTAAATATCATTCATTATGCGGGATGGAAATTCATTTTTGAGATGCCTTGACTTTCATCTCCAAACTGGGTGTGATCGTTTAACCCCTAAGGACACATGACATGTGTGACATGTCATGATTCCCTTTTATTCCAGAAGTTTGGTCCTTAAGGGGTTACAGAGACCAGCTAGGGAGGGGTTCCCCGGTTCAGATATTTTTGCCTAAAGTTTGCAAAATCGTTGTTCACGATTTCTTCAACAGATCCTATAAGAGCAGCCGACTATTAAATACACAGAAGGTTTCCATCTAACATGTTGGAAATGAAGGATTCTGAAAGGTTTGCTTTCACAGTGGCAATTCTTACTTCTTTCACTCTCTTATAGGGCACGTGCCAAATAGGATCATTTGAAAAAGTTCTGGGTGAGATCTTGATAATTTTATATCCACCATTTGTCAGTTTTTAAATCTTTACTTTTCCCAGACAGATACAAGGAAGAAATCACTTTTAAAATATGTTTAGTGTTTTAGATGAATGTTGTTATTAGCATTTATCTTTTTTATATAAATTGTGTATATTATATATATAATTTTTTTTGCTCCGAAGGGTTAATACAAGAAACAAAATAACCCCTTCCCTTCCTTTGAAGGAAGAAAAGATGATAAAGAGTTTGTGGATTTATCGGATCGAGATTTAATGCCTCCACTGGAGAGGTGCAAGCTGGGTCTAAAATTTGAACTTTTTTATTTTTATAATCTGACATCACAGCATAAACAAAAATATGACAAAGTCAGTATGAATGCAAATACGGTAGCTTTAAACATTGCTTGCTATGAAGAGAAAGCAGCGATGAGAGTATTTTATGTTACTCAATAATCAAGGAGGGAACCCGGTAGCAAACCGGACAAAATAATTCCCCAAGAGGGGTAGACTGTTACTCTACAAAGAGTCAATTTATGCTAAAAAAAGTTGCAGGTGAAAAGCCCCAGAGCTATTGAACGGGACGCAGGTGTTAACCCATTGTGTAAATTACCGTATATACTCGAGTATAAGCCGACCCGAATATAAGCCGAGGCCCCTAATTTTTCCCCAAAAAACTGGGAAAACTTATTGACTCGAGTATAAGACTAGGGTGGGAAATGCAGCAGCTACTGGTAAATTTCTAAATAAAATTAGATCCTAAAAAAAATATATTAATTGAATATTTATTTACAGTGTGTGTATAATGAATGCAGTGTGTGCGTATGAGTGCAGCGTGTGTGTGTATGAGTGCAGCGTGTGTGTGTATGAGTGCAGCGTGTGTGTATGAGTGCAGTGTGTGTATGAGTGCAGCGTGTGTGCGAATGCAGTGTGTGTGTGTATGAATGCAGTGTGTGTGTGTATGAATGCAGTGTGTGTGAGTGCAGTGTGTGTGTATGAGTGCAGAGTGTGTATGAATGCAGTGTGTGCAGGGCCGGTGCAAGGATATTTGCCCCCCCCATATGTCCTGACCTCCCCTCCTCCTCCCTCAGTGGTCCTTACCTCCCCACCCCCGTGTTCCTTCACCCCCCTCCCCCAGTGGTCCTGACTCACCCCTCCCCTAGTGGTCCTTACTTCCCCCTCCCCTCCCCTAGTGGTCCTTACTTCCCCCTCCCCTTCCCTAGTGGTCCTTATCCCCCCCTCCCTCCCCTAGTGGTCCTTATCCCCCCCCTCCCTCCCATAGTGGTCCTTATCCCCCTCCCTCCCATAGTGGTCCTTATCCCCCCCCTCCCTTCCTCCCATAGTGGTCCTTATCCCCCCCTCCCTCCCATAGTGTTCCTTTTCTCCCCCCCTCCCTCCCATAGTGTTCCTTATCCCACC
This sequence comes from Pelobates fuscus, assembly GCF_036172605.1. Taxonomy (NCBI): domain Eukaryota; kingdom Metazoa; phylum Chordata; class Amphibia; order Anura; family Pelobatidae; genus Pelobates; species Pelobates fuscus. Next base: position 377,150,214 of record NC_086321.1, read on the forward strand.
CCCCTCCCTCCGATAGTGGTCCTTATCCCCCCCTCCCTTCCATAGTGGTATAGTGGTCCTTATCCCCCCCCTCCCTCCCATAGTGGTCCTTATCCCCCCCCCTCCCTCCCATAGTGGTCCTTATCCCCCCCTTCCCTCCCATAGTGGTCCTTATCCCCCCCTCCCTCCCATAGTGGTCCTTATCCCCCCCCCTCCCTCCCATAGTGGTCCTTATCCCCCCCCCTCCCTCCCATAGCGGTCCTTATACCCCCCTCCCTCCCATAGTGGTCCTTATCCCACCCCCTCCCTCCAATAGTGGTCCTTATCCCCCCCCTCCCTCCCATAGCGGTCCTTATACCCCCCCTCCCTCCCATAGTGGTCCTTATCCCACCCCCTCCCTCCCATAGTGGTCCTTATACCCCCCCCCCCTCCCACAGTGGTCCTTATACCCCCTTTTTTTTTTATTTATTTTTTTATTATTATTATTTATTTTTTTTATTATTATTTCTTATTTTATTTTTTTTTCGTCCCCCCTCCCTGCTTGATACATGGCAGGGAGGGGGGCTCTCCTTCCCTGGTGGTCCAGTGGCAGTTCAGTGGGGGGGAGAGGGGGGCTGGCAGAGCTGTACTTACCTGTTCTGCAGCTCCTGTCAGCTCTCTCCTCCTCTGCGCCGTCCGTGCAGCTCCCTCTGTCAGCTCCCAGTGTAAGTCTCGCGAGAGCCGCGGCTCTCGCGAGACTTACACTGGGAGCTGACCGAGGTGCTGAACGGACGGCGCGGAGGAGGAGAGAGCTGACAGGAGCTGCAGAACAGGTAAGTACAGCTCTGCCAGCCCCCCTCTCCCCTGGTCTGTATTATGGCAATGCAAATTGCCATAATACAGACCTTGACTCGAGTATAAGCCGAGTTGGGGTTTTTCAGCCCAAAAAATGGGCTGAAAAACTCGGCTTATACTCGAGTATATACGGTAAGATTAGGACAGGGGCTAAGATTTTCACTTATATCTGCAATCAAAGGAGACAAATTTGACCAAAGCTGCCGTTTTAGTCTACATTTTGCAATTCTATTTTTGATTCACTATATTTCGGAGTTAGTACATAAACCCCATTGTGGAGACTAGGACAGCAAAAGATTTATTCTTTAAAAATCTCTCCTAAATATAGCTTGTGTCAAGCGAACAACATTCTTACACAACCGCAACGGAATCATGTGTAAATAAACCTTCCGTATCCAGGGCAACCGGCAAAAATAGATTCCCCGTGCTGTAATCCTGCTTCAATGCAGGTCGTCCTTCAAAGCATACTAATATTATTACTTCTTGTTAATTATGAATAATTAACTCCTGCCATAAAAGAAGACATTAAATATAGAGAACGCTCAGGAGGTAGAAAGGAGAGAATTTGCAGAAGCTCATTGCGCGTTCAGATCCGAGGGGAGATGGATTGTGCAAGATGTTTATGCCACAGGGTACAGAAGCTCTTCCTCCAGCTGCTAGATCTTCTGTTCCGTGCCAAACTCCTAAAGAACTCGGATTCTCTCTACAAATGGCGAGAAGGCTTGGCAGGCATTTTTACACAGTATTACAGTTGATTTAAGAGGCGATTAGGATAGAGCCGGGGCCTATTTCATAAAGGACAGCAGTGCTTTTGCTACATATGTTCCCCACCTTTGGGTTAGTCACTAAAGTGAGGGATTCCAGAATAGACTTTGAAAATTTAGGCCAAAATAGTTGTGTTTGAAAATACTTCTCCAATTCTCTTTGAATCCCCAGCAATGCTAACTTACGTAAATAACCATTTACCAAGGCAGGTTTTCAGATATCCTCACGTTAGCAAAGTACCGATGTGACATAAGGACCATATTTGAGGAATGTTCATAGGAGATATCTCCTATCCACTCCCTCAAGGCCTGGAGTATAAGAAAATGGTGGGATACCATATATGAGGAATGTTCATAGGAGATATCTCCTATCCACTCCCTCAAGGCCTGGAGTATAAGAAAATGGTGGGATACCATATATGAGGAATGTTCATAGGAGATATCTCCTATCCACTCCCTAAAGGCCTGGAGTATAAGAAAATGGTGGGATACCATATATGAGGAATGTTCATAGGAGATATCTCCTATCCACTCCCTAAAGGCCTGGAGTATAAGAAAATGGTGGGATACCATATATGAGGAATGTTCATAGGAGATATCTCCTATCCACTCCCTCAAGGCCTGGAGTATAAGAAAATGGTGGGATACCATATATGAGGAATGTTCATAGGAGATATCTCCTATCCACTCCCTAAAGGCCTGGAGTATAAGAAAATGGTGGGATACCATAAATGAGGAATGTTCATAGGAGATATCTCCTATCCACTCCATCAAGGCCTGGAGTATAAGAAAATGGTGGGATACCATATATGAGGAATGTTCATAGGAGATATCTCCTATCCACTCCATCAAGGCCTGGAGTATAAGAAAATGGTGGGATACGATTCCATGTGTCAGCTCCTTGGTCTAACCGCAAAGCATGCTGGGAAGAGGACAGATCTGCACTGGATGTTACATGGGTAGATTGACATACTCGGAAGGATGTAGAATGTTGGCGATAGGTCCCTACGATGGGACAGGGTAGCAAGACAAGAAAGTATGGCTGTGTATTAGCAGTCGTTAAAAGACAGCTGTGATTAAATTTCCTCATCTCGTTTTTTTTTTTTTAAGTTTATTACATTTAATTAAACGTAATGATATTTATTTATATTTATTTTTATTTTTTTTAGAAACTCTTGTACTATCTGGCTGAGCGGCCATATTGGGTCAGTTTCTACTGTTATCGGACCAATTGCTGCTAAACCTAACTTGCCGCCTGCAGCAGTGCTTGCGCTGTGTGAGTTCGGCTGAGCAGCAGTTGGTCAGATAACAGTAGATTAACTGTGTTGGTTACTTTTTCTCTTTGATCTGTGAACCAATCGGTGGGAATCGGTGTTCTGTGTGTGTGTATATATATATATAATATTTATGCAATGTGTATATTTTTGTAGTACACTGCTTGGACGGTTTTTGCACCCTTTTTGGATTGTCCAAATGTTTTCCCACTACTGAACCATCCCATGACTGAGCATTGGAGAGAATAATTAGGCTGAACTGACACTTTCCCAAAGTGTGCGAGTCTAAGCAGGACTGACATTCTGATACATTCATATGGGAGAAATACAGACATGTTGTCACAGACTGGTGTCATGTGCTGAAGCAGACTGCTAGGGTATGATGTCACAGATATCTGTGCTGAGGTAACCTGTCAGCATACTGTGTTACAGATCTTTATTGCACTCTGAGCAGAATGTAGTTATGATGTCACTGATCTTAATTCTGTGCAAAAGAAGAGAGCCGGGATAAGATGTCAGAACTACTGTGTGCTAAGAAAAAAGCTCAGATGTGACATCACAAATTATTCATTATGTGCTAAAGCAGAAAACCAGGATATGGTGTGATGTCACAGATCTGTATAGAGTCCCACAGCACAAAGCTGAGATATGATGATGCCACAGGCACGACATCCACTGTGTGCTAAAACAGAGAGCTGGGAAATGATGTCACTGTGTGGCAAAGCAGAACGTTGGAGTATGATGTCATAGACCTCCATTGTGTACTAAAACAGGACACTGAGATATGAGGTCATATACATCTTTTCACTTACAAACAAACATTAAAATACCCAATAAAATAATCAACTACATTGAAATGTAAGATAAAGGGAGAGAGTGTCCCTTTTGTCATACTGTGTGTGTGTACATGCATGTACTATTCTGTGTGTGTTATGGGCTTACATTAAGGGTACTGTACACAATATGCATTTCTCAAGATACAATTTGTTTGCACTAACACTTTGCCCAGAATAATATGAAATAAAATATGGTACAGATTGTATCAACATAGCAGAGCAAACAACGTGTTCCTATAGCAACAAGAGTCTGGACTAGTCCTGATTAAGGAATCCGCATCAATTAAACCGGGGCCTCGTCAGTGAGATGCCAGGTGCGACCTGACCAGAGGAACCCTGATATTAATCCAAAAACGGAAATGGGATTCATCTCTACATGTAATCAAACTGTGTCAGTACTTTACATGAAAAACAGCTACAGAATGCCACGGAAACCAATACACATTATCAATCCACAGCGCTACCCTTAAACAGAATAGCAAAAAGAAAAGAAAAGGTATCTCTAACCCATGGTCCGTAAAAAAAAAAAACACACACGCTTTTTTTGTGCGTCTATCGCCTGAAAAATATATATGTGGCAGGTGTATTTAAATAAAGAATTATTTTGCAGTCCTGCATCCCATACTGCTCCAGCTGTCTCAGAACCCATAGCACAGTCATGATTTTGGGTCTCCCTTTCCGTTGTTCCTGATTGGTTCTGTGGGGTCCAGCCATCATGGACACCAAGGAATATCCTGTAAAGTATCATTTGACGTGATTGTGCAGTGTGAAACATATTCAGGACGGTTCTGCCAATACTAACTAGTGCTGCCATTGGTGCAAAGCACTATAGAATAAGTGGAGATATGGCCCTGGCGTGAGAATTTGTTTGGGTCCTCTCTAGCCCAAGGGTAGCCACAAAGTAGATCTCCGTTTGTAGAACTTCCCCAATGCTATGTCAGTTGGGTATTTACCATACGCACATCCTTGCAGGCATGTTATTTGTGAGTAGCGTTTGTGTGTTTGAATGTATAGTGTGTGTGTGTGCTTGTACGGGTGTAGTGTTTACATTTGAATAAAGGGGTGTGCTTTGTGTGCAGTGTTGATGTTTTTATGAAGCGGTGTTTGTATATAATTGTTGTGTTTTCATACAGGGATATGTTTGCATGTAGTGTTTGCGTTTGATTGTAGGGGTGTGCTTGTAAGTAGCGTTGCTGTTTCAATGCTGGGATGTATGTACATATACACATGCGGCCACATAGAGTTTCCAGATGATTTGGACTGCAATTCCAATCAAACTCAGCCAGCCTTTTGTAGGAAAGGGGTGAAATATATTGAAAGAACAGATATTAAAAGGGGCGTCAGATGGGATGTGGTTAATTTAGCCACACCAACAACACAACAAAAAAGAAAAAGAAAAGAAAAATCGCCCACACAGGTGACGATACCCCTTGTCCCACTTTGACTGAGGGGTCAAAACACCGAGTTGCAGTCAGCTCAAAGAGATTGCACAAATTCAGCCACAAAATAACCCAGTTGGACTTTTTATAACCCCACTAGTGCCTGAAATAGACATTTCCTAAGTTTCACAACAAATGTATTTTATAAGCCATCTTTCCTGCAGTTCATTTTAATCCAATGTGAATGCGGCTGCACTAGTCGGTCATGGTGACTCTCAGATTGACGGTAATTTAAACCGGAAAGCTTTTAGTAAAATTGTGGCATCTAGCGGGTTATTTTGCAAAGCTAATACTTCATTTAACATGGGCACAGAAATATATAAATTAAGCTTGATTTGACAGTCGCACAACTAGTACGAACATGACAGATCAACCGCTCTGCCGCAACTTCTATAAAGGGCTACAAAAAAAACTCTGACATCTATTGGTAACAAAAATAATTCATTTATGACTTAGAAGACTGGCATGTACGAAAGCACACGGCGGTAGAATTCACATATCTATAAAATAAAGTTATTAAATATTATTTATTGATTCATTACACCAGGTGACAGTTTTAATATTTCTCGTAATGACAACATGAAATAAGCCGTTTCATGGTAAAAAATCGACACAGATGCATGTTACAGGTAAAGAAATATAAAAATATTAACGGATTCACATCTTGATCTATAATTAATGTATCAAACGTCTTGGATGAATGAAACCCGGGCGTTTATTATTTAAACAATAGATTGAACTGGTAACTAAAGACGCCATAAAGGGATAGAATGAAAAAAGTACTCAAAAAGCTGGAGTGATCCAGACTGGCTGAGTATAGTACTGGAAAGAAAATAAATAAATAACCATAGAATATGGGTACAGTGTAATCTGAACTGAATTGATAAGTAGCCCCTCTATGGGCTCATTTTCCTTCACATTTTTCTCACTAGGGCTATCTATCACTATGTGCAGGTAACCAACATTCTAAGTATGGTTCTGCACATAGAGTCACTCTAACCTTTATCTACTATTTTTTTCACCTCCTTCTGTTTGGGTCACTACTTTGCTTTTGGTCTATAGAGGATTTTTCCTCTAGGTGTCATTGGGGTATACTGATAAGCATGCTGTACACATCCCTGTAGTTATTGTAACCACTACAAGTGTAGAGTTACAGTTACCTAGCAATAACTTCTAGGGGAATATGAATACCTAGATGCTAGACGTTCATTCTACAGTGAAGTGACTGCATGCTACCCCTAATGCCGATCTTGGCCTCTGATTTAACCAGTCGTCTGCAGCCGCATTATCGTAGGCCTTATGTATACTAGCGTTAATCAATAGCCATTCGGCGTTCACCATATTCAGACTTTTTTAGTGACCTTATTCCAGATACCTATGTCAGCTGTCTGACATTCACCTATTCATAACGCTCTAGCCACTGGACTTGACCATGTTTAATTGCCCAATAAAGTTAGTAGCCAGTGGTGATTCTTTGAGAGAATAGGTATTAAGTTTTTACTGGATCTATATGGAGGTGAGCCATTAAGGCAAGGTTTCACTATATTTCGTTACACAGATCTACTTATCAATTCAGTTCAGATTACACTGTACCCATATTCTATGGTTATTTATTTATTTTCTTTCCAGTACTATACTCAGCCAGTCTGGATCACTCCAGCTTTTTGAGTACTTTTTTCATTCTTTACCTATAGGGGTTAAGCCCCAGGACACCCCTGGAGTGTCCACTAAGGTGTTCTTCCACCAGTGAGGCGGTTCCAATTTCTTGGACCCATCCTCACAAGTGGAACTTTCCTAGTTATCTCTGACATAAAGGGATACATTTTATTTTATTTTAGCAGCAAACTTTTCAAGGTTCTGTTCATTAAAGGGTTACTCAAAGCATTTTAACCAGGACAGCCCCCTGTAGTGGTTATAATGCCGGGAGTACTGTTGCCGTTTCTCCAATAATGGAGCAAACTGTTTAGCAATGGTTTGCCTCTTACCTGGGTCCCCACCGGTCTCAGAGGCTTCCGGCTTTTGCTTACCTGCAGTTAATCTATGTATGTACAGACTGAAGTGGTGATGGTGACTGGAGTAAGCCTTTCACTAGACTGGGAAATTGGAGAATTGGACATTTAGATCAAAATAGTCACAGTGGAAAATTGTGATAAAAAGGTTTCCAGGTCGGCAATTTGGGGCTAAAATTTGCTGTTACCTTGCCAGTTCTCTACCATTTTGGTTTAATGGCTAAAACCTACATAATATGCAAATGTAGTTGACAAAATTCAATACATGGTGAAAAGTGGAGACCTTAAAGGGACACTATAGTAACCCAGACCACTTCAGCTCAATGAAGTGGTCTGGGTGCCAGGTCCCTCAGGTTTTATCCCTTCAGATGACAATATAGCAGTTCCAGAGAAACTGCTATGTTTACATCTGGGGTTAAGCCAGCCTCTAGTGTCTTCCTGACAGCCACTAGAGGCGCATCTGCAACGCTGATGGCATATTATGCCTCCATCATGCAGAGCGTCCATAGGAAAGCATTGAGAAAAGCATTGAGAAATGCTTTCCTATGGACACTTTGAATGCGCGCACAGCACTTGCCGCGCATGCGCATTCGGCTCCACTGACGTCAGACGGGGTTTTCCCTTTGTTTTCCTGACACTATAGTGATCCTTTAATTTAGTAACTAGGTGGTTGACTGACAATATCTTTCAGTTTACATATGTGCTGATAAGCCCAGGGAAGACTGGACAGGAATGCAAAAATCAGGACTGTCCAGCAATCTCTGGGACTGTTGGGCTGTATGATTAGCATATCCACGCTGCTGAATATGAAAAGGTGAATGGACAGCGCATTGGTGTCTCTATTGTGAGAAACACCTTGAAACAATCTTGCATGTTCAAGCAAATTGTTAATTAATGATGTACTGGTGCCTTCGTTGCAAACTTCACAGAAGAGTCTTGAAACAATGTTGCTATGGAATCCGCGTTCAATGCTGCTTTTATGTTCTGTGAACCATATTTTCAGTGGTCTTTTGTCCTCCCTGTGTAATGCAGCCCACACAATTTTTTTTAGCAAATACACAACAAAAGGATCTGTCTCAGATGACAACAGATTTGATCTCATTGTGACACGGGGAGCAGCTATCGCAGTCACTTTTCTATTCTTACTATTCTCCAATTACGTAATATCCAAACACCTGTGCCCGCCGCCCGCTCACCCATCTCAGAATATTATGATATGGCTTGCACAATACCGCGCATGCTGACCCCGAACGCTCAAGGGGGCAGCTAGAACATTCATGGAAAATATCAGATATCAAAGTAACTGTATACATGGGGCAGTTGTAGACTCCTATATTAGCTGTAATAACAGTGCACTTTACACTTATCAGAAATGAAAACTTACAGTAAGGAAAGGGTCATGGAGTCTGCATTCATGGAAGGAAAAGAGTTAATGTTCTTAATTGCCGACCTGCTATAAGGAATGTGTCAGTTACAATGTATTGTCCTATACTGGCAGGGAAGAGAGTATAGGGCAGGCGGTGCTCTTAACCGATTCAATCTCAGTGGTTCTAAACTTTGGCAAGAAAGAGGTTAAATGTCAGTTAGGGGAAATTCCTCTCTGGCAGGGAAGGGGTTAAATGCAGTTATTATCTATTGCTAGAGACCTTGAAATGCCTGGGATTTCTTGAGTTACAACAATTGGATAACGACTGATTGCCATCTACAACCATGTAGTTTGCCTTAATTTACCTTTCGATATTATTACGGAAAAAAAGTTTTTACGAGGACACATAGATCAGGACTTAATCTGAATCTGATTTACGCTTTGACATTTCATCGACACAATGGGCAAAAATACTTGCAGTACCTAAGGGCATGATACAATCTTCATCATTAGTGGAACGACGTAGGAAAACACTATATAGATGGTACCTCTGAGATTACACAAAATATATCCCACGGCTTCTTCCACGAGTTGGAGAGGTGGTCAAGAGGAAGGGTCCATGATTCACATGCTGGGAGGCCATCCATCACAAAGTTCCATTATCTTTTATAACTTTAACATATGTGGTATTGGAGTTTCAATTGCAACACCCCAAAACATATCTAAAATTGATTCTACACCTAATATTAACAAAGCAACAACATTTAGAGAGAGTGGAAATGCCTAAACCAGCCCAATGTGGTTATGGTGCTTAAATCAGTCGATATTAACAACATATGTGAGGCCAAGTACACTACCATATACACACCAATGAAGACACATGGTCATTGCGGAGTGCATGGAGATCAGGTGAAAATGCTAGCGGAGGTTTAAAAGAGATGCTGATGGGTGAGGCAGAGAGATAGGAGAGAGAATTGTGATTTACGGTGGTGTGGTACATAGAATTCTGATTACCCTTACATATATAATATAAACATTCTCTGTGATGCAATCTTGACGGAGCTCCTTGTGAACTTGACATGTTTATAATATACCAGGGTGTGAACATACCCCTCTTACCCCCTCATCCCCACCCCCACCTGATTTCTGTATTCTTCTCCCCTTTCAACATCAATAAAGCTCAAGTGTCAAATTAAAATCTGAGCCCTCTTGCAATAACAAGCCGAAGCACTGTGCCACGTAGACAAAACTTCAAATGTGTCCTTGCATATCTGCCCTTTTATCACGGCATTGATAGTTTCAAACACATCGAAACAATATCGAGAAGTTTCAAATATCTTTCTTTGTTTACGTCAACCAAACCTTCCACTCATTAAATTAAATTATTGTTTTTTTGTTTATTTTTTCTTGAGTCATGTGACTATTGTTTAGAATGAATCAACCCCGGAAAAACTGAAAGAGGCGATGTTACACATACATATTTTCTTTTTCTCTCAGGACAAACTTACAACGAATGTTAGCAGAATGTGCTATTAATGGTTTAATCGTTTGATATAATTCTCATAACTATTTTAAGGTCTATTGATGATGTTTTACTAGGGTAAATCCACGTGTTCTAAAGTAGTCATGGTGTTTGGAGTCTGTATGGACAGAGGTTTTTTAGATTACTGTCGGAGGTGTAACTCCAGCTCTGGGACTGAAAATTCTTGTCTGGCTGATGTCAGTTTTGTGTATATTCTTTGCACAGAAGTTAATTCATCGGCTGACAAAGCTCAACTGCGCTCTGAGCCAATGAATGGCTGGTGGGATTGGCATTTAGCTTCTGCAGCTCTGCAGAAGACGGACGGCGTCGCCAAGCTTCAGAGGAGGCTCGGTGCCTGGCGGGACCTAAGAGGGCAAACCATTACAAAACGGAAACCTCTATTACTGGGGATGGTGCCAGGGTACTTCAAGCATCATGACTACAATGGGCTGTAGTAGTTCTGAAGCCAGCATATAAGGAAAAGGTAAATGTCACATCACGATCCATTCAATGACATTAGACAACATTCATTCAATTTAGTTTAATAGATGCTTTTACTTGGTAAAATTGTCCTCTTAAACTTTATTGCCTAAATTGTTGGGAAATAGTTTATAGATCAACAGAGATAAGCGTTCATTAAACCTGCTGAATCTAATTTTCCTTACTAATTGGATGAGTTTAGAAAATGTCTCTTTTGCCAAACTGAGAAAACACATAGTAAAATGTTTTCTTCTAGAAACTATAGTAATCAGAATCCTTTCTTTCCTTACGTTACAGAAAAGTCATCTCCCGTATAAAACCATCAAACTTTTACCGAAGCAAAAAGTCAAGAAACTGTAAATCAAGCTGTAGTTGGTAGAAGAGACGAAGCGGACAAAGGTCACAAACATAAAGCAGCTTTGGCACTTCCGAATCAGTTGGATTGTCATAGAAATCCCAACGCAATCTAAAGATACCATAGTACAAAGTAGGGACTATGGTAATGGTTATGGTAAAACCCAAGGTTGACAAAAGACAGATACCCCATGTCAACTTTTGTCCAAACATAGCAGCTGTCACAAGTGACGATTCAGGCATCGTCTCGCTCATCTCAAGACGTTATCCCACGAGATTCTCCGTCTCCTCCGTGTTCTCGTTTGCGTGATAGTTTAGCACTGAAATATCTCCTGCAAAATTATGCACCAGGAACCACAGAAGACCCCCAGGAAGAAGATGGAGGTGGCCACTAAGGACAAACTCAGGTAAGTAACCGCAGATGTCACTTGTGACAGATCCACTTTAATAAACACACAAGTTAAAAAAAAACCTAAATAATTCGTTTTTACTTAATTTCTAATGAATGAAAATATTCTGCACAAATAATGCATTCAAAGAGTTTTATTACTCGTTAAATCCAACAGAGAGTCCTAATGGACAGATGGCCAGTAACTAATAATGTTAGATAGTTCTCCGTAACCTTCCAGGTAATCTAAAATGGGAACAAGTTAGCAACACATTATTTATTTTTTATACTGAATAGAAATGGTTATTAATGTTCAGTTCCTGGTTTGTTTGTTTTTCTATAGAGGAAGAATCTCATTGATTTGTTTATATTGCCATAGGCCACCTAATGAGATTCGTTCATTGTCAAGGGAAACATAGGGTCCGGTATTACAATTCAACTAGTCAGAAGTTAGATTCAATTTGCTTTAATCGAGGCACCATAAATCAAGCATGGATTTCAGCCCATGATATTACTTTCTCAGAACAGAAGGTTGAAGAACTATAAACACAACACGTTAATAAAAATCAAAACAAGAGAACAATACAATATATATCAATCAGTATAACGTCAACACTGAACATCTATTGTAGGGAATGTGATGATTACATGCAGGGACATACAGGAACACTTTATACAAAACTGCATTCCTAACACTATACTGTCTCTATGCACTAAAATGATTGAATCAATGCTATCCTAGGGGGGAGTTCAACACGCTGGGCTTGTATGATGACGTCCAGTGTCATTTCACAGAGTCAATCCCAGTGAAACTCCAGGAAGCTCTCTAGAGGCGGTCTTAACCATTCAATGGAAATATTGCAGTTTCCATAAAAGGTCCGGGTGCCTATAGTGTCCCTTTAATATAGACAAAAAGAGAAACTAAAACAAGATATATGGTAATGTAAAACAATATCTTCTAAGTAAATACAAATTAATACAGTTAAAGTAAACTCAGGAATGTACGACTCTCACAATCTTCTCCATCCACAGATTCTGTCCATTCACCCTGTTACTGACCACCAGGAGACCCAGATAAATAGTCAATGTGACGATGGGATCCAGAATCTGTGTACTCACAACCAGACCCTAGGTATCTACCAATTCATTCTAAGACCATGAGAACCTGCCCATTGCTCCAGAGACACTTCTTAATCTGTCCATTCACCCTGAGAATCCATCCATTTAGCCTGAGAATCCGTATATTCACCCCGAGAATCCATCCATTCATCCTGAGAATCTGCCCATTCACCCTGCGAATCTGTCCATTCACCTTGAGAATCTGCCCATTCACCTTGAGAATCTGCCCATTCACCTTGAGAATCCGTTTATTCACCCAAAGAATCTGTCCACTCACCCTGAGAATCTGTCCACTCACCCTGAGAATCTGTCCACTCACCCTGAGAATCTGTCCACTCACCCTGAGAATCTGTCCATTCACTCTGAGAATCCATCCATTGATTAAGTAACCCTGAGAATCTGTCCATTCACCTTGAGAATCCGTTTATTCACCCTGAGAATCTGTCCATTGATTAAGAAACCCTGAGATTCTGCCCATTCAGAGCCCATGAAAATATGTCCATTCAGGAAAATACATTCCCTACCCTGCTGCATTCTGATTGGCCACTCGTCGTGTTACATATAAATAAAGAGTTGTCCGATTTCCGAGGATACATTGTGGTTGCCTTTTTTTGCGACATACGGGTATCTTTATAAAGTCAGTAGTTAATGGCACTGATCTGCCAGAGTTTTAGAGTCTAGATAGATTCTACTGGAGATCAGTTTGACCCCCCCTGGCTATTTGTGAATGACATGTCACATAATGCCCAGCCAGCCTTGGGCTATATTACAGAACCCAATATATCCAGCGTTTCAAATACTTCCGGCTGAGTAAATACAATTTCTCTGTGAAATCCTCAAGTAGCCTTAATGGTGTGATAGCAGCTCCCTTAAAGACTTAGGGATGAAACTACTGAAACCTTAAAATGTAAGTATGCAAAATCCAGTGTCAAAAACCCCACAAAAAACAAACTATAATATCCTTAAATCAAATACTATATATCACAAAATTATACAGAAAACACACATTGCGCTCACACAATCCCACGTTACAAGGATACATAACTAAATGTTCCAATGACTGATTTAAGGGAAATAAACATAATAAATAAATGATATAAAAAATATACACGATGCCTTGTGTCTTTATACTCTATCTGCAATCCCAAGGCTGTGCAATAACATGTAAAGCATAAAAAAGTGAATTACAAACAATAAATAAAACACATGATATACATTCATATTTAATAAGGGCAAATGGAAAAGTTTTTTTTTTCTTAGTTTTTCAAACCAATGTACCCCATGGGATATGGGTAAGTCTATCAGGGGGCACTAGCGATTTAAGAGATTAATACGCAGTACATTGGAGGACTTATTGAGCGGTGGATATATGAGGATCGATGGATGATTCTAGGGGTACCTGGCTGGAAAACAGTTATCGGTGGAACTTGGTTGAAAAAGACAGAGAATCAAGGTTTCTTGACAGTAAGCAATGGCTTAAAGCATGCATCTAGTGTCTTACAGCATCTCTCCCAGCTAGAGCTAACCATTTAGAGGTGAAATATTAAACAGCTCAACTTCCAGGATGTGCGAGAGAGACAGAGAGAAAGAGAGAGCACAACCGCAGGCGACAGCCACAAAGAGAGGGCTAATGAGAGATACATACCCACAGATGTCCTCGGACAGCAGAGGATGTGAGAAGGACCTCAGGCTCAGCAAGCTGGAAAAAAAAACAAGGAGAGGAATCTGTTGGCTTCAGTGCAGAAAAAAAGGGGAATCTTAAATAATAGCAAAGGGAATGTGATAGAGAGAAGAGGCAATTTCGATACATAAAGAGGGGGGGGGGGAGTCATCCTCCAGGGAAAGGAAAAAAAATACACATCAGGTCGTATCACAGCTCCTAATACACGAGGTTTTTATTCTGAGCAATTATGTTCACATTCTGTTAGAAAAATAGATTTTACATGCCTAGAGTTAAATGCTGGTAATTATGGCTGTTTTCAGATTTTTTACACCAGGGAGAACATCAGGGGTGGGGGGTGGGAGTTAGGGGGTCTACGTTCTCCCCACCTCGATCGTTATTATGCTGTAAATAGACAGGGTATATCCCAGTGGCTTGAATGTGATTAGCATTCGCTTTTCCCCACTATCTGTGCTTGGTTTCTACTTCAGCTTCGAGTTTTCCAAACATATGTTGATGTTAATGGAACTGCTGTCGCTTCAGCTGTTTCGAAAAAAGGACTTTTTTTTTTATATATATTTTTGTATTTTTTTTTTTTTTTTTTTTAATCCGCGGAACCCTCTCTTTTCCCTATGTCACTGCGAAACCTTCCAGCTTTAAATCATCGGACAAGACAATCTGTTGTGTGAACACTCTGGGGCAAGAATGGAGAGATAACAGACTGCTACTGTTTAACCTTTTTAGACAGATTCAAATGAATACGTCCATTTCGCAGTCCTTTTGCGGCTCTGGGGACGCTTACAGAGAGGCTCTGCAGGGATTCTGCTAAATGAGAAATTCGGAATCTACACATTTTTTTATTTTATTTTTTTTGTTCTGTAGGATTTTTTTTATTTTATACTAACTGGAGATTTTATCTATCTGTCACCTCACATGATTCACTAAAACAAGAGCAATCTGGATTACTTGCTCCTGAAACTTATCGGCAATTTGTAGTAAATTGTCCTTCTGGCAAACCTACTGAGATAAGGCTGGTTTTATTTTTAATTAGTTTTTGGACTGGATCTTTAAACCAAAAGGATATGCTTCACTTACTTTCAAGGGCTGAATTATTTTATTACTATTATTTAATTTATTACATTTGTATTGTTCTTGCATTTTAACTTATGGCTATAACTAGTCAGTGAGAGCTCAGTTAGTTAACACACCAACTTCGCAAATTCTTTTTAAATCTAGGCTTAATTTCTCAATGTGGTCTGCTCAGCATTTTATGGGTTTCTGAGGTCAATACGATGAGTGCCACTGACTTGGATAATAAAAATAAATTATATTTAGGGAAGAAAACCAAAAACACACGTTCATCCCATTAAATCCTTCCAAACTCTACCATTATTTTTTAGCAGAGACTAACTTTGCAAACCATACATAAATTCCCACGGCTCCTGTCCTACAACAAGTTTCAGAAAATAAATCATTTATGTTCTCAATGCTGCCTTAAAGCTGAATTACGTTCTCGCCAAAGCAGAAAAAAAAAAAATCCTAATAAAAGTCTTCTCACCTCCCATCTGTCTCATTATTTCTCCTGTCCTGATTTATAAAAGGCGCAGCGAAAGAAATTGAGAATTACTGCAGCTTGCACAACCTATGGCACTACGAAGGCAAGGAGCGCTATATATCTTTAACTGCGTCACACCGTCATTAGTGGGAATATAAAGAGGCAGTTCCAGGTTTTACCGATTTGGAATATCATTTTTTAATGATTTTTTATTTTTTGATTGCACGCACAGAAATCTGGCAGCCATGCCACTACTTTTAAAAAGCCCTACATGCAATTATTTTATTACTGGGAAGAGCTACGCTAATTACAGTTTTCTTTGCTGCCCAGAAGCACAGATCTGGCCGGCAGAAATAGTGTCAAAACATTCATCGTGCCACTTTTTGCGCAAATCAAAATTTATTTGAGGATTCTTTAGCCTTCGCAGTGAGGGTTCATGTAGGCACAATTATTTTACAGATGTAAGATGTAACTTCCTCCACGTCTATAGATTCTTCAACCATGACTACTTTAACCCCTTAAGGACACATGACATGTGTGACATGTCATGATTCCCTTTTATTCCAGAAGTTTGGTCCTTAAGGGGTTAAGCAATCATTCTGTCTCCTAATATCTCCAAACCAGCACCCAGTTTCTTAAAACAATGGAGGAAATATTAAAATAATACTAGAAAACTCACTAGTCATGAGATGTTTGTTAAACCATATTGTTTTACCATGACATTTATCAAAGATCAAGGACTTAATCTGCACTCTCAAAGGCAGTAGCATTATGTGGTACCCCTGTCCCCCAAGTAGGGTACAGATTACTGGAAGCAGCAACATTTAGTCATTAACTCATTTTACTGTACTGTATCAACATGAGGATTTCCATTCCGACCAATCAGTGAGTTCTTCATGGCACAAACTGAGTGTTGGGATGTCTATTTTGAGCCAATGTGGCTGAGCAAGGAGAAGTGTCAAGCTGTAAGTCAGCTTTCCTGCACGTGACCTGAAATGGCTGACATTATTCTACCACAGGCCATGGTCCTCAGAGTCCAGCACAGACTGTGTAGGGCGCTCAGAGGGCTCTTATCAACGAATTCCTTCCAAATTATGTAATCACAATCCTACAATGAATGAAGGTGTGCAGAGAGTAACCATTCATGGGGTCAGAGTAGGTAAAACGGGAAGCAGTTGGTAATCAAAGGTTAGAAGAAATGCTCAACTCCCATACTAACCTTAGCTTGACTATGAATCCAAGATGCTTTTTTCTTGATTCATATTCCTTACCTACCAAAATAGGGACTGTCCCTCCTAAATAGGGTAACTTGAGAGACAGCCCCCACAGAAAGACAGAATTTTTTTTCCTGAATTGTGCTACGTTTTGCTTAATCAAAAGGATGTTAAGTGATCTAAATGATATACCTGGTTGTAAATCATATTTTAAACAATGCTCGCTGCCTAGGTGTTCTCTTTGACTGCGACCTATCCTTCAAGTCTCATGTTCAATCTATCGCCAAATCCTGTCATTTCCATCTCAAAAACATTGCGCGCATCCGCCCCTACTTAACGCCAGATGCGACTAAGGTGTTGGTCCATTCCACTGTACTTTCTCGCCTTGACTACTGTAATCCGCTTCTCAGTGGTCTTACGTGCTCCCAACTTGCGCCGTTACAGTCCATAATGAATGCGGCGGCGAGGCTCATCTTCCTGTCCGCCCGCACCTCCCATGCCTCACCCTTCTGTCAGTCCCTACATTGGCTTCCTATAAAATATAGAGCTCAATTTAAAATTCTGGTTCTTGCTTTCAAATGTCTACATAATGCTGCTCCCACCTATCTATCCTCCCTTATACACAAGTATGTCCCGTCTAGGCCCTTACGATCTGCTGAAGACTTACGTCTATCTTCTGTCCGTACTCCCACCTCTGATGCTCGCCTTCAAGACTTCTCGAGGGCTGCACCGTTCCTGTGGAACTCGCTTCCCTCCTCCGTTAGATGCTCACCCAGTCTCCACTCCTTCAAAAAATCATTAAAAACCCACTTCCTCATAAAAGCGTATCAGCAAAACTGTTAATAGCTCCCAACTGATTCCTCTTCTGCAACTGTCACTAGTCTGATACTATCCTTACATTTTGTGTCATTTTACCCCACTCCCTCTAGCATGTAAGCTCATTGAGCAGGGCCCTCAACCCCTCTGTTCCTGTGTGTCCAACTTGTCTGGTTACAACTACATGTCTGTTCGTCCACCCATTGTAAAGCGCTGCGGAATTTGACGGCGCACTATAAATAATATAATAATAATAATATAATAATAATAATAATAATCTATTATTGTGACTTTTAAAAAAGAGATATCATAGCTCTTGAAGGCTGATTTAGGTAATTATGCAAAAACAGATCAGAATATTTAGCTGCAGACACCACAATAATAGCGGCAAAATATCAAAATACCCTGTCCTTATTTTGAATGTTTCTTCGGCTTGTTAATTTGAAGGATATCATTTCTTTTTTCTCTTTTTTTTATTTTTAGAAGGAGTTCACAGTAAATAAGGCATTAAATGTTGCTCCAAATTTCAGAGCGATAGTAATTTGACATGAGTTATGAGGCACAAAAAATGTAATAACTAAGATTGCATTAAACGTCTAAAATATACTTTCATGTAACCCCAAACTATAGCAGCAAGCCACCTAATCAGGACAAAATAAGGAGAATGAGACTTACAAATATTTGTATAAATCCATTACATATACACATCTTATCTCTAATTTGAATTTCAAAGGACTTTAATATCTTGGAAAAAGCTGAATGAGATCCGCAGTCCTGTTTCACTGCATCTAGAAAAAGAAGCTGCTCACAATATAAAAATAAGAGAGAGATCTCCACCAAAAAAGAAGACTGGGTTCTAGATTGATCATTAGTTACATTAGTAAGTGACAAACAACCTACAACTGAACATTGGCCACCTACGTTCCTGGACAGCTTACGTTTAGGTGGCCTAGCTCTGCAGCTTTGAGCTCCTAAAATTACACCAGAATTTGGAGGAGCCTGCTGATCCTGACGATCATGTGGATCCCCCCCATTTCTTCCTTGAAAGTCTATAATAACGGTCCTGGCGTGTCACAGACAGTATGTATTGCACCACCTGCCCTGGCCTTTCACAGACAGTTCGTGTATCACCACCTGTCCCAGCGTTTCACAGACAGTACGTGTATCACATGTACTGGCATTTCAGAGACAGTACGTGTATCACCACCTGTCCCGGCGTTTCACAGAGACTGGGTGTATCACCACCTGTCCTGACGTTTCACAGACACTCCATGTATCACCACCTGTCCTGACGTTTCACAGACAGTACATGTATCACCATTTGTCCTGGAATTTCACAGCCACTACCTTATCACCATTTGTCCTGGCATTTCACAGACACTACGTGTATCACCGTTTGACCGGGCGTTTCACAGACACTACGTGTATCACCACCTGTACTCGTGTTTCACAGACAGTACATGTATCACCATTTGTCCTGGCATTTCACAGACACTACATGTATCACCAATTGACCTGGCGTTTCACAGACACTACGTGTATCACTACCTGTCCCGGCATTTCACAAACAGTATGTGTACCACCACCTGTCCCTGCGTTTGACAGACACTACATGTATCACCACCTATCCTGGCATTTCACAGACACTACGTGTATCACCACCTGTCTTGACATTTCACAGACAGTACGTGTATCACCACCTGTCCTGGCGTTTCACAGACACCGCGTGCATCACCACCTGTCTTGACGTATCACAGACAATATGTGTATCACCACCTGTCCTGGCATTTCATAGACACTGTTTGTATCAACACCTGCCCTCACGTTTCACAGACACTACGTGTATCACCACCTATCTTGACAGACAGTACGCCATCTATACTTTACTTGGGACCCAGGACGCAGAAAGTGTGGTTTCCTGCAGCTTCTAAGATTCCTAGGCTGGCTCTGTCCACAAACTACAATTTGATCTAACTTCTGTTCTGGCACCACACGTATGATCTCCACCCCTTTAGGGCAAGCCCCACTTACTTTATTAGTGACTTAGTTTGAGCCTTTTCCTCTTTTTATTAAAAAAGGAAATTGAAGTACCTGAATGGCCCCTGCAGTTCAAATATAATCCTTAAACCAGAAATCTGAAACACAAATTGTCTACACATGCTCTAGAACTCTGACAGGGCTATGGCCGGCATAGAGAGCTCTAAACACCTGCCTAATATCTCAAATTAAATATTCATTTGCCAGCACTATCTCCATGCGGGTGCTGTCCTTTAACCAAAAGGTAATGCAGGTGGTTCGTTTGCCTCACTAAAAGGACTATTAGCATAGAATCAGCATGTTTATCATTAATTCAAATTCGCTCACACGTTAAAGGATTACATTAAATACACGTCAGACAGCTGCCTATAAAGGTTTGTTTTAGAGGTTTACATTACACATTATTTAATACGCAAAGCTGAATAGTTAAGTAATGAATATTATAGTAACGGCTGCATAGAAGTTCAGTGCAAAAAACAATCAACCAGAGTAAGAGATTATTATCGAATTGCAGCCTGGCACGGATAGTGGATAAAGTTGCCCTTTAAGCTTCTTTGTCGATACATTAATGGTAGAATTGTGCAATTTTCACAAGATCTATGTTCACACTTTCTTATGTAACAATGTTTGCATTCAATCTTGTTTGTAGCAGTTGAAAGCCACCGTTTGTCACGTCTTTAGAGCCTGTGTTCTGGAAACCTCCAGCCCCCCCTAACCCACTACGCCAACCCAGCACCCACCCACACACCAACCTATTCTCAGATAGCAGGCCTAATTAAATCAATAACGTTAGGATGAGCGAGAGAGAGAGAGATAGAGATGGGAAGCCAGAGGCTGTCTGGACTAACAATCAGTACCTGACACTCTGCGTTACAAGGCAAGATGGACAACAGCAGCCTTATTACAGAAATGGGGGTAAGACAGGAGAAGTGACCCCACTGGGTGTCAGGAGGGAAAACAGATCCACCATGAACAAACCGTCAGTCTCCATCAGACACAGAGTTTGATTTGCAGGAGAACAAATGGACAATTGAATATTGGGTCAAAAAAATCAAGACTTCGTTATGACCCTCAGGTATTTCATTCTAAACTCAGGAAGAATGATCAACCTTTCGGTCATGAAGTCGTCAAATGTCCGTAATGTGTCACCGGAATATGCATACCTTTGATCATTCCAAAAGTTTCACTTATAGAACGTTGTCCCATAATTGTTCTTCATAAATAGGACTCACTATTCACGTGATCCTGTTAATTTGTAGTTGTGAACAGCAACAAGGCCAAAGATTAGCCATCACCATGCTAAGTGCAAGGGAAACTGGTAAACGTCTCCTTCACAGTCAACAGTCTTCTGATGACCTCATAAGAGTCCCTTTAATTTGCATATATGGTTCTTGCTCAGGGCCGGCGCTGGCCAGCTGGGGGCACTCACCAGGATATTTCCTGGTGGGGGCTCCCCTGTCTTGGGCAGCAGAGCTGGGCGAGCAGCCCTTGAACCGCCTCCCCTCCACCCACAGCGCTGGGCCGATCCTCCAGGCGCCCAGAGGAGCACTGTGACAGGGTGCCCAGGAGGTGGTGCCCCCTAAGTTGTCCTCCAGTATGGCAGAGCAGGCACCTTCTCACCTTGATGGTAGGTGCCCTTTGTGATGCTGGGAGCCGGAATATGACGTCATTCTGGCCCTGTTATACTAAACAGCACGCTGGAGGACGTAGGAGCAGCCCCACACTGGACCCCATGGAGGTAGGGAGACTGGATGGGCCTCAAAAAACAACAACTTGTGTATGTCTGTGTGTCAGTGAGTGTCTGCCTGTGTGTGTGTGTTATTATGTCAGTGAGTGTCTGTGTGTGTGTCTGTCAGTGAGTGTGTGAGTGTTTGACTGTCAGTGTATGTCTGTGTGTGTGTCTGTCAGTGAGTGAGTGTATGTCTGTCAGTAAGTGTCTGCACAGAGTTGACATTAGCTAGCCCAGAACTTTGACACTTAAATGTTGGGTCTGAAGGTGGTGTCAAATACAGATTCCAGGCACCAGGACCACTTCAGATCACTGAATTCTCTAATGTGACTCCAGGTCAGCTATTTCGATCTAAAATTTGAAATTCCCTTTGAATCCACTTTGAACACCCAACAATTCTTAGTTAAGTAAATAATCCTGTAAGAAACAAAATAAATATGAAACAGTATAAGGAATGAATGGAACCTGCCAGGATGCTACATTCTCTGCACTTTTCATTCATTGTTTCACTGAAAAATGTCTATTTGAGTGGGCAACATATCCTAGAAAACCCTGCGCATGTGAAATCAATGGGAGTGGCGTTGTACAGCGATTCCCTAGTCTATGAAAATGTCAAAGTATATTGTACAATAAAAAAAAAAATAATAATAAATAAAGTTCCTTGCAAATTCCACTATAAAAAAGTTATTTCATCAGCAAAATGTAACTAACCTATTTTAATCACTCCGGGTAGAGCGCTATGAATATATCTACGCCTGCTGAATTCTTCCAGCAATTTATTTTAACTTTGTGCAGCATTAAATAGTATATTCATGTTAACGTCACATTTTGCTCTTTTTTCTACACGTTAACTTATCGCTGGCTTGAGTCTGTTCTAGTCATCAGTGAAATAATGTCCCACCCTTATCTTCTTATCTTGTGCACGGCGAGATTCGGTTCAGCCAAAAACATTTCCTCACTCTCCCCACCCCCACCCTCTCTTGCTCACTTGTCAGTTGTTGTGAATAAAATAAAATAGACATTTAGTGACTGTCCCCTAACCATCTGTCATCTTTTTCCACCCATCAATCGTCTCTTTTTATGACGCCTCAGGTAAACCTGGAATCACAAATGAAAACAAACACTATTAGACGTTGTGCGACTTGTTTGGTTTAAGTTTCTGCTACATTTCGGCTCGGAGCTTGGGAATTCCATCACCTGATCATTCCAAATTTAGACGAAATGCAGTTTGGACCAAAATAAATTTCCAAGTCTATTACCCATTTCTTGTTTTTGTTTGGTGTAATCACTAGTGCTACGTTGTGAAATAGAACCTGAGTTACAGTCCCGTTATCAGTCCATGGTTGGTATGTGATAAATAGAAGTAAATAGAGATCCGGGATGTTGCGGTAAATCGATGCTGCCCTGTTAATCACGATGAAGACATCTTCTGGGATGAGCATTTCATTTCATGAAGAGAAGCGGTTAGAAGAGAAGATTTAATATACCTGAGTAAAATAGTGGGCCAGGTGTAAGGAGACCTATAGTAACAGATTATGAAATATTTATATGCTGCACTCTTCCCCGAGGATGGGGAGAAGAAAGTTGGAAGTATCACCAAGAATCAGTGACAAGCAATCTGATGTTCATACTAAATGTCTTAATAAACAGTGTCTTTTGTAATTTAAACCAGTTCCAGGAATAAGAACAGGCTACAAGGCATGGACATTCAAAAATAAACAAGGCAATTGCTTGTGTTTTTGTTAAACCCAATCTTAGCCAATAGGTGACCCATTTTATTCTGGATACTGCATGCACAAGGCCCAAATGCTGAGAGTTCCTAAACAGAGTCAGTATTTTATACGAGGTTTAATGTATCGATCTTACTGCAGAGATTGGACAATGCGTTCATGGTTTCAAAGGGAACAGAAAGCCTTCAACTGCCACTTCCACTTCCACGCTAATCCTCTACAAAGGTTTAGTAGTAAATCAGAGGCCAATAATATTTTAATTGGGACAATAGCCTTCCCTGCTAGGTCACCAATTAGCATACCATACAAGACTATAAAAAACTACCCACAAATGCAATAACAATTAAAACCATGTTTAATAATGTACTATGTTATTTTACAGATTAATTTTGATTAATTTAACTTTTAATGCCCATGTGACAGATCCATATGCAGAGACTAAGATTGCTGGTTCATCTGTTTGCCTCTATTCCGTTTAATTGCCTGTCCGTATGCCCCTGTTCGTGTGTTTCTCTAAGTACCGATTGAAACTACCGACCGAACGGCCACACAGGAGAGGAGTGTGCTGCTGGTTAACCTCTTGGCCCCAATTAGAACGTTGTGGTTAACCGCAGACATCTTTCTATTCTGTTCGTATGGGTGGTCGTCGTTCGTATGCCGACCACAAGGCGGCGGACATTTTGGAACACGCGAAGGACCAGCGGTGTTCGGCGAGGATTCTATGGAACTAAAAACGGACACTTTATCTATCGAACACCGCTGAAAACTACCGACCGCCGTCTATTTCGTCGAGGCATATAAACACCGGTTCGGGAGTTTGTAACGTACGCATGGACTTAACCCAGATAGCCATCCCATGGAGTCAATCGTGTACCGAAAGACTTGTGAAAGACTTTGACTCCATGGCGATTGAACTGTGTACATTGGATCTGAGCGCTGTTCAGTAGAAATGTGCACTCAGATCCAGGCTATCTGGGGATACGTTACATGAAGCACCTACATTAGGTATTTTTATGATTATGTATTGTATTTTTATTGTTATATTTAAAATGGCGATTTGCCTCTATCCCTGGAGATAATTAGGTTTCTTCCCAATTATCTCCAGGATAGAGAGGAGGGATTTATTTATGTATGGGGAGGGCTTACACCTAAGCCACTGCGATTGGCTACTGTCCAATAAATGTCCCAGTCTTCCATCTGGTCCCCTAGGGGAGTGTCCACCAGGTGGGAGACCTGCATTAATACCGGGCAGGTAGCCCGCATTAAACAGAATCCTGTTTTACCCTCAAGACGGAGCTTGGTCTCGTTTGTGGGGGAATTGCTACTGGGAAAGTGTATTTTGTTTATTTTAGCCGTGAAGGGAGTTCGGCTGATTGGATGTTCGTGAGATACCGCACTTCCCTACATTCCGTTCGGGAGTTTGGCGGTCGGCTGTGCAAAGCCTGCATTTCTAAAAAGGAGGATTATTGACTAAGCGGCGGCTTCACTTATTTCGGCGGTGTGTGTCATAACAGCCAATATTCCTTTAGTTTAAAAGATATTGGTGGGTTTGGTTAATTGCCCCCTCCAGTGTGAGCTGCTGCGTTCCCTGAGTATTCTACAGACATCAGTTACATTGTAATGTCCGTATCCCTTTAGTGTAAAATATATTGGGTGTTTGGTTAATTGCCCCCCTCCAATGTGAGCTGCTGCGTTCCCTGAGTATTCTACAGACATCAGTTACATTGTAATGTCCGTATCCCTTTAGTGTAAAATATATTGGGGTGTTTGGTTAATTGCCCCCCTCCAATGTGAGCTGCTGCGTTCCCTGAGTATTCTACAGACATCAGTTACATTGTAATGTCCGTATCCCTTTAGTGTAAAATATATTGGGGGGGTTGTTTAATTGCCCCCTCCAATGTGAGCTGCTGTGTTCCCTGAGTATTCTACAGACAACAGTCCGCTCTGTTTGGATCAGTGGCAGTACCCAGTGGCAGGCAATGGCCCTTTTTCTCGCTGATAACGGAGAGGCTGGGAGGGTTAAAAAACACATATCTTTTATATTAAAGGGCCACAGCCATTATAGCTTTATAAAGCTACAACATATCAACCGCTAACTGGATTTCCAAACCCTTAGAACTATGAATTTACAGCACAATAACTATAAACACATCCAAACAATTACAATCTAATTGCCTGCAATCTGTGCAGTATCTCTGCTTGTTATTCCTAGTTATTGGCGGTGATAGCGAAAGTCACCTATCAGCAGACAGAATGGTATAATATTTCAGAACATCCGCTAATGCCATCTATTCACTGCTATATCTTGTGGCTAATTTTAGGCTGTCCGTGTAGAGTGCTGGTGTTCCACTAAATGCTGCCTTTACCTGGTGTATAATAAATTAGGTGGTTATTATGCTAAGAGAGAAGAGTTTGAATATTTTCACAGTTTACTAAAAGTTAACCTCGCTGTAGCGCAGCAGGAAAGGAGAATGATTTAAACCGTTATTTTGCACATCCCATTTTCAGTTCCCAACAATTCACCAATTCGTGTCTAAACCCACTAAAGTTATTTTTTTTTATTTTACGTGTCTCGTACAGAAACATTAAAGTCTTAAGGACGGAGAAACAACAAAAGTTTTTTTGTTCTTTTTAAAGATTAAAAACAGATGTATTTTCTTTTTTTTTTCTTTCTTTGTTTTCTTTCTTTCCAATTTAGAATCAATAGAATGCTGGTATGGCAATCATTTTGCAAATGGCTTTACCAAATTAAAATATTTTTCATACATACCTGATCTGAAGCATTGCTGCTTCTCGGGACACCAGAGAAAATTCCCTTTTGGGTAGATCTTACCCTTTCGGGTAGATCTTACACTTAGAACAACCCGATAGGCAGGCAGGTCTCATCAGGGGCCCGGTTGGGTGCTGCAGCTCTTTGGCAGCACAACTGGGCCCCTTTAATAGCTGCAGACAGTGCTGGGAGGAAGTGATTACCTTTTACTTCCTCGTAGTTTACAGACTGCACAGGCTGGGAGGACGGAGGAGACACCTCCGATAAAGAACCCTTAATAGCATTTTCCTATGTTGCCCCTGCTTACTGCTGCAATTTTGGTTACAAATATATATATATATTTTATTTCTCTATGCTATACCACCTCTTTTCAAATTAATAGGATGAACAATAGGATCTGCGCCAACATGAACTTATGTGTTCCCTCTGAACAGGATCTCAGAGAGAGCTTCTTATTTGGCTCTGTATCATGTGAGTGATTTTTAGACTTGTGAATTTGTTTCCGGCTGGATTGCTGTTAGTCCACATGGAGTCCAATTGGCAGTTCATCTGAATTCCGTAACTTCAAAGAACTATATGAACGTATAACTGAAGAAATTACTTTCGCAATGAATGAGCATGTTTATTTTATTTGCGATTCAGAGGTCCGTCCATGGCGCCAAAAAAGGATGGTTGATGGAAAAAAACTAAACAAAGCAAAAACCAATGGTTGATGGTTAGGGGACAGTTATTAAAAGTTGATTTAATTCACATTTCAAGTGAGAAGTGACCAATGGAGAAAAAAAAGGAGGTCTATATATATATATATATATATACACACACACACACACACATTTAATCAATATATATGAATGTAAATGTATATATATATATATATATATATATGTATATATATATATATATAGATTGTTTTATTTTACCACTCTCGCTCTTTTTCCCTCTGTTGGTTACTTTTTCTCATTTGATCTGTTAACCCAATGGCAGAAAAATGCTCCTATAAGATACTATAAAATCTATACGTAACATTTATATTTTGTGATACATTGATTTTATTTTAGTTTGTCTGAATCGTTTTAAAAATTATGTTTGGGGTAATATTCAGACGAGCTAAACTGCCATATGAATGACTATCAAACCAGCCAAACAATTTTTTATTTTATTTTTTAGATGGATTGATTCGGTTGTACCAAAATGTTCCACCGCACACAAGTCTAGCGATTTTATTAAATTATCCTTTTGTTAAATTATCCTTTTATTAAATTATCATACAGGTATACTGCATCATTTTTGCTCCTTTTTTTTGTCTTTTCTTGAGGATTATATATCTTGTGTGGCTGCTCTGCAACACTATTCACTGTCTGAATTAACCTTTTAATGATGATGATTTTGGTATAATTATGTTTAGCCGTTGTTCTCTGTTTCTAGTGAGCATATGAGTGAGTAGCACATTGCTCAATAAAATATTTTAAAGTATTTTCCTTGGATTGGGGACAGAACATGACTTGAACGTGATGCCTTACACCCCTGTACGATGGTGTTTATAGACAGACAGGTGGCTATGTGCAATATAAATCCCTTGAGCCTTACATCACCTCTATGTAGTTTAATTATTGACGGAAGTTTTTCGGCCTCTTACATACAAGGACATGCATTTTTGATCATCAATTCCATTTTATGTCGTCCCTCTGCTACAAAGAGGCTCGGCATTGATTTTCTTAGTAGCTATCCAAGGTCTGGTCAACGGTTTGCAAGATTTTATTAATTTCTAATGGACAGAAATATGGTTATTGTTACATAAAAAACAATGTAATAAAATACTCTCAATCAGCAGTATTCATCTCACATGTCCTCCAGTATTGCCCGTATCATGGTAAGACAGTTCCACCGAAGACTATTTATCAAGCAGAGATACGCTGTAGATAGCAGTGGCAGCTGATTCCAGAAGCAGAGATACATACATCCTTGTTTGATGAAAAAATGCCTCAGTGTCAACAACACATTGCCGTGTTTTGTAGAGTTGACAAGTGCTTGTTCTTGCTTCTCGCACATCCATCTGATCATGTATCAAGAAAAGTCTAACAGCTTTCCCGGACTGGAAACATACATTATGGCAGCAAGTAATAACCAGTTGGTCCATTAAGTCAGCCCCCACACACACAGACATGTATATGGACTTACGAGAGACAAATAGACTCTTCCTCTCTCTGAAAACATAGAGTAGATTGTGAATACAATGCTTCAACAAAACTGAATGGCTAAAGGTATGAAGGTGGGGGAGAAACCCTGCATCTCACCAGAATTCACACCCAAATATGGGAGTAAGTTCAAGGGTCTGATTGCTTGTGTTTTGTCTGCTATCCCGTGTTCTCTTCCCTTGACACTTAATGGGATACTCCAGTGCCAAATACAAAAAACAACAACAATGTTTAATCACTGTTTATTAGATATACCCACATGTGTGCATTTAATTGTGCATTTTTTAAAAAATTAGTATATCTAAAAACAGCTTGCAAAAGCTGCAGATCACTTGTCTGCAGTCTTTGCAAGCCCTCCCCTTCTAACCCCACCCAGACTTTCTGTGGCTGTCCAATCACAGACTTCCCAATGCAGCTCAATGAGAAGTCTTTGTAAGGCAGGTTTTCTGGGCAATTGCTGCCTCTTGAGTTTGGTTCCGCTGAGCTAACCAAACCAGGAAGTAACACAGGACCAATAGCCGCATTGATAGCTAGGGGGGGTTTAACAAGGTTAATTTTTACAAGTTCCAATTTCCACTGAAATTTGCACATTATGTAAATAGAAATAAGAGGGCACACTCTTCACACATAAAGCACTTCAGCACGCTAAAATCCTGTAGTGGTCTGGAGTGTCCCTTTAAGAGTGATTAATGATAGGCATCAAAATGTAACATGCTTAATGCGCAGTGGCAAAGAGAAAATTGATGAAAGGGTCAAGGCATGCTCTCCCTCTGATCCTTTCCAGTATAATCTTTAGGAGCAGGAAGATACTATTTTTTTTCCATTTACTATGTGGGTGTCCTGTGCATTAGTCCTATTTTTTACAATATGTGGCCAGGGGTTGGGTGGAGGGAAGCTTTCTGCACATACCCACCACCTTCTTCAAACTGATCAGTCACTCTACAGCAGAGACCTGAAACACCCAAGCTGTGGCTAGTTACAAAGTTGTGATGCTTCAAACTGCAGGACTGGGGCTGTGACTCTGAGGACTGATCTGATTGTGGTTTCAATCAGTTTTAATCTGTAATGAGTGTTGATTCTGTTAATCATGTCACCTACTTATTGGCTCCATATTACCACTACAGATTAATTATATTGCCAGCTGCAAAGGTAGTAAGGAGTCTATCAGTACCCTGCTGCTATGTGGAGGAGAACCGATGACACAGATTCTGAAAATATGGCGGCTGTCAGAGAATTAACTGGCCAACTGCCACAGGGATAATATATGCACACATTCAACACTAAACATATTGCATACAATTATTTATATTTATTTATGTTTAATTTCCATACAGCTGCATTCCCTGCCAACCTTTCAGTAACAGCACAGTTTACAAGGAAGACATTCACCATATCCTGATGCCAAATATTATAAGAGTTCCAGCCATGGAGAACTTCCACCGAGATAGCGTTAGACCCCATGCATTGCTGCAATGAGTAACATACATAGCGCCATCCAGTGTTTGACTTCACCTACTGCACTTTTTTCCACGCTCATCCCATTATTAATGTTATATTCACACAGATAACGAACAGTCTTCAGCAGCGAACAGCTGGACAACTTGAAAAACAAAAATTAACAAACACATTTAAGGTGGAGAGAAACAAAAATTTGGCAGCGTGCCTGCTTGAAATAACTTACAAGTGAGAATCTATAGTGAACTCTACATTTAAGGTCAGTATATCCACACTAGAAAAATTCTCCCAAATTAGCTATACGTTCAGTTCAGCTAATCTGGCCTTAATGTTGTAAATTACCTTGAGTTCACTTTGGTTCTCATTTTAGTAAGCAGCCCTGACAGTCTAGTGTTTAGCTTGTTTACCACGTTGCATTTTTTTGACTGCATATCCCGTAATACTAACTTTACTCTAGCAAAGAATTAGGAACGATACCGTCCAAGAACATGTGGGGTGTTGCGCGGTTTGACACCTCTGGTTTAAGTTGTCATTACAGCAAGCAAAGCAAATATTAAACAGATTTTCAGAGAAAAGGGCATCTGTTTGCCAATTTCTGTCCACACTACACCCCGAGCTCCAAGAAGCATTATCCAGCCACCCACGCTGCTCTTAGATCTACGAAAACACAAGCAACTCCAGTTCTTGCTGTGAGCAGCAGATTGATGCCTTATCCATCACACATACTGCTGCACCAGCAGAGATGAGAAATTAAAAAGATCAGTAATGGGATCAAATAAATAGGGTTTCTATGCTAGCCCAAACTTTCTGATCTCTAAGTGTCCGCACAGCTCTTTGAAAGGGTGTAATTAGGAGAGATCTAAGGTACTGCTGCGGGTGATCCAACGGCCTGCTCTGTTCTCTGAAAGCATGCTTCGAAAAAATAAAAGTTAGGGCTGTAATAAAGTAGATTTTAATACCAAGACTGTTGCTTTAACTGCTGTAAAAAAAAAAAAAGTATCAAAATTTTTTTATCTTTAAGATTTTGTTTTATTTTTTAATGTAAACATGTAATTTCTCACCATGATTATTGGTAATTCTGCCTAAAATAATCTTCTAAAATCATATTTTTAACCCATCAGTCAGTCTACGATAAGCAGCTAGACAATACACTAAACATGCAAGTAGTAATGACTAACTGGGACACTGATCAGCCACAACATTAAACCCACTGACAGGTGAAGTGAATAACATTGATTATATCGTTACAATGGCACCTGTCAAGGGGTGGGCTGTATTAGGCAGCAAGTGATCAGTCAGTTCTAGAAGTTCATGTGTTGGAAGCAGGAAAAATGTTCAAGTGAAAATATCTGAGTGACTTAAATAAGGGGCCAGATAGTGATGGCTAGACGACGGAGTCAGAGCGTCTTCAAAACGGCAAGTCTTGTGGGGTGTTCTTGGTATGCAGTGGTTTGAACCCACCAAAGGTGGTGCAAGGAAGGAAGGACAATCAGTGAACTGGAGTCAAGGTCATGGGTGCCCAAGGCTCAGTACGCAAAAGCTAGCTCATCCGGTCCCATTACGTAGGAGAACTACTCTAGCTCAATTTTCTGAAAAATGTGGCCATGATAGAAAGGTGTCAGAGCAGACAGTACATCACAGTTTGCTGCATAGCCGCAGGCCGGTCAGAGTGCCAATGATGACCCCTGTCCACTGCCAGAAAAGCCTTGATGCTCCATCTACCTAGAGATTGTTGAGGACTAAGCACACCACTTTATGACAATGCGGTTCCCTGATGGCAGTGGCCTATTTCAGCAGAATAATGCTCTCTGCCACGCTGCAAAGATTGTTCAGGAATGGTTTGAAGAATATGACAAATAATTCTTATTAAAAAAGGACCACGAGGGGCGGGGCCGGACAGCCAAGATGGCAGGTTGCACACTCTAGGAGCTCCTGCAACGACAGGCAAAAGAGAGCTGCTAGCAAGCGATCCCAGAGAGCCAGCGGCAAACGGTGTCCGGGTACAAGCACAGCACGACTTGAGCAACAGAATGGCACTGGTCCGACACCGGTGTGCCGCAGAAAAACCTGTTCCGGCCTTGCGGCCTAAACCAGGGAGAAGCCTGGGGCCCAAGGAAAGCGGCCGATCTCCCGACACGGGACGAGCTCCCAGGAGAGAGCAAGCCACAGCACTGCTACCCCCCCCCCCTCTGGACCGGCGGGGGATATCCCGGTCCTCGCAGGGGACAAATAGCTCTGCAAATCTAACTGCCCAGGCGACACAATCTCTGCCCAAACGGGACCCCCAGGGCTAAAATGGCGGCGCAGGAGACGAACAAAACAAGGCGCACGATTTCCAAGCCACCTAAACACACACTGGTGTTCCTCGACCAGCTCTGCGCCTACCTCTGGACGAAGTGTGGGGCCAGGAGACAGCCCTTCAAACTGGAGATGAAAGCGGTGATGGCGTGGATCCGCCCGACAGTCCGGCGCTGCCTACGGGGATATCCCCCATGGGGCCCCAGAACAGCCTCCCGACAGCAACGAAGCCAGGGAGCTGAATGGCGGGAGAAGGCGCAAAGTCCCTCGGACGACAGTCCACACGCCCTCACGCTCCAGAGCGGGACCTACCGGAATGCCCGACCTGCCCACCGTCCAGCAGTCCCAGCATCAGTCGCCCTGCAAAGCACATCACAGCATGGAGGTACCGGCAGGACCCACAGCGACATTAAGCACACTGCAACGGGGTCGGGGACCGACGGACGTAACCAGCGAAGAGCCTATCTACCACTATCCAGAGTGAGAGTATGGAGGGGGCAACTGCCATGCCGCAACAGCAAAGTCACCATTACCTTTCCGAACAAACGGGCTCCCACCGGGCAGGACTCCCCCAAGCTGGACAATTCTATACACCCGGTGGGCATAGGCTGAAAGGGACATCCTAAAAAGTGAGTGGTGCTGGACTCTGGCCCCTACAATACGCACCCCCAGGGACATTGTCACAGCTGGTAAAGACCTGCAGCTCAGGTTACCCCCCTTTCAGTAGGCACCCTTATACAGCAGGAGCCAGAGGCACCAGACGGTACCTCTAAGCATTGCCTCCCCAACATGAGCGATCGTTTTATTTTCTGTGTTCAACATTTAGTTAATTATGCCACTAAACTGGTTTACTGTCTTGTTATGTCACAACCGATGTTTTCTTTACATGCCTTTATGTGTATGCAATCCATGACACTTGGGGATAGCCCAAGGGGTTGCTTGACTGGTATCAGTGTAGTAGCCACCTTGAAAACGATCCTTATAATATGTTTTTTATATACCTGTGATATACCATTTTGATTCAACTGTGTCATACATTTGCCCATACTGATGAACAGCCATGCAGGAAACCATTTAAAAGCTTGTAACCAGCTAGGATAACATAAGCTACTAACGTGTAATATTATCTTGTATCATACATATATTAAGGAATTTCATTAGTTACCACAAGCCTGTTCATACCGTTATAGAAAAACTATCTTATAATCTACAGTATGCCTTAGCATGATGTAAGCTCGTTTATAATTATAAAATTAGTGCATTGTACTACAATACCCTAATGCTTTCTATGTCACTCTCTCTCTGTTTTGAATGTGCATGCGGATTGCCTTTAGGGTACCACGTGCCTGATTGTTATCACCATATGCACTGCAAAAATAAAGAATTAAAAAAAAAAAAAAAAAAAAGGACCACGAAAGTCTGGGTGCAGTGGCCTTGTCCTTTTAACCCTGCCATATAAACCAATGCAGTTTTGTACAAGTTATGTCTTCCTGACAGCGACTAGAGGCGCTTCCGCAGCAACAACAAACGAGTGAAACTTGGTTGTGTGGTCAAATGTTGCTCATAAGAAAACATTGAATTCAATACGACTTTCCTATTAAAAAACTGAGAATCATAGCACCGGGGAAACATTCCGCGGCACCCATGGGAACAGTTTGGGAACGCTGATCTAGCACCATTTATAAACGAGTCAGAAATGCCACACTACCAGGACCACGGACAGCATTTTCCATTCCATTTCCTGCATTACATCTAATTGTTATTATCATTTATATAGAACAGTGATATATGATCACATGTAATCGAAATGCAGAATATGAACAGTGACAAGAGGTGAAGAAGGGCCTGCTCTAATGAGCTAACAAACTATTTTCTGTAATATGTCAAGTTATTCGCAAAACGTTGGCCCCCGATGCAATAACATTCCCTTAAAACCTGTGTATTCAGATAATCTCATTCATCCCAGGCATTCCTGCTTATTTATACCAAACATGACATAAGCCATAATCATCCACAGACCCAGAGTCAAATATTACCTGTCCGCATTTAAAGTAATAATAATAGGGGGCGGGACTTCCGGTCTCGCGGAGCGGACGCATGTAGTGAGAGCTCCGAGACCGGACCGGACTGAAGCTACAAAATACACCGGCTAACGGAAGATCAACTGCCCTTACCTGAGTCCCAAACCTGTGGGGATCTTACCCTGCCAGATGGCGCCCCCAAAAGCACAGCGGGCGTCGGATTTTTTCCGACAAGGTAGGAAAGATAAAATGCGGCCGGGACAAGATGGCGGCGGCTCACACTCCCCAACACCTACCTCAGATCAGGGATCCGACACTGAGGCACTTCAGCCTCCCCCTGGGGATATCTCTCTCTCGGAGGCAAAAATGGCGGCAATGCTGCAGGAGCTCCGCTCCTCTATGAAAGAGGACTTACAACTGGCGGTTAATGACATCCGCAGAGAGGTGCACGAGGTGGGGACACGCCTAAACGTCCTTGAGGAAAAAACAGATGACTTATGCCAGGCAAATGACGGCATCTTAGAAAAAATCCGCCTAATGGAGACGGAGCAGGCGCGCCTAACAGCCAAACTGGCGGACCTGGAGGACCGCTCGCGCCGCAACAATATCCGCGTGCGCGGTGTCCCGGAGTCAGTCTCGGGGGCGGATATCCCAGGGTACCTCCAGCAACTCTTCACAGCCATCCAACCAACTCTGGAACTGGCAGAACTGCGCTTAGACAGGGCGCACAGAGTACCCAAGCCCGCTTCGCTAGCACAGGACATACCAAGAGACATTGTCACGAGGCTACATTATTTCAGCGCCAAAGACGCCATACTCACGGCGCAACGGAAAGCTACGGCTATGCCGTCTGGCTATGAAAAGATCTCCCTATATGCTGATCTGTCCCCTATGACAATGGCGAGAAGAAGAGACTTTATAAATGTCACTAAATGCCTCAGGAACCACAAGATTCCCTATCGCTGGGGCTTCCCCACGAAATTGCTGATCTGGAGAAATGGATCCCTAACAAAACTAGATGACCCAGACCAGGGTATGCACAAGCTGAAAGCCTGGGGGCTTTTCCCGGACCGAGTACCGCCTGGCAGCCCAGCATCCCCAGGACATGTGGCCCAGGAGTGGACCAAAGTCCAAAGAAAGAAGTGACTGTTTTGCTCTGCCCCCACTGCCGCAGCGGAATGTCCAGGCTGGGCTGCCAAGTCGACTAGTGCCTCGTAAGGTGAAGACATCTCCGCTTCTGTAGCGGTAGAGACTCTAGCTGGACTCACCCCCTTATCCTTTACCTGGGGGAAAAGCCTATTTGGTGTCTGGGTAATGAACCCCCACGTGAGTACATATGACAGGAGGTGGCCCACAAGACCCCCCCCATTGCTGACACACTGCTACCCCATATGCTGCACTTAAAGATCTTTGCTACACGCAGCTCCCGCCGGCAATAAAGTTGGCCACAGCCCCTGCATGTCCAGACCAAATAAACCCCTATATAACCCGAGGCACCCAGATGGCAAGCCTAGCGGCACGGCTCATCTCACCAAGTTTGCAAGATTTACCCCCGCATGACACCAGCGGCCCCTACACTTATGGTGGCGAATGGGGTGCCACCTAATGCCCATGTTGTACCCGTAATAGGACTTTTACTTCCCTCTATTCATCTAGTCCACCACCGGTCATGGACCCTTTCCAATTAAGCCCCGCCCCCACTATCGAGACAACCCTCTGCGGTGTTGCCTCCCCCCAACGCAATGGGGAAAGAGCACCCGTGGACCAGTCTCCACATAATGCTGTCAAGCTTATTGTATTGTATATACTTTTGTTATGTTTACTGTTTTTTGTTCCCATGTTGCATTCTACCCTCGAATATGTACCCCACTAGAGATGTCGCTCACCCTGAACCTCGGAGGCGCTGGGAGATTAGGGTTGTAACCCCCCTTTACCAGAGATTACTACCTGAGTCAGTGTACCAGTTTGGTAAATGCTACCTCGGAAACACCAAGGTCCCCCCCGGTCTCAGCTGATGTCTTCCCAACACCAGTTTAATGTTCTGTCCCTGAATGCACGAGGCCTGAACACCCCGCAAAAGCGCAGGCTTGCCTTTTCCCAGCTTCGCTCCACGCATGCTTCAGTAGCCTGCCTACAAGAGACACACTTCTCGGCTACAAACCCCCCGAAATTCCTCTCAGCCAGATACCCCGCCTCCTACCATGCCCTAGCGCCTAATAAAACTAGGGGAGTCAGTATTTTAATCCACTCGGATTGGGCCTTCACGTGCACGACAGAGTATAAAACTACTGACGGCAGGCTGTTGATCCTGGTGGGTAGACTAAATGATGTCCCAGTAACCTTAGCAAATCTATACGCCCCTAACTCCAACCAATATGACTTTATTAGGAAATCCCTGAAAACGCTTGATAGGCTAAAGCAGGGCCAAACTTATGTCTGCGGAGACTTTAACTGTGTACTTGACCCTGACCTGGACAGATCAGGCACTCCAGGATCCCACCCTCGCTCTATATCTATTGGTGACAAGCTCTCAGCTCTCTTCCACTCCCATGGCCTTCACGACACATGGCGCTCCTTATACCCGGCCACGAGAGATTATACTTTTTACTCGAAAGTCCACAACCAATATTCCCGCATAGACATGTGTCTGGTGGATGGGAAGTCCCTAGACACTCTGGCTAGGGTTACCATCGACCCAATCACCTGGTCAGACCATGCCCCTTTGCTCTCCTCATTCACCACCTTACACCCGGTGAGAGGCCGAGGTTCGTGGCGCCTCAATGAGTCCCTCATAGACAGTGCTGAACGAGTTGCTGAAATAAGGAAAACCATAGTGAACTACTTCACGGACAACAAGCCCCAAGACACAACCGTAGCCGCGACATGGCTGGCCCATAAGGCCGTGGTACGGGGAGTACTAATTAGGGCAGGAGCGACACTAAGACGCAAACTAGAGGAAACCAGCTGCGCAAAGCTTGGGGAGCTGAAACTTGCAGAGGACCTCCACAAATCCTCACCATCCGACGCGAACAGACGGGCTGTTAATAAGATCAGAGATGACTTAGAAGTTCACCAACTCCAGCGAGTAGAGAGGGCTCTCCGCAAACTTAAAAGCGAGTATTACAGACAGGGGAACAGGGCGGGGAAACTGCTGGCCGCCCAACTAAAAGACAAACACGCTCAGATGCGCATACCATGCTTAGTGGCTGATACTGGGACAAAACTGACGAACCCCAAACTGATAGTGGATGAATTTGCGACATTTTACGGTGCCCTTTATAACCTAGCGGAGGACCCCCTACAACACCAGCCGACCCCGGTGGAGATAGCCGCCTACTTAGACAGAGTGGAACTTCCCCAGCTCTCCAGCGTCCAAGCCTCACTACTTAGTAGCACAATCACTCCAGAGGAAATCTCCAAAGCACTTAGGGAAACCCCCCGACATAAAGCCCCAGGACCTGACGGCTTCTCCGCCCACTATTACAAAGTCTTTGAGGACCAACTCCTTCCTCACATGACCTCCCTGTTCAACAACATCATGGAGTCAGGCTCCATACCCCCTGAAATGTTAGAGGCCACCATCATTACTATCCCCAAGCCGGGCAAACCCACGGAATTTTGCGCAAATTACCGTCCTATCTCCCTGCTTAACGCAGACACAAAGCTTTTTGCCAAAGTCCTAGCTAATAGAATACGCCCCCTCCTGGGTACACTTGTCTCCCAGGAACAATCGGGATTTGTCCCGGAGCGCCAGGTAGAGGACAACACAAGGCGTGCACTGGACATAATGGAACTCCTGACGGTACACAAAACACAGGGACTGCTAATGGCCCTTGATGCGGAGAAAGCCTTTGATCGGCTACACTGGGGCTACATGACAGAAGTCCTCCGTAGATTTAAATTCCCCGACAAATTTCTCAATGGCCTCCTATCATTGTATTCCTCCCCGACAGCCGTGGTTGTGAGCTCCGGCTTTACCTCCCGACGCTTTGCCCTGACGAATGGCACAAGACAGGGGTGCCCGCTGTCGCCCCTCATCTTTATACTGTCACTAGAACCACTATTGCACACTATTAAACAGGAACACCGTGTCGCCGGTGTCCCCTCGCAGCTGGGCCCCCAAAAAATAGCCGCCTTTGCTGACGACATTCTAATATTTCTAACTAACCCGACAGAATCACTGAAGCATCTCCTACTCCTGCTCCATGACTATGGCCAAGTGTCTTATTACAAAAACAATGAGGCAAAAACTCAGGTGCTACCTTTTAACGTGACCCACTCTACCCTTACCGCCCTGCGAGACCAACATCCTTTTGACTGGCGGAAAGACACTCTCTCCTACTTAGGCACAAAATTGGCACCCTTAAGACGCAACCTTCTCCGACACAACCATGACGTTTTACTGACTAAAACTGAGTCGCTGCTGGAGAGCTGGGGGGCAAAAAACACTTCGTGGCTGGGACGTATAAACTCCTTAAAAATGATCACACTTCCTCAAATATTATTCCTCTTTAGGGCCCTCCCCATTGAGATACCAAAGACGCTGCTGCAACGATTCCAGCGTCTGTTAAACGCCCACATATGGAAGAAGAAACCACCTAGGGTATCTATAGCAAGCACAACCCTGGCCATGGGGGGTGGAGGATTGGGTGTACCCCATATCTTCAAATACTATATAGCCACAAACATATCCCAAACAGCAAGACTGCTGATGACCCCAAACCGCCCCCTGTGGTACCACTTAGAAACGGCAAGTGCTACGCCCCACGCACTATTAGACTTACTTTGGGTCCCGCCCAAATCGCATCCGCGCAACGCAAACATGTTAGTGACCACAAAACACTCTCTCCGCATATGGCACAGGTGGGCCCCGAAAATGCTCGCCCATCCTCTGATGCTATACGCCCCCATGACTAGCCTGAAGTATCTCACACAAGACTTGACTCTAGACGGTTGGACGGCAAAGGGGATAGAGAGGGTGTCCCAAATTATGGAGGGCAATGAGATCAGACAATTCCCGATACTCCAGCGGACCTTCCTCCTCCCAAGTAGGGAACTCTTCACCTACCTGCGTATTAAGCACATAATGCAGGGAATCACCCAGGCAGCGCCAGATACCAGAGAGTCAGGCCCGTTCGACTCACTATGTCTCAGTCGAAAGACCCGAGCGAAACCACTCTCCCTATGTTACCGAAATCTCTTGGAGATAGGCAAGAATGATAAATTAAGCTACATGGTACACTGGGAATCTGAGCTCAATAGCACAATAGAGAGTAGTACATGGTTTGCAGCAATGGCATTGGTAAAACGAGCCACACGCTGCTTAGATCATGTTGAAGCGGCTTATAAACTCTGGATGAGGTGGTATCTCACCCCGCGGAGACTGGCACTTATATACCCAGGGGCACAACAAGTATGCTGGCGCTGCTGCGCACAGACGGGCACTTTGAGTCATATATTCTGGCATTGTCCAGTATTACACACTTTTTGGAGACAGGTACAAACGTTACTCCAAGATAATGTACAGAAAGGGGTACCATTCACTCCAGAAGCCTACCTCCTACACATGCTTCCCAACTCACTGACCCATCCGGAGGCGGTGTTGACCACCCACATCACCCTGGCAGCCAAACACTGTATAGCTTCCCTCTGGAAATCAACCTCAGCTCCGGAAATAACAGTGGTAGTTAACAGAATAAACCACACGCAGCACCTTGAGAAAATAGCGCATACGATTCAGGGCACCCTGGCACGGTACAACCTGATCTGGTCTACCTGGTCTGGGCAATGAGACAGAGGCCCATGATGATCTAGGATTGTGGAGTACAAATAGAGATAGGGGACCACCCCACCCCAGTTGTCCGAGGAAAATGACATACAGGAGAGCCCGCTTAAACTAGCCCCCGCATGAGCAGCGGTAGCTGGAGACTTGTGGCTCAGCGGACCATCACAAAACTTAACATGGTGTAGAGACATCTCAGCCTTTCCCCCTATCCTTACCTTTACCCGGTTGTTGCTCCCCCCTCCCCCACCACCCACGCAGACAATGTTGTAGTTATATATCTGTCTGGCAGACGACCCCACTGTTAGCGCCGTACACCGGCCACTATTATACCCCCCTTCTCATACTAAGTCGGAGGCCTGCGTGACACAGTAGGAGTTATACTGCGACCCTCAATGAGAGCGACGACTGTGCTCAGGGGCTGTCTGTACAAGCCCACTATCTCTAGCTGTGAATCTGGTGTCACACCTGTGTAGCGCTGTTGTTCCACAGCGCTGCTCAGGGTAAAATCTTGTTGTGTCTGCCACAACAGCATTGGTACCAATGGGAAAATTTTATGTAACCTTCAAGCCTCAAAAAGTAGTGTCGTAGTGGCTACTCTGTCTGTGATCACTCTAACCCAAAACTTGTTTGAACAATAAAGTAACCATGCCATGTGTCTTACACAACATGTATAAAATTAACCAATATGTTTGTACCCGACAATGTGGTCTGATTGTGTGTAACCATTTACCCTCACCCCATCTTATTTCTGTACCCCTTTGTTTACATTTCCTTGATCAAAACCAATAAATATGAGACATTGAAAAAAAAAAAAAAAAGTAATAATAATAAATAATGTGTTTATATTAGTGATGTCGCGAACATAAAATTTTCGGTTCGCGAATGGCGAACGCGAACTTCCGCAAATGTTCGCGAACGGGCGAACCGCCATAGACTTCAATGGGCAGGCGAATTTTAAAACCCACAGGGACTCTTTCTGGCCACAATAGTGATGGAAAAGTTATTTCAAGGGGACTAACACCTGGACTGTGGCATGCCGGAGGGTGATCCATGGCAAAACTCCCATGGAAAATTACATAGTTGATGCAGAGTCTGGTTTTAATCCATAAAGGGCATAAATCACCTAACATTCCTAAATTGTTT
This sequence comes from Pelobates fuscus, assembly GCF_036172605.1. NCBI lineage: Eukaryota > Metazoa > Chordata > Amphibia > Anura > Pelobatidae > Pelobates > Pelobates fuscus. The sequence continues at coordinate 377,190,986 of NC_086321.1, forward strand.
GGAATAACGTGCTTTAAAACATCAGGTATGATGTTGTATCGATCAGGTAGTGTAAGGGTTACGCCCGCTTCACAGTGACAGACCAAACTCCCCGTTTAACGCACCGCAAAAAAACGCAAACAGTCCATTTGCACAACCGCAAACTCCCCATTTGCACAAGGTTGGATACCAAGCTAGCCATGTCCCGTTTACTTGTCCTCACTGATGTCATTGAAGGTCTCTCTTCCTCCACCCAGGAAGCGGGAGATGGAAAAAGATGCTTGGTCGGTCCTCCTACTTCAAATTTGGGGCACTGCGCGTGCAATCTAATGTGCCACCAGATAGGAGTGGTGTGTTAAGTAGTACTATTCTTATCAATTTAATCCCTGTTACGTCCCCTATCAGGGGACGTGTATATAAGGCATCGATTTTAGGAAGCGGGAGATGGAAAAAGATGCTTGGTCGGTCCTCCTACTTCAAATTTGGGGCACTGCGCATGCAATCTAATGTGCCACCAGATAGGAGTAGTGTATTCCTATCAGTTTAATCCCTGTTACGTCCCCTATCAGGGGACATGTATATAAGGCATCGATTTTAGAAAGCGGGAGATGGAAAAAGATGCTTGGTCGGTCCTCCTACTTCAAATTTTGGGCACTGCGCGTGCAATCTAATTTGCCACCAGATAGGAGTGGTGTGTTAAGTAGTACTATTCCTATCAGTTTAATCCCTGTTACGTCCCCTATCAGGGGATGTGTATATAAGGCATCGATTTTAGGAAGCCGGAGATGGAAAAAGATGCTTGGTCGGTCCTCCTACTTCAAATTTGGGGCACTGCGCGTGCAATCTAATGTGCCACCAGATAAGAATAGTACTACTTAACACACTACTCCTATCAGTTTAATCCCTGTTACGTCCCCTATCAGGGGACGTGTATATAAGGCATCGAGTTTAGGAAGCGGGAGATGGAAAAAGATGCTTGGTCGGTCCTCCTACTTCAAATTTGGGGCACTGCGTGTGCAATCTAATGTGCCACCAGATAGGAGTGGTGTGTTAAGTAGTCCCCCTCATCAGGCCTTTTTTAGTCGAATGTATCGTCCACTGTCAGTCCCTTCGGGATCCATCCCTCATTCATCTTAATAAAGGTGAGGTAATCTAGACTTTTTTGACCTAGGCGACTTCTCTTCTCAGTGACAATACCTCCTGCTGCACTGAAGGTCCTTTCTGACAGGACACTTGAAGCAGGGCAGGCCAGAAGTTCTATCGCAAATTGGGATAGCTCAGGCAACAGGCCAAGCCTGCACACCCAGTAGTCAAGGGGTTCATCGCTCCTCAGAGTGTTGATATCTGCAGTTAAGGCGAGGTAGTCTGCTACCTGTCGGTCGAGTCGTTCTCTGAGGGTGGACCCCGAAGGGCTGTGGTGATGTGTAGGACTTAAAAAGCTCTGCATGTCCTTCATCAACAACACGTCTGTAAAGCGTCCTGTCCTTGCTGGCGTGGTCGTGGGACATCACCCTTATACGCTGTGTAAAGCATACTTTTTAATTGATTTTGGAACTGCTGCATCCTTTCTGACTTGCCGTAATTCGGTAACATTTCAGGCACTTTCTGCTTATACCGAGGGTCTAGTAGCGTGGACACCCAGTACAGGTCGTTCTCCTTCAGCCTTTTTATACGAGGGTCCCTCAACAGGCACGACAGCATGAAAGACCCCATTTGCACAAGGTTGGATGCCGAGCTACTCATGTCCTGTTCCTCGTCCTCAGTGATCTCTCTGAAGGTATGTTCTTCCCCCCAGCCACATACAACACCACAGGTACCAGATAGGTGACAACGAGCACCCTGGGATGCCTGTTGTGGTTGGTCTTCCTCCTCCTCCTCAAAGCCACATTCCTCCTCTGACTCCTCTTCCTCACAATCCTCTTCCAGCGTTGCCGCAGGTCCAGCAAGCAATGCTGATAAGGCTGTTTCTGGTGGTGATGGTGACCACAACTCTTCCTCTTCACGCTCATCTACGGCCTGATCCAGCACTCTTCGCAGGGCACGCTCCAGGAAGAAAACAAATGGTATGATGTCACTGGTGGTGCCTTCGGTGCGACTGACTAGGTTTGTCACCTCCTCAAAAGGACGCATGAGCCTACAGGCATTGCGCATGAGCGTCCAGTAACGTGGCAAAAAAATTCCCAGCTCCGCAGAGGCTGTCCTAGCACCCCGGTCATACAAATACTCGTTAACGGCTTTTTTCTTGTTGGAGCAGGCGGTCGAACATTAGGAGTGTTGAATTCCAACGTGTCGGGCTGTCGCAAATCAAGCGCCTCACTGGCATGTTGTTTCGCCGCTGGATATCGGAAAAGTGCGCCATGGCCGTGTAGGAACGCCTGAAATGGCCACACACCTTCCTGGCCTAGTTAAGGACGTCCTGTAAGAATGGGTACTTATGCACAAAGCGTTGTACGATCAGATTACACATGCACGGCACATGTGTCAACTTGCCCAAATGCAATGCCGCCAACAAATTTCTTCCATTGTCACAAACCACTTTGCCGATCTCCAGTTGGTGCGGAGTCAGCCACTGATCCACCTGTGCATTCAGGGCAGACCGGAGTGCTGGTCCGGTGTGACTCTCTGCTTTCAGGCAAGTCAACCCCAAGACGGCGTGACACTGCCGTATCCAGGATGTGGAACAGTACCTGGGGAGCTTGGGGGGTGCCGTTGATGTGGAGCAAGACGCAGCAGCAGAAGAGGACTCAGCCGAGGAGGTTATGGAAGAGGATGGAGTAGGAGGAGTAGAGGAGGTGTCAGCAGGCCTGCCTGCAAGTCGTGGCGGTGTCACCAACTCCTCTGCAGAGCCAGGCATTCCATGCTTGGCAGCCGTCAGCAGGTTTACCCAATGCACAGTGTAGGTGATATACCTGCCCTGACCATGCTTTGCAGACCAGGTATCAGTGGTCAGATGGACCCTTGCCCCAACACTGTGTGCCAGACATGCCATTACTTCCTTTTGCACAATCGAGTACAGGTTGGGGATTGCCTTTTGTGCAAAGAAATTCCGGCCGGGTACCTTCCACTGCGGTGTCCCAATAGCTACAAATTTTTTCAACTCCTCAGACTCCACCAGCTTGTATGGTAAAAGCTGGCGGGCTAAGAGTTCAGTCAAGCCAGCTGTCAGACGCCGGGCAAGGGGGTAACTTTGTGACATTGGCTTCTTACGCTCAAACATGTCCTTGACAGACACCTGACTGATGAGCAGGAACTGCTCAAAGTGAGAGACGGAGGGGCGGATGGTTGAGAGGGGGCAAGGAGGACAGCAGTGGTTAACATGGCTGAAGATGCTGGACCAGGAGGAGGATGGCGGCTTTGAGTTTGTGTGCTGCTTGTACTCATGTGTTGATCCCATAGGCGTTTGTGATGTGCGATCATGTTCCTTCGCAAAGCAGTTGTACCTAGGTGGGTGTTGGACTTCCCACGACTCAGTTTCTTTTGGCACAGGTTGCAAATGGCATCGCTGTTGTCAGAGGCAGACACACAAAAAAAATGCCACACTGCTGAGCTCTGCAATGACGGCATTCTGGTGGTGGCAACAGCATGCGTTGATTGGCGTGCTATCTGGCTGACCCCGGATGCCGATGCATGCTGTCTGACTGTGCCACTAGCTCCTTGCGATTACCTCCCCCTGCTTCCAACTCGCCTCCTCCTCCTCCTCTCTGTCTCCCCATCTGAACTTTCCCCCTGTTCTTCTTCTCTTCTAACAGGCTCCCACGTGACATCCACAGACGCATCGTCATCATCAACCGCTTCACTTGTATCTGACAACTCAGCAAAGGAAGCAGCAGTGGGTACAACATCATCATCATCACACCGTACGTGTGTAATGCTGCCTGACTGAGACATATCCCTGTTATCTACATCCTCTGGCAATAATGGTTGCGCATCACTAATTTCTTCCAACTGATGTGTAAATAACTCCTCTGAAGCGGCTGTGGTGCTAGTGTTGGTGGTGGCGGCAGGCGGGCGAGTGGTAACTTGAGAGGTGCCCGAAGCTAAGCTGGAGGAGGATGGTGCGTCGAGGTTCCGAGCAGAAGCTGTAGAAGATTGGGTGTCCTGTGTTAGCCAGTCAACTACCGTATATACTCGAGTATAAGCCGACCCGAATATAAGCCGAGGCCCCTAATTTTATCCCAAAAAACTGGGAAAACTTATTGACTCGAGTATAAGACTAGGGTGGGAAATGCAGCAGCTACTGGTAAATTTCTAAATAAAATTAGATCCTAAAAAAAATATATTAATTGAATATTTATTTACAGTGTGTGTATAATGAATGCAGTGTGTGCGTATGTGTGTGTGTATGAGTGCAGCGTGTGTGTATGAGTGCAGCGTGTGTATGAGTGCAGTGTGTGTGTGCATGAATGCAGTGTGTGTGTGCATGAATGCAGTGTGTGAATGCAGTGTGTGCAGGGCCGGTGCAAGGATATTTGCCGCCGTAGGCAAAACATTTTTTGCCGCCCCCTCCCCCCCCCATATGTCCTGACTTCCCCTCCTCCCTCAGTGGTCCTTACCTCCCCACCCCCGTGTTCCTTCACTCCCCCCCCCAGTGGTCCTGACTCACCCCTCCCCTAGTGGTCCGTACCCTCCCCTCCCCTAGTGGTCCTTACTTCCCCCTCCCCTCCCATAGTGGTCCTTATCCCACCCCCTCCCTCTCATAGTGGTCCTTATCCCCCTTCTCCCTCCCATAGTGTTCCTTATCCCCCCCATCCCTCCCATAGTGGTCCATATACCCCCCCCCTCCCTCCCATAATGGTCCTTATACCCCCCCTCCCTCCCATAGTGGTCCTTATACCCCCCTCCCTCCAATAGTGGTCCTTATCCCCCCCTCCCTCCCATAGTGGTCCTTATCCCCCCCTCCCTCCCATAGTGGTCCTTATACCCCCCTCCCTCCCATAGTGGTCCTTATACCCCCCTCCCTCCCATAGTGGTCCTTATCCCCCCCCCTCCCTCCCATAGTGGTCCTTACCCCCCCCCCCCTCCCTCCCATAGTGGTCCTTATACCCCCCTCCCTCCCATAGCGGTCCTTATACCCCCCTCCCTCCCATAGTGGTCCTTAACCCACCCCCTCCCTCCCATAGTGGTCCTTATACCCCCCCCCCTCCCATAGTGGTCCTTATACCCCTTTTTTTTATTATTAATTTTTTTTTTTTTTTTTCTTATTTTATTTATATTTTTTTTTTCGTCCCCCCTCCCTGCTTGATATATGGCAGGGAGGGGGGCTCTCCTTCCCTGGTGGTCCAGTGGCAGTTCAGTGGGGGGGAGAGGGGGGCTGGCAGAGCTGTAACTTACCTTTCCTGCAGCTCCTGTCAGCTCTCTCCTCCTCTGCGCCGTCCGTTCTGCTCTTCTGTCAGCTCCCAGTGTAAATCTCGCGAGAGCCGCGGCTCTCGCGAGACTTACACTGGGAGCTGACCGAGGTGCTGAACGGACGGCGCGGAGGAAGAGAGAGCTGACAGGAGCTGCAGGAAAGGTAAGTACAGCTCTGCCAGCCCCCCTCTCCCCCCAGTCTGTATTATGGCAATGCAAATTGCCATAATACAGACTCTGACTCGAGTATAAGCCGAGTTGGGGTTTTTCAGCCCAAAAAATGGGCTGAAAAACTCGGCTTATACTCGAGTATATACGGTATGTCCTCAGAACTTTTCAAGTTCAGGGTACATGGCCTCTGAACACTGGGCATTATTCTAGGGCCAAAGGGAATCACAGCACCATGACCACGACGGCCCCGGCGGGGTGGCCTGCCTCTGCCTGTCATTTTTTTTTCGATAAGTGGTACTATGCGTGCAAGCTACTGTGACAACAGATATGAGTGGCACTGGTGTGACACTGTGCCCTGGCAGGCCCTGAAACGCACACTCGTGAAGGAAACTGACTGCTATTATATTACAGTCCAAAAAGTTTTTTTTTTGTTAAATGCAAGCTATTGTGACACCAGATATGAGTGGTGGCACTGGGCAAGTGGGCACAGTATACGCTGTGAGCCTGACACACACGCTGACAGACAACTAACTGCTATTCAATCTATTACAGTCAAAATTGTATTTTTTTTTTTAAAATGTACACTACTGTTACACCAAATATGAGTTGCATTGGTGTACAAAAAGTCCAAAAAGTTTAGTTTTTTTTAAATGCAAGCTATTGGGACACCAGATATGAGTGAGTGGTGGCACTGGGCAGGCCCTGAAACACACACTCGCGAAGGAAACTGACTGCTATTATATTACAGTCCACAAAGGTTTTTTTTTGTTAAATGCAAGCTATTGTGAAACCAGTGAGTGAGTGGTGGCACTGGGCAAGTGGGCACAGTATATGCTGTGAGGCAAGCAACTGCAATTACATTACACAGAAAAAAAAAAGCAGACTGATGTTCTAGCCCTAAAAATGGCTTTTTGGGGTGCTGTCCTTACATCAGAGATCAGATGAGTCCTTCAGGACTGTAGTGGACACTGAATACACTAGCCTAGCTATCAATTTCCCTATCAAATCAGCAGCAGCTATACTGTCCCTACTCTCACTAAGAATGCAGCTTCACAATGAATGTAAAATGGATGCTGTCCAGGAGGTGGGAGGGTCTGGGAGGGAGGGTTTGCTGCTGATTGGCTGGAATGTGTCTGCTGACTGTGAGGTACAGGGTCAAAGTTTACTCAATGATGACGAATAGGGGGCGGACCGAACAGCGCATGTGTTCGCCATCTGTGGCGAACGCGAACAAGCGATGTTCGCCAGGAACTATTCGCCAGCGAACAGTTCGGGACATCACTAGTTTATATTTATATATATATAAAACTATGCTATTTCATACGTAAAAAGAGAGATGTTTTTCTTTTTTGGGGGTCACTAATGGAGGATGAGACATTGCCAAGTATTTTTAGATGACCTCATGGTCTACTAAAAACTATTTATTTTAGAAAAATAGCTCAATTTGTTAAACGAAGCCAATTTAAAACAGAATGTAATGGAATAAAGAGATGGGGTGCAATTCCTGGCCCCACATAATTATAATAATAATAATAATAATATGGACATTGGATGTTCCCTTTTCAACGTTTATTTTTTACAAATTCTTGAGGACTATACCCGGAGCTCGCAGACAGTACAGTGAACAGACTTTCCTTACATGTGTTGATTAAAATGACAACAATCTTAATTTAGTGATAGCCTAGGTTGGTCATTTTAAAATACAAGCATACATGTTTTGGAGGTGATATCTGATATTGGTGGAACACGAAGCCAACTTGGCAACACTCAAAACATGACATGCCATGAATTCTCAGCTGTTTACCCTTCATCAGAAAACCCTGTAAGAGGTTTCCTTTATATCTCAATATTCTAGTAAAATGTTTCTGTACGACTGCTGGAATTTGATTTTATTCAGGGGGTTGACTTCTAATTCTACCTGCTACGGTTAGAATCTCATCTCATTTGAGTTGTGCTTTCAGAACCTTCTGTTCTTCTACGTCCAACTTGCCTTGTTGCAACTACTGGTTTGTTGGTCCACCTATTGTAGAGTGCTACATACATTGTTGGCAATTTGTAAGAAATAATCTATAGACAGTTTATTACTAAACCTTAATTAAAGCCCATGCCAATTGGCTAAAATACACATTTTTAAAAGGAAGATAATTAGATTGTGCATCAACCGTTGGTGAAGATTCTGACATTTTTTTGCTTTCAACCAGCAAGCACAATCAAACCGAAATCAGGTCTGTCTGACTAAATAGTCTCCTCTGCAATGTGTCACTGAACATGTGGTTGGTTGTATATTTTGTGCCTTTGTTGGCTGTTTAACACATTCCTCAGTGTTTAAATTCTCTCTTCTAATTAGTTTGAGAAGGAGGAAGCAGTGAGGGAGAGGAGCACAGGAGCCGCTGGAGGCTGGAACCTTGCAGATTGTCTGGCGATCACTGTCTCCTCTCTGCTGGTGATGTGTCACGGTGATGGAACGCAGGAGCACCAATGCTATTAGCTTCATCAACCCTGTTACTTTCATATGAGAAATGTTTTCTCATTCCTGACACCACTGTACGATTAACAGCTGAATGCCCAGAATTCAGGAAAAAGACAAAGACATACACACAACAAAAACACTTGCAGATATTTGACAGAGAAGGGTCCTGGGATTTAGAGGCCCATGGGACATTTAGAGAGTCGGGGTGTGCAGTGGACCTATGTGACAAACAGTGGTCAGAGGGTCTTGACATGCAATGAACAGACATGTGACGGAGAGGGGACCAGGGATCTAGACATGCAATGGACTAACATGTAATAGAGGGGGGTTCAAGGATCCTGACAGAATCACAGTCCAGGAATCTTGTAAACAGGGTACACAATGTGGCAAGAAAGGAACTAAAACATATTGTATAGCAATGGCTAATTGGAAAGAGAAGGTATTGGGCGGATGCAGTGCAGGTGACAGATATAAGAAAGCGGAGGAGAATTTGTTTGTAAAAGTGATCAATAAAAACAAGAGTATGAGGCAATTAGATGTGCAGGCTGACAGAGCAGAGCAGGTAAAAGAGTGTAAAGGGACAGATTTGTGATACAGAGAGGACAAGATGGTGATAGAGAGGACTGCTACTAGAGAAAAAGATCAAACCCAAATTAGACGAAACAAAATATGACAGAACGAAGCTGTCTGCAGGGAGTGGAGCAGATGAATATGTGATGGAGAAGGAACCAAGCAATTATAAGTGTTGGGAATGGCGAAGATGAAGCTATTGAGAGTGTAGGGGTGGATAAATAATTGACAGCTTCACCGCTACCTCCAAACCATTCTCATGGCCACAGCGAGACAACCCTTCACACATCACTTTGATCCCACATCGTTCCTTTGGTATTTGGAGTATGTCAAGTTTTCTCTTTCGTCTCATCAAGTTAACACATACACCATCAATCCATTATTGCTGGTGGATATTACGCACCATTGTGTCAAGCCTATTTTTAATTCCAAGTCCTAGTCCATTAAAGGATCCCTCCGGGCATCTAGACAAGCTTCATGCGTGTTAATGCTCGAGATAAGATCATTTACACAGCTTACGCTGCATACTGAAGGATACCCCGGTTTTGCAAACAGTGCTGCAAGGCCAGCCTGCAGGGTCATGATGTATCTTCAGCATCCGTTACCAACAGTAAAGGAATCGCTGGAAGCAGAGACGATACAAAGTGACGGCGCACAAAATAAAACTCATGAAGTCAATACAAGGACATATGACATTATTACATTGTGTTAACCTTTTTTTCCATGAGATGCTCCCTTACGTTTTACATTTATATGAAAGATTTAGCAGATTCCATAATTCAGTTGAGACAAGGCACGGCCAGGGCAATCAATGCAAATGAAGAGAAGAAATAGAAACATTGTTTCTCTCTGTCTGCTCTCTCTATGCTGACTGCCAGGTGCAAAGGACAGAGTTCATAACAATGACTGACAGTGAGCTAAGATGGAGGAGCCCAGTTGTAGGAAAAAGTGATGTGAATTTTTACATTTAATTATATTTTCCTACCAAATACCTGTTATAAAAAAAAAAAGGATAAATAACCACAATATTAAAAATAATAGTGATAGTTTCCCTTTAAGTGACTGAAAATGTGCTCCTAAAACTTCAAAATGTATTTATTCATCCACACACAGAATGCTTAAAGAAGAAGTCAATCATTCCTTTGACACCTATGACTCTCTTTATACGTACAATTATTTTGGCAAGCACACACCTTGCAATATTAATTTTGTCCGGATCAAGCCTCGGGGGCCATGTCCTCCTAAATAGCCAAGTCTTCCAGCTGTTCAATTAACAGAGTGCCTACCACGGTTTGTCTAACCGCACATGGAACAGACATTTGGGTGGTGGCTGTGGGAATGCAGTACCCTCTTCTAATTTATTTATATAAGGGACAAAGCTGAATTAGGAAAAAGTGGGGGGTTGGGGAACATGTATGGAATTATTTTTTACCCTCCTCCCATCATTACTTAATGAACCATGCACAGATTAGATAATTTGCCCCCAACCCAATTAGTCCACACACAGATATTAAAATAAGCCAAAAAACATAGATAATTAAACCATACATATACATCATTCATTAGCCATACTCCCCTAATTATCCCTGCTACATAGACATACGGCAGCGCTTAATTAGCCCATTTTCCCTCATTGTTTTTCTCAGCTGGGGAAGAGAAAGGAGAGATTCTAGGGAGTGCGGTTTGCAGTGTCTAGCCAGGGATCCAGAGGTCTGTGCCCCGGGCAGCACAGACCTCTGCCCATGACATAATATTCCAGCACAGACTCTCTGTAACCATGTATGTACCGAGCAAAAAGAGGTTTGCTCTAATTGGTGAACATTTGGTCTCTTTCCCTAAAAATGCACCACAGCCCTGCTCCAAAAAGGTGAGAGTCAGGGTCCTAGCAGCACCCCCCGTGACCCCAAGTCATTTGTTTCTCCACTGGAAGCTGCCATGAATTTCAGTAGTAGTGTAAATATCAGATTAGAATCCTTTGTTACGTATATCCTGTATAGAATGAGAGGTTCTCAAAGGAGATCCAGCAGACCCAAAGCTCTATTAGGAAGGATAGAGTTAACAGAAATCTGGTGCCTGCTCCCCTCTCCTCTCTCTCTCTCTCTCTCTCTCTCATACATCTACCCATCATGCTTTGGATTTTAAAATGCCTGGAAAATACTGTACGGCATTTATTATTAATGTATTGACTTGCTAGAGGATTCTGCAAACTTTGCATAATTACCAATTAGATCCCTACCTGACAATATAAGAAAAAGAAAAGAATACAAAAAGTAGCAATATGTGGCTGGAGGGAAGGATTTGGGGACGGGGAGTCTGTTGGAAGGAGAAATGAGGACACCAGATAAGAATACTGAGGAGGGCGAGAGCTGGTACGAGAAAGCCTTGGATCTGCTGCAGTCAGTAGAATGGCTGGAGATAAAACCAAGTTCCACCAGAAAGGCCTAGAAGGAGGAATCCACAGACCAACACCTGGGGGAAAAAAACAACTATTTGTGGTTGGGGCAATATTGCCATAATCGTTAGATAACACATAATTAGCAATAAACATCTTAGTCAAGTTGTGGTGTGCCGGAACCGACAATGCAGTAGGCCTGTAATAAAGAGTGCCCTCCTTAGAGGGTGATGTGAATAAAGGAAGTGGTGGGAGGGGTAACTCGCCCGGCCAACCACGCCCCTCCCACAACTACAGGCCCAGCCTTAAATTTGTGGTCAGGGCAATATTGCCGTAATGGTTAGACAACACATAATTGGCCATAAACATCTTAGTCAATAGCACCGGTCAGTTGTGGTGTACTGGAACCGACGATGCAGTAGGCCTGTAATAAAGAGGTCAAAAAGAAGTGTACCATACAAATATATTTGTTCTACAATATCTAAAATTTACTTGGAGAAGTCACGATATGCCTGACAAATCCCTAACCAGATTCGGTCTAAATAATGTATAAGAGGATGATTGCCACCGTCCCATGCCCGTGGCTGCTGAGTCCTGCCGTTATTTGTGCAGTAGTCCCGGCTCTAAGGGATGCCGGACTAACTGTGTATACTCTGCGAGATGGAGCACCAGACCTTGCAGAGGTGTTGGGTAGAGACAGTCCCCCAGTGACTTGGGAATTTGAGGCATACGATTTATACAAAGCCACCATTAGTATGATCCTTATAATGTACCAGCAGGCTAGCTATTGCCAAGTGGCGAAGAATTTAACTAATGAGGGTGACAGGTGAGGCCCTGCTACTTCCCAAGCGTTGGCCCGAGGGGGGGTAGAGGCCACCGAGACGCGGGTGGCGTGGTGATGGCCTCTCGGTGACTACTAAAGCATACAATAGAATGGGAGTGGCAGGTGAGGCCCTCCCTATGCAACAATGCGAGGCGAATGACTATGCGGTGGGCCGATGGCATCATTCTCCCAATATGAGGATGGGTGTTGGCCTCGCAGGACCACTAGGCTATGGCATAGAGGCCAGAAACCTATCATGGTGGGTACCTAGATCCCTAACAACCAGTACTATCTGCTAATAGGGGACATCAGCGTGGGCCAGATCTTGGACCCCGTCAGATTGTGGACCCATGGAAGAATGGTGTCCGAAAACATATGCCTCTGCATGGCCGGATTGTGGATCCATTTAGAATAGAGACTGAGCACTTATGCTCTGCGAGGGCCCGACGTGGACCCATGTAGAAAGGGGACTGAGAACGTATGCTACAGCGTGGGCCGGAAGAGGTGAAAATAACCTACCTTACTGGTGGACACGTGGCAAGAAAGGTTAACGCAGCCAAGAAGGGTGAGCTTCTCGGTAGGACTACGGTTGGACAAAGCGTGCCACCTAGAGAAGCGACCAGAGCCTGAACCAAAGAGGAGGAAAACTGAGAAGGGTATAGGATTATGGCCACAAAAAAAAAAAAAAGAAAACCACAATAGCGACCAACCCGGAAAACGACCAACAGACAAGAACCAGCAGGCAATGCTGGAGAAGGAACAGAGATACGGCAACGGAACACATCAGAGACCATCACAGCAATAACGGAGATGAACGACCACCCCACCCAGCAATCCAAGCCCGCCTCGAAAAGAGCCGCAATGAGCGCAGGAGCACAAGCCCCTCCCACAACTACAGGACCTCCCTTAAATATGCGTAAGAAATGTTCATAAATAGTTTATCCAAAAAGTTAAAGTAGGGGATTTAGTCAAGATCAGGTACATGCTAAGGCTAAATGAAAAGCCAAGGTTGGTACCCAATCTCTAGAGTCAAGCTAATCTAGGTGCCCCATGCCCAATTTAAGGCTGGTATCCATAACCATGGTCAAGCTACGGACCTTGCTGGCGCTATATAAATAACAAAATAATAATAACAATATCCCTGCCAATTATCAAGCAGGTGTCCCATGTCCACTGCCATGCCCCATACCCATGGTCAGGTTAAGCCAGCGCCTCAGGCCCATTATCAATCTCAGGTTGGTGCCCAAGACCTAGGTAATCTAGTTCTGTATCCTAGTGATCCCATCAATAATTTCACTTTGATTCTTCTTGCTAACCAACCTTCCTGAGCCAGTCATGGTATGAAAGATGGGTACTACCATGCAGACTACAGTCTCTTTTTGGCCATCCTTTAAATACAAACCCAGCCAGATAGCTCACTTGGTTATTGCACGGTTTTAGTATCTGTAGTAACTGTTCAAACTGCTTGGTTGGAAGTCTAATTCGTGGCAGGTGTGACCCTAGTTTTCACCAACTTGAGATCAATAGAATGAATACTGCATGGCTGGGCATATTATTGCCCCGGGCCGGGAGAGATGAGGATTGTATGCTTACTGGTAAAACATGTTTCCTGTCCTTTAGTTTACTGTGTAAGGAATATACTGGTATATATGTGTTTAGACTGTGGGTGTCAATGTAGACACATCGAGGAGGCTGCAGTCGATTTACTGGTGGGATGTAATTTAGAATGGAGACATGGATACGTGCCGTGCAGGATTTGTTAAACACCACTTTCACTGAAAAGTCCAAAAGAGTGTTAGGGGAAATCACAAAAACCCTTGACTAAAGCAACGGAAATAAAGATGAAAAAGTAAGACATCCAAACATCCTAATTACATGTCAAACTGATTTAATCTAGTGTGCTACAAGTTTGTCCTCGACACCCACAAGCAGGTCATCATTTACCAATCTCTCACACAGGTGTCTCCACCAATTAGAGCTACTGATTGTTTCACCTGTGCTCAAGCAGGCATATCTGATCCTGGCTTTTTTGGCTGTCATGTAGACCGGTTTGAGGAACAAAGGTTTAGACACTTTATTCACTAAACATCAAATCGTAGTGAACTGAAATATCACTTGCACCATTTGACCAAGCTGTGATTATAGCGTCTTTAGAGTTTAAACTTTTTTTCAAATCAGCTATTTTAAAGTTTATTTTAGAACTCATATTTTAATTTACTAAAATATGCCATTTAGTAAATAAAACTCTCTGATATTTAAAGGCACTATAACCATTTCATCTTATTGAATTAGATATAGTGCCTGGAGTCTCTTGACGTTAAACCATTTTATTGAAGTGGTTATAGTTCCTGGAGTCGCCTGGCACTGTCCCTCCATTCAGTTTTAAACCATTTCATTGAAGTGGTTAAAGTACCTAGAGTCCACTGGGACTGTCCCTCCATTCAGTTTTAAACCATTTCATTGAAGTGGTTATAGTACCTGGAGTCCCCTGGCACTGTCCCTCCATTCAGTGTTAAACCATTTTCGAGCAGTTTAACACTGAATGAGGCTCCCTGGCTACCCTCATTGCAGCCCCCACTGGAGGTGTGGCTAAGGCAGAGATTGCACACGTTCTTCTAGCCATACCAATCCATACCTATAACGGGGGCTGTGATAGGCTGAAAGAACTCAGCTGACACTCTCAGCCAATCACAGCTGCCCAGGTGAATTCTTCTACATTAGCTGGAGCAGCACAGAGGGGAGGGGCTGCTGGGACTTTCGTTTAGCATTAAAACATCAAAAACAATTTAACACTGAACAAAAGGACATCGCCAGGGGACTTCAGACACTATAACCACTTCAATCAGATGAAGCGGTTACAGTGCCTACAGAGTCCTTTTAAGGAGACGCAAAGCATGCCTGGTCACCTATCTAATAGATGGAGGGTGCGACTGACAGTATTATAGCATCCCATAGAGTGAGTGCAACTTGGGAAAGGGGGGGTAAGATGGTCTGGAAAATAGTGGGGAGATGGCAGATGGGGTTATTTAGAAGGAAGCTGGAGTGACCCTGATGATTAAAATGCTCAGGATGCTATGATTTGTAATGTAACCCTGGAGCATTAGAAATGACATAGCGGAGGAATGCTAGTGAATGAATGTAGCTGCGGGCACTCGCGATACGTGACAGCGACAATGGTCCTGTTACAAGGGGATTTTAGTATTCAAAATGATACACGAATTACAAAGTCTCAGTAATGTAAGAGACGCGCACTTAATAAAATCCCAATGATATAATGATTGGACACCGTAATAAACACTCAATAAACCAAAATCAATCTCTATAAAATTCCGGCCTAATAGACAGTCCTGCCTTATACAGATCCCATAAAATCCCAGCACTGTCTGACTCCTACGCATATTATCAGACTAGGCAAAACGCAACACAATGGATGGCTCTCAATGGGTTAAGAGTCAGTAAGTCATCACCAAGGTGGCGTAAGTACCGCTTATTTTTTAGGACTATGTCCTTTATAGAAAGTGTAGTTTATACCTACACGGGCCTACCAGTGGAGGTCGTAGTGTAGAGTATATTGGGCTCATGGAAGCTGCAATGCCAAGGTTTGCTGAGCCAGAAAGCAACAACACGACTTGCTGGGATTCATGGGAAATTGAGTCCTCAACAGATGCAGTGCCAGTCAACAGTCTGCAGGATCCTGGAACACTGCACTGCCAACTATATTTTATCCAGAATTATTTCACTTTGTTTATGTAAATGCACACCAGTAATATGGGTCCAAACACCGTATTATTTGACATTTTCCCACTTTTAAATTATTATTATATTTATATAGCACCAACAAATTCCGCAGCGCTTTACAATGGGTGGCCTAATAAACATGTAGTTGTAACCAGACAAGTTGGAAGCACAGAAACAGAGGGATTGAGGGCCTGCTCAGTGAGTTTACATGTTAGAGGGAGTGGGGTATAGTGACACAGTAACAGAGGGATTGAGGGCCTGCTCAGTGAGCTTACATGTTAGAGGGAGTGGGGTATAGTGACACAGAAACAGAGGGATTGAGGGCCTGCTCAGTGCGTTTACATGTTAGAGGGAGTGGGGTATAGTGACACAGTAACAGAGGGATTGAGGGCCCTGCTGAGTGAGCTTACATGCTAGAGGGAGTGGGGTAGAGGGACACAGTAACAGAGGGATTGAGGGCCTGGTCAGTGAGCTTACATGCTAGAGGGAGTGGGGTAGAGGGACACACAAGGTAAGGGAAGTATTAGGGAAGTAGATTGGTAGAGTAGTATTCAATGAAGACTGAGTGTTTTTTTTTTTTTTGACAGTTGCAGGAGATGAATCACTTGGGAGCCATCAACTGTTAAATTGATATGCTTCTGTGAAAAAGTGAGTTTTTAATGATTTTTGGAATTCCTGAAAATTTGTACTTTGGTAAATAATCATAATGAAATCCAACGTTTTGTGAAATAAAGGTTTTTACTCTTGATGGATTAAGCTAGCAGTACCAAAATGCTCTCTGCATCTATGCCTATGGGTATCACTATCTGGGGAACAGTCCGCATCAAATCCCTAAAACAGACTCTGCTATGGATTACAGCATTTATACCTGGTTACCAGCGGAATTAAACTAATATGGTTGTACGCCATATCTAACTGCTGAAATAGCTACTGTTACAGAGCCTTTTATTAAAGACATTCCATGTAGTTTAACTGATAAACCGTTCTACTGCATCTGCTCAGATCACAGTTTGTCATAACAGCCAATTAAATCCTCCAACTGACCTCCAGCTACAATAACAAGCTGATGGCGAAACGCGTCCACTGTTCAAAGCAAACGCGACTCACTGGGGGGCCCGTGGCAGATATATTTGTCTGGGGGAACAATTAGAGAAACAGAATTCCCCCAGGTCACTGAGTAAGAACGTTTTGTCAACAGAAAAGCCTAAACTGACATAGAACATCTTCACTGAGCGTCATAACAAACACACGGTGCGCATCACAGAATCCATCCTCCATTGGCAGCCATGCTACAGAGAGCCTAATTACCCAAAATACTTTAGCGAATATCCCGAATGTCAAATGTCAAAGGAGATCACCATTCCCACCACTATGGATTGGGGACTCATTCACTAAAGTAGAAACTGTTGCAATTTGACAACAGAGAGTTGCAAATTTCAGGCAAAAATAGAAATACTGAAAATTGTTCCAACTCCACGCGTTGTACGAAAATGTGCAGTTCCCTTGTCAGTTCTAGCACAATTCTGAGTTTAGTAAATAGCCCCCTTAGTCATTCCCTCGGTGACTCTCCCCCCCCCCCCCCTCCGTATTTTGTTTTACCAGGTACGTGCACGGGTAGGTAAAGGTCCATGACTTTCCCTGGAGAAATACGACTTACTATGCTCCAGCAAAGGTCATCTCATGCCTATTAAATAAACATCCTGCTCATTAATTAATCGCTCATTAGGGCAATCATATCCATCTTCAGCATCACTTGACGGGTGGCTGGTTGGGGGGGTTTATAATGTATTACATGGGTCTGTGATTTAAAGCGAGAAAAATGGTGTAAAATAAAGCAGAGAGGGAACAGAAAATTATAGACGAGAAATCATAACAGCTGCTCATTAGCCGTGAAACATCATCTGCAAGGGCTGGAAACTACGGGCCCAAACAATTACACTTATTGCGCAGGCCGCCATTAGCCATAGCTGGGCTTTTCATACAGGCTATGTCAAGTAACTCAAGGGTTAAATGACTTGATTTAATCAAGCAAGAGCACAGGGGGAGTAAACTATAGTGATGGATAACTTTGTTGCCAGAAACTTTAATGTTGGCATCTTCTGACAAACACTAAACCTCTGATAAAGGGATAGTATGATAACAAAAATACAATATATGTACAGTATGTCCCCATTTCAAACCTTTGAGGTTTATTGAAGAAACAGTCAATGACTTTCTGAGTAAGAAAAAATGATTGCAAAATAGTCTGAGTTGGTTATTAATTCGATCCATCCCGCGGTGTAGTTAAAGAGACAGGCGCTGTCCTTCCATTCAGCAATGGGCTGCTGTGATTGGCTGAGAGGACCAGCTGACCGTTTTCGTCCTATCACAGTACAATTGCAGGTATGAATCGGAATGGCTAGAAGGAAGTGTTTAATCTCAGCCTTAGCCATTTCTCAATTTTTTTGGTAATAAATAGTAATTTTATAATTTAAAAATTTGATCCAAGTAAATATTAAACCAAGGCCTTAAATAGATATTGCCACTTTTATATATTAACCTTATTACACGCTCCCCTCCTCCTCCTCGGCTGTCAGTCACATAGCAGGTCCTGTGACTTCCTGGTTGTTTGGATTCGTGGAGCTAAACTCAAGAGGCAGCAATAAATCTCTACATGCTGCTAACTTTTCCTTCATACTACAAAATATAGTTCTTTTTTTTTTTGCATATAAAAAAAGGGTATTATTGTAAGAGTTGTTCTCATTTACATAGCTTGGTGAGATGAAATATGACTTCATCAAATATATTCTGTGCAAATAAAAAAGAAAAAGAAAAATGCAACAACAAAGGATTGTTTTAAGACTCTGCTATGGGAGATGAAACTGTGGCTATAAAATCATTTGATCCCTGTTGGATTATGCACATATTGTTTAGTTTTGTTTATTTTTGCCTTACATATTTCATACTGTCCCTTTAAAAGGCAATTAACATGCACTTTAAAGTATAACATGTCTTTAACAAACAGAACGGGGAGGGAAATGGAAGCTTCTTATCCGGAATACCGCTGTCAATTTGTATGTTTCTACATTCATTGATTGTTCTCAGACTCTGTCTGACGCCTGGTAAACACAGAGAAAGATTTACCCATCGCCTCGAAAATGCTCTGAAGAGCAGTGAGCAACACGGGGTGAAGGAGCAGCTGGAAGGAGCTCCCTAAATTAGAGAATTAAAAATAAATGTCAAATATTAGCCCAAACTAAAAATGGAGTGTACTTTCTGATATTTGTAATTTTTAAACAGTTTGACTTTCAAGTTAATATTTAACTTTGAATTCACATTTAACTTAAAGGGACTCTCCAGTGCCAGGGAAACAAATCCTGAAGAATCCTGCCCCACCTCCCACGCCTCCGCCCTCGGTCAGTCCCTACATTGGCTTCCAGTTAGATATAGGGCTCAATTTAAGATTCTGGTGCTTGCTTGCAAGTCCCTACATAATGCTGCTGAAGACCTACGTCTATCCTTTGTCTGTACTCCCACATCTGATGCTCGCCTCCAAGACTTCTTGTGGAACTCCCTTTCCTTCTCTGTTAGACTTTCGCCCAGTCTCCACTACTTCAGAAAATCTTTGAAAACACACTTCTTCAGGAAAGCATATCATTTAAACTGTTAGCAGGTTTTCACCCCCCCCCCCACCCCCTCCCCCCAATGACTCCTCTCCTGGAACTGTCAAAAATAACCTACTAAGCCCTCAGTGAATACTTTTCTAGCAACCTATTTCATTATCCCTACTTATACCTTTTGCATCACTATACCCCACTCCCTATAACATGTAAGCTCACTGAGCAGGGCCTCAATCCCTCTGTTACTGTCACTATACCCCACTCCCTCTAACATGTAACCTCACTGACCAGGGCCCTCAATCCCTCTGTTACTATGTCACTATACCCCACTCCCTCTAAAATGTAAGCTCACTGAGCAGGCCCTCAATCCCTCTGTTACTGTGTCACTATACCCCACTCCCTCTAACATGTAACCTCACTGACCAGGACCTTCAATCCCTCTGTTACTGTGTCACTATACCCCACTCCCTCTAAAATGTAAGCTCACTGAGCAGGCCCTCAATCCCTCTGTTACTGTGTCACTATACCCCACTCCCTCTAACATGTAAGCTCACTGAGCAGGCCCTCAATCCCTCTGTTCCTGTGCGTCCAGTTGTCTGGTTACAATTACGTGTGTCGGAATCCTGCGGGCGACTGCGAGGGGAGGCTGCACTCCGCTCGCAGTACTCACCCTTCAGCCGTCCGCGGTCCCGTCCTCCACGTGGGCTCGGCGAGCGGCATCCCTCCAGCCTCGGATGCCGCCCGCGTCTTCCTCCACGTCCCCCAGCGGCAGCATGCATGACGCTGCACGCTGGGAGACCTCCCAAGATATGACACGCCGGGGTCAGTCACCTGACCCGGCGTTAAAGGCACAGTGCCTCAATCACAGTGGGAGGTTTAGATATCTCCCACGTGTGATTGTTAATTCTGATTGGAAATTATCCAATCAGAATTAACCTGATGGTTTAATTACTTACCTTTCCTGTTCCTCCCTGCCCTGTTGTGGTCTTTGCTTGCTAGTACTGCTACTGAACTTGTGTTTCTGGTTACGTACTCTCTGGCTTGTTAATCTGACTTTGTGACTTTCTCCTACCCTTTGACCTCGGCTTGTTTCTCGTTATTCTGTCTTCTGGTTCCCCTTACTCGGCTTGTCTCCTGACTATTCTGTGTGTGCTTAGCCCGGCCAGTCTAAGGTCCGGTACTGCACTTTTTCTGTGTGTGTGTGTGTGTGTGTGTTAGCGTGTTGGGTTCCCCGAATCGTGACAACGTGTCCGTTAGTCCACCCATTGTACAGCACTAGGGAGTTTGTTGGCGCTATATAAATAATAAAACAATAATAATAATAATTTACAGACTGTGTGCCATAACCTGTAGTATAACCTGTGGCCACTAGGGGAAGTAAATTAAATTTCACCAACTGTTTCTTTGGCTTTCTTACTATTGATGCACCCATCCTGCCATTCAGTCATACAAGCCCATATTTATTGAGCTACTCCAGCACACGCAAGAAAAACGTGTTTTCATTTCAAAATTATTTTTAAGGGTCATATTCTCGGGTCATTGTGTAAAGGTGCCCCTCCCCCTCCAGGCTGCAATGTATCAGTTTGTCCTGTTACAGTAACACAGCTTTTAAGGTGCTATAAATAGCATTCACAATACCCGTGAACGCTCCACCTGTGTCACCTTAAACAATTGTTATTGCAAACGCTTTCACTAAAAAAAGATGGCTGTCACAGTGTAGCCTTCCATTACTCAAATAGTAATGTGTGTGTGTGGGGGGGGGGGGGGGGGGTGGGATGGGGGGGGGGGGATCGAGGGAAAAAAGTGTATAAATGAGATAAAATGTACATTTCAATATTCTTTCTCATATTTTAGAACTGGATTCTTAGGGCTCTGGGCTAAATCCCCCCAGAGAAGTCATTTTTGATCTCCCCTCCCCCATACTTTCTTCCGATCTATTCGCTTATCTTGTAATTTTTCCTATTCTGCCAAATATTACAAATAAGCATTTGATGAAAGGAGAGACTAGGGCTTTTTTTTTTTTTTTAAACTTAACAAATAACCTGCTGCCTCCCCCCCCAAAAATAAAATAAATAAAATAAAAAAATAAAACTCACCTTTATTTTGATGCAGGATACGAGGCTGCACATTTAGAAATAAATATGGCGCTAAAATAGGAATTGTTCAGAAACCAAGGTGCATTCAAATTGTTTTTTTACAGTCCAGGCCAAACTATACAAATTAAAAAAAAAAGCTATAAATTCTCTAGACTCGGTGAGGTTTTCAGTTTGGACATTTTTGGAGACGAGTTTGACGTTCTTTTTTAAATTTCCAACATTTCGTATGTTAGAGAACAGTTCCCCACGAAGAGGGGATTGTAGAGCATTGATAAGGGAAAATAGGTCAAAAAAGGCGAACTGTGAATCTGCGTAATTTCTCCAATTTACCATGTGTCAATTCTCCTCAATTCCCAGTGAATAACCGTATGCGTGTGTTTTGGTGTGTGTGCATATCGCGCAGTATACGTGTCTGCAGACACGGCTTCCTAAACCCCACTGCCAACGCGTCTCCCATCCTTGAATTTCACTAACTGACGTGTTTTGTAAATGAATCCAATCCTTGCGTCCAAAAGTTGCGGTCCGGCCATCTGTTTTCTGCTCACAGGCACACATGCCGCTCTCATTTCACACATTCACAGTACATCCATTTTAGCACAACAGTTATTTTTTTTATATTTTTAATTTTTTATATTAAAGAATGCAAAGTAACTTCTTGAAAAAAACAAACACATTACACAATTAATAATTCTATTGATACATCCTCGCGCTCTGCCTGTCCTAGACGCAGAATGAAGTGACCAATCGATGGCATCTGTCGAGTGCGGGGGGCTCAGTGAGAAGCTGGTTTTACCAGCAGGCCCCTATTACTGAGAGATCAAGTCTGCCCATCTAAGCAGATTGCAGAGTGGGCGTCTGGTGCCATCCTCCTGGCACCGTTAACATCTGCTTAGCGTTAGAATATGCTAATTGTCTGCGCAGTGGACGGTACCTATCCGTATTTGCATGCAGGCGGTTGAGAGAGAATGGGATGTCAACATTTCTAGGAGCCTGACCTCTTCCCTGCTTGATGAGCAGTCAGAAGCCTGGATACTCAAAGGTTCCCATAGGACTGCAAAACTTGCTAACTATTCCACCCATAAACATCTTCCAGCAGAACATTAATCTTTCACACTAATGCCTGCAACATCCAATCCCCCTGCAAACTGTGCTGCCTCACTGCACACAACTACATTTGGTCCGACCTGTGAGGCAGGGGAGGGCACTACCCCCTCCTCTACCAGCTGTTACCGAATTACAACTCTCACCATCCTTTGCAGGATGAAGCATGGATGAGAATGTTTGTAGGGGATATTTTTACAGCCGTTCAGGTTTGAAAAATGCCCAAAGCAAAAAAAACAGTGTCTAAGAGTGATGGGATTAACATTAAACTCCTTATTTGTAGCACTGGGAGAGCGCATTACTTGGTGGGGGTACTGGGCTGAGCAGTCACGTACTCTGTTATTTGACCAGCGTATTTTTAGACAGACTATACTATACAGATATATTCCCATTTTAGTACATGTGCCTGGGACAGAATTGAAGGCGTTCGCTTTAACATGGGGCCAGGAACGAATGTTTTTATCTTGTGACATTTTACTAATAGAACGTTCAAGGTTTTCTTCATATAGATGAAGACTTTTTTTCCCCCCCTTTATCTTCATTATGAATAAACATAATAAAGATGCTATAGCTTGGTGTATTTTATTTTTCCACAATAAATCCATTATACATAAAAGGTTCATTGTGCATTAAGGGTTCACACAGCAGATCGTTTATAATTACCGAGACACAGCCTGGCCGGTTTAACCCAGGAAAGCACGGAATGGACATGCCATTCATACCGTGCCTCGGTCTATGCCAGGATGGCTTTGTATGTTTAATTTCTACAGCAGACAATGGATATCTGACTGTCCAGCATTTAGATGGCTTGATATCTATGTCCAGTCCCTTGCCCTCTATAGTAAGGGCCACGGTGCCCTACTAACACTACAGATAGATACACTGTATAAAAACATGTTCGATATACTCCGTGGAATTTATGTTTTTGGCTTGATATCAAGATTTTTGCTTGTTTTCCTTTCTGAACAGATTTGTTTTTAGATTAGCTTTCTGACGGATATTGAGTGACAATCGAATACGGGTTGGCGATCGAGATGTCACGCTGTGGAATGGTTCACATATATATTATTACTCATGGTGTGGCAAGTTCTACGTAAAGCAGAGGGGTTAGATATGTATCATAGAATTGGTGTTGAATTCATTTGCATTTGGTGTTCAGGAGGGAGAGTCTCTTTTTGTAAATGAATGCATGAAATAAGGACTTGGTTACATCCTATCGCTTCTGTTACGGTTGCCCCAGGCTAGCTGAGGGTTGGACCATAGAAAGGATGCTCCTAGCGCTCACCAAGGACCATCAGCACTGCAGACACCATAAGTACTGCAGACCCCACGAACCACCACTACTGGGTTGGGGTCTCGCCGTCTCCTATCCACCCTGGACCTATGACAAGGCTCCAGGTTCCAGTGGGGAAACCTCTCTTCCTCCCAGAGAGCGAAGCAGGATCAGGAACAAGAGCTCTTACAAAAGCTCAGTGACGCTAAGGGAATATGCAGAGCATAGCAATCCCTGTAGTGATTATAGCTGTCCCCTCCAAACACGAGTCAAGGCTGCGAGTTGAGGGTCAAGTAGAACTGGTTTAATGAGCACACAGGACTTTCTTTTATACACATTTTCCCACAAGGTTACCACCCACGTGGACCTTGTGGTACACAGGACACAAAGTTACAACAGCCAATCAACACGATACAGAAAAGTCAGACGCTCCCAGCTAAGGCACACACGCCCTCCCCTCTGCCTGCGATATAGTTACTGAACACAATGGGTTAACTTAATTATCACAGGCAGAAAATATACAGTTTTACACAATGATCATAACTTCAAAACTATACATGCAATTTCCATAAAAGTTATATTTTCTGAACCAGCATAATCAATAAACAAACATATTCAAAATCATACGAATTGGTCCAATGCTAAGTTCCATTCAAATGCACGAATGGGCGCCGTTCGTTCAAATATCTACTGTTAACGTGGCGTTCGAATATTCAAACGCACTTTGATTTCTGTTGAAGTTGCAAAGAAGGTAAGGTTCAGCGGTGTTCGTGCCATCGTGTATCCGATTTGAGTTCCATGAACTCAACGGCAAAACACCGCTGACCGCGTTTGACTTAACAAGATGGCCACCGCCTCGTGTTCGACTATACGAACGGCGACCACCCAGCTGTTCGTCAATTAGCTTGCGGTTAGCCACAGCTTCTGGGAGGTAAATTGGCTGCACACTCTACTTGTGTGTGGTCCAGCTGTTCGGTAGTTCGAAGTTCCTCTTCGACCGCTTCGACAGTTTAAAAGGGGCAAAGGGCAGTTTGTCACGTAAAAAATTAGCGGCTGCTACCAATAGGCGTCAGTCGCCATGTAGCAGCTAATGGCTCCCATTATTTTCTATGGGAGACGTTAACCCCTGCTACTCTTAACTAACCCCAAAAAAGCTGAACCCCAGTTTCTAGTCTAAATCCTTATACATCCTACCCTAAAACAAAAAAGCTTTGTTCCAGCCCGGTTGCTATGTTTTACCAGCCAGACCCTACTTGGATGGAGTGCGCATGTGTTTATATTAAAGCATCATACACAAGTTAGTATTAATACATAACGAGACACAGACTGGCTGTATAGAAATCTGTCGCTGTTGGCACCACCTAGCAGTTACAAGTATGACTATACACAACATATGTAGTCTAAAGACTATAGAAACAGAGCAAGTTATAAAATGGTGTTTATTATGCACATCCCACAACACACTCTCCTCACTATCTCTTCCTCGACCCTATGACCATCAATGTTTTTTCATAGTTCATTTTTGCAATTTGCAGGAGGGCTGTGCCCTGTTATCAGGGGCTATAGGGCTGTTTCGGCACACTCTCAAGGAGCTATCTGTACCTCCACACCATACAAACAAACAAAAAGGGAATTGGGGTCACACCCGAAACATGCATTTCTCAGCAGCAGAGGTGCTGCCGTAAATAAACAAAATATATACAAAATACAGATTAGGGACCGGGCACACATGCACAGTCTGAAGTAGGTCAGGTGGAGGGATATTTTGAGTAGCTCATATAATGGGGATGGAGGATATCAAGGAATACAGAGATATTTAGGACATCTGGGGCAGTTGTGGTCTAGTTGCACCCTGGCTCAGAATTATGGGATTGAGTGTAGTTCCTCATTTATCTCAGTAAAATAGTAAATCGTGGCAGGTGGCAAATGTGAATGAAATATTTACTGTGAGGTGGAAGCAATGAATTTCATCCAAATTAAAACAAAAAAGGGGGGAAAAGGTCAACCAATAGTTATGTTTCAGTTAGCTAATAAAATGTGCTAATATTGGTATTCGTCTTTCATTATTTCTGTAATTTCTATGTGTGTAAAATTATTGAATGAATTAAAAAACTAAAACCTGACAAATTGGTTTAATTCTCTCTGTTTGCGAGGCCGGAGTTCTCTGGTAATAGTTTGTGTGGGAGTAACAATGCCATTGAAATGGGAATCCCGATCAGGTATTTAGGATTGTATTGAAGAGAACGTGGTACTCACGCAGACAATATCAAGGCTAGTACATTAGTTAGAAATACCATTACGTGCCACGCCAAAATAAAGAGCGTAAATCAACACAAAAATAAATTAATTCATTAAAACCCCTCATTAAATGGGTCTGAAAAAAACATTAATGAGGAAGGACGTTGTCTAAAAAAAGTATGTATAAAACTTAATAGATTAATACAAATATAACCAAAACAGTAAAAATAAAATATAACATTTTACAGGGTTGTGGTAAAAAAAAAAAAAAGCTACTGGAGATATTTCTGATGTCAAAAACAGATATTAGTCTGGACAAAGTGTTAGCTGTAATTATACAATGAGCTGTAATGACACAATGAGCCGTAATATCATGGCTCGAGGTATTATTATGCCTCAACAAAACAGTACAAGAAGCTGTAACTGGACAATGAGGTGTAAGGATACAATAGGCTGTAATGATACAATAAGCTGTAATAAGACTATAACACACAACACACCCACCTCCACACACAACACCCAGCTATAGCACACAGCCGCCCCCACACACACAACACCCAGCTATAACACACAACACACCCACCTCCACACACAACACCCAGCTATAGCACACAGCCGCCCCCACACACACACACACAACACCCAGCTATAACACACAACACACAACACCCAGCTATAACACACAACACACCCACCTCCACACACAACACCCAGCTATAGCACACAGCCGCCCACACACACACAACACCCAGCTATAACACACAGCCGCCCCCACACACACAACACCCAGCTATAACACACAACACACCCACCTCCACACACAACACCCAGCTATAACACACAGCCGCCCCCCCCCACACACACACAACACCCAGCTATAACACACAGCCGCCCCCACACACACACAACACCCAGCTATAACACACAGCCGCCCCCACACACACAACACCCAGCTATAGCACACAGCCGCCCCCACACACACACAACACCCAGCTATAACACACAGCCGCCCCCACACACACAACACCCAGCTATAACACACAACACACCCACCTCCACACACAACACCCAGCTATAACACACAACACACCCACCTCCACACACAACACCCATCTATAGCACACAACACACCCACCTCCACACACAACACCCAGCTATAGCACACAGCCGCCCACACACACACACACAACACCCAGCTATAACACACAGCCGCCCCCACACACACAACACCCAGCTATAACACACAGCCGCTCCCACACACACAACACCCAGCTATAACACACAGCCGCCCCCCCCCACACACACACAACACCCAGCTATAACACACAGCCGCCCCCACACACACACAACACCCAGCTATAACACACAGCCGCCCCCACACACACAACACCCAGCTATAGCACACAGCCGCCCCCACACACACACAACACCCAGCTATAACACACAGCCGCCCCCACACACACAACACCCAGCTATAACACACAACACACCCACCTCCACACACAACACCCAGCTATAACACACAACACACCCACCTCCACACACAACACCCAGCTATAGCACACAACACACCCACCTCCACACACAACACCCAGCTATAGCACACAGCCGCCCACACACACACACACAACACCCTGCTATAACACACAGCCGCCCCCACACACACAACACCCAGCTATAACACACAGCCGCTCCCACACACACAACACCCAGCTATGACACACAGCCGCCCCCACACACACAACACCCAGCTATAACCAGGGACGTTTTAGTCGCAAGGCAAACAAGGCATAACCGACATGCTGGGCTGGCGGGCGGCTGGCGAGGGAGCACTTCCTCAGAACTGTCTGCTCAGCTCCCTCGCACGCCGCAGAGTGAGGCTGGGAGCCGGAATATGACGTCATATTCCGGCTGCCAGCCTCACTCTGCGGCGCGCGAGGGAGCTGAGCAGACAGCTCAGGGGGAACTCTCCCTCGTCAGGCGCCCGCCAGTGCCGCCCGCCCAGCAACCACTGGACCACCAGGGAGAAAGAGACCCCCCCCCAGCATTCCCAAAGGTAAGGAGGCTGGGGGGAGGTTAAATTAAAAAAAAAAATGTGTTAGTGTGTGTGTGTCTGACTGTGTGTGTCTCTGACTGTGTGTGTGTTTGCCTGTTAGTTTGAGTGTGTGTGTGTCTGTTAGTGAGTGTGTGTGTGTGTGCTAGTGAGTCTGTTAGAGTGTGTGGGTCTGTTAGTGTGTGTGTGTGTGTGTGTGTCTGTTAGTGTGTGTCTGTTAATGTGTGTGTCTGTTAATGTGTGTGTCTGTTAGTGTGTGTGTGTGTGTCTGACTGTGTGTGTCTCTGACTCTGTGTGTGTTTGCCTGTTACTGTGAGTGTGTGTGTGTGTGTGTGTGTGCTAGTGAGTGAGTGTGTCTGTTAGTGTGTGTGTCTGTTAGTGAGTGTGTGTCTGTTAGAGTGTGTCTATTAATGTGTGTGTGTCTGTTAGTGTGTGTCAGTGTGTGTGTGTCTCTGACTGTGTGTGTGTTTGCCTGTTAGTGTGAGTGTGTGTGTCTGCTAGTGAGTGTGTGTCTGTAAGTGTGAGTGTGTTTGCCTGTTAGTGAGTGTGTGTTTTTGTTAGCTAGTGTATGCGTATCTGTCAGTGAATGTGTGTGTGTATTTAGAAGGCGGGGCGGGGGAAGGGTCGGGTGAGGGTGGCGGGTGAGTGAGTGTTAGTGAGTGAGTGTGTGTGTCTGCTAGTGAGTGAGTGTGTGTGTCTGCTAGTGTGTGTGTGTCTGTTAGTGTGTGTGTGTCTGTTAGTGTGTGTGTGTCTGTTAGTGTGTGTCTGTTAGTGTGTGTCTGTTAATGTGTGTGTGTGTGTGTGTGTGTGTGTGTCTGACTGTGTGTGTATCTGACTGTGTGTGTGTTTGCCAGTTAGTGTGAGTGTGTGTGTCTGCTAGTGAGTGTGTGTCTGTAAGTGTGAGTGTGTTTGCCTGTGAGTGTGTGTTTTTGTTAGCTAGTGTATGCGTATCTGTCAGTGAATGTGTGTGTGTGTGTGTGTGTGTGTATTTAGAAGGCGGTGCGGGGGGAAGGGTTGGGTGAGGGTTGCGGGGGGGGGGGGAGGGGGCACCTGAGTTTTGTCCTGCCTAGGGCAGCACAAAACCAGGATACACCACTGGCTATAACACACAACACAGCCGCCCCCACACACAACACCCAGCTATAACACACAACACAGCCACCCCCACACACAATACCCAGCTATAACACACAACACAGCCACCCCCACACACAATACCCAGCTATAACACACAACACAGCCACCCCCACACACAATACCCAGCTATAACACACAATCCCCCAATCAGACATTCTGCCCAGGACCCTGGACAATCTTAGTCCTGCACGGAATACACACACACACACACACACACACACTCTTACTTAGTGGCATTGTGGAGCTCTTTGGATTTGCATTGTATTGCAAGTGAGATTTAGGATTGTCATATTGGACATAAAACAGATAAATGCTCAGAGTTTTCAATGTTTGTTGATGTACTGTTTACTTAATAATGAGCTGCAAGGTGCTGGAAATCTGACTGCCTGGGGCTGGCTTGTTAATGGCTCTTCTGTGCAACGTGTATCCCTCCAGCGCTCCAGGGGTTAACAGCGAACTATCCCTAAACAAAATGGAATCCTTCAGCAGACAGCAATGTTGCCATAGTTACTATCTCGTGTTACAACACATGGATCTTTTGCTTTTTTTATCTTTAAGACCTCGAGCTGCAACCAATTTATAATCCCTCTCATTAAAGGCCCACAAGCGTCTACCTAGTAAAACGTACACAGAATTACAACCCCAGCGGGGGCCATTACTGTGAAGGTAACATAACTCCTAGGATGTTTTCTGCTGTAATGATCATTTCAAAATCTTTACAACCAGAAAAAGATTTAGGAAAAACAAAAGAAAACGAAAATAAAATAAAATCCTATGTAAATTGAGCTGGTGGGACCAAAATAAATATATATTTTGATTTTAAAATAAGAGTCAGTCTATACATGCTGCGTATTACTTGAGTCTCCTATGACAGCTTGTAAAATTCACTTAGGGGTTAATCCACTAAATGGCAAGTTATGGCCAAGCTAAAATATTCTGTTTTTGGACAAAAAATAAAAAAAAAACAATAGATCTTCCACTGGGCTATTTTAGCCCAGATTTATCAAGTTGCCGGCCAATTCAATCTGGATTCACAATAAAACTGGATTCTATCATGCAATCATTTATAACGGGCAAATGGTTCTACCATGCAATCATTTATAACAGGCAAATGGTTCTACCAGGCAGTGTCACAAGATAATAGGCCTTAACCCCTTCTCAACCAGTGATGTGCAGGGTATGTAATAGATATACAGTTAAATACTCCCCAGCATTTCAAATGGACAAAGAGGAACACCTTAATTTTAGGGGTGTGAATGTGGGTGGGGGCTTTCTTGCACAGGCAGGAAGAAGCTGCCTGCATCCACTGGATCACCAAGGTACATCATTTCCACCCACCAACCCTAAAAGAAACCACAGGAAGAGGGGATTCATTGTATTTTTTTTAAATTAAAATAAATTTAATATTTATACTTTACCCTCAACAGTCCCTCAGCCCCGGTTGCCCCCTTCTCTTCAGCCTGTACCCCCCACATATATTCTTATTCTCTACACACACTACATGCCCTTTTCCCACATACACTACACCCCCTATTCCCACATACACTACATCCTCTATTCCCACATACACTACATCCCCTATTCCCACATACACTACATCCCCTATTCCCACATACACTATATCCTCTATCCCCACATACACTACATGCCCTATTCCCACATACACTACATCCCCTATCCCCACATACACTATATCCTCTATCCCCACATACACTACATGCCCTATTCCCATATACAAGTAATCCTCTGTTCCCATATACACTACATCCTGTATTCCCACATACACTACAACCTCTATTCCCACATACACTACAACCTCTATTCCCACATACAATACATCCTCTGTTCCCACATACACCACATCCTATATTCCCACATACAGTACATCATCTAGTCCCACATACACGACACCTCCCATTCCCACATACACTACACCCTCTATTCCCACACACAGTACAACACCTATTCCCATATACACTACATTCCCTATTCCCACATACACTACATTCCCTATTCCCACATACACTACATCATCTATTCCCACATACACTACAACATCTATTCCCACAGACACTACACCCCCTATTCCCACATACACTACATGCCCTATTCCCACATACACAACATGCCCTATTCCCACATACACAACATGCCCTATTCCCACATACACATACACTACATGCCCTATACCCACATACACTACAGATCATATGCCACCATACATACACAACAACTTTTAACTCCACACACATACACTTCAGCCCCTGTCCCCCCGCAAACACTACAGTCCCCATCAGCCCACACTCTACAGCTTTAATCCTCTCACATAGCCTACATCACTTATCCCCCCACCACACAGACACACCGTAGCCCCTATACACACATTCTACACCAACAATACTCAACATACACACTGCACTACACAGCCCCATTTAGACACCCAACCTCACATAAAGCCTGCCTTCTCATGCAACTTCTCCCACACAAGCAACTCCACACACCTGTAACCCCAAAAGAAAAAACCCATATACACTCAACCTCACAGTCATCCTCTCCATGCATACAAACACAACACTACAGGTTGTATACCTCACATATACACACATACACACACACACAACACCATAAGCAACCAACCTCACACCTGCAACCTCACACTCACAAGCAACTTTCAAACAAAGGCAGCCTCACTACCCACAACATCCACTCCTAATCCAGTCCCTCTTATCTTCTGATATTGCATTATGGGGAAACTAGAGACACGTTACCAGCAAACGTAGGATAAGCACGTTGTTAAATGTATTTGTAAATAAATACACTCGTTAGCAGGGCTCTGCCATGGGCGACCCTGGAGGGGCATGAAACGGACATTCCGTATTTGAGTTGGTGTGTGTGTGTCATTGGTGATGACAAAATATGCCCCCCTCTGGCACCAACTCCTTAATAATGGGCTGGTCTGCCTTTAAATGTCCGGGGCAAATGTTTGTCGCCGTCCAGCTCTGCGTGGGATGTATGCAGGTTTTGATGGCCCATAACATTATATACCCGGTCTTGATCTCTGGACTAAACCTTGTAGTGTAAGTCCCCTTTCCATGATTTCTGTGAATGCTGACACATCAAAGGACAAATCAAATACAATTATCTGTTTCCTGGTACAGCCAGCACAGTGCTGGTCTACACTCCAAGCCTTATCCTCGCTCACAATGATCGTAAATTTGGGAGAATTATATTTATGCATTTGTGCATAACCAGGAATGGCTCATTGAAGACAATGTATTATTATTGCCAGTTATGTATTTGATCCATATTTAAGGCTCAGCAACCAACAGAAAAGATATATATTTTTGCAATTTGTGAAAAATCTCAGACGCAAAGTTACAACGAGGAGGAAAATTTAAGGATTTTTCCTAATTTTCCAATTTAGCAAATCCCTCCAGTCTTTTAACGTGTTGCAGTGTTTAACAGCCTTGCTCTGAAAGAGTTAATAAACCGGTACCAAAAACATCAGACGATGCTGCGCGGTGCAAGGCGTAAACTCTCCCTCCGGCACAGAATTGTTTGTAGCATTGACTTGCGTGCGCCAGATGTTTCCTAACTACATTCCCCGGCTTTGGCTGAGCATCATGAGAATTTTTATTCGCTGCGATTTGAAGTGCCAAGTTTAGCCATTACTGGTTTAACGGGCTAAATAAAAGATAGCCTTCGATAAGCCGTAATAACCGCATTTGCTTATAGTGCATTCCTCATTAAAAGCAGAAATGTTCTGTGTAGCCGTGTGACATCCTGTACTGGGGCTCCCTCTCGCCATGTCTTTTCCTCACTCCGTATAAGTGCTTCCCATTAGCATGCGTTGGCAGGGGCAGGTAGACTGGGCACGGAATGCCGCCTGTGGGCCCAGGCATTATGCAGCAGGCTAGGGTCCTGCTTTAGGTTTCAAGGTCATTTACAAACACCATCTGTCCACAGACTGCAGGAGCGGAAAGGGAGCCAGTTTTTCGGGAAGTCACGTCTCCAGTCCCCTGTCTGTCTGTACATCTGATGTACAACTAACTGGTAAAAACATGCTCCTACAGAACAGAGCATTTCTTCAACCCAGGTCTGTTCGCCAGAGAACCGGGGACAGTCATTCTTATTTTGGTGTTGGAGTTAAATTTCATAACATGTTATAAAAGTATAAGCTTTGGGACAGGAGGGGGAGGAGGGGTGGAGGGGAGAGCAATTCTGAAAAACGATATGCATTGCTTTTTCAGTGCCTCTGCCTACAGTAGAGCAGAATCAACTAATAACAGCCTCCACAATCTGAATATATTCTACTCTATAAATGAGCTGAAAAACAGAAGAAAAACCAAACAAACACAACAGGATGCACATTTTCACACACACTGCCACGTTTCCACATACAGCCCTGACATCTAGAATATCTTCTCAATGAGTTGTTACTGACAACATCAGGATCAGGGACATCTCTAAGAGGAAAGTGTTGCTTAACTATTTATGTTCGTTAGCAATTTAATCTATTGGAGGAACCTGCAATCATTTTTTTTTTCTTAAATAGCTGCGAGAGAATTGCTCAGTACACGTATGACTATATTGACTTTAAGAAACTCTACATTCAGGTACTGATAGAATTTTGTCATAAGCAAAAGTGTCCCCTTGTTTTGTATGACTATTGGACAATATGTATCAAGGCAAAACCGTTACTCTCCTGGGGAAAAAATTTAAATAGCGAGCAATCACTATGGAAACCAATCAAATCTATGTGAGTCATTAGAAATTTGCTCTAGATTAGCACCGTTCTACCTGGCTAAATGAGCCAACTGTGCGTGAGCGAGTCTTTCTAAATAAATGTTGAGTTCTGAAAATATTCATACCTGTTCCAATATCAGATTTAGCCGATCGATATGAAATGCGTGCATCTTCACGATAATTTAGGGCTAGCCAACTGCACACATTTAAATGTCTGTACTGTTTAACATTACTTTTTATTCATTCCAGAATCTACATTTCTCGAAGTTGATAATTCCTAAAGGAATATTACAGGCTGGATGTGACCATCACTCGGATTCATTTTTGTAAGGGATTAGATCTCAATAATACTGTTATTTATTACTATATATTAAAAGTTATGATTTAGTGTAAACTCTATTTGGGCTGGACTTTCCATGTTCCTCTGACTTATTTTATCATTTTTATTTATTATCATGCCCAAATTATGTAAAGGGTTTTCGCAAAAAAATGAGAAATTGCAGAAAATCAACGAAGGAACTGCAAGTGTGGGGCCAAAACAGACTGAAATAATTCTTGTTGCAGCAAATTCTTCGTTTAGTCAATAAAAGCGTTAGACGTCGATAATGCAGAGCGAGAATATAAGGATTTCTCCCCAGGCTTTACATATGTAGGAAAAAACTTCTGGCTCAGATTGAAATAGATATTCATGTGTTGTCGTTTAAAAGTAACCGTGAATTTATACAGGATTATCGAATCATAATAAAACAACAACACACTTTTGATACTATTTTTAAATTGTTCCTGTAACAAAATTCTTAAGTAATAATTAGTTTACTGTTTTATGTTTCACAGCTGTCAGGTTTTTTTTTCAGGCAGTAAATATTTTAGACATTATGCGCAGGCAGTAATTGTGTCACAATCTGTTTACACGTATCCCCTGCTTTCAGAACCCACACTGCGATGCTTAAAATGTAGACAGCGTCTACCAGTACCGAGATAATATAGAGACAAAGAAAATGCAAATTTAATCTGTAGAATAATGATAAGTTAAATGCCAGGGGTCTGAAGTGGTCATGGTGCCAGGAATCTATATGTGCAACGTTTCATTATAAATCCATCTCCATCAGAGTCATTAGGGTGTCATCAGGCAGTGCAGAATTAAAGTTCTGAGCTAATTAATATCCATTCTGTGAAACTTTCATTGCATTGATTGGATGAGACTAGTTAGCTGATGCTCTCCGCAATGGATGGTGATGGCTGCAGCTTCTGCATCTTTTTAGAAGCCTGAAGTGCGTCAACAGACCACCAGGGAGCATCAAAGCCCAGCGGGGACCCAGGTAAGGGGACAAACCATTGCTAAACGGGAAACCGGGCCAGGGTACTTCCTGTTAGTGCTATATAAATAAAATATACATACACTGTATCCCTACTGCACTGACTGTACCTCCCTCTACTGTAATGTAACCTGTAATGTACTGAGTACACCTGTTAGCACTATATAAATAAAATATACATACACTGTATACCTACTGCACTTACTGTACCTCCCTCTACTGTAATGCAATCAGTAAAGTGCTGAGTACTCCTGTTAGCGCTATATAAATAAAATATACATACACTGTATACCTACTGCACTTACTGTACCTCCCGCTACTGTAATATAACCTGTAAAGTGCTGAGTACACCTGTTAGTGCTATATAAATAAAATATACATACACTGTATACCTACTGCACTTACTGTACCTCCCCCTACTGTAATGTAACCTGTAAAGTGCTGCGTACACCTGTTAGCGCTATATAAATACAATATACATACACTGTATAGCTACTGCACTTACTGTACCTCCCGCTACTGTAATGTAACCTGTAAAGTGCTGAGTACACCTGTTAGCGCTATATAAATAAAATATACATACACTGTATACCTACTGCACTTACTGTACCTCCCTCTACTGTAATGTAACCTGTAAAGTGCTGAGTACACCTGTTAGTGCTATATAAATAAAATATACACACACTGTATACCTACTGCACTTACTGTACCTCCCTCTACTGTAATGTAACCTGTAAAGTGCTGAGTACACCTGTTAGCGCTATATAAATATAATATACATACACTGTATACCTACTGCACTTACTGTACCTCCCTCTACTGTAATGTAACCTGTAAAGTGCTGAGTACACCTGTTAGCGCTATATAAATATAATATACATACACTGTATACCTACTGCACTTACTGTACCTCCCTCTACTGTAATGTAACCTGTAAAGTGCTGAGTACACCTGTTAGCGCTATATAAATAAAATATACATACACTGTATACCTACTGAACTTACTGTACCTCCCTCTACTGTAATGTAACCTGTAAAGTGCTGAGTACACCTGTTAGCGCTATATAAATATAATATACATACACTGTATACCTACTGCACTTACTGTACCTCCCTCTACTGTAATGTAATCAGTAAAGTGCTGAGTACACCTGTTAGCGCTATATAAATAAAATATACATACACTGTATACCTACTGCACTTACTGTACCTCCCTCTACTGTAATGTAATCAGTAAAGTGCTGAGTACTCCTGCTAGCGCTATATAAATAAAATATACATACACTGTATACCTACTGCACTTACTGTACCTCCCCCTACTGTAATGTAACCTGTAAAGTGCTGCGTACACCTGTTAGCGCTATATAAATACAATATACATACACTGTATACCTACTGCACTTACTGTACCTCCCCCTACTGTAATGTAACCTGTAAAGTGCTGCGTACACCTGTTAGCGCTATATAAATACAATATACATACACTGTATACCTACTGCACTTACTGTACCTCCCTCTACTGTAATGTAACCTGTAAAGTGCTGAGTACACCTTATTTACACACCGCATATGTAATGTACAATGTGTTCAATATATTTAATTCACAATCATATTTTTTGAGGATTTATTGGTCAATCACATTTCTCATGTTAGCGAAAAAACACTTAAAATGACAATAAATACTAAAGAAATTAAAAGTTGAACTCCTTTTCTACCAACCTCAATTGTACAGGTACACCAAGGATTCAGTGGCCCCGTGATATTGCAATAATGTACGAACATGCCGGATAAAGTATTTTAAAGTCTGTTTGAAAGCAATGAGCATTGAGGAAAATCATTGCTGAAATGCTGATTAAATATTTAAGGATCCAGACAGCAAACTACACATAAGCTGACATGGCAATATCTTCAAAGAGATCTGCAGTCATACAGAGTCTGCGGTGCATTATTCAATATTATTCCCGATAATGGCCATAAAGCACATGTAGGAATATGTGAGACTATGGATCGGTAAATATGCATCAAAATATATTAGTTTATTACTGTACAAACGCTAAAATACTTTGGGGGGGAAATACTTTATTTTGTGCAAATATTGTGGCAGTAAAGCAGTCATATATCATGGGACAGGGAGGAGACGGGGTTAAAAAGAATGATATACATGATGTTAATACATACTGGATTCTCACATTCCTTCCACCAGAGGCAGCGTGTTAGGATACAGTAACAGCGAAGTCATTGATTCTGTGTTTGGACGGTCAAACAGAAATTCTCACTAAGGTCAAGGTTACTTTAGACTTCCTTGTCAACCCTCGTCCCTGTCCAAACGCTGCTCTAATTTGTATTGTAACAGCTTCTAGTTTAGCTGCTTCTAACAAACGAGGAATCATGAAGGTGAATGATGGATGGGAAGTGTCCGTCACATCCCTTACCCATGATTAATGGAAGGTCTGCTCTTATTTTCAGCTACTTGTTCCGAAGGATGTGTAACGCACTCTGCAGCAAGAATTACATCGTTAGGGTACACGAGACACTTGGACCACCAGTATTTGTTGTTTTTTTATTTTTGTTCCTCCGATACATTTTACAGCTAAATTTGTGAGATCTCATTACTTAGCAATGTATGTAATATATGTAAATATATGTGTGTGTCCGTCCAAGTTATTAGCACCTTCATATTCTATATACACCGTATTGTACAGAAATGACTAAAAGGTAGATTTCCTTAGAATATTCATTATGATTTCCATTTACAGCATCAATAAGCTGCACACTGTTCGATACAGGGAGCGTTGGGGTTAAAGGAACACTATGGGGGGATGCATTTTAAAATGTTTGCCCCTAGTGTCTTTTCAGCTACGTAGATTAAATGGCCCCCATTTTTAAGATAATTAAATTATCCGGTTATTTACCTGCAATCCAGTGTGAAAACAGACTCTTCTGCCTCCACTGAGGCCCTCAGGCTTGATCACCATTTTGTTAATTCAAATGCTTCCCAAACAGAAGCTCCGTGGACATAATGCACATGTTACAATCACTGTAATTAAATGCTTCTCGGAGTGAAGCACTGAATCCATCTCTATAAGAAGCATTATAGGATGTCTGATGTCCTCATGGAATGTGTGAGGACATTCAACATCAAGAACCAACTCTGACTTGGTTCTGGAAGTGGAAGCACCATCTAGTGGCCATTAGGGAGACAGCCCCTGGTGGTGTGTTTATCCCAGCAATGAGAACATTGCCATTTCTCTGAAACGGCAACACTTTACAGCAGGGCCACTGAACCCAGACCACTCATAGTGTCCCTTTAACAGAAGAATATGGGAGACCGCATGAGGAGAGCTTTGTAGGTGTAGGTGTAGATCTACAGAGAATCGAAGATCATCTGGTCTTTGGTTCCACGGATATGTATACACATGCTTCATTATATGTGGATACTATGTAGCTATTATTAAGATCACAAAAGTATTTTATACACAAATATATTAACACACAAGGAAGAGCTCAATTTCCAATGCACAAAGCAGAGAGACATTTAAAACTCCCCCCCAGCTTCCCACAACACATACTGTCAGGAGCGTCAGGAGACTTAGAATAGTGACATCAGGCATTAAAGGGCTCTTAGGATGTCCCGAACTGGTCATTGCTCCATCCAAAGACAACACGCAGGTACTAAGGTCTTACTTCGTATTTCAATATTTTGTGTTTTCAAAAGTGAATATTAAAATACAGAAGGTCCCCCTGCTTGCATGTCTTTTTTCAACAGAAAACTACTACTTGGAGATTATTCCATATATTTACTACTCATTATTGTATTGCCTTTAGTAATGTATATCCCCAGCAATGTATAATATTATTACTTTAAAGGTTAGTAGTTATTTAAGCAATGGGATTTTTTTAAATGCTCTGGAAATACTAAAAAAAAAAAAAAAAAAAAAAAAAAATAAAAGTGATCATTTATTTGCAAACTGCTTGAGGCCATCCATTCCAGATTCTATCTGATTGCATGCATTATTTTAAGATATGTGTCAAATATCGAAATATACAGAAACAATGTCACTCTAGCACAAAGCGAGCTTGTCACAAACCACGCTGCTGGAAGCTGATAGACAGTAACGCCTCCTGAAGTGGCTTGCCACTAGGACTTTGATGGAACAAATTAAAATCTGGATTCCAATTAGAGGATGTGGAAGGTGATTCCCAAACTCCCTGCCTTTGGAAACTCTTGTGGTTACTGTACATTATGTATTAGCAGGCCGTATTTTATGTAGAGGATGGACGTAGTTTATTAAAAACCACATTGTAATTTATAAGTGAATTAGACTTCATAATGGACGCTCGGCTGCACGGTTAGATCACGGCGGCTTCACTGGCGATTATTGCGCACTCGGACAGGATGGAATTCAGATCAAGGATATCTGAAAGAATCTGCAAATTCGCCGCGTGAATAGGCAGATCAGGATCTTAGGCTGAATGGACTACTTATCAGGGTGAATGACGAGGGTTTGGGGGTTTCTACACTAATAAAGCAATCTCCCAGTGGAAAAAACGTCCACCTTTCCAGTCTGATGCCGATACTCGCCCTTTCTGTTTGGCCAGCAATCTGTCCAAATTCTACTGGTATAGACTACGTGGCCAGGGCAATTAAAGTGTATTGAAGATTAGTATCTGGCAAGAGACTGCCCCCGGCAAAGGGAAACCCAAGAAAACAACATCATGGTATTAAAATAGTCATTCTTGGTGACTAAAACTCAGGCAATCGCCATGAAAACCATATGACGTCCTCCTGAAAGCTTCAGTTTTTTGCACCAAAATTTGGCTGATTCCTGACCTTAAAGGGGTGAAACTGGTAGATTGTGTAAACGTCTACATCAGGCACCTAACACCTTTATTCTATTTATTCAGCTGGGTTGTCTAGAAGAACTTTATAGACA
Source organism: Pelobates fuscus (assembly GCF_036172605.1). Classification (NCBI taxonomy): domain Eukaryota; kingdom Metazoa; phylum Chordata; class Amphibia; order Anura; family Pelobatidae; genus Pelobates; species Pelobates fuscus. The sequence continues at coordinate 377,230,968 of NC_086321.1, forward strand.
GCTCTCTGGGGTAGGATACAAAGCATCCAGTCATTTAAACAAACAATTAAAGACAGTGACAGCAGTGGCCATTGGTGGAACTGCAGGTGGAAAATGCACTTTAACCTTAAACTCTTTAAATCAGAGCAGCTTAGCACACTCTGGGCTTCAGTCGTTACTTTTTACCCTTTTTTATGAGCTCTTTCTTGGTTTGCTATGGAGTAAGATCAGAGATTATTGAGGTAATTAAACAATAACTTCACATTTTTAAATCAACTCTTAAATCTCAGACGTTTGTCAGATGCATTAAAAAGGAAGATGAGGAGAGCGGTCGCAACTCCAGCGAGCTCCGTGGTTTAAAAGCTTATTTACAGAAACACTACAAATATCACCCACAAAAAACAAAAGAAGCAAGCCGATTACCCCAACAATCTAGACAGCATGGGGAAGAAGAACAAAAAACTAAAATCGGACGGGACACGTCCAGGCGCAAGTATTGGGGACCTATGGCGGAGAGCACAAGGGGCCCAAGAGCCTCACATGGCGGACTACACAGACTATGTGGACAACCTCACTAACTCTGATGACCCATTCTCAGACCAAGAAGAGGTGACCTTACCCGCTTCAAGACCGCCGACACAACCCAAGACACAGTCCGATGCGGCACCGGTCACGAAGGCGGAGATGAAGGAGCTGCTGGCGGAGCTCCGACGGGGCATCCAGGCCGACATGGCGGATATGAAGAAAGACATCCAGGGCCTGTCGGACCGTGTGGATGTCGTCGAGCGAGATTCCAAGAGCCACACACAGCAACTTACCGCGCTACAGAGAGATGTAGTCACCCTACAACAGCAGTACCTGCAAGCGGAACACAAAATGGCGGCGATGGAAGACATGCGGCGGGCCCAAAACCTCAAGATCCGGGGGAATAGCGGACTCTGTTTCAGATGCCGGGGTACCTCCCCACATCCGACGTCTGGTAAGCACGATTCTCCCCGCGAGACAGGCCAAGGGCATAAGCATTGAAGGTACATTCCGAATACCCAAATCCACGACAGCCCCAGCGACGGCACTCAGGGACATTATAGTTAAATTTCAAAAACGTCACGACAAAATGGCAATAATGGCCGCCACCAGAGGAAACACACCGTATACCTTTGAGGACACGTCCCTCTCATCTATACGGACCTATCTAGGGGAACAATGCAATGGCGCGCAACCCTCAGGCCACTCACCACCTTACTTCGCGCACACAGCATAACATACCAGTGGCGCCCACCCCGCAAGCTACAGGTGCTCCATGGGAACGATACCTACCTAATCGCTGACCTACTAGAGACAAAAAGGCACCTAGCGGCATGGGGCCTCCCTCAAGATGCCCTACAACAGCCTAACAAACCCGCCAACACCCATACGTGGATTCCGTCCACCTCCGAGACATTTGTCCCGAGAAGATCCCCCCAAACGACACTATCAACGAGCTAACATTGAAACCATAGGTGGACTTATGGATCCTCACCTGTCTTTTTTGGGGGTTCCTTGGGCTGTGTGGACTATTGCGAGCGCTGTCCATATCAAAGACTACCCCCTGAAGCGCACCGGGAACATCGGATGAAAGACAGCAGTTGCCTGCACCCCAGTTACCTACCTGGACGCAGAACGGGATGCCTGACGTTCTTGTGGGGATATAACTGACTGAACGCCCAGAGACACAAATGCTTCCTTTCGTTTGATTTGTTATTATTATTTGTTTTGTTTTACACATATATTCAGAAACTGTCCGACACCAAGTTGCCCAAGTATACTGTTTGAGGACTACCTTATCCGACTACTCTTAAGCCTATATGACCCCACTTAGGTTTCCTGTCTAGGACCAGGCTTTTTATATATGCCCATTAACTTAGTGGAATCCGAAGCGCATTTTCATAGGCTTTTACTTATGTTTTTCACTCAGCTACAAATATATATGTCCTCTCTTAGGCTCATAATTTATAGGCCTCCTAATGTGAAAGGCTGCAACTAGATAAGCCTTGTAGGACAATAGATTAAGGGCAAGATCGCTGCCTCATAGACGGGTAATCTCAAAATTAGCACCAGTATCTCAGGCTATGAACCCCAAGCTGACACTTAATCACACAGAGAGTTCGGTGTCCTAAGATACGCAGCATCGCTCAAAAGACATCGTTGTATAACTGTATTATGTTTCTACTCTGATCGGCTGCTCTGGACTCTTTTGTTACGTACTCACTGAATATCGTTTGATGTTTGTTTAATGTTTTAAGGTACCATAGCGTGCAAGATGCTTAGCACTCGGAGGTAGCATGTCTTCCTGGGCATACTTTGTGCTCAAGCAAATTAGCCACAGGTCTAACTCCCCAATTACTTATTACTTCTTTAGCCTACTATTGCCTCCGCATAGGTTTTGAACGTAACATTCTTCCACTGAACTCCCTAGCGCAGTCAATATGCCGGGTTAAGATGCTTTACTCTAGTACTTAGCGTAACTCACATGCCCTGAAAAGCAGAGCAGGGAACAAACTTTTTTGTTTTCTTTTTGGTAAAGCGACATCAATGTATATAAACCTGTGTAGCTCCATCCCATGCCTGCCTAGCATGAACCGAGCTCAGAATAACCGCTCAATAGGCTGCGTTGGCATAGTAAATATCTAGAACTACGCTCCTGTTAATTCAAGTTATTTAGTTAATCTTGTACCTCTCCTCTTCTGACGAGCTGAACAGGATAATCCACCTGTCAAGCGACAATAATATATATAAAAATGTGCAGAGTCCTCTAAAAGCCTCACTACTGTAACACTACGATATATTGCTTATTCATCCATGCTGTTGTGGCATTGTAAACAAGATGCGTTTTTTCCGTGCACAAATAAAATAAAGAATAAAAAAAAAAAAAAAAGGAAGATGAGGCAAGAAAGTAAGAAGGGGATTTAAGTCACTATATACATATTTCGAGGCACTTACCTTGAAGCCAAGTTCTCATCAGTCAGTTTAATTCTGGTGTGATGTCCTGCTACCGCCTTCCTTTATTTTCTCGGTTTTAAAGTTTCATTGGCAACATTCTTCTCTGGAATCTCGGGTTTAGATCTAGAAGACAAGAGTTTGAGATTTAGAATGACATTTTTCACGGTTCTCCATAACTCTCGGTTATTACTAAGAAAATGTCATTCAGACCCAGGGAGGTATCTCTCATTTCGGAACTACTGACACAGAATTCCAGTCCCTGCCCAATTTTTCAGCAGAATTTAATCTATTGATGTCACAAAACATCTCTGTTCTGTCTTTTTATACAGTTCCAGGGTAAGACATCGCCCCATTTTTATCTTTTTTTTTTCTATGCAACATCCACATTGTAAAGAAAGAAGACCTTGTCAAGTAAACGCTGTTCACCACCTTAATATATACTTTATTGAATCTCCTACCATAACTCAGTGGGGTATATTTACAGATAATAAAATGAGGAGGAGTTGCAATGTTAATAAAAAATGAAGCAGAGGTTATATACATTATTTTTGAGACTCTATATTTTACCTTTCGCATAATTTCGTGCATATTCAGGGGAAGAACGCTTAATAATAAATTCACTTTTTAATTGAACGTGTTTAATATACTGCCGGTTTTCCAGTACGTGATTAGTTTTTAAAGATATTTTATGCTCTCGATTCGAGGTGTAAAGGTGAATGATGTGGCAAATGCAGAGAATGAAACAAAAGCATTAAATTGCAAACTGTAAATAAAAAAAACCAAAAAAATAAAAATACACAAAGATGATTTGTCCTCATCCTTGGCCCGCAGACACCCTCCCACCCTCTCGATTCACTTCAATTCCTTTTTATCCACATCCCTTGAAATTAGCTTCTGCAGAAGGAACCGGTGTAAAAAATGCTTTAACCTCGACCATGACTGGCCAGGCTACTAATCAGCCGCTACGTACATTGCAAGTCACTGAAAAATAACCTCGGCAGCGGAGTGCCCAGGGAGACCGCGCTGCCAATGTACAGCAAGGTACAGAATAGGGAAATTGCTGCAGATCAAATTCTTGAATTAAGTTTGCCGTAGAACTAAGCAATGTTCTGCTGTTGGGAAAGAATGTATGCCAGAGCCTGATACCCCCCTGGTTTTACTGACCCTTAAAATTAAAAAGGTATAACCGGATCTGGGAAACATCGGATTGCATTTTTGGGCCACGGTTTTAAGATCATTATTTAAGGCAGCCCCTACTGCATTGAAACAGAACACACAAAGCAATGCACACATAGAATGACACACGAATGGCCTGAAATATTTTCAGCAAGTTTTTTATTCTTGGGTGGCTGGAATGTCGGAGAATGCAGCGATTATTGATGTGTGAAAAGTTCATCCAGCTCGGTCGCCATCCCCATACTTAAAGGGAACAACTAAAACACTTCAGCTTGCTGCATTGGGAAACCTGTGATTGGACAGCCACAGAAAGTGTGGGCGGGGTTAGAAGGGGAGGGCTTGCAAAGGCAGCAGGCAGGAGATCTGTAACTTTTGCAAGCTGATTTTAGATGTAACAACTATGGAAAAAGGCATAATTAAATGTATATCTACTAAACAGAGATTTATATTCATTTATTTTATTTGGGGAGTGAAGTATCCCTTCAAGTGACTTGGTTTGACAGTTGTTTTATATATTTATATATGTGTGTGTGTATATATATATATATATATATATATATATATAGGATATTTATACGGGGTTTTAAATGGAAAGATCCACATCCTAAACACAAAATGTTAATTCACAATTATATAAAACTACATTTATTCATTAACTGACAACATTTTACATTATATAGACCCTGATTTTATATGTTTGGATAATCTTTTCAGAGTACTTCATTTAATATTTTTGGATAAACTTCAAAAATGATGACGGCGCCTTGTGGAGAGTATTCTCAGTTTTTTCACTGTTGACCCACAATTTTGCATTGTTTTTGTTTGTTTTTTTCCTCCTGTTTATCACATGTACGCTGTGTTATGATGTTCTTTGCTACCAATAAAGTGGGATAATAAATCAAACTTTAAAAAATGATACAATATTTTGAAAAATATTTTACTTTTGTGATTTTTCTTTTTATATTCTGAAAATGTTATACTATATTTTTTGTATTCTAATATTTTGAAAAATTTATATTTTTAAAGGTTATCTAAACAATATTGAATCTGAGCCATAATGTTCTTAAAACACAAATACAAAACTAAAAAGGATGTCAAAGCAAAGGTCAAGAAATATCTAAAGAAAATAAAGTTGGCCAACATTCTGCAATATCGTGACCTTGGCACGGTGTCTGTTCTCCCTACAGGTTGCAAGAATACAGTTCCGTACATGGTGAGCCTTTGAGGCAGCCTTACAATGTGGGGAGTAGGGGGCTATTTGCCACGGACAAAAATGCAGAGGGACTGAACGCGAGTTTTAAATCAAGATATAAGGTACATATTTTTCTCTATGTAACTTCTAACCCTCTTGTATACAAGTGTCAGCCAAATGAAGATTAAAAATAATCTTTAAAAAAAACAAAAAACTTAATTTGAAGAATGCTTTATCAATTAGATCTGTCTCTATGACAGTATATACAGGAACGAGTTCAGTCTCTTTCCACCAGTGTGTGGATTTAGCCAATTCTCACTTAAACACACTTATTAAAATACCTAATCTCTGCATTATTAAATTATTTGTACTTGCGATCACAAATTCTTACTAATTGTGTTAGCGTTATTCTCCCCCTGGGCTCGAGCCAGTGTACACGCCATAATGTGATTTGATTCACGGTTGTCTAATCTGGGCTGACAAGGTGTCTGTCCTACTCCACTATGACCATATGGAGGTATTGTGACGCCGTGGGGGGGGGGAGAAGGTAGAATGTTACCTTCGACCTATTCTCTGCAAGCCGGGAGAGGAGAAAAAAAAAAAAAAAAAAAAAAAAACAGCAGATGCCTCACAAAACAGCCATCGCAGACAACAGGACTATCCTTCCAACGAGTATTATTCCCTGGCTGTCTTATTATGTCCATTCATTAGAAGCAATAGCCTCTATTGTCATGCCATTCTTTGACCTTCACCATCAGCGTTGCAGAGTTCGGTTTGTTAATAGACAGTGATAACTGATAAATAAAGCACTTAGTGACTTTGAACCATAAAATCACGTGCCGCACGTAATTGCTGTTTCTTATTGGATCACCATAAACAAATGAATTGCACAAAAAATAAATACAGCTTTGAGATAAATGGTTACAAACATATCGTTCCATCAGAATCTTCATGTCCACAGCATAACACACTACAAGCAATTGTACATTTTGCCAAAAATCATCAAAATTTTAAAAGTCTCAGTACATGAAAGTTATAGAACGTATACTCTGTGGCTCACGGTATATAAATGATTCTCCCAGTGATAATATACTCACGTTTATTAGAGCAAATGTCCTTGCTCTGGTATATGCTAGGTGTACAAATAACATGTCAATCATTATGGGTGAAACGCGTCAGTAATGTCATTGAGGGGAAGAGCTTTGGCAGCAGATGGCAAGGACGCAGAAGGAACTTTTATATAAAAGGATTCCACTTACCATAAGATATTTATTTAAAAATAAATGGGGAATTCTTTTTACAGAGGGTTTTACAATTTCTACAGTCCTTAAACATGGCGACGGGAAGTGGTGACCGCGGAGTTATTTACTTATAATATTTACTCGGGTGAGGGAATGAATAACGGTTATTTCTCTTAAATCATGGGTAGGAACCAAAACCTTAATCCATATTGGTTGAAAAAAAAAAAAAAGGTACAAAATATTTATCATTCACAGATAATTAACCATCCACAATGACGTACTTGGGAGTTTTGTATTTAAAGGTTGCCTGTATACACATATTGCTGAAATGTATTTTCTATTTTTTTTTCCCACTCACAGAAACACGGGTGTAAAAATAAACAAATTCATTCATTTTTTATTTTTTTTTAAAGATAATTAATGTCCGGCACTAACCTTTAATGTGAACAAACCACACTTCATCTAACATGCAATTAACATGCATGTCCTTTGCATTGCGCAAGAAATAGATCTGTCACCAATTATAAGCGATGTACCAGAAATTAGCAAAAGACAGAACTACAGAGTTGTTGGACTCCAGGAGCAAATATATAACAAGGGAAATTTTCTATTTCCTAATAGTATTTTCTTATGGGAGCTATAGGTGTAGTTAATATTGATGTTCCCTGGTTTTAAAAACCACGTTCAATAACTTCCATACTACACACAGACGAAAACCAGATACTTTATATGCATCAAGATAAGAAATGCATTAAAGTATTAAAAAAATTTATTAAAATCGCTACCTATAACACACACGTGCGCGCACACACACACACACACACACACACCTACCTGATTTAGAAATACTGTGGCTTTTGGAGCATGCAATCTATCCGGCCTCTGATGCTAGCTGTACTCTGTGGTTTCAATGTAGAAATAAAAGACATGTTTAAGATCTGGTATAAAATCAAGGCTCTGTAAATATAAAACGAGCGAGGTATCCTAGTAACCGGGAGAAACTGCAGAATCTAGCCACATTACACTTATATAGAACAATTTTATTCTTTTACATATTTTAAAGGTTTTATGCTCTAATAAGCAGGATTGTTAAAGTATGTCAGCAAAAAGCATTGCATGGAACAGTCAACCAACAATAAGCTCGAACATTATAGTGTTTACATGAATACCCACTCACAAAAGCAAGCCTTGCTTCTTGGTGATCCATAGGTCCAGTGTGTATGAGCATATCACAGAGCTCCACAGCAATATAACTCATAGTAATGTGCAATGTGTATGAGCATATCACAGAGCTCCACAGCAATGTAACTCATAGTAATGTGCAATGTGTATGAGCATATCACAGAGCTCCACAGCAATGTAACTCATAGTAATGTGCAATGTGTATGAGCATATCACAGAGCTCCACAGCAATGTAACTCATAGTAATGTGCAATGTGTATGAGCATATCACAGAGCTCCACAGCAATGTAACTCATAGTAATGTGCAATGTGTATGAGCCTATCACAGAGCTCCACAGCAATGTAACTCATAGTAATGTGCAATGTGTATGAGCATATCACAGAGCTCCACAGCAATGTAACTCATAGTAATGTGCAATGTGTATGAGCATATCACAGAGCTCCACAGCAATGTAACTCATAGTAATGTGCAATGTGTATGAGCATATCACAGAGCTCCACAGCAATGTAACTCATAGTAATGTGCAATGTGTATGAGCATATCACAGAGCTCCACAGCAATGTAACTCATAGTAATGTGCAATGTGTATGAGCCTATCACAGAGCTCCACAGCAATGTAACTCATAGTAATGTGCAATGTGTATGAGCATATCACAGAGCTCCACAGCAATGTAACTCATAGTAATGTGCAATGTGTATGAGCATATCACAGAGCTCCACAGCAATGTAACTCATAGTAATGTGCAATGTGTATGAGCCTATCACAGAGCTCCACAGCAATGTAACTCATAGTAATGTGCAATGTGTATGAGCCTATCACAGAGCTCCACAGCAATGTAACTCATAGTAATGTGCAATGTGTATGAGCATATCACAGAGCTCCACAGCAATGTAACTCATAGTAATGTGCAATGTGTATGAGCATATCACAGAGCTCCACAGCAATGTAACTCATAGTAATGTGCAATGTGTATGAGCATATCACAGAGCTCCACAGCAATGTAACTCATAGTAATGTGCAATGTGTATGAGCATATCACAGAGCTCCACAGCAATGTAACTCATAGTAATGTGCAATGTGTATGAGCCTATCACAGAGCTCCACAGCAATGTAACTCATAGTAATGTGCAATGTGTATGAGCATATCACAGAGCTCCACAGCAATGTAACTCATAGTAATGTGCAATGTGTATGAGCATATCACAGAGCTCCACAGCAATGTAACTCATAGTAATGTGCAATGTGTATGAGCCTATCACAGAGCTCCACAGCAATGTAACTCATAGTAATGTGCAATGTGTATGAGCCTATCACAGAGCTCCACAGCAATGTAACTCATAGTAATGTGCAATGTGTATGAGCATATCACAGAGCTCCACAGCAATGTAACTCATAGTAATGTGCAATGTGTATGAGCATATCACAGAGCTCCACAGCAATGTAACTCATAGTAATGTGCAATGTGTATGAGCATATCACAGAGCTCCACAGCAATGTAACTCATAGTAATGTGCAATGTGTATGAGCCTATCACAGAGCTCCACAGCAATGTAACTCATAGTAATGTGCAATGTGTATGAGCATATCACAGAGCTCCACAGCAATGTAACTCATAGTAATGTACAATGTGTATGAGCATATCACAGAGCTCCACAGCAATGTAACTCATAGTAATGTGCAATGTGTATGAGCATATCACAGAGCTCCACAGCAATGTAACTCATAGTAATGTGCAATGTGTATGAGCCTATCACAGAGCTCCACAGCAATGTAACTCATAGTAATGTGCAATGTGTATGAGCATATCACAGAGCTCCACAGCAATGTAACTCATAGTAATGTGCAATGTGTATGAGCATATCACAGAGCTCCACAGCAATGTAACTCATAGTAATGTGCAATGTGTATGAGCATATCACAGAGCTCCACAGCAATGGAACTCATAGTAATGTGCAATGTGTATGAGCATATCACAGAGCTCCACAGCAATGTAACTCATAGTAATGTGCAATGTGTATGAGCATATCACAGAGCTCCACAGCAATGTAACTCATAGTAATGTGCAATGTGTATGAGCCTATCACAGAGCTCCACAGCAATGTAACTCATAGTAATGTGCAATGTGTATGAGCATATCACAGAGCTCCACAGCAATGTAACTCATAGTAATGTGCAATGTGTATGAGCATATCACAGAGCTCCACAGCAATGTAACTCATAGTAATGTGCAATGTGTATGAGCATATCACAGAGCTCCACAGCAATGTAACTCATAGTAATGTGCAATGTGTATGAGCCTATCACAGAGCTCCACAGCAATGTAACTCATAGTAATGTGCAATGTGTATGAGCATATCACAGAGCTCCACAGCAATGTAACTCATAGTAATGTGCAATGTGTATGAGCATATCACAGAGCTCCACAGCAATGTAACTCATAGTAATGTGCAATGTGTATGAGCATATCACAGAGCTCCACAGCAATGTAACTCATAGTAATGTGCAATGTGTATGAGCCTATCACAGAGCTCCACAGCAATGTAACTCATAGTAATGTGCAATGTGTATGAGCATATCACAGAGCTCCACAGCAATGTAACTCATAGTAATGTGCAATGTGCATGAGCATATCACAGAGCTCCACAGCAATGTAACTCATAGTAATGTACAATGTGTATGAGCCTATCACAGAGCTCCACAGCAATGTAACTCATAGTAATGTGCAATGTGTATGAGCCTATCACAGAGCTCCACAGCAATGTAACTCATAGTAATGTGCAATGTGTATGAGCCTATCACAGAGCTCCACAATATAACTCATAGTAATGTACAATGTGTATGAGCATATCACAGAGCTCCACAGCAATGTAACTCATAGTAATGTGCAATGTGTATGAGCATATCACAGAGCTCCACAGCAATATAACTCATAGTAACTCATAGTAAGGCTCAAACACATTGTACATTACTATGAGCATATCACAGAGCTCCACAACAATATATGTCACAGTAGTGTGTAATGTGTTTGAGCCGATCACAGAGCTCCACAACAATATAACTCATAGTAATGTGCAATGCGTATGAGCCTATCACAGAGCTCCACAGCAATGTAACTCATAGTAATGTACAATGTGTATGAGCCTATCACAGAGCTCCACAGCAATGTAACTCATAGTAATGTGCAATGTGTATGAGCCTATCACAGAGCTCCACAGCAATGTAACTCATAGTAATGTGCAATGTGTATGAGCCTATCACAGAACTCCACAGCAATATAACACATTAAGTGCAAGGTCTATGCCAGCATGCATGAGTGTATCACAGAGCTCCACAGCCATAAAACTCACAATAACGTGCAGTGTGTATGAATGCATCACAGAGCTCTACAGCTATAAAACTCACAATAACGTGCAGTGTGTATGAATGTATCACAGAGCTCTACAACTATAAAACTCACAATAACGTGCAGTGTGTAGGTGTGCATCACAGAGCTCTACAGCTATAAAACCCACAATAATGTGCAGTGTGTATGAATGCATCACAGAGCTCTACAACTATAAAACTCACAATATCGTGCAGTGTGTATGAATGTATCACAGAGCTCTACAGCTAAAAAAACTCACAATAACGTGAAGTGTGTATGAATGCATCACAGAGCTCCACAGCAATAAAACTCACAATAATGTGCAGTGTGTGGGTGTGTATCACAGAGCGTTTCAGTAGTAATACTCCCAGTAATAAGCAGGGATAATAAATACATCACAGAGCTCCACAGCAATAAAACTCACAATAATGTGCAGTGTGTGGGTGTGTATCACAGAGCGTTTCAGTAGTAATACTCCCAGTAATAAGCAGGGATAATAAATATATCACAGAGCTCCACAATATTAAAACTCCTTAATACACAGTGTGCAAGTGCAGTGCTCTAAGTAAAGAATGCCCCACCAGAAATTCTGTGTTTTTGCTGAATTCTGGACAAACTGTAAACCCAATTCTGCAGTGAAGTGGGAGTGAGTGTCCTACAGCAATATGTGAATCAAAGACACCAACTGCAAAGCAGGGAGAGGAGAGCGTCATCGTTCACATTAAGACGTTAATGATTTTAGGCCATGCGAGTTATGCCATGGCTGTCTGGGTAGGCATTGAACAAACAGTACTAGCCCATGCAGGTCTCCCGGCAGCCGTATCAGATCGGGGCATAAAAGAGCAGCGCCCGGGGGTGAGCAGATAAGTGGCACTCTGCTGGGGGAAGAGGAGAGGAACGCGTTTTCGCTTCACCTGCTAAACTGTGTCACCGTTTCCTTCTTGTTATCTGCCTGAAGCACTCCCTGTAACACAAACCGCGCTGGCTGGATATGCATGGAGAGATTCTCCAACCAGAGAACAAATGAATGGAGGGCACCAGAGGCAGGGGTGGGGGGAGATGGGAGATAAAACAAGCTTGTTTATTCAGTAGTGCCATTATACGCAGACAGCAATGTGAAGCATATCTCGACATGTTATCTGCGAGGGACGCTATGGGGTGGGAGTGATACCGAGCTGGAATCTGGGGAATACAGCAGGATTAAGGGAATTTTGCAGCGAGCATTTTACAAGCTGCGTCTTTGTCAGGGGAAGAACAAAACCTCTGGCACAAAAGCCGCCGCAACTCCCATAAACCTCAGCCATGACCCATAGGGGCCTACTGGAGCACAATACAACTCCTAACACTTTCAGACAGCCTTGACAGCCTCCTTGAATAAACTAAGAATAAAGGAGACTGCAGCTGCTGGCCGAGGAAGAGGGGGCGGATTTCGCTTTAGTGGAGAGCACATGTATTTACTACAGCAATGTCTGTTATATCACGCGATATCCCTGATCAGTACACACCTGTGTGACTTACAGTACATTGCATGATTTACATGTCAGTGCGATGTGTGTACACAGGTGAGATTCACATTATACGATACATGAACACCGATGCAGTATGTATATCCCACCACAGTGAGATACTCTGTACTTTATATCAGCACATGCATACAGCAGGTTAGACTGGATACTGGCCAAGAGACAAGTAAGGGGGAGCGGGGACCCCTATACATGAAGAATAACAAGGAGAGGAAAAAAACATTAAATATAAATAATTTTAAAAATTTAATAAATTGAGCAGCCGAAGTAAAAACACTAAAAAAAACTACAGTTGCTTATTAGTGAACCAACAAAGCAAAAATGTGGTTGTCAGCAGTTACATGTATTGTGAGTCTGTTGCCTCCTGAAACAAAGTACCCAAATTAGGATAGAATTGGAGCTACTACCTAGGATACGGTTAAGCAGAGTAATATCTAATTACCGCACACTGCTTCCAAGCAGTAAAGAGCAATGAAAAATAAAATAAAAAAAAAAGCTGAAAAATAACCAGTAAAAACAAGGTGTCACTCAGAAGAAACAAACAAAACACAATAATAAATATCTTTGCCTAGAAGGATGGAGCATATTTAGCAATAGTGCAATTAAAACCCCAGAACTCCCTAGTGTGCCTTTAAGGGCACCGATTATCTAAATGGTGCACTGAGCAGATTGCGATCTATCACTAAACGTCCCCCAATCTCATTTCAAGGAATGCTGGGTAAGATTGTATCACATGAAAAATGTTAATACTAAGGAGAGCAAGTGCAAACTACTTCCAAACCACGGACTCTATGATCGGAAACAGGTTTAAATCAGAATGTGTAAACACATATAAGACCAAGGGTTTAAAAGGTAGCAGAGAACCCATGACACACGCATTTCGCAAGCAACAAGGCTCATCAGAGCCTCCTCAGGGGCACTATGCTACTTCCTAACCCCCTTATTGCTCTGTTATCCACTCAGACACACAAACAATATGGAGCTCCTAGAAAAGAGGGACAAAGGGACTTTTGCTGAAAATACGGACATATGGGAGGAATGCACCAGTAGAACCCCAAATCTCCTCCCTTGTCCCCAGAACCCCAGATCTACCTGCTGGCCTAATACTGTGTTAATTGCCCTACATAGCAGTTCACATAATATCCCTTATATAAACCGCTAGCAGTCATGGCAGCAGCATCGGAACCGTTGAAAATGAATTTAAAGCTAAAATGTGAAAAATACACAGTAAATACTTGGTGAATGCTTTCTAAAAATTGGAGCCTGAGTCCCGCTGGGCGAAGCCTCGTCCTTATCCACACAGTGATTTTATTTCCCTCATCCTGAAACAAGTCAATGTGTTGCGTACCACGGCTGCCGCGGTATCTAACAGGCTCCATGAAGCGTCTCTTTTAATAAGCACCTTTTGTTGTTCTGGACCCTTTGCGTGCTGGAAGAGATGAGCACTGTCTCTTAACACTGCAGGAACTATTTCTGAATTATTTGTAAGAAATAAAAAATATATAAATAAAAAAGATATATAATAATAACCTGTGAATTAAATGGAGAAAAATGTGAATATTGCTGATAATTTCTAAGAGTACTCTATTTGCTAGATAGTAAGCTCATGGGATGAGCCCTTTGTTCCTTATGTAACAGTATTTGATCACTATGTGTCGGCATTACCTCTGTCGTACAGCACTGCAGAATATGTTGGCGCTATATAAATACCAAATAATAAAAATAAATCCTGTTTTGTTTCACATCTTTTATTACATGTCACAGCCAAACCTCCCTCCCCACCTGGCTGGGTTATATAAATAAATATAAGCTATTAGTGACTAAATATAAATCGTTCCCCCTGGTAATGCAGAGTTTATCTTGACGTGCAGCTGTCCCCGTTACTCTCTAAGCCAGATGGATAAAGTGAGGAGGCTGGATGGAGAGTAGCCATGATTTTTGTTTCTTTTTATTGAGTTATCTGTAACAAAGCCCTGTGGTGGGTCTCCAAAGGTTAGACGTGGGAGGTTCCGACAACAGAAACGTAATAATTCAGAGAAATAAATAAAAACCATGTCAGCTCCTGACTTTGAACCAGGGGAGGCCAGTCTTATAGCTGAGCCTTCAGGAGCCACTCAATGTTCTCCTCCATGACAGTGGTGGTCAACCTTCAGCACTCCCGATGTTGTAGACATGCTTTGCCTGTATTATGGCTGTAAGAGTATTATGGGAGATGTAGTCCACAACATTTGGAGTGCCAAAGGTTACCTAATCCTGCTCTAGAACAATAACACATTCATTGAGGTAGACATGATACCCATAGACACTCCTCATTTAGTTAGCTTATCACTATGGCCAATGTAGACCATTATATCAGTTGAAATGCCAGTGGCAAATTATTATTGAATACCGGCAAACCCTGGATGCCTTTCAGGAGAGAAATGATAAGGGTCTGCATCGCGGAATCGAGAGGACAATGGCTGCCAGTGGTTAGAAGTAAATTACACACCATGTCCCGGGTCACATCAAGATACCTCCCAGAATTTGTAAAATAGCAAGCTGACGTGGATAGAACAGAATATTCTTAACTTCACAGGTTGAATGGCGATTCCCTGTTTGCTTCATGTTGGTTGTCCCCCACATCCTCCTCCCACAGTGAAACTAATCTGCAAGAACCAAGAACCTACCCAAAACACACGTTCTATGTAATATCCTGTAAGTGTTTTTAAGGTCTGACAGCTCAACTGCCTCCTGAAAAACAAAAAAACAAAAACCACAAAAAGTGCTCGCTATGATAGATAGGTTAGATATATCTGTACATAGAACCCAAGTGTCCTGATTCAGCAAGACAGTCCAGATTCTGGATTTCTGTCTCCCCATCCCCGGCCCAGTCCTCAAAACACTCCCTTTCTCTGCACAGAACATCAAAGGGCATTTTGGACCATGTGAGAACATTTCTGCACTGATTATGTTGTCTACAAAACGGACAAGCTTCTTACAGGTTCCGATCATTTGTCATCAGTGACTGCGCATTCTGACAAATGTATCAAAGGGTCGTGTTCATAAAAGAATTGCGAAGATGTACAAAGGAGAGGAGTCACCGATTCAAACTGCTGGTTTTACTGGTTTCCATGGTGATAGCTCCACTTTTAGTACTTTGCACCATGATACTAGCCACATTTTAACCGTTAACCATGAGATCGCTGAAACAAGTTCACACCCCACCCTGTCTATTAACTTTGGAAATTAATAACTATTATACTTTAAATTAGAAGTTAAATTAAAAATAAATAAATAGAAAAAAATTAATTATATATATATTAAATACACACACAAACACTAACTAGACCCTCCTTATTTTTAGGTGTTTTAAAAAACAAACAAATAAACAAATAAAAAAAATAACTATTCCCTGATGTGAGTTTTGAAGTTGCTGTGTAGTGGATGTGTGAGTGCTGGAACTTGTAGGTTAGATATCATTTATATATTTTTTTACTTTTTCTTTCGGGTTACATATACTTTTTAATTCTGAAATGGCACAAGAATATATCACCGTAGTTCCTGCCAGTATATTCAGCATGTGTATATATAGCTGTATATTAATATATATTTATGTTGCCATCGATGGATAATAAATTCACTAGAAGTACATCTAGCAGCGAAAGAACAGACATTCTGTCATTTTTTTTTTCTTTCCAGGGAAACGACTCACGGACAGGGTGAAAATATATTCATCTTTTTGCGGCATACAATCTCATTTGTAACTGAAAAGTGAGTTTTCTACCTTAGATCCCTGAACTATTCATGCCTCCTCAGAGCCCCACGTTTTGCAATTTGCAATCATTTGAAGGGATTCTCTCATGGTGGCCGTGGCTCCGAGCGACTTCTTCATGGCATAGATGAGTAAGTGGGCACAATCCGGACTCTATTTTAACAGTGTCTCCTGCTCCTCTCTGTGCCGCTGATTGAATTACCTCCTGAGTGCTTTATTGATCGCTTGCTGATCCCTGCGTTGCATTATGCTGGAGGAGTAAGCTGTGCTTCTCCAGCCTCTATCCCAGTGGAGAGCAATTTCCTATCTGCTGCATGCTTAGTGCAAGCCTTGCTAAGGGTCACTGCAGGCGTTTAACCTCACAGGTTAACATAAATATGGCATTTCGTACCAGGACTAGGCTGTGGACAGAATGCAAATCACTAGTCGTTCCACGAGGCTCTGACAGCCTCCATCTACCATTTCACTAAAACCTTACTGATGCCCAGACTGCAGAAACTGCTAGCGAGAACGCCTAGCCATGGGGGCATATAACCCAGAGTGGCTGTTGTGCCGTAGGCTGACTTTTGGCTAATATGGGTTCAGTACCACAGCGTGCCTAGCCCTCTCCATGTTGTAAAAAGTTATACAAGCCGTGCGTGCTGAGATTTGTAAACCAGAAGTATGGTTTTGTCCAGTTCTCATACAATGAGTGTTTGGACAACCAAAATACAGAGTAAGTCTTGAATTCACGTGTGATTTTTAGAGGGACAATATAAGCACCACAACAACTTTATCTTAATGAATGTTTTAGTGTATAGATCATGCCCTTGCATTCTTACTGCTCAATTCTCTGCCATTTACGAGTTAAATCACTTTGTTTATGCAGCCCTGGCCACACCTCCCATGGCTGTGAATTATACAATCTCCCTACACATTTCCTGTAAAGAGAGATCTAACATTTAAACTTCCTTTATTGCACAATCAATTTAGAATTTCTTATCTTCTTCTCTGTTAAGAGTTTACAAGAGTCTGCAGGAGCCTCCTGCGTGTGATTAAAGTTCAATTAACAGATAAAAAAAAATCTAAAGTAAACACACTATGTTGTCAGGTCTGGTTGAAAATGGACCATTTTTTCCATGAAGACTGTTTGAGTCACAGCCAGGGGAGGTGTGGCTAGGGCTGCATAAACCGAAACAAAAGTGGTTTAACTCAAAACTGCTTCACTAAACTAAAAGGTTATTTTGGTGCTTAGGTGCTTAGAGTGTCCCTTTAAATATTTGAAGCTGCAAATTTGTATATATCTTGTTTAACCATATGCACGAGGGAAGCCCAAAGTTATAGCAAAACAAATTAAACACTTCCATTATGGGAAATTTGAAAATATTTGAGCCAATATCCTCAAAAAGACTCTGGGATTGGGGCCACTTGAGAAGGGTCATGTAATTTGAGGCAAAGTTAAAATAGACAGAAAATGTAACAAGGGGTACAGACCAGGAATTGTGCTGTGGTAACATGGGAATTAAAATTTTGGGAATTTCCCAAATTAACTATTTTGTCAGAATCACAATTAGATTGGAGAACAGAAATACCATGTAACCACAAAACCACATTATTAATTACAAACCGAGCTAGAGGCACTGACATTCATTTTGCAATATTCCACCAATCTCAGTTTAGTGAATATGCCTCTAGGTGCTTCTGCGTAGACAGTGGAGACAGACAGCTGCAGTAAAGGTGCACAGGAAAGACAAGTCTTCTAACAATCCATGCACGTTTCCTGCAGAATAATTCACAGAGCCTGCGGGAACCTCATACCAACTCGCAGCCGGCAGCTCAGTTTGTGATTAATGAGGTTAGAGGGTTTTCTGCTCTCCAATCTGATCCTGATTCACACACACACACATACACACACACACACACACACACACACACACACACACAGTCCCTGCCTACACACACACACACACACAGCCCCTGCCTACACAAACACACACACACAAAGCCCCTGCCTACACAGACAAACACACACAGCCCCTGCCTCCACAGACAAACACACACACGCACACACAGCCCCTGCCTCCACAGACAAACACACACACACAATTCCTGCCTACACAGACAAACATATACAAAGATATAAAAACAAAACCGCAATACCTCAGCTATTATTCATACAGTCTGTTTATCTCTACCGGGAGATGGAAACTGAGGGGTTAACGTTGGCTAGACAACCTGCGGTGGTCTTGCAGAGGTCAGATTGGATGCATCTTACACATCTAGTTATGAAAGGCTGTGGTTCAATAATGACTTGCCTAGTCCTGACTCATGTTTGTGAACTACATATTCCATGATGCTCAGTCAAGCCTAAGGCACAAACAACTGCAATGCCATGCTAACCATCACTGGTATAGGAGCAATGGAGATAGCCTTCAAATGTGGCATTTTGAAAAACGCAGAGGATATGTGCTGTGTTACATATTTACCACTGGGCTCTCCAAATATTTAATGAGCCAGTTCTGCACTGCACACCACCTCCAGGGCTGAGATTATTAATCTTAAAGATCTCAGCCAATCCAATGCTTTTCCATAGGAAAACATAGGGGGGCTATTGCGCAAGCACAAGGAATGACCAGTGCCTCCATAGAAAGCATTGTGCACACTATGCAGCACTGGCACAGGAAGTCCCTCTAGTGGCCGTCTGAGTGACTGCCACTACAGGTGTTACTAAGAACCAATGTAAACACTGCCTTTTCTGTTCTGCAGGAACAGGCGATAGACATCAGAACCACTATATTAAGCTGCAGGACATCCTGTGGTTATAAGAAGGACAAATAAGGACAAAGAAGGACAAATAACATAAAAACAGACGTGGGTAAAGAAAGAGGGGATAAATGTAAAATTTGAAATTTCCATTAGAAAATAAAAAATATTCCCTCGCTTGTCTTCCACTGTTCTGCCTCTATTAATATGGCTTGTTCCTGAATTATCACCAGGCCAAAAATCAGTCTGTCACTCCAGTGGATTTAATGAAGCAGAGACGAGAGGAGTCTTTTTGTTCACAGTAACGATGATTATTGATGTTTTGTGTGCTAGCGGTGCAGGGTGACAAAGATCTGAAATCATATTCAAACTGCTACAATAGTATCCTCCGGTACTCAGCAGTACCTCGCAGCAATACCCAGTGCAAAGCTTTAGCCAATGGCCTAAACTATCAGTAACACACGATTATAGCCCATAATAAAATACATTAACAGATTAACAGGGCACTGATGGCTAAACAAGAATTTCTATTTTTTGGAAGGTGGATGATGAAGAGATACAGAGACAGACACAAACTAGGAGTTTAAACCTAGCGAGAATCCACACATCGAATTAGAATTATTGATACATTTATCCACGCGGTGACTGCGCTTTGACACTGAATCACGGATAGATGATACATGAACCTGCTGTTACATGCTTAATGCGTCTGGAAACACTTGTCAATTTCTGTAACATATGTCACGTTAGTGTTTGTTTTTGTAAAGGGTTTTGTTAAAAATGCAATGAAATATTTTTCACAGTAAAATTATTCATGCTGATCAAAAATGATATAAAATAATACACCTTTACACAATTTGAAATAGCCAGACGGACATGCTATCTTAGGGAGTGTGGCTGGAGGTGGCGCAAGGGGCGGGGCAGGGCAATATAAAGGAACTCTACAACAATAGGAATAAAAACCCTAGAAACTTTTGAAAAGTCATAAATAAACTACAAACTTCCCCAATCCACTCCCAGCCCCCCACTGTCAAAGTGGATAACCAAACCCTGCAACTTCCCTTAGATGCAGCAAATGCCTTTAACAATTATTTTGTCGGATGCTCCACTGCCCTGATTGCCAAGCTAATAAATGACACGCATCCTGAAACTACAAATGTGGATCAGGCCCCACTAAATTTGCAAAGTCCCAATATAGACAAGTTCATTTTTAGACCTGTACCTATTAGTGTTATTAAGAAACACCTTAATATTCTAAAAATAAAAAAAAAACAGTCTGGAGCTGATCAAATCCCAGCAATGATGTTGAAGCTCAGTGCGCCAGCAATTGCTAAACCTGTCACTACCCTTATCAATGAATCCTTGGTGTCTGGATACATACCCAAACTTTGGAAGACTGCAAGAGTAGTGCCTATCCATAGAAGTGGTGACACTACTTTGGTTTCTAACTATCGCCCAATATCATTGCTCCCGGTATTGTCAAAAATCTTAGAAAAATGCATCCATACACACACATGTGAGTATTACCAACAATCTAACTATCTGACCCCTGATCAATCGGGTTTTCGCCAGAATCACTCCACTACAACTGCCCTCTTAAAAGTTTGCAATGACATCCAAACTGGCATGGAACAAGGAGACCTAAATGGAACTATTTTCCTTGATTTTGCAAAGGCCTTAGACACAGTAGACCACGACATTCTACTACACAAATTCAAAAACTCAGGTATTGGTGATCGTTCGCTAACCTGGTTTCGATCGCATGTATCGGATGGCTTGCAATATGTGTCCATTTCTGACAGCGACTCCCTCCCTCTCCCAGTCACGTGTGGTGTTCCCCAAGGTTCCATTCTTGATCCACTACTATTCACATTATTTATCAATGACCTGCCTAATGTCTGCAAATCCTCAAATGTACACATGTACGCAGACGACACAGTAACATATGAAGCAAATCCAATCTACCGCAGCTTGACGCTGTGCTCCAAGACCAGTTTACAGAGGTAGAAAAGTGGATCGCAAAAAAACAAACTCTTCCTGAACACTGACAAAACTGTCACAATGATCTTTGGAACAGTACCTAAATTACACAAATTACACAATTCCCACCTATTCATCAAAACAAAATCAAATAGCACACGGACCGTAGTCCACTCTTTCAAATACTTATATTTTGGCCTCCACGTAGAAAAAATTACATCTAAACTTTATTCAAAACTAGGTGCCCTGTACAGAAACAATCCTGCCTAAGCCATACAGTAAAGGAAAAGATTGTACAGCAAATGCTGATGCCAGTCATTGATTATGGGGATGTAGTATATGCACCTGCACGGCAAACCCACCTTAATAAACTCAATACATTGTATAACTCGTTCTGCCGATTTTGTGCTGCAATGTAATTACAGGACCCACCATTGTGACATGCTAAAAGAACTAAACTGGCTGTCGCTGGAATCCAGACGCACCCTTCATCTTTTCAGCCTTGTGTTTAAGAGCTTTTCTGGGAAACTCCCATAACCTCCGATCCAGTACCAGCACTTTAGTCTACCTAAATACAAAAAGAAAGCAGCCCAATCCTCCTTTTGCCACGGAGCACTGCAATTATGGAACGACCTCCCCAAGCCTAAAGTCCTTTAAGAGATCGCTCTCTACATACCTCAAAACAGAATGCACCTGTCATGGTTGATTATATATTTCCTACCTGTTCTATGTTTAATTTTGTATATATTGTAATTAATATTGTTTTTGTATTTTATTGTACCATAATGTATCAATGCAGTGTTTTGTGGACCCAGGACATACTTGAAAACAAGAGAAATCTCAATGTATCCTTCCTGGTAACATATTTTATAAATAAATACATATGGAGTGTAATTGCACAATGTAAGAGCCCAGCTTGAACAGTCAGCACCATGGACAGTAACACAATCAGCCTTCTGAACCATGGACAGCGGGCTAAAAACACACAGTCTGTAAGAACAACGGACAGATTGTTCAGCACCACGGATTGTAACCCACAAAGATCATTTAGCCCTAGAGACAGTGGACAGCAAGGGTAAGCGTCCAACTTCACATCATCATAATTAACAGTCAGCACCCCGGAAAATAAAACACAATCAACATTCAGCACCACGGACAGTAACACAGTCTGCATTCAGCCCCACAGACAGTATCACACAGTCAGCATTCAGCACCACGGACAGTAACACACAGTCAGCATTCAGCACCACGGACAGTAACACACAGTCAGCATTCAGCACCACGGACAGTAACACACTCAGCACCACAGACAGTAACACACGGTCAGTATTCAGCACCACGGACAGTAACAAACGGTCAGCATTCAGCACCACGGACAGTAACAAACGGTCAGCATTCAGCACCACGGACAGTAACACACGGTCAGTATTAACTTAAAATTTTAATATCCCTGACAATGATCATTCGGCAGTTGCAAGTTTTAAACACACAAGATAATTTTTCCCTAGTTTGACCATTCCTGGTTTAGTGAACCCACTTCAACCATGTTTTTGGAACAAGCCACCCTCCAACTATTGATAATATGTAACTCCCAATACTCTGACAGAAAAAAAGAGGGAAAAAAAGAGTGTTATATATAATCTCTTCCTCTAATTAAGTATGTCTTTTGATCCTGATAGAGTATTAAATTAAAAAGCTGGCTATAGTGATTGGAGTTGTTTAAGAACTGCAGGAAGATGGCTCTGAACAAAGCATTATTATGAGACTCAGAATGAAAGTAAACTGTGTGAAATGCATAAAAGTTTGCAACCAAAATCAGAGAAAATGAGAAAAGCTCAGATAAAACTCAATAAAAAACTCCCCCACTCAGGTCTCACGTGTGCCATTACAGAGAGGGCCAATACCATTTACTTATCAGACTGATTCCTCCCATAAGGGCAGTCCAGAACTGGAAGTTATCTCTGCACGGGAGATACAGTAACCCAGTAAAATGGTTTCGGCATTCTTTGGGTGTATCTAATACCCCTCTAGGCACAGTGAGCACGGGGTCCACATTTTATTTTAGCTTAGGGAGAGCCTAAGCAAATGCATTGCAACCGAAACAGAGAATATGAGAATGGGCAAAAGCTCAGAGAAACCTTGATAACATTCGGTGAATCCCTGCTCAGGTCTCAAAAAACTGATTTTTTTGTAACTATATCCATCTATCACAGTTTGTCACAGTACAGCCAGTTTGAAACAAAGACTGTAGACGGTAACAGTGATTGAAAATGCTTTTCACACAGGAGAGATTTCTGTCTCGTTACGGCTGAGAGTCATTAAATTTGAAGGTGAATATACACAGATAAACCCTGCAATACCATTTACTAAAACATGAAATAACGAAGAGTGTCCGACCCCAACAACAGACATCTGTTACCAAACACCCCTCACTGCCAACTCCGCTATATGCCTTGGGAAGTGCCTCAGTGAAAGTAGAGGAAATATACAATGTCTCAACAGCAGTAATAATGTATCCCTTAGCATTGCATTGATGTGGCCTATGATTCCCATAATGCATCGTGGGAAATGTAGTTCACATTAGCTGCAATGAGATGGATGGTCCAACAGGATAGAAGAATAGATCTAACAAGAAGCACAAGTAAGTCTTTAAGAAAAGATACAATGCTTAAGTTTGGAAATGGACATCAATGGAGGAATAAATTAAATATAAAAAAAACCCACAATATTCCACCCTTCAACTTCAAATCACGCCTCTTCCAAAAAAATTACATAAAAATAAAATTACTTCTTAAACTTTATTGAATTCCTTGAAACATTTGAAGGTGTCTATCATCCCACCACCCCCGGTTTCCTCCAATACTTACTTGTCATCCAAACTGACATAGCTGACACATTGCAAGCAAATGTGTAGCTAAAATGTTAATTAAATTGTAGATTTCATGTCTTGTTTCATTGCCGGTGGCATAGAGTCACATAGTACATCTATGTCCTGCATGGGAGCGTAGGCAATAGTGCTCTCCCACAATGCCTAGAGGCAATACCAGAATGCAATGCACGCAGCCACCAGCACGGCATTCTGGGATTGAGCCGCATGTGCAGTATTTTAAAGAGAAAAAAACAGAGAGATCATTAGGGTATTATTCACTAAACAGTGAACTTCAGTCAGTCAAAAAAAACTATTTGCAAACTTCAGATTAAAACAGCTAAGCTGTGACTAGAGCAGAAATGGAGGACGTTTTCCTAAATCCGATACCATTTCCTAAATGTAACAATTCTGTTTTCCATTTAATACAGTTTGCCATTAAGTCAATAAACTTCTGTGTTTTCATCTACGGATTTACTGGCAATGTAAACAGCATGATATATTGATTGAATTTTATTACTTACCTGAAGGGGACCTCCCCATCCACATGTTTATAAATGACAGGTCCATTATAAAAAAATAAATAAATAAAACACAGTTCAGTGTCCCTCAAAATATAAAATTGAGTGGCTAAAATTATGGAATACCTTGGGGCCAAGCTGACAGATGCTCAATAAAAACAAATACACAACATTGTAATTTGAGAGAGAATGCATGTACTTGTACCTGTCAAACGAGAACGGACCGTGTATTTTGATTAAAGCCATTAAATTATATCTCCTTAAAGGAAATTGTTTCTGTGTCTATATGTGAGTTAAAAAAAAGTAAGAAAAAAATCCCTGTTATTAGAAAGCCAAATAAGAGCTTCCTCTTTTCCTATGAAGGAGGATCCCAGATATCAGCAGATTACCCCCGGTTCGCTCTCACCTCTGCAGCGGCTTTGCATCTCAAGCAGACGTGTACTGGCCTTGCTTTCCAGTGATTAATGGGAAGGTAAAGAAATTCAGAGTCTCCCAATGGTATTCATCACCCAGTCCTTCTGCCGGAGTGTAAGGGTCAGGGAGAGAGCAGCAAAGTGTTACCCGACATGACTGACACTGGGCAGCATCAAGAATTAAACAAGAGGATTACAAACCTTATCGGTTTTTCTGTTTGGGTTTTTGTGTCTGCTGCAGCACAATTAAGGTCATAAACGAGTTATAAAGAAGAATTCTGATGTTAAAAAAAGGATTTCCAAACCCACTGTTTTCACTTTTTTTTTTTCTTCTTCAATTTTCCAATAATTCCTCATTTAGTGAAATTAACATGGTGTCTGAATGTTGGGATTTTCTGGGCTGTAGTCTGGTGGAACAAAATACCTAGCCCTAAACGGAGCATTATAGCCTGCGGAAGATAGACAAAGCAAAACAAGTGGTTCTATTGTTTCCAGCTGCAAAAAAATAGCCAATAGTGTGCTGGCTAAGTCTGATGAGAGTTGCAGTCCGTGGCAGCTGGGGTACCAGTGACAATGGCTGCCTCCATCATCTTGTTTCCAGCATTGAAAATTGATCTTGAACTGTATCTTGCCTTTTACAAAATGTGTGCTCATTTGACGTACACATGACATCACACATTGCAAAGTGTCGCTGCAAGGATGCCCACATCCTCTGAGGGCTGCTAGCTTGCTGTTTATACCTATATCCTAAAATATTTCATTAGACCTATTTGTTCTAGATGCATTGATAAAGCTGTAGAAGGAACAGAATGCCACTACATGGAATTAAAGGTGGAACTAATAAGAAGTATTTGCTACAGAATTCCTATTATCGCAGATGTTATAGTTTTCGAGCTACACCGTAAGCCAAGTGACTGACCGAGCAGTCGCCTCGTCCAGTTCTTTTTATGTAATCTAACTCTGTCTAATGAGTTTCTTTGGTACGGTTATCACGCCGCAGTCATTTTGCAAGCCCTGTTGCTCTTTTTTCTTGTTGACACGTAATTAAATAGCAAGCCTCAGGAGTCAAATTGAAGCAAGAGCACATCATCGATGGAGCCAATGTCATGGCCCTCTGATGCCCCCTGCTTTTTCCAGAATGGACTGATTCAAAGAGGCAAGGGATTTTGACCGGCTACATGCGGTTGGAATAGGCCCTCAAAGCGAGTGTTTGATTGCAGCCCAATTCCTATGGTCTGTCACACAGAGATAATGGGGAGCAAATAGAATTGAGTCATGCAACTTCAGAATGGAAAAAACTGTAGGGGGGGTGAGAGCTTAATGTGAGGGAAGTCATGACACAAGAGACCAACAAGATTAGTTACTAAACTTCATTCAAAGTGAATTTAAAATTTAAAAGTTACTCCAAGATCATGGCGCCTCTTTATGTGCAGTGTTACACTTTGAAACGCTACACATAACGAGTTTAACCTCTCTACTGGCAGAGATGTAATTTCACCTCCGGCAGCTCCTCGGGGTGTCATCAGCCAGACCATGACTAGAGTTCCAAGCTGATTGATGGCAATTCTGTTCAACTTTCATTGCAGAGCAGGTCAGTCATTGGCTGGAAACTACAAACAAATGGTGAGCCGCGCTTAGTAATTAAAAAGGATTATACATACAATCAACGGAGGAGGATAATTGTGAGACATCTTTAACAAAGTAATGCACAATAGGATAATACTGTAGATATAAAGACACTGCCAATAGAACACTCACACTTTTCAGAGCTTCAATTAGCTCTAATATTGCACGCCAGTATGGAACAATCCCCGTCCAAGGATATGATATCAGATATCTTGAGCAGCAGTCAGTAATATTGGACCAGACAATCTGCTGACAATCTCAGACAATGAATGGCAAGGCCATGGCTTTCAGCTTCTTCAGCTCTGCAAAAGCTGGAAGAACATCAGCGGTCCACCAGGGAACCTCGGAGCCCAGCGGAATGCGTAGGGAGCAAGAGAGGGTGGGGGAGTGAAGGTAGTATGGAGTGAGAGGGAGTGAAGTTAATATGGAGTGAGGGGGAGTGAAGTTAGTACAGAGTGAGGGAGAGTGAAGGTAGCACAGAGTGTGGGGGAGTGAAGGTCGTATTGAGGGAGATGGAAGGAAGGTAGGATGGAGTGAAAGGGGGTGAAGGTAGGATGGAGTGATGGGGAGTGACGGTAGGATGGCGTGAGAGGAAGTGAAGTTAAAGCAGTGTTAGTGTATAGATCATTTTCTGCAATTTCACTGCTCAATTCACTGTCATTTAGGAGTTAAATCACTTTGTTTCTGTTTATGCAGCCCTAGCCACACCTCCCCTGGCTATGATTGACAGAGCCTGCATGAAAAAAAACAACTGGTTTCACTTTCAAACAGATGTAATTTACCTTGAATAATTGTATCTCAATCTCTAAATTGAACTTTAATCACATACAGGAGGCTCTTGCAGGGTCTAGCAAGCTATTAACATAGCAGGGGATAAGAAAATCTTAATTAAACAGAACTTGCAATAAAGAAAGCCTAAATAGGGCTCTCTTTACAGGAAGTGTTTATGGAGGGCTGTGCAAGTCACATGCAGGGAGGTGTGACTAGGGTTCATAAACAAAGGGATTTAACTCCTAAATGGCAGAAGATTGAGCAGTGAGGCAGCAGGGGCATGTTCTATACACCAACACTGCTTCATTGAGCTAAAGTTGTTCAGGTGACTATAGTGTCCCTTTAATTGATTTTTTTGAATGTTCAGCTAAATTATTAAGGGAAAGAAAGGCAAAAAAATAATTCCTGGTCAGGAGGAGAAGTGTGTTTAGGTGATGAATGAAGGAGAACCAGGCAGCAGAATGCACGCGATGTTTCCCTTTTTTACTGTATGAAGGAGTAATCTCTTTATCGATCTGCGAGGACACAGATCAGAGACGGTAAACACTAAACAAGAAATCAGTTCCCAGATAATTTAGATTATGTAAAATAACCACTTTGATTTTCAATTTCTAATTATGTTCTACTAAAAGGACAAAAAAAAGAAGCTAACTGAAGCACCTAGTCTTAAATTTTTTAATTGTGCTAATTACCCAATGACAAGACAAGGTTAACGTTAGACAAGGCAACAGGAACAAGAGAGCAAGAGAGAGAGAATGAGAGAGAGATGGATAGAGAGAGAGAGATAATGAGAGGGAGTGAGCAAGAGAGAGAGAGAGAGAGAATGAGAGAGGTGGGAGAATTTACAGCTCAATCTATCATTATCAGCAAGCTGCAATAGTTATGGTGTGTGAAGTGTTCCTTCAAATAATAATTGCGTAATAATGGCGATATACAGAATCAGATAAAAACAGATCACCCATCTGTTATAACGTATCTCACAGTGAAATAGCAGATTATCTGACACTAAAGAAGAGAGGATTAAAAAAAAAAGAAAAAAAAAAAAAGAAGAGAGGATTTATCAGGCGTTAAACTGTGCAAATAATTCAGATTGGTGGATAATCTCACAAGATCACAGAATTAAAAAATTGGGAATACGACCGGTGAAGACAGTACGTGTACATGAGTCGGGGTAGAATCACCTCTGCTATATTATTACCAACAGCACACGGTGCTGGGATACCATTCTAAACATATTGTGCATTACATTAATATGTGAGGAAGGCTGAACTTGATGGACGCAAGTCTCTTTTCAGCTATGTAACGATGTAACTTTGTAATATGTACTGAGGATTACCATTATTATTTCAGTAAATGGTATGAAGATCCAGTGTAGGTAGTGTCCAAGGCCAGTAATCTCTATATTATAGCGAAAGCGTGCGTGAGTGCGTAAAACCCAAATAGTTTATCTGTGACCTCACCCAGCACCACCCCCATTGTCATTAAAATACCCGTTATTGGACCGTGGTGATCCTGACACATTCACTCTGAGATACAAGCTCTCTAGAGGATTTAATGGTTGGCTTTTCTAAATGCTAACCTGTCTGGGAGAGAAGCCTGTAGCAAGTGTGTATATTGGGGTATCAAAGAAAACAAGGAGAAATAGAATATGAACAGAGGGAGCAGGTTAATTAAATAAAGGTTAATGTGAGTGTGTGCTTGGGGGAGTGCATACTCCAGTAATAGCAAAGAGGTAATACACAGATCTGGTGTAATTAAACTGCCAGCCATCCTGCAGCCTCCCTCAATTCAAGCTTTGCCACTGTACGATAAATTATACTGAGCAGGGGAGATCTCTGGAGGGACAATTAGACTGGAATGACTTCCAAATCATTGATACACGGATGGAGAGAACACGATGCAAAAATAAAAAAATTAAAACGGCCACTTCTTTCTCCCTGATGAGAAATATTATAGGTAATTAATCACATGGCAAAATAGGGAACATGGCATATCACTCATTTAAAGAGTTGTAAAAGCATCTATCCATCTAGATATCAGTATATCACAGGCCGCAGACAGCTGGGAGAGAATGGAAAACTATCGGGCTGCAGAGCTAGCCATTAAAAGCAACCGCCATACATCCATCGATCTGTTATCGCCCAATATACGTACTGATCTATAAACGCCTCTATGCATGAATCTCCATGGGGATTTTCTTGAGACCGTTATTAATCTTTTAATATATACGCCAGAACATTGTATGCAGCAAGTCAGTTTTGGATACAACATGATTCGAACACAGTTCTCATTAAAACCTTAATAAAGCCTTATTTAAGATGGTGAGTTGTCTTGTCATCTGTATCAGGGTTACATTTTGTCAACTACAATTTTAGTGAAATTTTAGTTGACTTAACTTTGAGATTTAGTCGACTAAAATTAGACGAAGGCTATTCAGATGACTAAAATACGCCCAAAACTAAATTTGCCGCCAACATTAACACTGCACAGAGGGGCTGTGGAAGGGGCAAAAGAGACAGACCAGGGCTTGGGAGCAAGACACCTAGAGGGCCTGGGAGGGCACAGAGAGACACAGAGGGGCTGTGCAAGGGGCAAAAGAGACAGACCAGGGCTTGGAAGAGAGAGACACCTAGAGGGCCTGGGAGGGCACAGAGAGACACAGAGGGGCTGTGGAAGGGGCAAAAGAGACAGACCAGGGCTTGGGAGCGAGACACCTAGAGGGCCTGGGAGGGCACAGAGAGACACAGAGGGGCTGTGGAAGGGGCAAAAGAGACAGACCAGGGCTTGGGAGCGAGACACCTAGAGGGCCTGGGAGGGCACAGAGAGACACAGAGGGGCTGTGGAAGGGGCAAAAGAGACAGACCAGGGCTTGGGAGCGAGACACCTAGAGGGCCTGGGAGGGCACAGAGAGACACAGAGGGGCTGTGGAAGGGGCAAAAGAGACAGACCAGGGCTTGGGAGCGAGACACCTAGAGGGCCTGGGAGGGCACAGAGAGACACAGAGGGGCTGTGGAAGGGGCAAAAGAGACAGACCAGGGCTTGGAAGAGAGAGACACCTAAACGGGGCTGGAAGGACACAAAGGGAAAGGGGCAGAAGAGACATATAGAGGCTTTAACTAAACCCATTTTAGTTGTATCGACTAAAATTAGACTAAAACTAAAACAATTCGGATGACTAAAATATGACTAAAACTGCTTTTTAGTCAAAAAACACTGATCTGTATTCAAGTAGGGCTTTTGTCAGGGCTCCGCGGGCAACGGTGAGGGGAGGCTGCAATCCGCTCGCAGCACTCACCCTCGGTCCGTCGCTGCCCGCGGTCCCCCCTCCTCTTACCGTTCGGCGAGCGGCGTCCTCTCCTCTTGAAACGCCGCTCGCGTCCTCTCCTCCTCCTCCCCCCAGCGGCAGCATGTCTAACGCTGCACGCTGGGAGCCGGCACCCATATCAGTACGCCGGGGTCACTCACGTGACCCAGCGTTAAAGCGACAGTACAAAAATCACAGTGGGGGGTATAGATACCCCCCACGTGTGTTTGTTAATTCTGATTGGAAGTTATCCAATCAGAATTAAGGCTAGGATATTTATACTTACCTTTCCTGCCTCTCAGTGCCCTGTTATGGTCTTTGCTTTATGTATTGATACTGAACGTGTGCTTTCTGGTTACGTACTCTCTGGCTTGTTTATCTGACTTTGTGACTTTCTCCTACCCTTTGACCTCGGCTTGTTTATCGTTATTCTGTTTTCTGGTTCCCCTTACTCGGCTTATCTCCTGACTATTCTGTGTGTGCTTAGCCCGGCCACTCTAAGGTCCGGTACTGCACACTTTCTGTGTGTGTGTTAGCGTGTTGGGTTCCCCGAATCGTGACAGCTTTCAACTATGAAACTCTGCTATGAAAAGAACAGAAAGGAGGACTTCAAGCCAACTTCAGATTGATGCTGAGAATCTGTCTATTGACAACAAGTAACCCGGAGATTAAGGACCAAGCGCTGAGCATCTGCTGGTATGTCCATTTCTAGATCGACAGCAGCAGTTATCATGATCCAGACTCGATGGGATTTATGTGAATAATAGAATTTCTAATATTGAAAACAGCAGTAAACAGATTGAAGCTGTTTATGTTATCGTGTGGCCACAAGTTGGAAGCTTCTGATCCTGGAGAGATTAGGACGGAAAAAAAAAATCCAACTCCACACAACTACTTTTCTCACCGTATAAATATTCAATAGTGAATGAACACCTTTAAGCTGTGAACCCCTCGTAGCCAGAGACGACTCCTCAAAACGCAGAAACTTGCTGTGAATTCTTTGGAGGTATAAAGGCTGACTGATAATGAGCGACTTGCAGGCAAGACTCAGCAAATCCAACCAAGCTACACGGTACCAGCTGTGCTCATACACGTTTCCACCTGACCTCACTCACCACCTGCTACTCTGCTGCTCCAGTCTCACGAAGAGAGAATATCCTACCTCCTCGTGTCCACCAAGGGACAGAGGATTTTATCCTTAATGAAACATTGTAAACAGATTGTATAAAAATATTTCATGTGACATAAATAGTTAAACATATGTCTATTATTATCTCATTGATTGTGGGATAAAATAAGGACCCCATTTACAAACAGACATGGGTCGGCAAGGGAGGAGTTACCTCAAAAGAATTTCCCGCAAAGCAACATTTTGTTAGAGTAGTTATTGAAGCAGGTTTTCTCGAGCACCCCAAAACATTGGCATTCTGGCTAATTCCCACAAACGCAGCCACCAGTCACCCGGGCACATTCAATCAGATCACTAAATATAAAAAAATATTTATATATAGTTTGTGTTCTAAAATTAACCTCCTACAAAAACATGGATCAATACGTTGATGTCAAATCGCAAGTAATTTTCATCTGAGACGGAGCTAAAAATTTTTTTACAAATTGTGCAATTTCTATATAGAGGGAAGATCGCCGTGACCATTGCAAGATCTTACAGGTGGCCGCGGTGGAAGGCCCCTGCAGGTAGGATGCAATACGCTTAAACAAGCAAGGTGCTGTTATGATTCTGCAGACACTTTGTAACTATCACCATTCCTCCCACCAGAGAACAATGAACAATGTCCTGCATCAGACACTGTACAGGCATGCTCATGCGGTCATAAATGGAGTTTGTGCTCCTGCAAGGAAAAGATAGCAGCATACATGGCGTTAGGGCGATGGCCCAAGCAGACTGTGTCCCAGCAGCATGATGTGCAGGGGGTTAACAGACCTGCCCTAATTAATTCCAGTGCTCCCCCCTCTCGGGCAGTTTCTCAGGGATCCAGCTCTAGCTATTTTGTTGCAGATCACTCAGGGAACCATTGTTGCATAAAATAGAAGCTGCCAAGGAGGTTGTGTATTGAGGGAAGGCGAGCCTGTGTACCCTCTGCATGCTCCCTCCCCTCATTCTCTCTCAATGGCTCGCTCCCTGGGAAATCAATCAGCACACTCTGCATTTCTAGACTCTCAGAGAACAGTGGTTGTTAATGTCTTTGGAGAGTGTGCCTTGACACAGCCTCATCAGTCACCGAAGAAGGGAAGGGAAGGTTGGATGTCCCAGGGCGGGGGCAGAGAGGGCAGCCGGCACCGTCGGTTAGAGGAGTCTGACTTGTGCCCACAGGCCGGGTGAAAACTAAAAAGGATTAGTGTCAACATTGAACTGAATGAGACAGGAAATGAAACCCAGATAGCGGCAGCCCGGAGGGACATGTTGTGCACTGTACGGTAGTAATTCAGCTCTCCTTTCACTTCAGGATTAATGGGGGGAGGCACCTGGCTGGGAAAATAAATAAATAAATAAAAAAGCCACAATAAGGCTTCATGGACATGATGGGTACAGGAGAGTTATATCAGCAGATCTGCTCATTCCCAAACTCAGAGATCTTTTCCATTTTAGTGCTGTGTGAACCAATTGCTGAGTATACATTGGCATTTCAATACACTGTATATACACCGATTCTACCAGATTCTACAGAATTCTACAGCTCTCAACTGTCACATCATTCCCTAAACTGGGAGAAGCGACAAGAGAACTGCATGTTTTACGACAAAATAACAGATGATAGTAACATAGTTACATAGTTACATCGTTACATAGCTGAAAAGAGACTTGCGTCCATCAAGTTCAGCCTTCCTCACATATGTTTTTGCTGTTGATCCAAAAGAAGGCAAAAAAAAAAAAGTAAATGCCCATAAATCCTCCACCTCAGTGTATGCACAGGAATGCAACTTTAAACGCTTAGCCCGCTGGCATATTACGCCAGAAAAAATACACAAATTTTACAACACGTCGCCAGACTTATGCTGGAGATGCAACCACGCAAAAGCACACCACGCACACATCTGGTGGCAATGCCCGACGATTTCCAAATACTGGAACAGGATACATACTGTTACACAATTGATTCTTCACAAAACTCTCCCCTGCACACCCAACCATTACATCTTTCTCCTACCTCCCCAGGGGCTCACGAATACCGAGATAGCCTTATTCAACCACATTGCCATGGCAGCCTCCCAGCGGATATCCAAATATTGGAAACAACCTAGAACACCCCCAATTAGAGAATGGATATCTAGAGTAGAAAACATAAAACTAATGGAAGAAATTACACTCGCAAAACAAGGGAAGTATAGGAAATTTGAGTCGATCTGGGAGCCATGGAACGACTTTACGAACCATAAGCCCCACTCAAACACACGACCCATAGTACCCTGACTTCCAATT
This sequence comes from Pelobates fuscus, assembly GCF_036172605.1. NCBI lineage: Eukaryota > Metazoa > Chordata > Amphibia > Anura > Pelobatidae > Pelobates > Pelobates fuscus. The sequence goes on from NC_086321.1 coordinate 377,265,019, forward strand.
CACAGCGGGAGTCCAGATTCCACCCAGTAGAGGGATGGAACAAGTTAGAGACGAGTTGGGTGACAGAACAAATTAACTGACTTCAAAAGAACAGAACTACCTATACACCGTTCCCAGCTTCACCACCGAAACTCCATACATATGAGTCTTGGTCCTCCAAACAGTTACTGCAACTAACCTTCTTGTTTAGGGCAACTCACCTTACCTATTGTGAAACGTCCTACCTATTACTTTTATAAATTAAACTATGTTACTATTTATAAACAAATACCGGTATGTAAAACCCTAAAAAAATGTAAGGAACAATCTCACATGTCACTAAGGATACCATGTTAATTAATCTGCAAGGCGCTACCTTCTCATTCCATGATGTACCAACGCAACTGTTATATTGTATTTTATTGTTTGAGACTTCAAAACATTTATGTTGTAATCTCGCATTACCTATGCTGTGAACACGCTTGGAAAATGAATAAAAAAACTGGCAAAAAACCCTAGACTCTGATAAAACCACCTCTTCGGGCAGAGAATCCCATATTCTAGAAGAACCTTCCAATTCCCTTTAAAAGTTCTCCACACTTCCTGGTTTAGAGGGGAATAAATAAATAAAATAGTTTTAAAAAACTCTAGACTACACTTAGCTGAACTTCTGGTAATAAACCGATCTTCTGCGGTGCTGGCTAGATGTACAGAATAATATATACAAAGCCAAAAGTCTACATACAGTAACAGTATTATTGATGTGTGTTACAGGTTTAGAGACCAAGTAGGATCAAGGGGAAGGGGAGAAGGGGATACTGATAAGGGATTGAACCTTTTAAGCTCCTGTGGCTGACCAAGATTTGACAGCATGTGTACAGGCACATGCTGTGTGTACGTTTGGCTATAAACAGCTTAATTCATGAATAAGCATTAATGAAACAATTCGTCATAATGTGGCTACGTTTTATTAAGTAGTTTGATATATATATATATTATGCCATACACCCATTCTGGGTAGGCAGGAATGTTTGGGTGTAACTATTGGAGATCTAGGACTGGCTGGGAAATCCAACTCCCCTCCTGGTCTCTGCAAAACGGACTTTTTAAATGTCCCTTTTCTCTTTGCAGCCAATGATTGAGTATTTGTCTCTCTGTTAGGTTTATTATTACAATTTTAATTGGAATCCATTAAATGAAAGGCAAAACAATAGTGAAACAGCTTTGTTTCCCAAACATGTACATAATGTATCCGTCCTTTCAGATAAATTATAATTTGAATTTAATAAGTCAACGAATGCAAATTATTACCCAGTAATCAAATTAAAAAAATAAATTAACCAAGTCATCAGATACGATTAGATAGTGCTTTAAGACGTGTAAGAAAATGGCGAAGGTTTTATACCAAGCACCATAACCACTACATCTCACTTATGATGCCGGAAGTGCCCTGGTGCCCTCCCTGCCTCATTGTATGGTGCCCAAAGAGTTTTTAAATGGCCTGAGGCAACGGTTTGACTCTCTACAGGGTGTTAGCAAGCTGTAGTGGTTATGGTATATTTCTTTAACAAACTTTGTAAAAAGTCCGTAATGTATTTATTTTAACAATCTTGGCCTATATGTTAAATTCCTTTGAAATTTCTAACAATTCACACCTTAGTGAATAACCCTGTGTATATTGCATTATGCAATTTGACTGTAAAATGGCAGATAAACTCACAGCTACGACAATAACTAAGGAAATTATAAACATTATCTACTTTATTAAAAATCACTTCCCTGCCGTTCAGACCTTACCCTTCCATAAGGCCCTTGGTCATTTATTAACAAGTTAAAACCCTGGAAGGTCTCAGAACAAAGACTGCAGTTTGTAGCTGCGAAAGTTATGAGCGCCCGTCTGCGATCTGACATTGAAAGATGGCAAGGCAGATAATTACCAAATAAATGTAATTCCATGGAAAATGAGATTTTAAGGCATGAGAACGAAGCTGCATAAATGTTAACGCATTTTTCTAAATAGCTGTTCTTTATTATCTAAATTTCTTCAGGTCAGGGACAAGCTTATAAGCCCTTCCCGAGCAAAATTAAAGGGACATTGTAGTCACTATAAATCATTTCATCTATTTGAAGTAGTTATAGTGTCTGTCCCTCCATTCAGTGTTAAACCATGTTAGAACAGTTTAAGAATAAAATGATGATCCCTGTCTTCCCACAGTCCAGCCCCTACAGGAGGTGTGGCTAAGGCAGAGATACCGCACTTCCTTGTAGTCATACCCTTCATACAATCAGTTGAAGCTCTGATAGGCAAAAAGCTGTCAGCTGAGTTTCTCAGTTAATCACAGCTCAGGGTAATACTTTGTCATTAGCCAAAGTAGACCAGAGGGGATGGGTCACTGGGGACTCTAGCATTAAAACATTAAAAACTGAATGGAAGGACAACATCAGGTGGCTGTAGACACTATTACCACTTCAATCAGAAGAAGCAGACCGTGCCTACTGTGTCCCTTTAATCATGAACGTTAAGTAAACTACAACAAACACATATTTACATTCAGCAAATTTGTATCCCTATATGTTATCGATTCCACATCCAAATTAAATACCACCCCTTTCCCAGCCACTAAATGAAAGTTAGAAGCATGACAATCACTACAGCTTATTGTATCGTTACAGCTCAACGCAGTACTTATGGTTTTAAAGACCCTTTTGGTGCAATCCCAAGTTTTTATCAAACTCTTTTCAAATGGTTTTTGACCCCTTTTATCGGAGGTGCCAAATGAGGAAGTGTCACAATACTCTTTGTTTTCAATATATGGGTACATGTAAGTGGGATTCAAGCGGGCATTTAAACACTTTTCGTGCAGCTGAATGGACATGCAGGGTTAATCTCTAAAGTGAGAATTATTGGGGATTCAAAGTAAATGTTGAATGTTTAGACAAAAAAAAAAAAATCTAAATAAAAGCGTATTTGATTTAGACATTTTTTCTAGTTTTAACAATTTTGGCCTTACCGGTATATTTGAAATTCACCTTGAATTCCCGATACTTCTTACTTCAGTAAGTATGCTGACGGACTCTGTAAGACACATTTACCGCAATCATACCATACACTATAACCACCACAATTCGCTGCAATGGTTACAGTGCTTGGAGTGTCCTTTTAATATCTTTCCCAGAGGGCAACATATCTAATCTCACGGATAATTAATATGCACAGACTCTCCATATTACGAGGGCTTCGTTCTCTTATTTTCCCCTTGGAAGGTACCATGGATTTCCTTTCTCAAGCTCACATGGGAATTTGATAGATGACTTTATAAGTCACTTGACAACAAGTGTTTATTACAGGATAACTACTTGAGAACAAGTGTCTATTACAGAATAACGAGCTATCAGCAAGATTATAAATCAGGATTTTTTCCAATATAGTTGCAGTGCAAGACCCCATAAATGTATCATTCTAGACTTTGGCCAAAAAAAAAAAAAACCAGCATCAGATTAAATTCGGCAATTGTATTCAGGAGGGAAAAAAGTTATTAAATGGAACAAGGATCACACTTTTAACCCCTTAAGGACACATGACATGTGTGACATGTCATGATTCCCTTTTATTCCAGAAGTTTGGTCCTTAAGGGGTTAAAGGAATTTGCCGAACACGTAATTGACTAGATTTAAAATTTTCTTAAGTGAAAAGCAGTTTTATAGCTTTGAAAACCAATGTATACAACACCAAATAGTCTTTTCACATTTAACGGACCACAAACACAGGAGCTGAGATGTAGAATGTTACAGTGTGTGTTAATGTAAGTGTTCTCTAATGACCCTTTTCAAACTCTGGGTACAATTTAATAGTGGACTGAAAAAAACTCTAGAGGTTCCCAAACTGCACAGGGGTGATGTATGCGGAGGTTATGGGAAGCTGCTAAATAGGAGATACTATGACAGGTGTGGGCCAGAAATTGTCATCTGTTCAAGCTCCCTCTGGAGATTGTCAGCGGATAATCGCTGCTCCTAGGGATACTGGAAACCTGGATTACTTTGCGACTCACTGAGAAAACTTTAAATAAAGTTAAAGTCAAAAATAGATCTCTTTGCTGCTTCTCAACGCCCATCAGAACGGCCATGTCCATGTCCACCCGTCACCAGAACTCTGACCCCTGTATCTGAATAAATTCCACCACTCCATCCCACCAATGTCTCTCAGCTATTAGGGTTCCGCTAGACCCCACTGCTGTCCGGGTGAAGAGATGGTTTTAAACTTAAACCAGAATTAAAATAATTTTTCCTGTTTTTGCCTCTACATCTTCTCTCTCTTACAGCCAAGAACCATGTTCCTGCCATTATGTAAAGTTTGCACAGATGTTGAAAGTCTCTCCAGAAGAAATTAAGGCCTTAATAATTTTTTTGGATAAGTTTAAAAAAAAAAAAATGAATAATATTTTTTTAGATACATTTATTCTAAAAAAAAAAAATGTAAATATAAAAAAAAAATATCAATACATAAAAAAATAAATCTAAAACTATTAAAATACTTTTCAATATAAGAAGTCATTTAAAAAGCTTATTCAAAAATATTAAAATCAAAGCCTAAAATTAGTAAGGTATACAGAACTTCATAAAACGCGCGAACGCATGAATAAGAGATTAGAGTAAGTGCAATAAGCCAACACCAACGCATATGCCAAAATGCCCCCTTTGAAGTGGGCGCCAGTTGTCAACGGTTCCCCCATCATTGTGATTCTTGGCATGTCGGCAACGTGTATCTGAAGGTTGTCTCATTTTTTTGTTGTATGGTAGTTGCCGGTTTAGGAGTCAGCCTCTTGCTCTGCATATATGCTTCCTGAGCTGAAAACTAATCACAACAACTGCTCACATAGCAGCCGTTAATGCGCATTTGGGAGTTTTAAAGATTTTTTGGATTCGCTTCGTCCTTGTACGATATGTTCAAGTATTCCATTTAAAATCTGTCCGAGGAGAATGATTGCCATCCAGTGTTTTGGGTTCAGATAGTTGGCAGCAAAATTGTTAATTTATTTCAACTCTACCCCCTGAAAGATGATTCAGACACTCTCCACTGACTTCCCTGTAATCACAATATTCCCGTTGTCTGCACACCAGGGCTCACTTTCTGTTTCAGCACTGCAAAACATCGAGCGCTCATTATTTTGATATATTAAAAAAGAAGGAAGTGGCAAGTACACAGTGTTCTGAATCGTTATATTGAGAATAATACAAAACTGGCAATATTAACAGGTTTTAGTTTATAACACGTCATTCGTGGATTCAAGTTCGATTTTATTGTTAAAGGATCAGGGACGCAGAACATAATTCTATAAGAAAGCCTTTGGTTTCTTATTATTCCAAGGGCATGGGAACCTGTCAGACACTTTTTGTTGGTGCTACCCGGAGTTGCTATTCTGCAAATAACAGACAATTTTCCAAAACATAATTTATTTATATTTTTGATTTAAAAAAAAATAAACATTTTATTTTTTGAGTTGGTCATTTCTTTAAATTCTAACACACAATGAAGAAATGGGAATATCCGCCGACACAGAAGTGATCGGATCTACCAACGTTCATATGAAGCTTTGTTTGAGGAAGTGCTGGTTACAGAATTACTCTCTAAAATGAGACAGCCCCTCTTCTTGAAGGTGCTCTCATTATGGAAATCAGCACGTCGAGGGACCAGGTTACACCACAACTCCTATCAATCTACCCCTATCGTGCAGATGTTGCAGTTGAAAAAAAGCCTCCAGGCGGCCCACCGCGGTCTGCATTTCCATTTGTCGGTGTGGGGTGTGCGTGGGCTCCACATGTGTTTAGAGAGAGGTCAAAGCTATAAAGCAGACACGGTTTAATTTAACCCTTAGGGTGCCATTACCGGGCGCCTGAGAACATTAGCCTGTATATTTTTACTGCACTGCATGCTAATAATGATCCTTAATTAATATGTAAATCGCTTCTGCAGGTGAACGAGGATGCGGATCATTACCTCCTCTGCCATTAAAGCCCTAATGAAGACCCCTGCTTTGAGGTCAATATATTGACATTGTATAATCATATGTTAATTTATTTATTTATTGCATTGCTTAAAGCAATGCTGGAGCCAAGTGTTAATCTCTGAAAGAGGAGGATTTAAATACTGAAACCATTAGTTCTAGGCTTCGAGGCACCTGCATTCATATCCTTTACAAATGCGGTCACCTCTCATCCCGAGCCCATGCAGATAACTCTGGGAAAACTAAAAGCCACCCGTGGAAAAGTTATCTCAGATGTTCTAGGGCTTTGGGAGAAACCGTAGTGATTTAGTCTTTATATTATATATCTAAATATTTTTTTAATTTTTAAATCATATGTTATCCTTTCCAGTAAAGGGAGTCACAACCAACACCATGATTAAATGAGTGCTTGCACATGCCAAGTTAGCAACGAGTCCTAGCTCATGTCCCAATAAAAGGTAGTGCCTGCCAAATCCTTAATTTTAAAGGTGGGGTTTGATATCTTCAGAGAACAGGATGTGGCTACGGTTTCAAAGCCGTTCCTTTTCTCACCATTCTGCTAAAGAACTTTATGTCATGAGTATATTTAGTCATTAAACAAAATGGGTGTACCTGCGTCTATGAAAGAGTAGCAGACAGCTTTTAAGTAACTAAAAAAAAGATGTTGTGCTTTCCCTACAGGATCGTATATTAGCAATAGAGAAGAAGGGAGATTAAGAAGAGGGAGCGTTTTGCTAAATAACCAGTGCAATAGGAGGAGGCTTGCACGGTCCCGTTAATCTATTTGCCAAAATCCCAGGGATAAGACTTGTGTTCCCTCTATTTTGTAAAAGTTCCAGCTCAGAAGAAGTTAATAAAGAAAGCTTTTAAACTACGGAGCCTTGCATTTTATAGTAAAGTAAGATGTGTGATATAGTGTGCAAGGCGTGGCTATTCCAAACCATGAAATTAATTCACGTTCACTTTATTTATACAGAGAAATCAAAATTCACCCTTGTCAAGTCAATGAAGTTACCAATTCAGCGCTTCTCTGTGCCAAGAGGACAGGGCGATAACCTCGCCTTGCTTTCTGTAGGATATCTACAATGCCTGTGTAAGATCTTGAGGTCACCGGAGGATCATGGCAGACACGCCGCACTCAGCAATTCTCAGCTGTCAAAAGGGAACTCAGAACATAAATCTAGATGTGACCCATCCTGTGTCTATAAATAAAGTTTTATGAAAGGACAATAAGAATAACTATTAATACAGTACTTTGATTGCTGTAATGTCCCGAGGCTGTCCGAGAACGATCTACCTCTCCAAACAATTGGTAGTCTGGTGGCAAACCATAACTAAAACCTAATGTATCAAATCTTTAGCCACAGGGCAATAATGGCCATATTAATGGTTGGTTTGCGTTAGGACTTCAAGATAGCACAGAGTATTGAGGTCTTGTTTGTCTTTTTCAGAATAAAAGGAGATCATTGGACTTGACCATCATCAGAGGATGCTGTTACCGGAGAGTTCACCAGTCAACTACATCCAGCGCAGGGCTAGGCAACCTTTGGCAATCAAGGTGTGTAGATTACGTCTCCACTGAGGCCTTGCTAGCATCATGGCTGTAAGAGCATTAAAGAAGATATCCACAACCTCATCCGTACTTTAGTATATCACATGATCCTTCAGCCGTATACATGCACCTTGGGTCAGACAAACCAACAGTTTCTATGGTCTTCCCTGCTTCTGTGCATGGAGTGAAGCAGGGAATACCATAGAGACTAAGTGTTTTCAAACACTGTCGGACCCAAGGCGCATGTATATGCTAAATAATCATATACTAAAAGGATGAGTTTTCTCACTTTTTTTTTTAAACTGAATAAAATTTCATAGAGTACAGTTGGATTAATAGTAAGTTCCCATACTGACAAGCTCAGGTTTTCTTCTGGTTATTTAGGGGCAAATCCCTACCCAGCATCTTCATGGTGTGTTATTAGTCGGTGAAGATATTTGAAACCTCACACGGTCAGCTCATTAAACTCCCTGGTGTGCCTACTGGCCTCAGTCATGTTGATGCTAATGTGTGTTTCACTTTAATGGTGTGTCACTACAGAAATAATGTATGGTCCATACATGGTCATCCTAATTGCCGTATCTTTGTAACTTTAACTGCAATACTCTACAGAAGGCCATTAGATTAATGAGTCCCCAGGTAGCTGCAGCCAAGGTGTCACGGAATAGGTATAGAATATTCTGGAGTCAATACTTGTCTACAAGAACATAAAACGCTGCCAATTTACTATGACATATTAAGATTAAAACTCAGCGTCAAATGTTTCCAAGTATTTAGGGTTCTGGTGGAGCTGCTGGTCAACAAGACAACACCGGAGTATCAAACATTTGGGGTACATAGAACATAGAACATAGAACATAGAATGTGACGGCAGATAAGAACCATTCGGCCCATCTAGTCTGCCCAATTTTCTAAATACTTTCATTAGTCTCTGGCCTTATCTTATAGTTAGGATAGCCTTATGCCTATCCCATGCATGCTAAAACTCCTTTACTGTGTTAACCTCTACCACTTCAGCTGGAAGGCTATTCCATGCATCCACTACCCTCTCAGTAAAGTAATACGTCCTGATATTATTTTTAAACCTTTGTCCATCTAATTTAAGACTATGTCCTCTTGTTGTGGTAGTTTTTCTTCTTTTAAATATAGTCTCCTCCTTTACGGTGTTGATTCCCTTTATGTATTTAAATGTTTCTATCACAACCCCCCTGTCTCGTCTTTTCTCCAACCTTTCCTGGTAAGTTTTATCCTGCAATCCATGAACCAGTTTAGTAGCCCTTCTCTGAACTCTCTCTAAGGTATCAATATCCTTCTGGAGATACGGTCTCCAGTACTGCGTACAGTACTCCAAGTGAGGTCTCACCAGTGTTCTGTACAATGGCATGAGCACTTCCCTCTTTCTACTGCTAATACATCTCCCTATACAACCAAGCATTCTGCTAGCATTTCCTGCTGCTCTATTACATTGTTTGCCTACCTTTAAGTCCTCAGAAATAATCACCCCTAAATCCCTTTCCTCAGATGTTGAGGTTAGGACTCTATCAAATATTCTGTACTCTGCCCTTGGGTTTTTACGTCCAAGATGCATTATCTTGCACTTATCCACATTAAATGTCAGTTGCCACAACTCTGAACATTTTTCTAGTTTACCAAGAGATTTGAGGAATGTCCAACGAGACCACAATGAGAAAAGAAGGGGCATTGGATAAACCAATACGTATGGGCTACATTCACTTAAAGTTGGGTTGGGTTTTATTGCCAGCTTGGAAAAATCCAAGTCAAGTTAATTTCAAAAATGCCAAAGCTTTAATCAGATTTCAGACAGCAGTAAAGAATGCACCAATCACATTCCTACACGGTCAGACATTAACCAAATCATATAGACATTGCTGGAAGTGGCTTTCAGTATCTTACATCGGACTGTCTTCCCTTCTTTAACCCCTTAAGGACACATGACATGTCTGACACGTCATAATTCCCTTTTATTCCAGAAGTTTGGTCCTTAAGGGGTTAAGGCACAAAGCTTAAAACCTGATTTTGGAAAAGCTACCGTTTTTTGTTAAAGAACATTTTTTTTTTTTGTAATTCTCTTTCCCAAAATAAAGAATAATACAAGCAAGACAACATAAAAAGAACACGGAAAAAAATAAAACATAAAAAAAAGATGAAAACCAGAGAATATTCCCTAAGCTGGCCACTTTGAAATCCAAACCAATTTCTTCTTTTATTAACTGTTCCAGTAAATTCTCTAAGAGACTTATCAGGCAGCAAACGGCTCAGTCTCTAAACCTAGGGTTCTTTGAAAGCTCATTGGGGAGAGCGCTAGTTAAAAGGATGCGCTGACAACTATAACATAAGGTTAACTAATTGCACAATTGAAAATCTCGGTTCTGCCACTTTAACCCTCTAATCAACTCACTTCTCATCAGGATTCCCTCCCCCACTTTCTGACAGGTTTGCCGCATGTGCTCAGACCAAAAGCACCTCTGGCCTTGTGCAATCATTTCCATTTTATCTGCTGGGAAAAGCCAGATTGAGAAGTTTTAGTCGGGCACTGACAGAAATGTGGGGGAGTAAAGATGCACTGCTGGGGAGATTTACAAAGAATAGAATCTACCGATAATACACAGCTCCCAAACTCCAGCTTCCCGCTCAGGGACGAATGACATGGTATCAGATCGTAATTTTAATCAGAGGAATCAATCTTATCCAGCGAATTTATCATTGTGCAGATACAGGTGTCACATCCTCTTTGCCGGAGCCGAGGAGAGCATAGTTAGAGATCCTTATGGAACTGCTCACATTAAAGCAGTTAGTTATCAATGGAGTATGGACATATACCAACCACCCAACATTTTAAATCAACAAAGGGGGACACTTTATTTTTTTATTTATTTTTTTAAATTCTTTATTTTAGTTGTGCGCAGAAATAACAAGTAACCTCAATGCGCCACGACAGTGGCATCAGGGTAAAACAGCAAACAGTTGTATTACAGGTTGTGGCACAGATTAGTAAGGGGGACACTTTAACCCCTTAAGGACACATGACATGTGTGACATGTCATGATTCCATTTTTTCTAAAAGTTTGGTCCTTAAGGGGTTAATGTTAGGGGTGTGACTGGAGGTGTGACCAGGGTGGGCTGTTTTTTAAAAAAATATATTTTAGGTAAATTATTAATAAATTATCTTTAAAAAATGTAATTTATAACAAGAACAATGTATATTATTTACACAGACTGATTTCTAAACACATTTATTGTAGTTTAAAGACCCATTACTGGGAGTATTATTGCTGTGGAGCTCTGTTATACACTCAGACACATTACTGGGAGTATTATTGCTGTGGAGCTCTGTTATACACTCAGACACATTACTGGGAGTATTATTGCTGTGGAGCTCTGTTATACACTCAGACACATTACTGGGAGTATTATTGCTGTGGAGCTCTGTTATACACTCAGACACATTACTGGGAGTATTATTGCTGTGGAGCTCTGTTATACACTCAGACACATTACTGGGAGTATTATTGCTGTGGAGCTCTGTTATACACTCAGACACATTACTGGGAGTATTATTGCTGTGGAGCTCTGTTATACACTCAGACACATTACTGGGAGTATTATTGCTGTGGAGCTCTGTTATACACTCAGACACATTACTGGGAGTATTATTGCTGTGGAGCTCTGTTATACACTCAGACACATTACTGGGAGTATTCAGGGCCGGTGCAAGGATTTTTGCCGCCCCCCCCCCCCCATATGACATCACAATGCCCCATGTTAACTAACGCAAGTGCTGCAGTGCCGCCGTGTTTACATTAAAAGGCCTGCAGGGACAGGCTATAGACACCAGAACCACTACATTAAGCTGCAGTGGTTCTGGGGACTAAAGTGTCCCTTTAATGTGAGGTAAATTAGAGATTAGTGCCACGAATAATATACTAGATTGCCTACTTACAATCAGATGAGGATGGTGATGGGCTCTAGCTGCAGTCTGGCTCCACTCGTCTAGTGTATAACAGGCTCTCTGGAGGCTGTTTGTGTTCTGGGAGAACGGAAAGCAGCTCCATTTTTTTAAAGGCCCTTTACACAGCTCATGGTCTGGGCCCCAGGGTCCACCTTCATGTTCCACCAAATAGTTTGTTCACAGGAGTAGGGGATGTCCTGATATGTGTGTAAGGAATGCATTGTGTGAATCTGTGTTTGTATGTGTAAGGGCTGCAATGTGTGTTTCTGTGTATGTACGGGATGCAGTGTGTGCGTCTGTAAGGGGTGCATTGAGTGTGTGTAAGGAATGCATTGTGTGTTTCTGTGTGTGTAAGGGATGCATTGTATGTAAGGGTTGAATTGCTTGTGTGTGTGTGTCTGTGTGTGTAATGCATTGTGTGTTTTTCTGTGTGCAAGGGGTGCATTGTGTGTGTGTGATGGACGTCGATCTCTCCCTCCTCCCTTGTCACTCTCTTCTCCCCCTCTCCCTCCCTCGTCACTCTCTTCTCTCTCCCCCCTTGTCCCTCTCTTCTCCCCCCCTTGTCCCTCTCTTCTCTACCCCCCTTGTCCCTCTCTTCTCTCCCCCCTTTGTCCCTCTCTTCTCTCCCCCCCTTGTCCCTCTCTTCTCCCCCCTTGTCCCTCTCTTCTCCACCCTCTTGTCCCTCTCTTCTCCACCCTCTTGTCCCTCTCTTCTCCCCCCTCCCTTGTCACTCTCTTCTCCCCTGCGTGTCCCTCTCTTCTCCCCCCTCCCTTGTCACTCTCTTCTCCCCTCCCCACTCTCATTCCCCCTCCTAACCCCGTCAATTCCACTCCCTGTCAATTACTTCCCCCCACCTTGTCAATTTATTTCCCCTCCCTTTCAATTTATTCCCCCACCCTGCCTGTCCATTTATTCCCCCACCCTCCCTGTCCATGTATCCCCCCCTCCCTGTCCACCCTTCCCCTCCCTCCCTGTCCACTTATCCCCCCCCTCCCTGTCCATTTATTCCCCCCCCTCCCTGTCCATTTATTCCCCCCTGTCCATTTATTCCCCCCCCCTCCCTGTCCATTTATTCTCCCTGTCCATTTATTCCCCCCCTCCCTGTCCATTTATTCCCCCCCTCCCTGTCCATTTATTCTCCCTGTCCATTTATCCCCCCCCTCCCTGTCCATTTATTTCTCCCCCCTCCCTCTCCATTTATTTCTCCCCCCTCCCTCTCCATTTATTTCTCCTCCCCCCCACTCTCTCCATTTATTTCTCCTCCCCCTCCCTCTCCATTTATTTCCCCCCCTCCCTCCCTCTCCATTTATTTCTCCCCCCTCCCTCTCCATTTATTTCTCCTCCCCCCCACTCTCTCTCCATTTATTCCCCCCCCCTCCCTCTCCATTTATCCCCCCCCCTCCCTCTCCATTTATTCCCCCCCCCTCCCTCTCCATTTATTTCCCCCCTCCCTCCTTCTCCATTTATTTCTCTCCCCCCCACTCTCTCTCCATTTATTTCCCCCCCCTCCCTCCCTCTCCATTTATTCCCCCCCTCCCTCTCCATTTGTTTCCCCCCTCCCTCCCTCTCCATTTGTTTCCCCCCTCCCTCCACTCTCTCTCCATTTATTTCCCCCCCCTCCCTCCCTCTCCATTTATTCCCCCCCCTCCCTCTCCATTTATTTCCCCCCTCCCTCCCTCTCCATTTATTTCTCCTCCCCCCACTCTCTCTCCATTTATTTCCCCCCCCTCCCTCCCTCTCCATTTATTCCCCCCCCTCCCTCTCCATTTATTTCCCCCCCCCTCCCTCTCCATTTATTTCCCCCCCCCTCCCTCCCTCTCCATTTATTTCCCCCCTCCCTCCCTCTCCATTTATTTCTCTCCCCTCCCTTTATTCCCCCCCCCTCCATTTATTTCTCCCCCCCCCCTTTATTCCCCCCACCCTCCCCTACCTATGTTGTAGCGTGGCCGAGCTCTGTACTGTCCGCGGGTACAGGGAGCATTTGTTTCCTGTACCCGGCCGGACTAAAAGGAAGTGAACACTCAGTGTTCACTTCCTGTTAGTCCGTCCGGGTACAGGAGACAAATGCTCCCTGTACCGGCGGATCATACAGGGCTGGCCACGCTACAGTGAGGGAGTGACAGGAGGGAGCGCTGAGCGCTTCCCTCCTGTCAGCTCCTCTCTTCATGCTGCGCCCGGGCGGTGCGCCCTCATGGACGCACCAGCCCGGGCGAAGCTGCAGCTGCCTGAGGCTCTCTGCAGAGCGCTCGGGCGGCTGCAGCATTAGGGGGGCCGGCGCTCCTGGCGGCGCCCCTTCCTAAGGGGCGCCCTAGGCGGCTGCCTAGTCCGCCTTAATGGTAGCGCCGGCCCTGGGAGTATTATTGCTGTGGAGCTCTGTTATACACTCAGACACATTACTGGGAGTATTATTACTGTGGAGCTCTGTTATACACTCAGACACATTACTGGGAGTATTATTGCTGTGGAGCTCTGTTATACACTCAGACACATTACTGGGAGTATTATTGCTGTGGAGCTCTGTTATACACTCAGACACATTACTGGGAGTATTATTGCTGTGGAGCTCTGTTATACACTCAGACACATTACTGGGAGTATTATTACTGTGGAGCTCTGTTATACACTCAGACACATTACTGGGAGTATTATTGCTGTGGAGCTCTGTTATACACTCAGACACATTACTGGGAGTATTATTACTGTGGAGCTCTGTTATACACTCAGACACATTACTGGGAGTATTATTGCTGTGGAGCTCTGTTATACACTCAGACACACCAACAATATGGAGCTCCTAGAAAAGAGGGACATTAGGAGAGAAAAGAGGGACAGAGGGAATTGGGCCCAAAATAGGGACTGTCCCTTGGGAATATGGACACTTGGGATGTATGCATATATTTGTGTTGTTTGTAGACTAAGGGCTACTAACTAAACTGAAAAAGTATTTGAAATTATTTGGAGAGTATGTATTGCAAAGTGTCTTGGATATTATAGGCAAAACACAACCAAGCCAGGTTTTAGTTAGCAATTCCTTTTCCATTCTCCATGCTTCCCAGCATATTGAATAATTTCCTGCTATGTACTTAGAAATGGCTTGTCTATGTTATCTAAGTAATACCATATTGCTATGAAAGTCAATAGCAATCGCTTTGCATTGAATTATTGTTTAAGTGGTCCCATATTTTTGCCGAGTGGGACATACCATAGAGCAGAATTCTACTTTTTGGAGGACGGCATCTCCTTCAGTGGACATCAGTGGCCCGTCATAAATATTAGAAATCTTAGACGTTGCTCTGCCTGAAGGAAATAGTGATCGGTCTGTCCCTATATGACCTCAAGGTTTACAGGAGATGAAGATTCTGGCTGTCTCCCAACTCTATCACTGTACAGAGATCAATGGGAAGTAGCCAGTAAGGCTGACAGCTGTATCCTGGCATCTGATCATAGACGAGTAGTAAAGGGATGATGTCTAACTCCTGATTTCGTGATCCATACGGTCCATTATATCAAGGAATCATTAGCCATCATTAGCTCGGCAGAGAGAGAGAGTGGGTTGCAGCAAGAAGCCCAAATACCCCAATAATTTGTTTCTAGCAAAAACAGTGTCCAACCATGGTTTTGACTCACTTGGTTTCAACTATATCGTAAAATAATAAACTATGGCAAATCTAGCCAGACATTTTGCCAAACCAACCATATCTGTGTTTAGAATATTTTGTTGAGAAATCAATTCAGAGTTTGTCTTAACCCACACAGAATGACCCATAACTAGTAATGGTTCTACTCAAACCTCTTAGTTCAGTAATAATTTATCCAGTGACTCCAAGAATCCCTAAAATATATGCTATAGTCGGCCAGTGGAACCCCACCTCATCTCCAAACACATACAGCCATCTATTTGCTGGGTCAACATGGATGATGTAGTCTGCCAACAGACAAACCAGATGTAATTTACGCATAAAACTGAGATTTACAACGACAGTAGCCCGGAGCCAGTCAGAAAATGTACTTGCCAGGAACCCCTCCCTTTACTACCCATAAGCAGAAGCACCATAGAAGCCCCATTGCATCATATCCTATCACTGTCAGCCAGTGCTATCAAGGGAACAATGCAAGTGAAGACACATCACTACCACTAGGCCACCAGTAGCTGTGGCTGAATCGGGACTGCCACGCTGTGGATGAGGAGAGTGGACATTTGAATATATTCACAGTGAAAGGTTCAGGAAAGAAAATGTTGGCAAAGCAAACTCTGCCGACAATATATAACACAGAGCAGTAAACATACAAAAACACCGTAAAAGGCTGCCAAAATCATTTCATCCGCGTGTTCCATTACAAGAGTTTACCGATGCCCCATCAACAGTCAATTTATACACTGCCCGGTTAGTACAATGTTTATCAAATCACCAGTGGTCCCCAAGCTGGGGAACATTTTGGTGCTTTATATGGTTTTGTAGGTGATGGGAGTTGCCATCCAGTTATCCAAGTGATAGTACAGGAGGTCACCATCCATGACCTTGAGTGGTCCTAGCAATCTGTGACCCACCATCACCTTCCACGCTCCCCATCTAGTGGATGAACATACAGATTAAGATGGCGAATTAAGGGGATTAAGGAGAAAGTGATTGCTCTCTATCAAGAGTTGCAGTCAGGCGTTTCTCTTCAAGCCTTGAGGGCAGGACGATAGCCGGTGTGCGTGGCAGGGATGCTGTGGATTCGGAATGAGTTGCTCCGGAACTGGATTAGCATTCATTGGCGATGGTGCCCTTGAAACACAGAGCTGAAACTACAGCCCCTGTGATCTCTCCAGAATTAAAAAATGAGTGGGTATTTTTTTTCCTTCTCGCCTTTTTTGTTTGTGTTTGATTGGTTTGAAAAGTCTAATCAAGGTGAGAAGATTCTGAGGATGTTTCGCTTTCAAGTCTCTTCAAATAAATAAATTCCAGGCTTAGTCTCTTCAACATAAATTAGTCCTGCTCTTCGCCCCCGAGGACGTTAGGATCACCAGATTCCATGCTTGGTTCTTGAATGGGTGTTAATTCACGAGCCCTGATACTGATTGAAGATCTGTAGTGAGCATGAGGTTAACGATTAACACTGCATTTTTTGGATCAGAGGTGGTATTAATAAATCAAATCTAGGCATTCGTTAGATTTTTCTGTGATGCATCTTGTGTAGTATGAAAGAAACAGGCGATGTATGTACAAAATATATGTTTCATGGAGGTGGCGTGCTCTGTGTCAACACCATTGGCTGGGAACACTATGTAGAGAAGTGCTAAAATGATACTGGCGCACTAGCTATTGAGGAGTGAAAATTCTGCCTTGACTAGTAGAAATTCACCCCTGATGAAATCGCCTTGGAATCTCCAGGGGTGCAGTGGCAAGATACGTTTAGGCTTCGCTAGTAGCAGCCTTGCAATGACGAGCATGTCACATGCACGAGTCGCGACACAAGGCAGGAATCTATGGAAGATCCTGCAAGGCCAAGGGTTGTCTGTGCTTCTTCAGCGAGTTGCCACAGTTATCTATTACACAAGGAGATGCTTGTTTGATTTTGCGTGATTGATGCTGAGAAATGGCAACGCGAGACACGCAGAACCTGCATTTTTGAACAGTTTGCGCCCCTCCCCCAAAATCCCTAAGTTGTATTATGAAATTTTGGAATTTTATGGAAAAGACAGTCTATGTAAGCTAGTATACATTCATAATAAAAATGGACAAAAAAGAGTTGAGTGAGTCAAGTTATTTTATATGTGTAAATAGAATGTATAATGATGGTTAATGCAGTGTTAAGGGACACTAATGTAAATAAAAAGTTATTTTAAAGTCAATATAAAAAGCCCAGAGCAGGAAGAGGCTCCATCAATCAGGAAAACCTTGTCCACGCTTTTATTCAAAAATGGTGGATAGATTCTGGATTTCTGCAAATTCTTGTTGCTATTATAAGCATCTATTTTAATTATAAAGAAACAGGATGCTAAACTAGCAATCCTTAAACTAGAGTTCCAATGGGCCAAATGCAGGCCTCGCAACAGTCCTGATTTAGGTGTTAAATTCCCGATTTAAAAGGGACACTATATTCACCAGAACCACTCTAGTTGAATGAAGTGGATCTAGTGTCTTTAGATTGTCCCTGCAGAGTTTCAATTTAAATGCTTCCTTTCCAGAGAAAAGGCAGTGTTTACATTAATGCCTAGTAACACCTCTAGTGACTGTCAATCAGACGGCCACTAGAGGTGCTTCCTAGGTCAGTATTCAGCGTCTCAACGCTCTGCATGAAGATGCTAAACATTCCCCATAGAGATGTACTGATTCAATGCTTCTCTATGTAGAGATGCTGGTTGGCGCGTGTTTCCCCCTGCATGCACAATAGCCTTTTAATGCTTTCTCTGGGAGAATTGGCTGAGATCATCAAGATTGAGTGTGGGAGAAAAGGTGAGTAAAAATTACCTTATCCGGACAATCTTGTAGGTAGGTCACCTAAACAACACCAGCACTGTAATGTCAGGAATACATTTTTATATTCCTGACTCTATAGTGTTCCTTTAAGGTCCAGTCCTAGCATCCTGCCTTTGGATTTAGTGTTTTGGTGTCCTGCTTTTGGGAACACCAGGGACCTGTCCCCATCATTAGACGGGCTTGCTCTACACTCACTACAGAAAGCACAGAAACAGAGCTCCCTGGGTGGGCCGCACGTGTGGGCTACCCTGGGTGCATTCACGCCTTTTTTCTTCAGACAGACCCAGCATCTTTCAGGGCAGGTCTACCCATTTAGTTGGCACCACTGATACAATTAGCATCACTGCTACAAACAGCAGTCCAGCACTTTTCACATATTGTCAACCAGCAAACTTAGTCTACACCAGTGGTTCCCAAACTTTTTAGGTTCAAGGCACCCTTAATATTTCAATATTTTTCCAAGGCGCCCTACATCATAACAATTTCTAGGTTGTATATATGTACAGCGCAGCGGCATATACTGGGCCCCTGTTCGGCAGAAATGCTTGCCATTCATGCACAGATCCAAAAACTAATATTGGGAGGGGCACTGGTAGATTATTTAAAGAAACAATCCAGACACAATAACCACTACGGCACTTTGCAGTGGTTACGGTGCCAGTAGTGCCTTAGTGCCCTCCCTGAGGGGGCAGTTTGTGCGCAAGAGGTACAGTGTGTGTGTGTAGGGGGGCAGGTTGTATGAAGAATACAGTGTGTGCGCGAGGGGTACAGTGTGTGTAGGGGGGCAGGTTGTATGAGGAGTACAGTGTGTGTGCGAGGGGTACAGTGTGTGTAGGGGGGCAGGTTGTATGAGGAGTAAAGTGTGTGTGCGAGGGGTACAGTGTGTGTGGGGGGGCAGGTTGTATGAGGAATACAGTGTGTGTGCGAGGAGTACAGTGTGTGTGTGTAGGGGGGCAGGTTGTATGAGGAGTACAGTGTGTGTGTGAGGGGTACAGTGTGTGTAGGGGGCAGGTTGTATGAGGAGTAAAGTGTGTGTGCGAGGGGTACAGTGTGTGTGGGGGGGCAGGTTGTATGAGGAATACAGTGTGTGTGCGAGGAGTACAGTGTGTGTGTGTAGGGGGGCAGGTTGTATGAGGAATACAGTGTGTGTGCGAGGGGTACAGTGTGTGTGGGGGGCAGGTTGTATGAGGAATACAGTGTGTGTGCGAGGGGTACAGTGTGTGTGGGGGGGCAGGTTGTGTGAGGAGTACAGTGTGTCTGTGGGAGGGCAATGTGTGTGAGGGGTACAGTTTGTGTGTATGGAAGGGGGCAATTGTGTGTATGGGGCAATGTGTGTGTGGGGGGGAGTTACTGTTTCTCTGTGGGGGTAGGAGGGCAAATTAATAAATATATAACTTGGTGGAAAAGCCCTGGCGGTCCTAGTGGTGAGAGTGAACTCTAGCGTGCAGCTCAGGCGTGCAGCTCGCGACATTCAGAGCATTGCCATGGTAACTGCAACAACGCTCCGAGTTAGCGCGAGGAGAACCTGGCGGTGCTGCAAGTAAGAGCATCCCCTGGGTCCTCTCTCCATCCCCTGCCGGCTGCAGCATTACAGTGATAGCGGGCCGGTGAGGGAGATCTCTGCAGAGCCGGCATGGAAGAGGGAGGCACAGAAAAATATCCCCAGGGGCGCCGCGGCACACAGTTTGGGAACCGCTGGTCTACAAAGTTTTTGAAGGAATGAGATTAAACAGCTGGGTTTGATTTAGATTTACTTGCTGCCCCCATTAATGAAAATAACAGTTTGAGAAATGACGCCCACAGTGACTTTACCGGCCACTTATTGCGTTTTAACAAACTCCACACTCTAAAAGGTTTACATCTCCACCCAGGCTATAATTAACAATGTATTGAGCTATAGATCTTCAAACTGGAACCATGATTCACAGATAAACCAGAGAAGGTTTGCTAAGGACAAGTTCAGGCACACTCTCAGCACAATCTAGGTTAGAACCGGCAAGCACACTACTCTGACTGAACTCCTGCCACACTCAGGCAGCCTTGGATGAGGTTGGATGAGGTTGGTGGGAGTTTCAATCAAACGCTGTGCAAAGACCCACACCTACTAATCCATAATAAATCATTTTTGCCCGCTTCACAACACTTAAAAAAAAAATATAGAAATATATATATATATTCAAATAAACAAGAAGGCAAAACAAGTATTAAATAATTAGCTTTTATTAAACTGCCTTCATCAGTAAAATTACTACATGCTTTACGTTATATACATACCTGCGTTATATAGCGCCTCCTACCTTCTGTGGCAAATGTTACATAAAAGATTTACTCACCTGTTCTTTAGCTGAACGCCCCGTCACACCAATCTTTCTGATGCAGGTCAGCTCTACATCCAGCTTAAATAAATGAAAGGGGGGAACTAATCAAGACAGGACTGATGGCCCCACGAGGGGTACCCAGCACTGTTTAAACGCCGGCTGTAAAGGAATGTCTCCTCTCTTATAATGTCGATACAAAGTATTTTTGTTCAATTTACAGGAATATAAACCCACCACGTCTCTCTCTATTACAGAATAAAATGCTCATTGCTGAGGTTGATGGGAGCCCGTGTCAAGTACACTCCAATGGCTAATAAACTGAATCAGGTGGGAAATTACCATTTAAAATAAATATATAAGGAAGGAGATGGCTTTTCACTCAACACTGAAAACAGGAAGGAAAAAAAAAAAAGAGAGAGAGAAAAGATTCTACATTTCATAATGGCCTTCTCTCCCGTAATGAACAAGAAAAATAAATTAGATTTCAGACGAAGGGGATATTTATGCAATTTCATTATCTGTCTATGAAGCAGCCTGGTTTTCAGCGAGATAAAAATGAGCGCTCTCAGCAACACTCACACTAAATAAATGGAGTGATTTAATAGCTTAACGACTAGAATGAAAGAGAGACAGCGACTAATGTCAATACAAGAAAGCAAGGCTAGGGTCAGGGAATATACATATAAATAAAATATCACTTAGCCATTTAAACCTGGCCGCCTGTTCACACACAAATCCAGCTCACAGCTTTCTTGTTACATTCTGGGATTGCAGGAAACATTTATTTCAAAGAGCCGTGTTCCGCGTTCTGCTCCACGGATGGCAATATACTCAACATAGTTTATTTTACAGGGACTGATTCCTTTATCGGGAAAAAAACACAGCACTAAAAATGTTCTGACTCTGATAAACTGCTGGGGGGGGTTTATTAGCAATTTTGGCTGAATCTGTCCTGTTTTTTTCCAGGATTCTGAATTGCTGTGTTGTTTAGATATTGTTCTGTGTGCTAGTGGGGCGCTCTTTACCCCCTGTTTACACCAACAATACAGAGCTCCTAGAAAAGAGGGACATTAGGGACAGAATGGGGACACTGGAGAGATATGTAAAGGGAAAGATGGCAATCGTACTTCCATGATACCGCGGTCTTGCAATTTCCTCCATAGACCTTACTGCTGTACTCCCGCGCATGCACAAGCGTCAGGAGCAGAGGAAGACCAGCAGGAAGTGTTTTGCTGTGATAACGGAGGAAGCTATCATGGTGAAATGCATTCTGGCGGCTTTTTACACAAGCTGGACTTTATATTAGGTGCACTTTTATTGTTTTTATATTTGTTTTCTGATGTTATAATAAATGTAATATCTGTAGCACTGCCGCCTGCACATTATTACAACAAGGATCAAGATATACAGCTACCGCCACAATTTTACACCAGGTGCAAACCTGAGAGCCGAGGACCTATAGGTTCTGAATAAGGCGAGCATCCATTTTCATTATATCCGTATTAGATATAATACTTTGTCTGGTATACTGCCCTATTGTGGCATTCCCGTGTTTTATCTGAAGGACACGTCTCCAGAGAGGTTAAAGTGCCGCAGCGCTGACCGGGCCACTTGGAAATACATAGCATTGGGTGGCCCTAACAGCATGGGCCACCGGTTGGGCCCCTTACATGCGGGCTCCGCGGTTCAACCGCTCGGGCCGGGGCCGCAACACATGGCTGGCTGGGCACTGCGGTCTCAGGGGTCCACAGGGTCGGCCGGACCCCCTGGAGTGACGGGCCTGGTCGCAGCTGTGTCACGGATTCTGTGGCTACATACCATGTGAGTGTTTTTACACCCCATTATTCACATTTACCAAGGGTTGTTCCCATCTGCGCTGTTTGTTGATCTGTTATATGCTGCTGTTTTAACATCGCTGTTGTACTGCATGTTGTAAGGGGTTACAATACTCCTTCCCACACAGCGCCACATTTCGTATTAGAAGTCTTGCATGTGTAATATATATTGTTATTTATGATTATTTTGGTAAAAGTAAGGTACCTTTCACAAGTTTGTTTCTTGAGCAGCTTGTTATTAATGTTTTGCACGCACTTAATATTTTCTTGTTAAAATTGAAATACCCTTTGAATTCTTACTTTAAAGGGACACTATAGGCACCCAGACCACTTTAGCTCATTGACTGTTCTAGTTTATAGAAAGTGCAATAATAATAATCACCTTGCAGGACTCAGACAGCCAGTAGAGGCACGTCCTGTTTGCTATGCTGCTTTTGGTCACCTGACAATGGACATCCTCACGCTCTGTGTGCTTTCCTATGGGGAGGGCCAAATGCAATGGAAGCACTCGCAGTGCATGTGCATGGACCCCCCCCGTTGGATGACGTCAGAGGAGGTGGAGCTGGAATTGGTTTAGAAAACAACGTTTTTTTTTTTACCCTTTCCATGCCATGGGGTGGGGGAGGAGGGCCTGGTGTAGGGTGCCAGAGGGAACTACAGTGCGAGGAATACAATTTGAATTCCTTACACTATAGAGTCCCTTTAACCCCTTAAGGACACATGACGTGTGTGACACGTCATAATTCCCTTTTATTCCAGAAGTTTGGTCCTTAAGGGGTTAAGTATAAGTCTTGTCTGCTTTTGTGGCATACGAATCCTTCATACAGATAGCCAGCACTTTTCATACTCTGCCCACCATCGTGTTTACCTGATATGTGCCCCAGACAGTGTTAATCGATTTAAGCCCTTCGATGTAGTTTACAGATTCAATATCCGGAAGATCAGGAATCTACAATTAAAGAATTGTTTTTCTATTATATTCGCCCAGTAAACACACTCTCAAACTGTTCAGTATTGTCAGGCAGCAAGGAGAAGGATAAATAAAACCAACTTACCACTGACAATGGAATTGGGTAATGAGCTGTACCATTTTGATTATGTTAATTATCTCTGCATTCCCGCGAGTCCTCTCTTTCTATAAAATTGTGTCAGAGTGCTTTCGAGTTTTGCCAGCATTTACGTCCCTACTGAATATAGCCCGTGAACGCACCTCACCAACAACAACAACAAATTACAGTATACTGCGCTGGCACGCTGCGGGTGCTCACAGCATGGAATTACAGGCACGGTAAGTTCATTTCTACAGAATGCCCTGTCTGCGCCATTTCAAATGGCAGCTGTGTTATCAGAGGAAAAGTACAATGAGCTAAACAAAAAATAAAAAGACGTGCTTGTGTATCCCTGCATAAAGCGAGAGGCAAAACCCAGAAAACAGATGAACACGATAAGATAATAGATTAGAGGAACAATTCATGGAAACAAAGTTATTATGGTGGCAGGAGGTCCCTGGTGCCAGCTTACCTCGCACAGTGTTTTATGTTTTTGTGAATGTGGAGTTATCGAAAGGCTGAAAGCGTCATCAGACTATCAACGGCGCCGAGTACGGGGTTTCCACTTTCACGCCTCAGACTCAAACAGATGTGGAGGGGGCCAGGGGGCACCTGTCAGAAGACTTTAGGGTTAACTCCTGAAAGTAACTCTGTGCCAGGGCCTTCCTAGCACCATAACCACTTCATACTGATGAAATTGTTATGGTGTCCAAAGTGTTCCTTTCAAATAATGTTAAGCGCTATACAGGTATCAATGGGCCTAATAGTTCACACTGCTGCAGTTTTAAGCGTCTTATGCTTTACAAACAAGTTGGTTGCCGCCAGTTTGAGAACCATTCGACCTCTAAACTGAGCGAGTCCAAGGAATACCGCCAAATATTTTAGCATTTTTTGAGCTGTACGAACAATGTTGCTGAATTTATTTCTGGTTTCTGGCCACTATTAACGCCTCGCATGCCGTGGGGACCAGCAATGCATTTCATCTGTGTTGCGTAACAATCTGTTGCGTACAGACAGCACTCATAAAAATACATCTCTAGGGTTCCATTGCTGTGAACGCATCGGCCTTTGAAGTCGGTATTTGATATGAGGCTGGGCCCAACTTTGCCCAAAACCTGGTACGAATCAAACTAATCAAACTAAAAAACTAAATGTGAGCCGGCAACAAATCGGAGAGAAATGGCTCCTTTGTGGTTTAGCGTGTGATTAAATATGCATCTTGATCAGCGTTGTGCCCTTTAGGTGTACACTGACACAAGCTGTGTTATTACCATAAATTAACCAATAAAGGAACAGTTTTCGCCCTACATATGTTGATTGTATTGAAGAAAACAAGGAAGGTCTGCAGAGGTGTTCATAAACATCCCAAACACATTAAACTGCCAACCACGTCGCACTTTGTGCAGGAAAACACATCTGTTTAGTGGGTCACATTTGCAATTCAGGGCTAACAGGTAGCTGCTCATTATACACGCTCAGCGGACGTTTTATCGAGTAAACCTGCCTATTAAAGAGTACTCTGACTTTCTCGGAGGATAATTTCCTATTTTTGTCTCCTCCAAATGCTATCACTGCAATTCCTGGGGTGAGGTTTGCAACAGAGAGGCACACGCATGGTTAGAGGGTGCACACAGAGCAACCTGCAAATACAAAATTAGCATCTAAGGCTTTTAAAGAGACACTCCAAGCACCATAAACACATATACTCCTTGTGCAAGTTATGTGGAAAGTAGGACCCCCGTCCATGGCAGATTTCATTATATTGTAGAGTTTTTTTCCTATTTTGTGAGATCAAAGGAATCCTTCCTGAGGACCGTACACATTCTGTGTGTACAGTAACTTGTATGGGGCTTCTGGAAAAGTGGCCTATAAATATTTATATAGTGAGAGGGAGAGATACACAAGATAAATGTTGCTCAAACCACAATTCCTTTATTACAGAACAGATGAAACAGCAACATTAAACAACATTCTACATATTAGATTAGCTAGGCATTCTATGAATGAGATTGGCTAAAATAGCCAGGCATTCTATAGATTAGATTGGCTAAAATAGCCAGGCATTCTATAGATTAGATTGGCTAAAATAGCCAGGCATTCTATAGATTAGATTGGCTAAAATAGCCAGGCATTCTATAGATTAGATTGGCTAAAATAGCCAGGCATTCTATAGATTAGATTGGCTAAAATAGCCAGGCATTCTATAGATTAGATTGGCTAAAATAGCCAGGCATTCTATAGATTAGATTGGCTAAAATAGCCAGGCATTCTATAGATTAGATTGGCTAAAATAGCCAGGCATTCTATAGATTAGATTGTCAGTAACAGACGGGCATTCTATAGATTAGATTGTCAGTAACAGTCAGACATTCAATAGATTAGATTGCCAGTAACAGCTGGGCATTCTATGGATTAGATTGTCAGTAACAGCCGGGCATTCTATAGATTAGATTGTCGGTAAAAGCCGGGCATTCTATAGATTAGATTGTCAGTAACAGCCAGACATTCTATAGATTAGATTGTCAGTAACAGCCGGGCATTCTATAGATTAGATTGTCGGTAAAAGCCGGGCATTCTATAGATTAGATTGGCAGTAACAGCCAGACATTCTATAGATTAGATTGTCGGTAAAAGCCGGGCATTCTATAGATTAGATTGTCAGTAACAGCTGGGCATTCTATAGATTAGATTGTCGGTAAAAGCCGGGCATTCTATAGATTAGATTGTCAGTAACAGCCGGGCATTCTATGGATTAGATTGTCAGTAAAAGCCGGGCATTCTATAGATTAGATTGTCGGTAAAAGCCGGGCATTCTATAGATTATATTGTCAGTAACAGCCGGGCATTCTATAGATTAGATTGTCGGTAAAAGCCGGGCATTCTATAGATTAGATTGTCAGTAACAGCCGGGCATTCTATAGATTAGATTGGCAGTAACAGCCAGACATTCTATAGATTAGATTGTCGGTAAAAGCCGGGCATTCTATAGATTAGATTGCCAGTAACAGCCGGGCATTCTATGGATTAGATTGTCAGTAAAAGCCGGGCATTCTATAGATTAGATTGTCGGTAAAAGCCGGGCATTCTATAGATTAGATTGTCAGTAACAGCCGGGCATTCTATAGATTAGATTGTCAGTAACAGCCAGGCATTCTATGGATTAGATTGTCAGTAAAAGCCGGGCATTCTATAGATTAGATTGTCAGTAACAGCCAGGCATTCTATAGATTAGATTGTCAGTAACAGTCAGACATTCTATAGATAAGATTGTCAGTAACAGTCAGACATTCTATAGATAAGATTGTCAGTAACAGTTAGACAATCTACAGATTGGCTGAATAGTGAGGTATTCAATAGAATGCACAGTCTCCTTGTCGCACTACACCATGTGGTTATGCTGCTAGGTGAGTTCTTTCAGCACCCAACCTGTGCAGAGGACCTGGCCATTATGCAGTAATTCCAATGCTTGAGCAGACAGGTTGCCCTGAGCATGCTGGGAGTCCTAGGCCTCCTTAGTCCGCCTCGTAGTTATATTTATATAAATAGCATTTTAGCAAATCACATAGAGATGTATAGAATCGTATACTGTATACACGTATAGACGTGAACAGTGTCTGAAGGCTTTTCTTCCTCCCAACTGAGTGTTTGTATAAACGAGGGAGAGGACAGAGGCTCAATAGTAATTAAAGTGAACTGGAGTGCTTATCTATCCAAATCTCATATTACAGAGGGCAACCGTGATCTAATCAACGGGCTGAGGTCAGGCATCAGACAGCGAAGAAAATCTATAAGGAGTTGATAGTCTGTTCCCAAATCAGGAAGGGAAACTGAGAAGGTTAGCGTAAGGAACGAGACACAAAAATATCAACAGGTAGAATTGTTTAAATACTTCTAGCACCCCCCATGGCATTAGAGCAGCAGTTGAATAAAGTCTCATGACAGTCACAGTCATCACTCAAAACATGCAAACAAATGCATTATAAAATGTATTAGCAAAAAAATAAACAAAAAACAAAAAACAGTTGCAGTAAAGAAAGTTAATTTCTCATAAGTTCTTGAAATACTTGATTTTGTAAAACACGTGTTAACACAGAAAAGCCATAACACAATGGAGATAAAAACTATACGCGATGATTATTTGGCCAAAAACATCTAAAGATCAGGATCACCCATTCTACAGAACTCATTCACATAGAATGTATATCGGGTTAAGATTTAGAAATATTTTAAATCAAACTTTGAAGTATTTTAAAAATCTAGCTGAAGGATGACTATTTTGAGTGCAGATGGAACGAAGTGCTCCATGTGGACTTGTCAAAAAACAAACCAAGTCTTACCAAAGTAACTGCTACCATGACACGGCCAAGCAACCATACTGAAACATTCAACATGAACGGTACATTACTACAGGCTACTGATACCCGATGGTCGACCAATGCAACCATACGGCCAAGCAACCATACTGAAACATTCAACATGAACGGTACATTACTACAGGCTACTGATACCCAATGGGCGACCAATGCAACCATACGGCCAAGCAACCATACTGAAACATTCAACATGAACTGTACATTACTACAGGCTACTGATACCCAATGGGCGACCAATGCAACCATACGGCCAAGCAACCATACTGAAACATTCAACATGAACGGTACATTACTACAGGCCACTGATACCCAATGGTCGACCGATGCAACCATACGGCCAAGCAACCATACTGAAACATTCAACATGAACTGTACATTACTACAGGCTACTGATACCCAATGGGCGACCAATGCAACCATACGGCCAAGCAACCATACTGAAACATTCAACATGAACTGTACATTACTACAGGCTACTGATACCCAATGGGCGACCAATGCAACCATACGGCCAAGCAACCATACTGAAACATTCAACATGAACGGTACATTACTACAGGCTACTGATACCCAATGGGCGACCAATGCAACCATACGGCCAAGCAACCATACTGAAACATTCAACATGAACTGTACATTACTACAGGCTACTGATACCCAATGGGCGACCAATGCAACCATACGGCCAAGCAACCATACTGAAACATTCAACATGAACGGTACATTACTACAGGCCACTGATACCCAATGGTCGACCGATGCAACCATACTGCCAAGCAACCATACTGAAACATTCAACATGAACTGTACATTACTACAGGCTACTGATACCCAATGGGCGACCAATGCAACCATACGGCCAAGCAACCATACTGAAACATTCAACATGAACTGTACATTACTACAGGCTACTGATACCCAATGGGCGACCAATGCAACCATACGGCCAAGCAACCATACTGAAACATTCAACATGAACGGTACATTACTACAGGCTACTGATACCCAATGGGCGACCAATGCAACCATACGGCCAAGCAACCATACTGAAACATTCAACATGAACTGTACATTACTACAGGCTACTGATACCCAATGGGCGACCAATGCAACCATACGGCCAAGCAACCATACTGAAACATTCAACATGAACTGTACATTACTACAGGCCACTGATACCCAATGGTCGACCAATGCAACCATACGGCCAAGCAACCATGCTGAAACATTCAACATGAACTGTACATTACTACAGGCTACTGATACCCAATGGTCGACCATTAGACGAATGTTCAAACACCTCCAGTGTCATTATTGGAGCTTATTTTCAAGGGCTCCATTTTGGAAAGGTATTTACCCTTCTGAGTCAGAAAGCGACAAGAAATTAATTGCTCTGCCTTCTCAAAACATTAAAGTGGGTCGATCATCCACAATAATGCAAAAAAAAAAGTCTAATAGTTAGGTATGAAATTCCACCCCTCCCCCCACCAGACCATCACTTCCTCCACCTCCAATATGGCCGCCACATTAGATGACAGAGTCCAAACCAAAACAGCATATGGTATATTGCGCAGTGTTTTGTATATTGCTTCAATAAGCATGTTGGGATTTCAGTGTCATATATAACTACGCCAATGTCATAAGAGTAAAGGCCGAGGAAGTCCGAATCATTGAGTTAGGAACACCATCAAGCTATACGTTTGCTGACGCTGTGGGTAGCTCAGTGTATACACGAAAAGCTAGTCAATGTAGCACAAGCTAATTTTAATGTCGGACAAGCTACAAAATAACAATTGTCACGTAGCACCACACTGCCTGCCCTAATTTATTTCTGTAACATTTCCTATAAAGTGCCCTTATCTGGAGCGCTTCACACACCGGTAACAAATTATCGCAGGTATTGTTACAGAGAGAGGGATATATATTAAGACACACCAGCACATAATGATCTATCTGCGGTCCGTTTCACGTTCTCGCCATTATTTATTTATGCCGCGCAATCGTACACTGAAGTGATAGGAATGCAATCAAACTGACAGCAAATATTTCTTATCGGATATGCCTGCAGATCGGCATAACACTCTGAAAGGGTTATACACCGGGTTCTAACAGGATCCCGCAATGTCTGCTCGTCAAGACCCTTGTCAGCCCCCACTGCTCACAATAATCGTTAGCAGAATGTATTGCTGGAAAACATTTTTATCTGTAATTGTAGGATTTTTATTTATTTTTGTAGGGGAGGAGCATAGCGAGACCAATAATAAAGGATACATAGCAACAATGTGTAAGTTAACACAACTAGTTTAGACACTTTCTTTGGCTTGCAAACTTCTAGACAATTCTATCATATTTGACACCAGATCCCGCAGGGGCCAACACATGATAACCTAGAGAAACTTGAAGGAAGGATCCAGTTATCTCCTAATGCAGGAATTTCAAAGTATCTAATTTATTTTGTAATATTTTGTTATCTCTACGGAATTTGCTGGCGCTATATAAATAATAAAATAATAATAATAATTATATAATGGTTTTCTGCGTCACCGTCGCCCATTGCTGCTCCGGCTATTGCTTCTTCATTAGCCCAGGCAGCCCAGAGTGGATGGGTTACTGGGGACCCTGGTTTAGCATTAAAAGAACACTGTAGTGTTAGGAATAAACAAGGAACATATAGCTCCTGCCATGTAAAATATAAAACAATAATAATTATCTCCCTTGGCTCTGCCGCGACCTCCAACACGATTTGCATCATCCAAGAGACGTGCCTCCAAAATAATGGGCCGATCCAGTGCTCCAAAGATAAGAGCATTGGGAAATGTAGGCGCATGCGTGGCGCTCACCGTGATGTGACTGCAATTCCTCCACAGAGAATCATTGTATTTAATTATTCTGTATGACCGACCGTGACGACACTGCGCACGCACATTTGATGTCACAACATGAGAGTCGGAAACAAAAATTCCCAGCTCGCATAAGGGCCTGGAGGCATTGCTTGAAGCTGCACATCCTAGCCTTTGAATTTGCTTTATATTGGGTTTTGGGAGGTCGGACCGGGTAGCAGTACTGCAGGAACTATAACAACTTCAATAAGACGAAGTTAGTTGTTAATGTAGTTACAGCGTCCCTTTAAAACTCTAAAAATAATTTAATGCTGAATGGGAGGAGAAAGCTAGGGGACTCGAAACACTATAACCACTTAAATGAAATGAAGTGGTTATGGTGCCTACTGTGTCACTTTAATTAACCCCTTAAGGACACATGACGTGTGAGACACGTCATGATTCCCTTTTATTCCAGAAGTTTGGTCCTTAAGGGGTTAAAGGGAAACTCCAGGCACCCAGACCATTTCTGCCCATTGGAGTGGTCTGGGTGCCAACTCCCACTACCCTTAACCCTGCTAGTGTAATTATTGCAGTTTTTTATAAACTGCAATAATTACCTTGCAGGGTTAACTCCACCTCTAGTGGCTGTCTACAAGAGGCGCTAGAGCGTCTCTGGACGTCCTCACGCTGTGTGAGGATCTCCAGCGTCGCTCAAATTTTCAATGCTTTCCTATAGGGAGCGCTATGCGCATTAGGTCTCCCCAGCCGGTGGGCGGGATCAGTCTCGCCCACCGGCCGACGCAATCAGAGGGAGGAGCGGCGCGGAGGAAGAAGCAGCGACGTGGGACATCGGCGGGGCCTCAGGTAAATGACTGAAGGGGTTTTCACCCCTTCAGCAACCGGGGATTGGGAATAACAAATCCCAGACAAATATAATGCAGTTAACTAGATATTGTGTCCCACAGTACATCGTCAATATATGGATACTTTTGGACTTAATATCGTCATCAGGAGTTTTTACATGAGCAAATGCTGCAAGACGTACCCAGTGATTCTATTGTTTTATTAATTAACTATTATCCAAACAAATCCCCCAACATAAAGCTCTCGACTGTACACGGTCTCCCTTCTCCAGAAAACTGACAATGCTTTTCTAATAACTTCATCGCCTTATCCAGGTTCTATCGAGACATGTTACTGGTTAAAGAAAGTGATTTTTTTTTTCCATGTTGAAGACATGAGCTGAGATTTTTATCTCGAAGAGAGAACTTCCTCCACAAATTGTCTGACAGCATCAATATTCTGCGGCACAGCTTATGTAAGAAACAGAGGAGCCTATTCATTAAAATGAAAATGAGAACATTGGAATACAGGCTGATTATTCACCAAAAGTGGGTCTTTTATTTAATTTTTTTGCAAGCGGCTTATTCACGGAAGGAATATCTGCATATATTTGCAGATGTGCCTAACGCAGGATAACCTGCTGGGTTCTTTCTTTCCTCATTTTTGCAACCAGCAATTTCAATTAATCTTAAGTGCATGACCAGCTAATTCATCAAAGTTGTGTTGAATGCGAAAATGATTTCATGCACGTGACGTGCATCATGTTATAGAAATCTTACGAAGAAGAAAAAAGAAAAAAAAATACATTAAAATCGGAAAATCAATATTTCCAAATAAAGACTCCTATATGTGAAAGATGAAAGCAGAGATCACTGTCGCTGCTTCGGTACCTCTTCTAAGCCTGAGCTGTCAATCACGGCTTTGTAAGTGCAGAAAATAAAATCTATCACTTAGCTTATAAAAAAAAAAACTGGGTAGAAAAATATTCAAAGTGTGGAATGTTTATATTTATACTTCTTCTGGTTTAACAGAATAAAAACAAACAAAAAAAATAATTAAAAATAAACCTTACTTAAACACAATATTCATTCAAATTTGGAATCTATGTATGCAGTAATGATAAGGATAAGTGTATACATAGTTTATATGTTTTTACAACAATTAAAAGGCAACTGTTAACTACAAGACTTTTTAATATGATGTTTACTTATTCTCATACTTAACCAATATATTTGTAAAATGTGAAAAGTAAAATTAAATGCAGAAATTCACATATTTTTATCCTCCATCTCAGCTCACTACCAATCATTGTTATAAACAGGTCCTTTGGATCTGGCAGTCAGCATAGAGAGAGCAGACAGAGAGGAGGAGAAATGAAACAATGTTTTATCTCTTCATTTGCAATGTTTGTCATTTGCGAAATCTTTAGCATACTAAAGAATAAAAGAGACTCGCATAAAAAAGGTTAACGTTAACACCCGTTATAGATGGTTTTTAAAGCGTTAATTCTAGGGAAGTGACATTTCCCCTATAGGATTTAAATCTAGGCAAATCATTTGTCTGTAATTTGGAAATACTGGCATTCATTGTGAGCACTGAATTTGACATTCGGGCGTTATGTGGCCTTAGTAATTTTAGGGTAAAAGAGGATCAGGCTCCAAACAAGTCAGTGATGTGCTTTGGAGTTATAATAAGGGGTTTTAGAAAGCTGTGAGTTGGGATTAGTGTTAGAATATTGTATTGTGGATGGAATTAAGTTCAAGCCTTGGTTACAATTTATTGATACGGCTAAAGCGCTTGGTGTGAAGAGATTAAGGTTTACCTGTCAGGGTTGGGCTAGGTGTGTAGACTTAGTGATGGTGATACATTAAGGAAGACATTAATAAATCAATATATGAAGCCAGTTGAGGTAGATGGCACAGAATTTGTAAGTCATTTCAATGTGATAAAGGGAAGCCACAATTTGCTCCTCGATATAATCACTGTCATTGTCAACAAGATTTGAGTACAATATGGTAGAAACAGCTCCTTACCTGACAGTTGCCCACACAGTGTGAAATCATTTCAGAAATTAGTGCCAACTGGCAGTAGTTTTGGGAATTGTTCGTATCTGCCAATCAATCCAATATTTATCAACCTGAGTGAGCCAAGGATGGAGGATACAAATGTCAGAGTGATAGTGACCTAATCCTTGATATATCCTGGCAGAGACTAGACAGGATTTGGCCAGCCGAGGGTATGGCAAGAGAGATATAACTAGGGAGTAATCTGGACCAACAGATCAAAGTGGTGGTGCCCAACATTCCGCGATGGATTCTATGGAGTGGATTCTTTAGACTCCTCAGATATGCCAGTCTCAAAGTTAGAGTCAAATTTTACATCATAAAATGTAATGATGCTCAAGTGGAACGGACACCTCACTACTTCACCAGAATCTTAATGAATATAAAAATTGGGGAGGGGAAGGAGATGCCACATGACCAATGTAAAGGCAGCAAAATGGCCAACAGCCATGTGAGAAATTCAACATGATCTTGTATATTACACTGTGAGCTATCAAACTGTAACAGGACCGAATCATTGTCCAGAGAATGGCATTTCTTTGTAATTAAAACCCAATACACATTTAACAAACTGCGTGCTAGGTTTAGAAAAACAATATTATAATGGTTGTAAAAAAAGTATAAAAATAAAGTATTTACTATTGGCTTTTCATATCTCTAATCTAGGCACATGATTTCAGTTACAAATATTAAGGAAAACGATGTACAATGTAATTAGAAATGTTAAATATTGAATATTTCAAATCTTCTCATTTCTAAATTCAAATATGGCAAAGCAAAGAGTTTGAATATACCCAATACCAAGTCGTAGGCAAGGATGGTCGAACATCTGGCACAAGGTTCGTGAAGTAAACCTAGAGGATTGTAGAAGGTCTATAATGGCAACCACTGAATGAGATTAACATGTAATTCATCATAAATCCAAAGTGTATTTTAAGTAAATTTGAAATTTTAGACCCAAAGAGCTGGACTGATATTTCTCCTAATGAGCTAATTTGGCTTAAAATTTAAAATCCCTTTTCCTGATCAAACGTGGTTTGGGGTTAGCTCCTCCCCTCGCGGCAGAAAGGACAGCAAATAGAACTCTGAGATTGGTATAAATAGACGCACCCCCTCCCCATCAGGCAGTCTCATGACAGTTCACACTTTATTCATTTATTTATATGTCTTGTGGTGATTTATTTGCTAAGTATCAAAATGTTGTAAACAAACTGAATTGCAAAGGTTTGGCCAAATTCAGAAGAAAAAAAATCCGCTCTGAAACAAAATAGACACCTAAATGGAACGGACATGTGCAAAACAACGTTCAATATGAAAGACATCTTCATAACAACCTCACTCGACCTCCATTTTACTTGAGGTCGTATGGAAGCTCCAGGGGTTGTGTGGTTATAAAATATTCCTTCCATTACGATTTAACAGATTAAACTCTGGGACCGAAGTAAAAACACTTAGATTTGCATGAGTTAACAAAAAAAAAGATCATCACAAGAAAGGGGGGGGGGGGGGCGGGGGGTAGGATTGAAAGGGAGGGTTAAAAGGATAAGGGTCCTTAAACAATTTATCTCCCTGCCCCTCTAAATCCGGCAGGTGTTGGTTAGGTTGGACTGGAAGCGACAGATTAGATTGCATCTGTCTGGAGAGAGTAGAAAATGGTGCAGCTTGATGGCCAAAGGAAATTTAATTACTTCTTGTTGTTGTGATAATATCAGCTTTCCTTGCTAAAGCAATGCGCTACTGCCAGTATCAGAAAGACTGACACAGTAATAGGCATTTTATAAACATGGCGATGCGTTAACCCCTGCGTCCTTTACAAATCGCCTCTGTATTGATAACAGCACCTGGTGAGAGAGGTTGAGGACAAATAGAAAGCAGGAAATTTGATCGCCTGTCTTGCTGTAGCCAGAACTCGTCTACAAACCTTTGTCTTAATATTTTTTAAGGTTGTGTTATTACTCCAAGTGGCTTCAGGGCGTAGGATAAAAAATAGGGCTCATATTATTTGTTCCCAATGTTCTGTTAGAAAAACGCCAATTCTCCACGCACTCACCACGCTTTATGAATGAAAAAAAAATAGTAACCAGCATTGCACATACTGTACATGAAGCATTTGTAGAATTATCCCTGGTATCAGTCAATTAGCAAAGCGAAGCAGGATTTGTCTCACTGCAGAGAGATTTTAAGTTCTGATGATATATTTTTCACTCCAATCGTGCTACCCCACAGGTTACACATCAATGACCAGGTGGCACAAAAGAATGTGCTGGTTAGCAATGCCTCCCCTTGAAATCTGAGTACGTATCTCATTATGGAACTTCATAATTCATTATAAATCAGGATTCCATTATTTATCAGCCTCAACCCATGCCCAGCCTTTCCATAATTAAACAGGAATGTGAATCAAATACGCGCACAATTTTATTATTTATCGTTAGACTAAAGGCACTCACTTTACAAAGCAGGTTTGCTCAGTATATTCACTATATGAATGCAAGACGAACAAAGCTTAATTTCCTAATTAGTGGCCATTTGCTTTGCCCAGGCCCTGTTGGTATATGTAGCCGCCTGCATCGGCAGTCTGAGTACGGCAGTCGTCTTTGTTCTGTTTGTAACACACTGTTAATGGATTTATGGTTTTTAATGAATCATTAAATGCTAAGTTTTATTGATCAGTTCTTGTGATTCAGATACGAGTGTTTGAACTGCGTGTCTGGGCTGTGAACTGCACAATATCCGTGCTTTTAATTCTTCACTGCAGTCACCATCCAGGTATCCTAACCGAAAAACTGTCATCATCCTCAGCCAGGACCAAATCCTCTTATCATGGAGGCATAGGAATATCATCCCCAGCTAGAAGCCAATCTAAACAGTTATGTCCTATCATGAAGTCGTACAGCCATCATGCCCAGCCAGAATCAAATACACCCTCATCATCCTCAGCCAGAATCACGCCTAGCCAGCTACAAACGAACCGGTATAACATGAAGATGCTGGTGAATATAGTAACTTGGATTCATTTAAACCATTATGCAGTCATGGTTTTATCCACAGCAATAATGAGACAGACAGACACAGACAGACAGGTCTTGTAGATGATAAACTCGCTGTAGTAGAGCTTCCTTCACCCCTTGTATCTGTTAGCGTTATTTTGTTTGACAATTACTTGCTGCGGTATATACCTATTGTGTAGTGTGTGTGCTTATGTTAGTGCTACAAATGCTAATTAAAGAATAAAACAAATGTACACATTGCATTTTAACACAAACAAACACCGGAAGGCTCACCGTCCCTTAACCCTGCACACACAGAGCCACTGACATAATAACTCTGTACACAGTGACCCACACACATACCCACTGCTAATGGTGTATAGGACTGTCACACAACATACCTACACTCACTTGGAAGCACATCAAAATGCGGAATTTACAATGTTACCGCAATAATTCTCCAGGCAGTCTCCGCCATATAACCCTATAATGATTTTATCCTGCTTGACCTTTCCACCATAACACTAGCTATTATCTGTGATGGGGCAGTTGGTAGGCTTGTAATGAACTGGGGATATCTCTGCAGATCACCCGCCACGGTCCAGGTCACTGTGAGCTGATAGCTGGGCCATAACGTTATAGCGTTCTTATTTCTCTCTCTGCTGTGAACCCCCGTCTGCAGCACCAGTTCCACCACATCCCCCTCCTCATCGCTCAAATGTCCCCACCATGGCGCTGCAGATAATCTCCCTGCAGCACGGCAAGCCCCGGGTCACATTCAATCTCAGCCCGACACACTACAATGCCATCCTGGCATCGGTCCCAATCATAATTACCATGGCTCAGGCCGCAGGAAAAGACGATTGGTAGAGAGAGAGCTCTCAAAGCTCGGTTACATTTTATAAGTGGGGTTAACTTCTCTGTCTGTGATAACCAGCTTATTTTTACCAGGGATTTCATAACAATTACAATTACTTTTATAGTGCCAACACATTCCACAGCGGTGTACAACATATTCTAAGAAATCATGTTTCACATTCAGGAACAGTAGGGGAAGAGGGCCCTGCCTAAAGAGGGTATAGCCTAAAGAGAATAAATCGAAAGAGCAAATTTGCTTATATTTACAGAGGGGTGTGAAAACCCTTTTATATTTACCAGGGGGTGTGATAGCCAGTTTTTATTTACCGAGGGGCGTGATAGCCATCTTATATTTACCAAGGGGTGTGAAACCAGTTTATATTTACCTGGGAGAGTGATAACCAGTTTATATTTACCAGGAGGCGTGATAACCGGTTTGTATTTACCAGGGGGTGTGGTAACCAGTTTATATTTACTAAGTGGTGAGATACCACTTTATATTTAACAGGGGGTGTGATAACCATCTTATATTTACCAAGGGGTGAGATACCATCTTATATTTACCAAGGGGTGAGATACCAGTTTATATTTACCAGGGTGTGTGATAACAATCTTAGATTTACCAAGGGGTGAGATACCAGTTTGTATTTACCAGGGGGTGTGATAACCATCTTATATTTACCAGGGGGTGAGATACCATCTTATATTTACCAAGGGGTGAGATACCAGTTTATATTTACCAGGGGGTGTGATAACCATCTTATATTTACCAAGGGGTGAGATACCATCTTATATTTACCAAGGGGTGAGATACCAGTTTATATTTATCAAGGGGTGAGATACCAGTTTATGTTTATGTTAAGTGATCATATAATAAATTTATAAATTAAGATTGATAACACTAAACTGCATACAGTTGTTCATATAGTTCCCTTAACATTGCTATATTTTACACAAAGATGTCTAATCAGGCGTCATTAAAGGGACAGCAGCGTGACTCTATCATTAATATATTTGTGTTCTTTTAGTCTCACGCTGTGAACATAATGCCAGGTTGCAGATGGCGTGGAAACACAGCGCAACAAAATGATATAACAAGTTCTGCATTTCTGTTTTGGCCATGAATGCGAATCTCTGTTATTATTATCACCGTTACATTATATTATTATATATTACTATGTGCTTACGTAATACATCAGCACAGACCCTACATGTCTTGCAATATCCCCGACTTTCTACACAACTCCCCAATGTCTAAACAATATATCATATACACTATGCTATAAAGGGGGAGGTTTCTAAAGGTTACTGCTCGATATTAAACATTAAAATACTGAGGAGCTCGTCAGTGAAAACCCAGAACTGGTATATGCGTGTAAATATCCCGGTCACTCAGCATAGTACACTACAGTGTACAGGATTCCATTGATACATTGGGACAGTCAAATCGCCAGCCATTGCAAAAATTCACTTTTTATACACAGGTTTGTTAGGGGTTTTTCCCCTCAAAAAAATATGACGTATTACCTCTTTATTCTGGTGACTGCACACACAGCCGACCTACTCACCATATTAAAGGGATAGAACAGCCAGTTAGCATAGATTTTAATGTATACAAGTGACGGGGATGTTGCCTGCACATTGCATAGAATAAGGATATAAATATCTGAAGGTGACCTTGTCAGCCACATGTTAAATGGATGACAGGTTTAGAGTAGGGGACACCAGGCAGCAGAGCTCTCTAGGAGGGAGACAGCATGATGTAAGTCTGAGTTTGTCGCGATGTAACTCGGGATGAGGGTTAGAGTACAGTTTTGGTGTAACTATGTATCCCACATATACTATAAATCCTAATCTTATTACACAGCGATACGTAATCTGCAGTAGATAATGAGACCGCCAGCATTTATTATTAAACAGGTAATAACACTACCATATAAAGATTGTTATTATTAGTATCTGTATAGCGCCAACATATTCCACATGATAGAATCTAGACATTTAGAGATTGTCAAACTGTTCTAGTGATATACAGTAAATAGGACCCCCATCTGATACTTTTAGTAGTGTGTGTGTGTGGAACTGCACTCACTCCCATAAATCTGAGCCAGGGTGCTTGCTGAACCGGAATCAAACAGCAGATTTCCAAAAATTAATAAAATAATAGAGGTCCAGGCACTCGGTTCAAGACAGGTACTTTATCAAGAACCACAACAGCTTTTCGACCCCAAAAGGTCTTTGTCAAGCTTGACAAAGACCTTTTGGGGTCGAAAAGCTGTTGTGGTTCTTGATAAAGTACCTGTCTTGAACCAAGGAGTGCCTGGACCTCTATTATTCCCCATCTGATACTGTCACAATCACCTTCAGTGTTTCAGGGCAAAATAATCAGAAACCCCCAAACTAAATGAACACACCATGCACAGCCCGATTTACAGTTTGTAGCAGAGAATATGGGAATTCCTTTTCCTTTTCCATGAGATTTTATATGGACTCTGACTACTTGACTACTGACTACTCATATCGACTGTACGTGTGAATTTTTCTATAGCCTCCATCAGGCTGTCACTATTAATTCACTTGTAATTTTCGACAATTCTCAGTTTAGTGCATAGCTCTGCATGCTTAATTCCATACTACCATTAAACACCCACCCTTCTAAACCATTTTACTGAAATGATACCTTATTTAAGATTTATATTGTGTCTGATTATTAAATAATAAAGATCTGTATGGAAAAATAGCTACACACTGTGCTCTATTGCCTTATGTTAAGTATAGATATCACAAATCAAAAATGCAAGGAAATAAAATGTTAAAAATCGGCTGGTAAGGTCACCTTAGAACCAATGGTCTGTTGGTGTGCTGAATTTATTTTATATCCTTAAAATCAAATCTAGAAAATATACAATATTGTTAACCCCTTAAGGACACAACTTCTGGAATAAAAGGGAATCATGATGGAATATTTCCGTCGTCTGTCCTTAAGGGGTTAAATATAAGGAAGGGATGTGAACAGGTGAAAGATTCGTTTTGTTTTGATTTTGTTAATTTTGGTCCAAGAATTTAGTTCATTTCTGAAATTTGGAAGCCCATTATTCTCTATGAGGAATGAATGAATGAAGGTGTCAGTCACAAAGTTACAATGTATTACTTTAGGGTGTTATCTGCTAAACTGCTAAAAAGCCGTTCTAATTTTGATCTTTCAGCTGTTTAATACGTAACTCTATAATTTGCTATCCTTACGTAGAATTGCTATAAGAATACCTATTACCAAATAAGGGAGCTATTTGTTAAATAGTGCCCTAATGGGGTACCCTTAAATTTGGCAATTCCATGTAGGGAACCCGTTACCAAATAAGGGAGCTATTTGTTAAATAGTGCCCTAATGGGGTACCCTTAAATTTGGCAATC
This sequence comes from Pelobates fuscus, assembly GCF_036172605.1. Classification (NCBI taxonomy): domain Eukaryota; kingdom Metazoa; phylum Chordata; class Amphibia; order Anura; family Pelobatidae; genus Pelobates; species Pelobates fuscus. Next base: position 377,305,548 of record NC_086321.1, read on the forward strand.
CGACGTTATGAACCTATTACCAAATAAGGGAGCTATTTGTTAAACAGTGCCCTAATGGGGTACCCTTAAATTTGGCAATTCCATGTAGGGAACCCGTTACCAAATAAGGGAGCTATTTGTTAAATAGTGCCCTAATGGGGTACCCTTAAATTTGGCAATCCGACGTTATGAACCTATTACCAAATAAGGGAGCTATTTGTTAAACCGTGCCCTAATGGGGTACCCTTAAATTTGGCAATTCCATGTAGGGAACCCGTTACCAAATAAGGGAGCTATTTGTTAAATAGTGCCCTAATGGGGTACCCTTAAATTTGGCAATCCGACGTTATGAACCTATTACCAAATAAGGGAGCTATTTGTTAAACAGTGCCCTAATGGGGTACCCTTAAATTTGGCAATTCCATGTAGGGAACCCGTTACCAAATAAGGGAGCTATTTGTTAAATAGTGCCCTAATGGGGTACCCTTAAATTTGGCAATCCGACGTTATGAACCTATTACCAAATAAGGGAGCTATTTGTTAAACCGTGCCCTAATGGGGTACCCTTAAATTTGGCAATTCCATGTAGGGAACCCGTTACCAAATAAGGGAGCTATTTGTTAAATAGTGCCCTAATGGGGTACCCTTAAATTTGGCAATCCGACGTTATGAACCTATTACCAAATAAGGGAGCTATTTGTTAAACAGTGCCCTAATGGGGTACCCTTAAATTTGGCAATTCCATGTAGGGAACCCGTTACCAAATAAGGGAGCTATTTGTTAAACAGTGCCCTAATCGGGTAACCTTACATTTGGCAATCCGACGTAGGGAACCTATTACCAAATAAGGAAACTATTTGTTAAACAGTGCCCTAATGGGGTAACCTTACATTTGGCAATCCGACGTACGGAACCTATTACCAAATAAGGAAGCTATTTGTTAAACAGTGCCCTAATCGGGTAACCTTACATTTGGCAATCCGACGTAGGGAACCTATTACCAAATAAGGAAACTATTTGTTAAACAGTGCCCTAATGGGGTAACCTTACATTTGGCAATCCGACGTAGGGAACCTGTTACCAATTAAGGGAGCTATTTGTTAAACAGTGCCCTAATCGGGTAACCTTACATTTGGCATTCCGACGTAGGGAACCTATTACCAAATAAGGAAACTATTTGTTAAACAGTGCCCTAATCGGGTAACCTTACATTTGGCAATCCGACGTAGGGAACCTATTACCAAATAAGGAAACTATTTGTTAAACAGTGCCCTAATCGGGTAACCTTACATTTGGCAATCCGACGTACGGAACCTATTACCAAATAAGGAAGCTATTTGTTAAACAGTGCCCTAATCGGGTAACCTTACATTTGGCAATCCGACGTAGGGAACCTATTACCAAATAAGGAAACTATTTGTTAAACAGTGCCCTAATGGGGTAACCTTACATTTGGCAATCCGACGTAGGGAACCTGTTACCAATTAAGGGAGCTATTTGTTAAACAGTGCCCTAATCGGGTAACCTTACATTTGGCATTCCGACGTAGGGAACCTATTACCAAATAAGGAAACTATTTGTTAAACAGTGCCCTAATCGGGTAACCTTACATTTGGCAATCCGACGTAGGGAACCTATTACCAAATAAGGAAACTATTTGTTAAACAGTGCCCTAATGGGGTAACCTTACATTTGGCAATCCGACGTAGGGAACCTGTTACCAATTAAGGGAGCTATTTGTTAAACAGTGCCCTAATCGGGTAACCTTACATTTGGCAATCCGACGTAGGGAACCTATTACCAAATAAGGAAACTATTTGTTAAACAGTGCCCTAATGGGGTAACCTTACATTTGGCAATCCGACGTAGGGAACCTATTACCAAATAAGGGAGCTATTTGTTAAACAGTGCCCTAATGGGGTAACCTTACATTTGGCAATCCGACGTAGGGAACCTATTACCAAATAAGGGAGCTATTTGTTAAACAGTGCCCTAATGGGGTACCCTTAAATTTGGCAATCCGACATAGGGAACCTGTTACCAAATAAGGGAGCTATTTGTTAAACAGTGCCCTAATGGGGTAACCTTACATTTGGCAATCCGACGTAGGGAACCCGTTACCAAATAAGGGAGCTATTTGTTAAACAGTGCCCTAATCGGATAACCTTACATTTGGCAATCCGACGTAGGGAACCTATTACCAAATAAGGGAGCTATTTGTTAAATAGTGCCCTAATGGGGTACCCTTAAATTTGGCAATCCGACGTTATGAACCTATTACCAAATAAGGGAGCTATTTGTTAAACAGTGCCCTAATGGGGTACCCTTAAATTTGGCAATTCCATGTAGGGAACCCGTTACCAAATAAGGGAGCTATTTGTTAAACAGTGCCCTAATCGGGTAACCTTACATTTGGCAATCCGACGTAGGGAACCTATTACCAAATAAGGAAACTATTTGTTAAACAGTGCCCTAATGGGGTAACCTTACATTTGGCAATCCGACGTACGGAACCTATTACCAAATAAGGAAGCTATTTGTTAAACAGTGCCCTAATCGGGTAACCTTACATTTGGCAATCCGACGTAGGGAACCTATTACCAAATAAGGAAACTATTTGTTAAACAGTGCCCTAATGGGGTAACCTTACATTTGGCAATCCGACGTAGGGAACCTGTTACCAATTAAGGGAGCTATTTGTTAAACAGTGCCCTAATCGGGTAACCTTACATTTGGCATTCCGACGTAGGGAACCTATTACCAAATAAGGAAACTATTTGTTAAACAGTGCCCTAATCGGGTAACCTTACATTTGGCAATCCGACGTAGGGAACCTATTACCAAATAAGGAAACTATTTGTTAAACAGTGCCCTAATGGGGTAACCTTACATTTGGCAATCCGACGTAGGGAACCTGTTACCAATTAAGGGAGCTATTTGTTCAACAGTGCCCTAATCGGGTAACCTTACATTTGGCAATCCGACGTAGGGAACCTATTACCAAATAAGGAAACTATTTGTTAAACAGTGCCCTAATGGGGTAACCTTACATTTGGCAATCCGACGTAGGGAACCTATTACCAGATAAGGGAGCTATTTGTTAAACAGTGCCCTAATGGGGTAACCTTACATTTGGCAATCCGACGTAGGGAACCTATTACCAAATAAGGGAGCTATTTGTTAAACAGTGCCCTAATGGGGTACCCTTAAATTTGGCAATCCGACATAGGGAACCTGTTACCAAATAAGGGAGCTATTTGTTAAACAGTGCCCTAATGGGGTAACCTTACATTTGGCAATCCGACGTAGGGAACCCGTTACCAAATAAGGGAGCTATTTGTTAAACAGTGCCCTAATCGGATAACCTTACATTTGGCAATCCGACGTAGGGAACCTATTACCAAATAAGGGAGCTATTTGTTAAACAGTGCCCCAATGGGATACCATTAAATTTGGCAATCCAACATAGGGAACCTATTACCAAATAAGGGGGCTATTTGTTAAACAGTGCCCCAATGGGATACCATTAAATTTGGCAATCCGACATAGGGAACCTGTTACCAAATAAGGGAGCTATTTGTTAAACAGTGCCCTAATGGGGTACCCTTACATTTGGCAATCCAACTAAGGGAACCTATTACCAAATAACGGAGCTATTTGTTAAATAGTGCCCTAATGGGCACTTTCATTTTTGATTTACGTCCATTCGGAAATTCAGATAATTTGGGGTTCTCTTGTCAGAGCCCATTTTTGTCTAGTAGCAGCTACCCCCAAAACGGTATCAAACGGCTGAGATGAGTCTTATAGTAACTATAATAACTTATAGTTTCTTAAATTAACCCTTAAAGAGAACTATTAACCTTTTATATTATATGTGACGTACATTGCAATCTGGAAGATGTCACATTATTTAACAATATTACCTTATTAGCGAAAGAGGCTGGCACACAAACAGTTACAGCTAGTCTAGAGTCCGGCCATTGTACCGTTGTGGCTCAGAGTGTTAGGGAATTAACGTGTAATTAAGGTTCATTGACACAAGTATTATTTTGCAACTTGGACTCCCTGGAGCTCTGAAAAATCAAAGTGAGTGTCAATGAGCCTTAATTACACTTAAAATCTCCCCTGACTCGGAGCTACGATAGCAGAGGAACACGCAGGCCGCTCTCCAAACCTCAAACTCTGCGTGTTTATAATCATTATCGCAAAGGTTCCACTCTATTTAGGACTTCTATATAGTATATCACAGGCATATATGAAGCAATATAACCCCTTAACTTCATTGTGTTCATGAAATACGTTCTATATAGCGTCTGCTGGAAAAAAATAAATCCTGTTTAATATCATATAATATCACGATATGACGGCCTAGCGGTTAAAGTGCACCTGTCAGGGCAAACATGAATTAATGTCATTATATAGAAAATAATATTTTATTCTGGACATTGTGCCGCCAAACTGCAAGAACGCGCATGAACTAAACGCATTATTTATTTCATGGGCTTTTCACCTTTTACCAGCATAATGGTAAATATTTTAAATATGGCATCCAAGAGGTTAATTACTCGTCTAGCCATCGTCAGCCACGTGCTAGGAACGGTTTGATAATGCGCATGTCTGTTTAGATCAGGGTAACTGTCAGCGGGCGTGCAGCTCATTCCCAGAGAACGTCTTTGCGACAGAGCAGGCAGTATCTTTTAAGCTAGACACTTGCTGGTGATTTTGCCGATACAATGCAAAGGCTAAGGCGAGCTTTCCTTCCACACGTTGAAGACATATTAACCATCAGCTAAATATGTCAAAAAGTAGCAAATTAAGTCTATAATAGTCAAGATGGGAAAGTAGCTGAATTAGAGAGAATTCAGTAAATTATTGATTCCTAAATCTTACAATGAGTCAGTGCATTATTAGCCTATATTCCTCATGGACACTGCAGGGGGTTTCTTTAACACAGCCATCACCTTCTGGGGTCTTAGCATTTTGTGACATCACTGCTGGGTATGCAGTGGTCAGGGATTACAGCGGAAGTGAAATAGCTGGTTTGATGTCCCCCGCTGTTGCACCGCCATCTTTGAACATCAACTCTTGGCCTTCATTCATCAGCAGTCCACGTCAGGGCCTCATGCACATGCTTGAGAGTCCAACACTGACGTCTATAGCGGATCCCTTGAAATCACAGCAGCTTCGATAGATATCTGAATATGAGCAACATAACGTCTTATTCCCACATTTGCTAGTGACGGATGTGGGAAGTGACAAAACTTGATGGCGAAGTTCCACTTTTTGTCAAGTTATGTCAATTTGAGACTTTAGCATGAATTGTCTCTACTTTGACATACCAACACAGTCAAAGAATATCATAAGACAATGACATTCTAACACAGTCTTTATGAGCATTTCATAATGATTTTATGGTCATGAAATGCTCTGGTGTGACAGATACGCTACAAGGTACCTGTATACAGAGATTTCAGTTATTGTGTATATATGAATTTATCGTACCGATTCTGCAATATTATATTGTAGTTACAATGCTTATGTGTCCTTTAGTGCTTGTCCGTGCCAATCAATCAGGGACTTGTTTGTAGTATTTATTCTGCTCGTGCCAAAATACATAATATTTCAGGGTATTGATTATTTGTTAGAAACGTGTTTTTGCATCCTTATAGGTATTGAAATTGTTAAAATGTTGCTAAGTCCTCTCTGTCAGCGTTGTGGCTCCCGGAACTCTAAGTATAAAACCCATTAGAGTCTTATAGTTTTTTTACAATCCATTGTAGTCATCTATAGTTTGTGCAAGCCCAATTAAACCATCTGGACAGATTTACTGTTTATTATGCTTAAAGTGAGATATTGGGGGGTTATTCAATATACGGGTACTCTGAAATGTATATTGACCATTGGAATGGACCATTGGACCATTGGAATGGCAAGGCGTAGGGCAAAGTAGTTTATCTGGAAATATTCCTTCTATTATAATGACAGCTTGGCTGTATTACCCCGAATCTTGCCGTACAATTCAGAAGATGTAGCAGTAAGTAACAAATTTAACACCTTCAGTATTCATTCATTTTCATGTATTGAGCTTCATTTGAACGATCCACCTAATTTATCCTGCACCCCAGCACCTGGAATCTAGGTGCGATTTTGGCACATTCCTCAGCAGGGATTCATAAAGTAATGTTAAAAAAAAGAGAGAGAAGAAAACGACGAGAAGTTAACATAGTGACATATTTTGGAATTCTGTTAAAGAACAATTCAGGGTAAAAACTGATCCAAAAAAAGAGGTCCAGAAACCTTTACTCCAATATAAAAACGTGTACTATTGTGCAGACAAGGTCAGGTTACAGCGGTCTCATTTTACGTATTTTGTGTTGCACAGAGCACTTAATCATAGGTCTTATTGCAGGGAATACTTCATCATAAGTCTTATAATTAAGTGTTCTGTGCAACATGAAGTGCGTGACCTGAGGTGGCTCTTACCTGACCTTCTCTTTCTGCGATGGAATACATATTTATATTGGGGCAATGATTCTTGGATCTGCTGGTATGACCATTTGTGCATCCCCCTTTTTTCCTTTGGTTTGGATTTGAGTATTGTGGGAACTGGTGGGTCACCAGGAGAACACTGGATCCTGGGGATCTGCAGTGACACCAAGTTAATGTGAGTTTTTTTTTTAGCTCTTGGGGCTCCCGTCTCACTTCCTTTCTGGCAATAAATTGCGCATGTGGAGGAATCGTCGTGAATGCTCAAAGTGCTGCAATCACAATGAGTTTGTGTGTGCTAGTGAGCTGTGTGTAGTGAGATTATGTGTTTTCCAGTGAGCTGTGTGTAGTAGCTTGTGTGCGCTAGTGAGCTGTGTGTAGTGAGATTGAGTGTGCTAGTGAGCTGTGTGTAGTGAGCTTGTGTTTTCTAGCAAGCTGTGTGTAGTGAGCTTGTGTGTGCTAGTGAGCTGTGTGCAATGAGATTGTTTGTGTTAGTGAGCTGTGTGTACCAAGATTGTGTGTGCTAGTGAGCTTTGTGTAGTGAGCTTGTGTAATGAGATTGTTTGTGTTAGTGAGCTGTGTGTACCAAGATTGTGTGTTTTAGCGAGCTGTGTGTAGTGAGCTTGTGTGTGCTAGGGAGCTGTGTGTAATGAGATTGTTTGTGTTAGTGAGCTGGTGTGTACTAGTGAGCTTGTGTATATATGTTACTGAGGTTTCTGTAGTGAGCTTTGTGATGTGTGTATATCAGTGAGTTTGTGTGTAATAGCTTGTGTGTGTCATTGAGCTGTCTGTTGTGTGCGTCAGTAAGCTTTTTGTAGTAAGATGTATATAGTGAGCTTGTGTGTAGTGAGCCTTATGCAGTGTGTTTGTGTCAGTGAGCTGTCTATAGTGAGCTTGTGTGTAGTGAGCTTTATGCAGTGTGTTTGTGTGTGTGTGTTAGTGAGCTGTCTAGTGAACTGTGTGATTGTGTATGTATATTAGTGAGCTTGTGTGTAGTGAGTTGTGTTTGTATTAGTGTATCTCTGCTCTTTCTGAAGTGAGCTGTAAGTAGTGAGTTTGTGTTTGTGATTGTTCATGTGTATGTCAGGACCAACATTTTAAATAAAAAAACACACACAAAACCTGCCAATGCCCCACCCGATATTAGGTTCTGAATCTGGACACGTTCCTAATGTATCAATTAGGAGAAGGGGGATTTCCTGCTAACCCCTAGGACTTAACAAACGCCATTATCCAGGGCTCCTACAATACAAGTACTGGTGTCTACCTTTTAGGACTATTGCTGTTCTGTGTTTGCTGTATATAATGGGGTCTGCAATTCATATCAGTTAAGTATGTGGGAGCGATGCCCCATGGCATCTATCTCTCCCCTAGGTCCACCATCCTAAATGTGTCAAGGCCTTTTCTATGGACTACTGACTCATTTAGCTATGACTGTGTAAAATAGAGACAATATTAAAATATTAAATTCCCATGCAGGCGATAAACTGATTACGCTAGCACTAAGAGGCTGCGATCCACGTGTACGTTCACCCAGGAGTCGAAATGGTTAATAAAGACTTTACGCAACTGGGTAGGAAACTGAACCAACTGCACTTCCTTTATCTCACCGCTGCACCATAGCTTCTTCTCGGGAAAGAAGGAAGGAGGGGGGAGAGCGGACTTATTAATATTACTGAATAGGTGCCTCTAATTTGGTTATGGACATGAATTTTCACACAGGCTTCCATCAGGGAACAGTAGATTGAAATTGAAGTGCATTAGGACAATTTTATCAAGTTTTATTAAGCCTGGGGTCCTGCATTTTTGATATATAGTTTTAATTAAGTTTTAAGTCAAAGAACGTGGTATCTCATATTTTATCACTTCGTGCCAGGCCTGATGAAAGCAGTTAATCACAATCTGTAAAAACCTCTCCTCTCCTGCGTGATGGATGCCCCAGATCCGCTCCTGGGGAGGCAGCATTCCTATGATTAGATATAACCAAAGCACTTTCTTTGTTGCGGCATAGAACGCACAATTCTCAACTCATTGCTGCCAACACCTCCCAGATGCCCGTGGTCTGAAACATGGGTGACTGACTGGCTGGCTGTAGGTTGCAGCTTCCTATCCTAGCCTTAATTATGTCAAGGATCCATTACTAAACCTTTTTATAAAGGGACATTAAAAATAACATGCATTGTGTCTGCACTGTCATTGTCTATTGTGTCGGCAAAAAAAACACTTTTTAAAGCAGCAACTCATGTTTACCTACTTTTTTCCAGCCTGCAGAGTGAGGCATCTGTCTCATTTCAAGCGTTAGCTTTTGAACGAGACAGTTGTCTCAGATTAATGCATGTGCCTTTAATGGCTTAAAAATTAGGCAGAGGGGGGGAGCAAAAAAACTAAACACAATGATTGTGCTGTCATTAATATTGTAGCTTAGTCTATAAGACAAGCTGCTGTAGATAACGGGTGATATAAATTGTGCTGTAGACTAAAACTTCCTCAGAAACCTGACGATGTGTTTCAAAAGTCATAACATCTTTCACCCAATGGGCGTACAGGAAAATCAGTCCCCTCCAACCAATATCAACCATAACCACCAAAAGGACTCTGAAAACTAAACATTAGACATATAGGCAAACCTATGCGATGATTCGGTGCCAGCATTCATAATAAATCCAGGATTTTAAACAAGTAAACAAAAAAAACCAAAAGGACTGCAACAGGATAAAAATAAACACACAAAACCCCCGAGAGCACACATACTTGATATGCACTCAGATGGAGGGTTCATAGCTGAGTAAGTGGTGATATTTCTTTGCCAAACTGTCAACATATTGCGGGGATTGTATTCCCAGAAAACCGTATGATGGAGTCACGGAGTCGCTGCTTCTGTGCATATCCTAAAGCTTCCAAACACTCGCCTGGATTGAAAAGGATTTGGGATTCCATGGCGGGAACAGAACGCGAGAGATAAAATGCAGCTTGTGAGAGCAACAGATATGGAAATCACTTTAGGATCTTCTTATAACAGTGCCGCTCACTATCGAATACCTCTCGATAAGGTGACAATATGGAGAAAGGCACAGAGAGCTCTAAAAACAGGTGTATCAGGTTGGTGTGCATGCACACAGGTGATGATATGATCAGGACGGTGTTCATGCACACAGGTGATGATAGGACCGTGTACATGCACACAGGTGATGATATCAGGACGGTGTACATGCACACAGGTGATGATATCAGGACGGTGTACATGCACACAGGTGATGATTTCAGGACGGTGTACATGCACACAGGTGTTGATATCAGGACGGTGTACATGCACACAGGTGTTGATATCAGTATGATGTACAGGCACACAGGTGATAATAGGACAGTGTACATGCACACAGGTGTTAATATAATAAGGATGGTGTTCATGCACACAGGTGTTGATATTATAAGGACGGTGTACATGCACACAGGTGTTGATATTATAAGGACGGTGTACATGCACACAGGTGTTGATATTATAAGGACGGTGTACATGCACACAGGTGTTGATATTATAAGGACGGTGTTCATGCACACATGTGTTGATATTATAAAGACGGTGTTCATGCACACAGGTGTTGATATTATAAGGACGTGTACATGCACACGGGTGTTAATATTATAAGGACGGTGTACATGCACACGGGTGTTGATATTATAAGGATGGTGTACATGCACACAGGTGATATCAGGACAGTGTACATGCACACAGGTGTTGATATTATAAGGACGGTGTACATGCACACAGGTGTTGATATTATAAGGACGGTGTACATGCACACAGGTGATATCAGGACGGTGTACATGCACACAGGTGATATCAGGACAGTGTACATGCACACATGTGTTGATATAAGGACGGTGTACATGCACACAGGTGTTGATACTATAAGGACGGTGTACATGCACACAGGTGTTGATACTATAAGGACGGTGTACATGCACACAGGTGATGACACAAATTACTAGTTGTATGCGCGCAAAGTGCACTGTGAGAAATTCTAGAACACATGGAAATAGTATCTATAAATAATTAGGCAAGTTATGCCAAGCACCCCTCTCCCTGTACAGCCATTTTCTATAGGGCACGGGGCCCCGGTCTGGGACAGCAAGGCGATATAACCTGTACTAGAATCTTTTAAACATTTTCCCTTTTCTGCCACCAATTTAAGCAGCAAAATGTTTGTTTCACACTTTTTTTCCTTTTATTATTTAATTACATTAGTTCATTTTTCTTCAATACAATGGGGAATGAATTGCATTGTGAAGTCAGAGCTTCAAGTTATAAATTAAATAACGGAGAGTAACAATAGCAAAACTGAAAAAATAATTACAGAGCAGACACAGAGACAGGGAGACACAGAGACAAGGAGATACAGAGACACCGAGACACCGAGACAGGGAGACACAGAGACAGGGAAACACAGAGACAGGGAGATACAGAGACAGGGAGACACCGAGACAGGGAGACACAGAGACACAGAGACAGGGAGACACAGAGACAGGGAGACACAGAGACAGGGAGACACAGAGACAGGGAGATACAGAGACAGGGAGATACAGAGACAGGGAGACACCGAGACAGGGAGACACCGAGACAGGGAGACACCGAGACAGGGAGACACAGAGACACAGAGACAAGGAGACACAGAGACAGGGAGACACAGAGACAGGGAGACACAGAGACAGGGAGACACAGAGACAGGGAGACACAGAGACAGGGAGACAGAGACAGGGAGACACAGAGACGGGAAGACACAGAGACAGGGAGACACAGAGACAGGGAGACACAGATACACTGAGACAGGGAGACACTGTGACAGGGAGACACAGAGACAGGGAGACACAGAGACAGAGAGACACAGAGACAGTGAGACAGAGACAGGGAGACACAGAGACAGGAAGACACAGAGACAGGGAGACACAGAGACAGGGAGACACAGATACACTGAGACAGGGAGACACAGAGACAGGGAGACACTGTGACAGGGAGACACAGAGACAGGGAGACACAGAGACAGATAGACACAGAGACAGGGAGAGAGGGAGACACAGAGACAAGGAGACACGGAGACACAATGGACGTTATTTATTACGAGCAAATCTAGTGCAAAATGCTAAACGAGGAGCAATTAGTAGGACCAATCCGCTGGTTACCTTCGTAACTGCCCACTTTAAGTATGTTGCCCCAGAATTGCTTTTTTTTTTTTTAAATAAATAAACTCAATGCCTTCACTTCAGCTTAAAATGGATGAAGACAAGAGATGTAAAGAGATAGGACGCACAAGACAAACATATAAAGACACAGGTGGACTAGTTCCTCCAGATGTACGATGAAAAGAGGATTGAACGAGCAAAAACCCTTAACGCCTACAGACGATGTGAGTGAATGCTGCATTCAGAGACACAGATTTTGTGAAAAATAGGTAATTTGTTATGTGATGTGAGCAATAAGGCACTCTAAGGGAAATTAAACAAAAAATGTACAGAACTGAAGGCAAAATCAAGGGGAGAAAAAACGAAGCAGTAAAATTATGCGACATTTTTTTTAATCAATTTTTTCAAACTTTTATAGAATTTTTGATGGGAGAAAATGAATCTGAAATGTTATAGAGATACATTTTTCTCACATAAGGTAGGGGTGACAAAAAGAGATAAATAAAAACGGTCCAATAACCTGGTTAAGGTGTATGTAAGGGTGTAGATTGCATTTCTGGGAATGCAGCTTCCTAAAATCCACTAAAATCCAACAATAAACTGTGTATGTGCCCACATACATAAAGTACAGTCACTGCAACTAACCCCTGATAACACAGGCATTGCATGCGGCTACTGGCACACACAACAAATCCCTTTAGTGAACTCCATGTACTTAGAGCCCTACCTCTCTCGAAGCTAACTAGCTGCTAGAATGCAGCCACAAAGTTTGAACTACAAACATACAAGTATAGTGCATGTGTACAGTATGTTAGTATATGTGGATACATCTACATAGAAATATTGTTGAACACTTAGTGAAATACATACTTATATAAACTGCACGTAATAACTTTCTCCAAGAATGTATGAATCTGTCACTGCAATATTTACTGTTTACCTTGGTTCATCCCTTTGGGGCCCTCTGACAAGTAAACAAATTCACATTTAAAAAAATAAAAATAAGAATTTTGAGGTTTTCATTTAAACAAAATAATTAGCTATCATTATTCTCCCCAAACTGCCTAATCTGTTGAAGGAAACACTTGGGGAAGGATCGGCAAAATGATAACAGGACCCTATTAAATATTTACTAATTGAGTGCAGATGTTGACAGTTGGAATGTTGTGTTAAAATTTGAGTCTGCTTGCGAAGATGTGTTTTTTTTCTTTGTGTCTCTTTCAGATTCGCCATCCTTATTTCTTGAATCTCTCCTCTATTGCCTCATCTTTTCTCTTCTCTCGTTACTAGCCGAGCAGACAGGTGATATTAAGAGCGATCGCAATTCCCACCGACTTCATTGCACCAAGATGAAACCTCTGGGAGTAGCCCAGCAGACCTGTAATTCAATTTGATGTGAGCTGTTACAGAATTAAGATACTTGGGTTCTCTTTCCCAATCTCCTGCTCTCCCCCACCCCCCTCCTGCTGCGCCACTGAGGGAAAAATGAGCAGTCTCAAAAAAAAAAAACTACTTAACGAATTTTATGCTTGAAAGCCAACACATATTATTGTGTTGAGCTGAAGAAATATACAGAAAGATACAGAAACGAGGACAGAGGAAGTGGCATTTCTAGGAAAGAAAAGGGGGTGAAAAAGAGCCTCTGATTGCAGCCAAGTGTAGACAAGTGTTTGATGGAGCACAACAACTCCCATTTTGCAATCCAGCCTTTTGCGAGTAAACTTTTTGGCCACACCTGTGATGGGCTGATGGCTTGCTAAGGTTGCTAATTAGGCCAAAGTTGGATCTGATTAAAGATGCCACCTTCTTACATTTTAAATGGACAAAGAGGGACACTTTAATTTTAGGAGTGTGAGTGTGATCAGGAACGGGGCTGCTCTGAGAAATTTTAGGTGGCTTATTAATAACAATTTATATAACTACAATGTAATTTAGAACAGAGACAATGTATCTTATTTACACAGACGGATTTCTAAACACTTGTATTGTAGTTTAAAGACACATTTCTGGGAGTATTATTGCTGTGGAGCTCTGTTATACACTCAGACACATCACTGGGAGTATTATTGCTGTGGAGCTCTATTATACACTCAGACACATTTCTGGGAGTATTATTGCTGTGGAGCTCTGTTATACACTCAGACACATTACTGGGAGTATTATTGCTGCGGAGCTCTGTTATACACTCAGACACATTACTGGGAGTATTATTGCTGGGGAGCTCTGTTATACACTCAGACACATTACTGGGAGTATTATTGCTGTGGGGCTCTGTTATACACTCAGACACATTACTGGGAGTATTATTGCTGTGGGGCTCTGTTATACACTCAGACACATTACTGGGAGTATTATTGCTGTGGAGCTCTGTTATACACTCAGACACATTACTGGGAGTATTATTGCTGTGGGGCTCTGTTATACACTCAGACACATTACTGGGAGTATTATTGCTGTGGGGCTCTGTTATACACTCAGACACATTACTGGGAGTATTATTGCTGTGGAGCTCTGTTATACACTCAGACACATTACTGGGAGTATTATTGCTGTGGGGCTCTGTTATACACTCAGACACATTACTGGGAGTATTATTGCTGTGGAGCTCTGTTATACACTCATACACATTACTGGGAGTATTATTACTGTGGGGCTCTGTTATACACTCAGACACATTACTGGGAGTATTATTGCTGTGGAGCTCTGTTATACACTCATACACATTACTGGGAGTATTATTGCCGTGGAGCTCTGTTATACACTCAGACACATTACTGGGAGTATTATTGCTGTGGAGCTCTGTTATACACTCAGACACATTACTGGGAGTATTATTGCTGTAGAGCTCTGTTATACACTCATACACATTACTGGGAGTATTATTACTGTGGGGCTCTGTTATACACTCAGACACATTACTGGGAGTATTATTGCTGTGGAGCTCTGTTATACACTCATACACATTACTGGGAGTATTATTGCCGTGGAGCTCTGTTATACACTCAGACACATTACTGGGAGTATTATTGCTGTGGAGCTCTGTTATACACTCAGACACATTACTGGGAGTATTATTGCTGTGGAGCTCTGTTATACACTCAGACACATTACTGGGACTATTATTGCCGTGGAGCTCTGTTATACACTCAGACACATTACTGGGAGTATTATTGCTGTGGAGCTCTGTTATACACTCAGACACATTACTGGGAGTATTATTGCTGTGGAGCTCTGTTATACACTCATACACATTACTGGGAGTATTATTGCCGTGGAGCTCTGTTATACACTCAGACACATTACTGGGAGTATTATTGCTGCGGAGCTCTGTTATACACTCAGACACATTACTGGGAGTATTATTGCTGTGGAGCTCTGTTATACACTCAGACACATTACTGGGAGTATTATTGCTGTGGAGCTCTGTTATACACTCAGGCACATTACTGGGAGTATTATTGCTGTGGGGCTCTGTTATACACTCAGACACATTACCGAGAGTATTATTGCTGTGGGGATCTGTTATACACTCAGACACATTACTGGGAGTATTATTGCTGTGGAGCTCTGTTATACACTCAGACACATTACTGGGGGTATTATTGCTGTGGAGCTCTGTTATACACTCAGACACATTACTGGGAGTATTATTGCTGTGGAGCTCTGTTATACACTCAGACACATTACTGGGGGTATTATTGCTGTGGAGCTCTGTTATACACTCAGACACATTACTGGGAGTATTATTGCTGTGGGGCTCTGTTATACACTCAGACACATTACTGGGAGTATTATTATTGTGGAGCTCTGTTATACACTCAGACACATTACTGGGAGTATTATTGCCGTGGAGCTCTGTTATACACTCAGACACATTACTGGGAGTATTATTACTGTGGAGCTCTGTTATACACTCAGACACATTACTGGGAGTATTATTGCTGTGTAGCTCTGTTATACACTCAGACACATTACTGGGAGTATTATAGCTGTGGGGTTCTGTTATACACTCAGACACATTACTGGGAGTATTATTTCTGTGGAGCTCTGTTATACACTCAGACACATTACTGGGAGTATTATTGCTGTGGAGCTCTGTTATACACTCAGACACATTACTGGGAGTATTATTGCTGTGGAGCTCTGTTATACACTCAGACACATTACTGGGAGTGTTATTGCTGTGGAGCTCTGTTATACCCTCAGACACATTACTGGGAGTATTATTGCTGTGGAGCTCTGTTATACACTCAGACACATTACTGGGAGTATTATTGCTGTGGAGCTCTGTTATACACTCAGACACATTACTGGGAGTATTATTGCTGTGGAGCTCTGTTATACACTCAGACACATTACTGGGAGTATTATTGCTGTGGGGCTCTGTTATACACTCAGACACATTACTGGGAGTATTATTGCTGTGGAGCTCTGTTATACACTCAGACACATTACTGGGAGTATTATTACTATGGAGCTCTGTTATACACTCAGACACATTACTGGGAGTATTATTGCTGTGGAGCTCTGTTATACACTCAGACACATTACTGGGAGTATTATTACTGTGGAGCTCTGTTATACACTCAGACACATTACTGGGAGTATTATTGCTGTGGAGCTCTGTTATACACTCAGACACATTACTGGGAGTATTATTGCTGTGGAGCTCTGTTATACACTCAGACACATTACTGGGAGTATTATTGCTGTGGAGCTCTGTTATACACTCAGACACATTACTGGGAGTATTATTACTGTGGAGCTCTGTTATACACTCAGACACATTACTGGGAGTATTATTGCTGTGGAGCTCTGTTATACACTCAGACACATTGCTGGGAGTATTATTACTGTGGGGCTCTGTTATACACTCAGACACATTACTGGGAGTATTATTGCTGTGGAGCTCTGTTATACACTCAGACACATTACTGGGAGTATTATTGCTGTGGAGCTCTGTTATACACTCAGACACATTACTGGGAGTATTATTGCTGTGGGGCTCTGTTATACACTCAGACACATTACTGGGAGTATTATTGTTGTGGAGCTCTGTTATACACTCAGACACGTTACTGGGAGTATTATTGCTGTGGAGCTCTGTTATACACTCAGACACATTACTGGGAGTATTATTGCTGTAGCGCTCTGTTATACACTCAGACACATTACTGGGAGTATTATTGCTGTGGAGCTCTGTTATACACTCAGACACATTGCTGGGAGTATTATTACTGTGGGGCTCTGTTATACACTCAGACACATTACTGGGAGTATTATTGCTGTGGAGCTCTGTTATACACCCAGACACATTACTGGGAGTATTATTGCTGTGGAGCTCTGTTATACACTCAGACACATTACTGGGAGTATTATTGCTGGGGAGCTCTGTTATACATTCAGACACATTACTGGGAGTATTATTGCTGTGGAGCTCTGTTATACACTCAGACACATTACTGGGAGTATTATTGCTGTGGAGCTCTGTTATACAATGAGACACATTACTGGGAGTATTATCGCTGTGGAGCTCTGTTATACACTCAGACACATTACTGGGAGTATTATTGCTGTGGAGCTCTGTTATACACTCAGACACATTACTGGGAGTATTATTGCTGTGGTGCTCTGTTATACACTCAGACACATTACTGGGAGTATTATTGCTGTGGAGCTGTGTTATACACTCAGATACATTACTGGGAGTATTATTGCTGTGGAGCTCTGTTATACACTCAGACACATTACTGGGAGTATTATTGCTGTGGAGCTCTGTTATACATTCAAACACATTACTAGGAGTATTATTGCTGTGTAGCTCTGTTATACACTCAGACACATTACTGGGAGTATTATTACTGTGGAGCTCTGTTATACACTCAGTCACATTACTGGGAGTATTATTGCTGTGTAGCTCTGTTATACACACAGACACATTACTGGGAGTATTATTGCTGTGGAGCTCTGTTATACACTCAGACACATTACTGGGAGTATTATTACTGTGCAGTTCTGTAAAACACACCAACAATATGGAGCTCCTAGAAAAGAGGGACATTATGACAGAAAAGAAGGACAGGGGGATTTGGGCCCAAAATAAGGACTGACCCTTGTAAATAGGGACACTTGGGAGATCCGGCATAGATGGCACACTAGCTATTAACCAAACAGCCCAGTACCAGACACAGCCTAGGACTGCCAGCACCAGATGGCCAGATACCCAGGTTTAAGTTCAGGGTAATTTCATAAGACAAGGTACGAGCAATATTTTGGCTCAAACCTGACCAGCCTTTATAGTGAGCCAGAATATTAGCTCTGCCAGTTTTTCAATGCCCCTCTAGCTGCCCACAGGAAAACCATATAACTGCCTCTGAGTAGGTAGTGTTACAGTTTTATTTTTTTATCAATATACAATAAAAAAAGAAGCAAAAAATAATGCCATTTAATTCAGATTAAACTTACTGTGAAATATGTAATGTTGGGTTTTCCTATGACAGGTGCAATATTATAAAATATGGAAATGGCTCTAGACTAGTCCCTCCTAAAACACAAGAGTCGTTGATTGGCCAGTTGGAATACTGACCGAGGACCCGGTGTCCCCAAAGCTCTTCCCTCTTAACTCTATAAACTTTCCTACATTACTCTACCTGCTTGTTGACCTTCCAGCTTATAAAAGAAGAAATACTTGGGGGTTAAAAGAGTGTTCGAAATACAAAGAGAAATATCACAGGGATACATGGAGATTCACATCATGTACTGGCTGTTGCAACAATTTTGCCAACAGCATTGAAGGAGACAAGGCTATGTATAATTTCCCTTTATCGTTAGGTAAGTGAAGATGTGTTGAAAACCTGCGCAGTTGGGGATCCCGGAAGATTTGAGATGAAAGGCTCAGTTCTAATCCCGTAATGTGTTTCTGTGGACGGGTGCAGCAAGCTGTAATTTATATTCAGGATTGGGTCTAACAGAAAAGCTGATTGCCTACATCGGTACATTAACCCTCCGTGGCCCACATCTATTTATTAACCCTTTCTTATCAAAGACAATCATTGTTACATCCTATGATAGAGACACTATAGCCACTAGAACGCCTACAGCTGAATGTAGTGGTTGTGGTGTCTATAACCTGTCCCTGCAGGCTTTTCGATGTAGAAACTGCCTTCTCATTGCGGTCTAGTAACACTTCTAGTGTCTGTCACTCAGACGGCGACTGGAGGTGCTTCCTGGGTCAGTGCTGCTGGCATTCAGCAACTCCATGCTCTACATGGAGATGCTGAACATTCCCCATAGTGATGCATCGAGTCAATGCATCTCAATAAGGATATGCTGATTGGCGCATTGCAGCATTTTGTTACGCCGGCACAATAGCCTCACAATGCGCATTGGATTGGATAAGATTGTCAAGATTGATGATCTCAGCCACGAAGGGATGGCTGGAAAATAGGTGAGTAAAAACACCCTTTTAAAGTAAGGCTAAGGGGACGAGAACCTAAATAATGATTTTCCCACTATAGTGTCAGGAATACATCTTTGTGTTTCTGGCACTGTAGTGTTCCTTTAAGTGTGTGTTCCCATCCAGGAGCAATTATTCTATAGGCAGACAGAGACGCGATGGAGACATGAATATGGAGGGGGGAGCTCTCAGTACATGGCTCTGACGAAAATAGTAAGTTGGAGTGCACACTCATTGCACGCGTACTGACTGTGTGAGTGGAGAGTTGTGAAATGGGCCGCCGTTCAATGGCAGCCAAAATTCTTGGTAAGTTTTAATCCCCTTCTGGTGCAACGCAAAGTATATTATAGAAGGGGTGGAAATTTCAAGTTGCACAAACTTGTCCAAACAGGGCCTCACGCTTACGTTGTCTCAGTTGGGGTTCTATTAGCTGGTCATTAACAAGTGAACTGACATACACGCTACGGGTCACCGATTCCATAAATCTGAATGTAAGAGCAAGAATGAAAAGCTCAACCTTCGAATTAGGACTCTGCTATTTATCGGTTGCTAAGATAGCAATATCAATGACCCAAAAACCTAATTTCCCCTAAAATCATTCTAAATCATATCACTACATATACTAAACACTGCAAAGTCTGACTGATATCTAATTGTGCCCCATGTGGACGGGAGCAAAATATGCATCTCAATGTTCTTGTTTTTCCCCCAACAATTTATTCCAATGTTCCAAGATCTGCAAGACTTCACACGCTTTTCAGACCATTACATTTTAATTTCTTTAGCACCTGGACAAGGCACCGAAGGTCTGTGGACCCCCCACTGTTTCCAGATATACAAGGAAAACGCTGTGCATTTCAAGGCTATTCAAATGCGTTTTTTGGTTCAATAAAACCAATGATCCGTACCCATTCCTTCACCACTAAAAGGACACCTTCAACATATTACAAAAACATGGATTTGGTGCAGAGTTACATATTATATTCCAGAACGCAGCCATCCACCGGCTAACAATGAACGCAGATATGTTACAGAGCTTGGAATTAAATCGCTCCCGCTGAGAGTTTGCTATGTGACAGGAATCACTCCATACTTGGAAGCAGGCATTTATTAATCGGGTTATATATATATTTTTTTTCATTATGTTTTTTATTTTTTTTTCGGCTGTATCCTAGTTGTCTTTATTTTTAGGCTGCATGTCGAGTGTCCTAGGCTGCGTCTTCCTTCAGAAGTTTGTATCCTGCTTGCATCCGCTGTGGATAGAAGCGTCTACAAGCAGAAGATAATGAGGCTCTTTCAGAGAATGCTGCCCGCAACAGACTCATCACAACGCTCTCTCCTGCAGCTGGGAGCACTCCGAGCAGCATTGTTAGTTTTGTTCTCTGTCCATGCACCTTTTAGTCATCTTTTTTTTCTTTCAAGGATTCTGTATCCAAACGAAAAAAATAAAAATAATAAAAATAAAATAAAAGCGAAAAAAAATTGTCAAGTGCTGGGAACCAGTGAAATGAGGTTTGCGTTCTGTTTTCCGATTCACAATTTCCAAGGAGGAAAAACGTCTGACCAGCCATAAAATAATAACATTGAAAAATGACCGTATCGTTAATATATGACTGTATTATTTAAAGTGGATTCCAGATTCTTGCGGGAGATATGGATTATAATAAAACACCTTGGGAACGTTGTATCAATGTGAGATGAATTGGAGATATGTCACCCCCTTACAATAAATCTCTCCAGCTTTTATGCAAATCTACGTAAAAATGTGCTGAAGTATAGAGAAATATCTGTCCGTTTAGTCGATGGTCTCGGTGTATAGAATCGGAGACTGTTTTCATGACCCCACAAAGCCTATCATCCTCAGTCATCAAATAAGGGGGAGTTGCTTACCAGCACATGTCCCAGAGCTCCACATTAAAGTGTTACTCCAAGCACCTCGACCACGTCTGGGATTTGAAGTGGTGATGGTGCCTGTAGTCTGTATATGCAGCATTCCACTATAAAACACTGTACATAGTGAGATTAGCCCTTCTGCTGACGCAGGTGTAACTCCGCCTCAGGTAGTGTCATTGGGGTGCCATTAGCTAGCCCACAACATGAGTCCCGTTGCTGGCTAATGTCATTTCTGTGCCAATTTCTATTCACAGAATGTTGACATCGATTACATGATGCTCTAAGCCAATGAATCAATGAATGACCAGTGGGATCAGCATCAGTGGAAGTCGTATGTCGTAAGCATTGCAGCGGAGAATACTCAGCACCCGGAAAGACCAAGGTAAGATACCTTCTTTAAACAACATCTAAAAAGACCTCACTCTGTATCGTCACTAGCTTACAATTAACATTTTATCTGACAGTATTAGACGATAAAATGGTGAGCTGTTTTTGTTTTAACATACAGCATTATTTTAAAGTATTACTGTGGGGTCTATATGTTTTAGATTTTTGTTTAACTTCAACAAACAAACCAGAGCAATTCACCCCAAAAAGAATAGATGGAGTCTATGCAACATTAACATTTATACACACACTATAACGTGAAACACAAAGACAAATAATAATCATACCAGCAATAAAAAAAATACAACTAAAATATTCATAGTGTTCCGATGGCGTTACATCAGCTAAGTGTTTTGATATAAAGCCAGTGAGCATCTGTAACCTGCACTCACACTCTGCTGAGCAACGCCCTGCTCCAAATATCAGTGGCAAGAATGGTGCATCGTAATGGTCAATAAGTATTCAATCAGATGAATCGGATGTTCTTCTGTGGGCATCTATTAGACAAAGATTTGTTTTGCTCGGTTCGGCGACATCCAATGCCTTTTAATCGACACCCGGACAAATCAATTGTTTGGGATTTACCGAGATAAAACTCACCCAGCACAAAACTCTACTGGGAAATACCAAATCATAGATTCCTCCGGGTGTGGATTAAAAGGTCTTTGATAACTAATTAGAATTATCTATAGGATTAACAATTTAAAATGTGTAGACCATTGTGATATGCACTATTATATCTACACCCACATTCAACGTGATAAGGAGAAGAATAATGGGGCAAAAGCAGGTGCGATGCTGAGGGGGATGTGATGAATAAGGAGCAATCATCATGGGAACCAATAGAATGTTTTTTAACACAAAGAATTTACCCCAAACGAGCACCCGTGTTGTCTGGATAAAGCTCTCCTAATGTAGTCTGATAGGTGAGATAATCAGGGTTGGTGAGAATTGTATGGAATTTGAATGGTATTTAACCTGAATTGATTAATAAAATAATAGTAATAATGGAAGAAAAAAATGTAAATCACAAATTTGCATTTAATCTACAGGAACGCCTACTTATATGTTCTAGAGTTTGTATAACGGAGTCCCTCTTTCCTTTACACAGGGGATTGAAATTTGAGAAATTATGGAAAATCAAGGTTAGATTTCAAGAGGAAATTTAAATTGTGTCTAATGTTGCATTTAGATTAGTAAAAAGATGCCTTGTAAACTCTAGCACCATCCACCAATCAAAAACCAGTTCTCAAACCATATCCAATGGTGGTGTATCCTTACACAGCGTACTGGCTACAGTATTGTGCTACTCTGATGACAGAGAGATGGTCCGATCCGAACTGATCTGACTCGTTATCAATGTTCTGAGATGGATGCCTTGCCAGTACGAAACTTCCATATTCCAGCACACAATGATATTTCCTCAGCCTTGTTTGGCAATACGCGCCAGACGCTCTCCATTAAAATAATTTATAAACGCAGAATAATCCGTGTCTGAAGCCTAAATGAAGAATTGCCCAAAACACATACAGGATTCTTCACAAAACCTTTGAAGAATTTCAAAGGTCGAAACTTCATTCCTGATGTACAATATGTTTTCCAAAGCTTTCTTGAACCGTGTTCCATGTACTTACAAGTCTAAAACATTTTAGACAATATCCTAAATTCCCCACCTCCCACTATGGGTAGCATCCTCTAGTCTAGATGATATCTTTATATTAAACATGTCACTCTATGTACTATGTCGAATCCCTTGAGATATTTGAAGTTTCTATCACGCCTTTCTTACGAGTTTCCTGCTCCCAGCTATACATATTTAGGGCTTTCAACTTTTGATAAATGCCTATTTTATGCATCCCGATGTAAAAATACAAACACGGAAACCAACAGATAATCACAGCAAGATAAAACAGCCTACTGTATCACTGGAAACTGAGTAATATTTAGCACAAAAATGGACAAGTACGAGATGCACCACCAATATTTATGTCTTGAAAATGTGGATGTGAAAAAAATCGTATTAAGTTAAGTGCATAAAATATTAATCTCTGCATTTAATACATTTGGCATACTCTCAGGTCCCAATAAGAGAAGGCACTGCATGGCAAGCAATGGTGTATGTCACCCATACATGTATCTCCACCAAAGTAGATACATGGGCTTCCCCTACGCACTCTCACATGTGCTGATTAGTGGTAGCAGAAGGTCCTGTGCATGCGCAAAAATCGCACGTCTTCACTATACATATGGCATTTGGTAAATCAGTAACGCTCTCAAACCTTTGCACACAAGCACACACTTATATAGACACACACAGACAAACACACACAGGTATCCTATCGAGGGGCTTGCATTTTCTATTAGTCTGTCTTTTGCGATACAAACTACAGCAAAACATCAATTCTGCCTCTAAAGAGTTCTGCTTTGTCATTTGTACAGTCAGAGCCTTACCAGTTACAGCACCCACAGGTGAAAACTGGCAGAGCCAAAAACTAACTGTGAAAAAAGTACGAGATAAATTAAAGGAAAAACTTTAAATATATATAGAGGGGGAAGTGACCATGATGCACATCTCTGCGTGAATAGACTTACAGTAAAAAAGAACGGTTTAACAGCAGAGGTGTGTGGAGTACTGATTGTGTAGAAAGTATCTTTGCAAATGTTGTGGTGGAGTCTGTGGTGCAGGGGCCAGCGTCTGTGCTGAGTGGCCTGTATCTGTGCTGCGCGGTCAGTGTCTGTACTGCGTAATTATTGTCTGTGCAGTGCTGCCTGGTCAGTGTCTATGCTGTGTGACCATTGTATGTGCTGTGTGGTCAGTGTCTGTGCTGCGTGGTCAGTGTCTGTGCTGCGTGACCATTGTCTGTGCTGCGCGGTCAGTGTCTGTGCTGCGTGGTCAGTGTCTGTGCTGCGTGACCATTGTCTGTGCTGTGCTGTGTAGTCAGTGTCAGTGTCTGTGCTGCGTGTTGAGTGTCTGTGCTGCGTGTTGAGTGTCTGTGCTGCGCGTTGAGTGTCTGTGCTGCGCGGTGAGTGTCTGTGCTGTGTGGTGAGGTCAGTGTCTGTGCTGTGCGGTCAACGTCAGTGCTGTGCTGTGTGGTCAGTGCCAGTGCTGTGTGGTCAGTGCCAGTGCTGTGTGGTGAGTGTCTGTGCTGCGTGGTGAGTGTCTGTGCTGTGTGGTCAGTGTCTGTGCTGCTTGGTGAGTGTCTGTGCTGCTTGGTGAGTGTCTGTGCTGCTTGGTGAGTGTCTGTGCTGCGTGGTGAGTGTCTGTGCTGCGTGGTGAGTGTCTGTGCTGCTTGGTGAGTGTCTGTGCTGCTTGGTGAGTGTCTGTGCTGCTTGGTGAGTGTCTGTGCTGCTTGGTGAGTGTCTGTGCTGCGTGGTGAGTGTCTGTGCTGCTTGGTGAGTGTCTGTGCTGCTTGGTGAGTGTCTGTGCTGCTTGGTGAGTGTCTGTGCTGCTTGGTGAGTGTCTGTGCTGCTTGGTGAGTGTCTGTGCTGCTTGGTGAGTGTCTGTGCTGCTTGGTGAGTGTCTGTGCTGCTTGGTGAGTGTCTGTGCTGCTTGGTGAGTGTCTGTGCTGAGTGACCATTTTCTATGCTGTGCTATGTGACTGACCAGTGTCTGTGTTGTCAGTATCTGTGCTGTGTGGTCAGTGTCCATACTCTGCTCTACGGTCAGTGAAAAGATGCTGTACTCTGTAGCCTTGTGAAAAGAGTCCAGTTCTTTAGATGCTAATTAACTCCTTTTCCCACGATGCTTTGGTACAGCTTCTGCTCATAGGTTTGCTAGAGCTCATTCTCTATTTATTTGCATGGGGAAGCGGCCTGTGAGCCAATCTCTGAAACTTGGAGAAAGACAGAAGTCATTGGGAAATCGTAAACCTGCCAAATATACATTGTCTCAGAGGATTTCTCTCTATCCAGCTAAATAATCAAAGCCACACAAGCTAAAAATTAATTACACAATTGCTAGTTACTTTTATGGACTTGTTCCAAAAGTGATGGGTCGTCTTCAATGACTTGCGACCTACAGGCCGCGCACACAGTGAACCCATCAAACCTACTCCTTAAAAAAAAAAAATAGTGCGTTCTCCCTAACTGGAAGCAAAAAACCCAAATATTATAATAATGATAAAATAATCTAAATATTTACTATCGCTAATATATTATGCAAATGTCGGGCATCTGTCTGTATTTCTGGGCGATGCTATTCCACCTATGGTTTTGCTGGAGATTGCAGTAAAACCCTGGAATGATTTTTGGACTTGGTTTCTTTGCACTCTGTTCATTTAATTGCACCATTTAAATGTTTTCCCTGCCATTTAGAGCAGTGAGTTTAATTATATGTTGTATATCACTAATATTACTGTCCGTGCTCGAACCCCAATCATAATTGCATGCAATTTACAGAGGCAAGAGGAAAAGTAAATGAAGCATATTGTTCCTATAGGTTCGTAGCCAATTTCTAGCGGCCTCTTTGTCCTCTCTCCCCACCTCACCATAGTGGGCGATGGATACAGAGTTGCTTCTACCAGTTGCCTCTGAATCATTTCTAAAGTAAGAAGAGCGTGACCTGATGACCCATCGCTTGTACATTACTTGAATTGGAGTGTGACAGCAGCAAGCTGGGATTGGGTCCAACAGGCAGACGCTGCGATGTCCGATTCACAGAGGGAATTTCTAGAAACGACCTAACCCAAGGAATCTAAATCAGCTTGTGTGCAGCTAGTCACATGGCTAAGACAGAACAAAAAAAAAATACAGAAGACAAAATAAAAAGGATATTTTACTGCATAGCTTCCAAGTGTCCAGGTTTCAAAGGGGCAGTCCCTCATTCTGCCCTAAATCCCCATAGCCCTATGAGACAACAGGGTCTTTTAGGCGACTTTATCTCCTACTTTAAGCATTTATTACAACATGATAAATTATGTAAATGTATAACACGATTAATGTGTCTTATTTACACAGACAGATTTCTAAACAATTATCAGAGTCTAAAGATACATTACTGGGAGTATTATCACTGTGGAGCTCTGTTATACACTCAGACACATTACTGGGAGTATTATCACTGTGGAGCTCTGTTATACACTCAGACACATTACTGGGAGTATTATTGCTGTGGAGCTCTGTTATACACTCAGACACATTACTGGGAGTATTATTGCTGTGGAGCTCTGTTATACACTCAGACACATTAATGGGAGTATTATTGCTGTGGAGCTCTGTTATACACTCAGATACGTTACTGGGAGTATTATTGCTGTGGAGCTCTGTTATACACTCAGACACATTACTGGGAGTATTATTGCCGTGGAGCTCTGTTATATACTCAGACACATTACTGGGAGTATTATTGCCGTGGGGCTCTGTTATACACTCAGACACATTACTGGGAGTATTATTGCTGTGGAGCTCTGTTATACACAGACACATTACTGAGAGTATTAATGCTGTGGAGGTCTGTTATACACTCAGACACATTACTGGGAGTATTATTGCCGTGGGGCTCTGTTATACACTCAGACACATTACTGGGAGTATTATTGCCGTGGAGCTCTGTTATACTCTCAGACACATTACTGGGAGTATTATTGCTGTGGAGCTCTGTTATACACTCAGACACATTACTGGGAGTATTATTGCTGTGGAGCTCTGTTATACTCTCAGACACATTACTGGGAGTATTATTGCTGTGGAGCTCTGTTATACACTGAGACACATTACTGGGAGCATTATTGCTGTGGAGCTCTGTTATATACTCAGACACATTACTGGGAGCATTATTGCTGTGGAGCTCTGTTATACACTCAGACACATTACTGGGAGTATTATTGCCGTGGGGCTCTGTTATACACTCAGACACATTACTGGGAGTATTATTGATGTGGAGCTCTGTTATACACTCAGACACATTACTGGGAGTATTACTGCTGTGGAGCTCTGTTATACACTCAGACACATTACTGGGAGTATTATTGCTGTGGAGCTCTGTTATACACTCAGACACATTACTGGGAGTATTATTGCTGTGGAGTTCTGTTATACACTCAGACACATTACTGGGAGTATTATTGCTGTGGAGTTCTGTTATACACTCAGATACATTACTGGGAGTATTGTTACTGTGGAGTTCTGTTATACACTCAGATACATTACTGGGAGTATTATTACTGTGGAGCTCTGTTATACACTCAGATACATTACTGGGAGTATTATTGCTGTGGAGCTCTGTTATACACCCAGACACATTACTGAGAGTATTATTACTGTGGAGCTCTGTTATACACTCAGATACATTACTGGGAGTATTGTTACTGTGGAGTTCTGTTATACACTCAGACACATTACTGGGAGTATTATTACTGTGTAGCTCTGTTATACACTCAGATACATTACTGGGAGTATTGTTACTGTGGAGTTCTGTTATACACTCAGATACATTACTGGGAGTATTATTACTGTGGAGCTCTGTTATACACTCAGATACATTACTGGGAGTATTGTTACTGTGGAGTTCTGTTATACACTCAGACACATTACTGGGAGTATTATTACTGTGTAGCTCTGTTATACACTCAGATACATTACTGGGAGTATTGTTACTGTGGAGTTCTGTTATACACTCAGACACATTACTGAGAGTATTATTACTGTGGAGCTCTGTTATACACTCAGATACATTACTGGGAGTATTGTTACTGTGGAGTTCTGTTATACACTCAGATACATTACTGGGAGTATTGTTACTGTGGAGTTCTGTTATACACTCAGACACATTACTGGGAGTATTATTGCTGTGGAGCTCGGTTATACACTCAGACACATTACTGGGAGTATTATTGCTGACGAGATCTGTATACACTGAGACACACCAACAATATGGAGCTCCTAGAACAGAGGGAGAATACAATAGAAAAGAAGGACTGAGAGATTTGGGGACACAATAGGGACTTTCCTTTCTAAATAGGGACACTTGGCATTTGAGCAGAAACATTTATAACTGAGCAGAAACAGTGATGCTTTGATAAGTCATAAACTTGTACTGTACAGCACGCCTGAATCTGTTGGTGACATAAAAATAAATGTGAATATTAATGTCAACAGCTCTGGAAAGCTGTGAATTTACATTTAAATGGTTATTGATGAATGCTATCTTGTCAAGGTCCCACTGGATTGGCAGAAACCTGCAGCCAGGAGATGTTTGAAAACAGGCTTCCTAATGCTGTAATAACGACACACAGATATTTCATCAGCCATTTGCCAAGATCAGAAATATAACTACATTCTAGAAACTGCGGATCTCTCCGAGATGAACCCTGATTTGCACTTAAAAGAAATACTGGGTGCAGGCGAAGCGGCAGGAGGGGGTGGGGTAGGAAGCGAGAACGCTGTGTGTCATTTTAATGGGTCTATTTCCATCCGTCGTGGGTGCCGCATTCTCTCCGTACCTGTCAAAACGCCGAGATTTACACGTGCTTGATCTGGTGAGTTTGGCAGAGGGGATGGATGAAGCTTTGCGAGAGATATATGTAATATGACAGCTTCCGAGAGACGAGGAATTCGGCACGAAATAAATAAAGAGGGTACACACGTTAACCCTGCATAGACATGGTTTCTGATCCCCAAACTCATACATTCAAAATCTGAAATATATAACAATCTGTCAATCAAACCGAGCAACAAAAATCTCAACACAAAGGAACGAAGAACACATTAAGCGGTTACTTATTCATCAACCATTTGTTCAGGATCCAGCATCGCTATTTTTAAAAATAACAAAATTAATAATAAATAAATAAATATACACACCACTGTGCTAGATTTGAGTAAGCTGTATATCTTATTACAAAACACCACGGCTGGCTAATTTTACAGCATACAACAGAGCACAGAGGGAGCACAAAGTATCATTTAGATAACACAGCTCCCTTTATAAGGGACACAGAGAGATCGAGTTAATAAACTGTGAATTGTCACGTATTCACCGTGGGAACTGCACATTTTAACCAATAACGGTAAAAAGGAAAAAATGCCCAAGTAATATTGGTTGACATCAGGCCTCCCAATTGCAGGACAGTCCTGATTTTGGGGTCCTGCCACGCCCACTTTTGAAACAGTGCTCCCTGCATTGTCTCTCCCTCAGTGAGATGGTTTATGTGACTGGCATGTGTTCACAGCTTGTATGCCCAGTTGGGCAGCGCCATGGAGGTCTTTTGCGTCACCGTCCTGGTCATTTTGCCCTGCCTCTTGCGTCCCAATTCACAGAAAACCAGTGTTGGGGGGTATGTGACAGTTCCTCTATATTGGTCTAAATGTAAAACCCCCTTTGAATTCTCAATAGCTCACAGTTGAGCAAATAACCCTTACTGTATTGTGTTGCAAACTGAACTGCATGAATTAGGCTAAAACAGACATCTTTTCCAAAATCAATTATTTCTGTCTAAATGTTGCAATATAGTTTTCAATTCACTTGTCTTTACAGTGGAAGATTTAACCCTTTGAATGGGTTTCATTTATAATGAGCAATTGTGGGGTTTCTTAGGGGTCAATTCACTAACTGGCACGTATTCGATATTATTTATCACATCGTTTCAGATCATCTCTTTCAAATATACGTCGTTTTCCACATATACACTGCGCTCATTGTCATCTGGATAATGTCTGCTAATAAATAAAGAACAGGAAAACAATCTACCGGTAGTACGTTTCTGTGTCAAAATTCTAAATAACGAACAATCACCACTGACACCAATAGAATCTTTGAAGGCATTTAACGCTTGGCCTGAGAGTAGCACCTGTTTGCCTTGACAAATGTCGGCCAGTTTGTGCTAGTTTTGTTTTCGACTGTAACATAAATGTCAATAAAAAATGTGCAGAACTTTATATATTCTGCCTTTGATTAATGAATGTAATATCAAAAATGAAATGTGCACAAATTATTGTAAACGCAAGAGTATTCTTTAAAAGACACTTTCTGCATTCGCCATGCTCTCAAGGCGTTTTTTTTTCAAGTGGTTATGGTTGTATGAATAATATTTACTGCAGAACAATATAATCAGTGTATAGGGTCTGATTACTCTTATGATATATTTTTTTTATAGTAAAATAAAAGTATATTGTAACAATGTCAGTGTAATGTAACTTGCTAATTGACATAATATACCTGCCAGCTGGCCCGTATCTGGCAGAACAGTCCTGATTTAGAGTCTGAGTTCCAATGATAGTTTTTATGATGAGAGAGAAGGCCCAATAAGGTGCAGGACTAACGCTTGTATAAACACACTTCTGGCCGTGTTTCACTGTTGCAAGCCATTTCTGCCCATGTTTTAGCCTACGGTGTTCTGTGTTCATCTATCGCATCCAAAGAGGTTATGTTATCCCTGCACGAGCCATACTGTTAATGTTTTTTATGTTTTTGACAATGTTTTTTTTATTTTCTGAAATGTTATCAAAACATAACAAGGAATATTAATTTATTAAGAGTCCGAAACTCTTCAGAATGTTCTTCTCCATCGCCCCCAAATGAAGTAGGTCAACGTTTTAACGCAGTCCAGGATGTGGCCTCAGTGAAGTCAAAATACTACAGGGGATTAGAAGCATTGGAATGGGGCATACAGGATATACAGTCCCCAAGGGGAGGCTTCAAAATGTGTGTCTGGCACCTGCCTTGCAATGACTTCTCATTGAGCTGCATTGGGACGTCTGTGATTGGACAGCCACAGAAAGTCTGGGCGGGGTTGAAAGGGGAGGGCTTGCAAAGGCTGCAGGCAAGTGATCTGCAGGTTTTTCAACCTATTTTATACATACCTTATGAATGCATTCATTGGATGTATATCTACTAAATGGTGATTTTTATTTGTTATTTCTTCAGGCTAGGGGCCCACAAAGACCATTTAGTCCAAATATGACTAAGTATGCAAAGATCTCTGAGCTACATACAGGCTACCGCTAAGGATTATGGTAGTTGCACAATAGCGATAGTTGAAGTGATATAATGTTTAATATCTCCAGGGTTTGTGGCATTCAGCGAGCACACTAGGCCAGGACACCATTTTACAGCCGGTGTGGGAGAATACGTACATTTACAGATGACAGGATAAAATAAAACCTTACAGTGTATCTTGCTAGAAAGACTAGAGGTTTAGTCCTGCCAATCTCTGCTTTACTGGGATCAGCCCGATCCTCGACACTCGATATATCCGTGACCTGTTTGTTCTTAACTTCCTAATGTATTTACATGAGATATCCGCCTGCCCTGTGACATTACTCTGTCTTTGTGTAATTGAGAATATGAGTCTGAGAGAGAGCTGTGATAGGATGAGGGAGGCGGCGAGGTGGTGGGGGGTCTCCGGGGAAAACCTGAAAGAATATCTGAGTGAATGGTGAGAAAGAGAGAGACGGATGGGGAAAGCGGGGGGAGATTATAAACAGGAAAACAGAGGGCAGAGAGAGGGGAACATGGCAGTGTGCATGTCGAGTAACGTGAGAAAACAAAGGGGCAGGAGGGAGGCAGTATCCGAGGAAAGAAAGACGAAAGCAAGGAAAATGTGGAATCTGAGTGTGGGGAATGGGGCATCTGAGTGTGAGTGTGGGGAATCAGAGTGTGGGGAATGGGGCATCTGAGTGTGAGTGTGGGGAATCGGAGTGAGAGAAATGGGGGATCTGAGTGAGGGAAATGGGGGATCTGAGTGTGGGAAATGGGGCATCTGAGTGTGAGTGTGGGGAATCAGAGTGTGGGGAATGGGGCATCAGAGTGTGGGAAATGGGGGATCTGAGTGTGAATGTGGGGAATCAGAGTGTGGGGAATGGGGCATCTGAGTGTGAATGTGGGGAATCGGAGTGAGAGAAATGGGGCATCTGAGTGAGGGAAATGGGGGATCTGAGTGTGGGGAATGGGGTATCTGAGTGTGAGTGTGGGGAATCAGAGTGTGGGGAATGGGGCATCTGAGTGTGAGTGTGAGGAATCAGAGTGTGGGGAATGGGGCATCTGAGTGTGAGTGTGGGGAATCAGAGTGTGGGGAATGGGGCATCAGAGTGTGGGAAATGGGGGATCTGAGTGTGAATGTGGGGAATCAGAGTGTGGGGAATGGGGCATCTGAGTGTGAATGTGGGGAATCGGAGTGAGAGAAATGGGGCATCTGAGTGAGGGAAATGGGGGATCTGAGTGTGGGGAATGGGGTATCTGAGTGTGAGTGTGGGGAATCAGAGTGTGGGGAATGGGGCATCTGAGTGTGAGTGTGAGGAATCAGAGTGTGGGGAATGGGGCATCTGAGTGTGAGTGTGGGGAATCAAAGTGAGGGAAATGGGGCATCAGAGTGTGAATGTGGGGAATCGGAGTGAGAGAAATGGGGGATCTGAGTGAGGGAAATGGGGGATCTGAGTGAGGGAAATGGGGGATCTGAGTGTGGGAAATGGGGGATCTGAGTGTGGGAAATGGGGGATCTGAGTGTGGGAAATGGGGGATCTGAGTGTGAATGTGGGGAATCGGAGTGTGAATGTGGGGAATCGGAGTGAGGGAAATGGGGCATCTGAGTGAGGGAAATGGGGAATCTGAGTGTGGGAGAATGGGGAATCTGAGTGTGGGAAATGGGGGATCTGAGTGTGAATGTGGGGAATCGGAGTGTGAATGTGGGGAATCGGAGTGAGGGAAATGGGG
Source organism: Pelobates fuscus (assembly GCF_036172605.1). Lineage (NCBI taxonomy): Eukaryota > Metazoa > Chordata > Amphibia > Anura > Pelobatidae > Pelobates > Pelobates fuscus. The sequence goes on from NC_086321.1 coordinate 377,338,574, forward strand.
GATCTGAGTGTGGGAAATGGGGGATCTGAGTGTGAATGTGGGGAATCGGAGTGTGAATGTGGGGAATCGGAGTGTGAATGTGGGGAATCGGAGTGAGGGAGAACGGGGAATCTGAGTGTGGGAGAACGGGGAATCTGAGTGTGGGAGAACGGGGAATCTGAGTGTGGGAGAACGGGAAATCTGAGTGTGGGAGAACGGGAATCTGAGTGTGGGAGAACGGGAAATCTGAGTGTGGGAAATGGGGGATCTGAGTGTGGGAAATGGGGGATCTGAGTGTGGGAAAATGGGGAATTTGAGTGAGGGAAAATGGGGAATCTGAGTGAGGGAAACGAAAATCAAAAATGAAGGAAAAGGGGAATATGGGTATAAGCAAGGAAAATGGTCACTACAATCCACCAATGTCAGTCTGTGAGAGGTTCACAGTGCCCGCCGTCCGTCTGTGAGAGGGTTTCTGTCCCCGCTGGAAGTTTGTGAGGGGGTCTCAGTTCCTAGTGGCAGTCTGTGAGGGGGTCTCAGTCCCGGTGTCAGTCTGTGAGGGGGTCTCAGTCCCGGTGTCAGTCTGTAAGGGGGTCTCAGGCTCTGTGGCAGTCTGTGAGAGGGTCTCAGTCCCGGAGGCAGTCTGCGAGAGGGTCTCAGTCCCGGTGTCAGTCTGTGAGGGGGTCTCAGTCCCGGTGTCAGTCTGTGAGGGGGTCTCAGTCCCGGTGTCAGTCTGTGAGGGGGTCTCAGTCCCGGTGTCAGTCTGTGAGGGGGTCTCAGTCCCGGTGTCAGTCTGTGAGGGGGTCTCAGTCCCGGTGTCAGTCTGTAAGGGGGTCTCAGTCCCGGTGTCAGTCTGTAAGGGGGTCTCAGTCCCGGTGGCATGTCTGTGAGGGGGTCTCAGTCCCGGTGTCAGTCTGTGAGGGGGTCTCAGTCCCGGTGTCAGTCTGTAAGGGGGTCTCAGGCTCTGTGGCAGTCTGTGAGAGGGTCTCAGTCCCGGTGGCAGTCTGTGAGAGAGTCTTGGTCACGGTGGCAGTCTGTGAGAGAGTCTTGGTCACGGTGGCAGTCTGTGAGAAGGTCTCAGTCCCGGAGGCAGTCTGTGAGAGGGTCTCAGGCTCTGTGGCAGTCTGTGAGAGGGTCTCAGTCCCGGAGGCAGTCTGTGAGAGGGTCTCAGTCCCGGTGTCAGTCTGTGAGAGGGTCTCAGTCCCGGTGGCAGTCTGTGAGAGAGTCTTGGTCACGGTGGCAGTCTGTGAGAGGGTCTCAGTCCCAGTAACAGTCTGTGAGAGGGTCTCATGTCAGTAGAACAGAGAGTTTGTGCTATTCTCCATCACACAAAGAGTGGGCAGCAGTTTTTAGTGTGGTTTGTAACAGTGTAGGTTCCAGCCCTTGGTTTCGGTTAGTGAGAGGCTATATTCCCAGCGTCTTTGTCTGGATTAATATCTCTGCACTCCCTGAGCTTTTGTGAAAATTAGTTACATGACATCTCATGTTTACAGTAGCTGGTTTGCTCAACAGAGTACAACTGTTAAATAAAAAAGGATTAAGGAACGACAGAAAGAAAGCCCGGCGTGATACAAAACGAGTAACAAAGCACGATTGGAGGTAAAACACTTCACACGGTAACTAACAAGTTTTGCATTTCAGTTTTGTTAGAGCACCTAAAGCAAGCTATGCTTCCTAAATAAAGCAACCAATTAAACGGGGATTGGAGGTAATTAGCCTTTGTTTAAATAGCAGAAAGGATTATATATATATATATATCAGTTACACTTACAGCGGGTATGAGAAAAGGCAGATACATAGACAGACAGACAGAGACAGGCAGACAGACAGACAGGCAGGTAGACAGACAGGCAGACAGACAGACAGACAGAGACAGGCAGACAGACATATAGACAGGCAGACAGACAGGCAGACAGACAGACAGGCAGACAGACAGGCAGACAGACAGACAGGCAGACAGACAGACAGGCAGGCAGACAGACAGGCAGACAGACAGACAGGCAGGCGGAGAGGCAGAGAGATGGAGGAACAGATAGATAGATAGATAGATAGATAGACAGACAGACAGACAGGCAGGCGGAGAGACGGATGGACAGATAGATAAACAGGCAGGCAGGCGGAGAGGGGGAGAGAAGGATGGACGGATAGACTATAGACAGATAAACAGACTGACAGACAGACAGATAGGAGGAGCTGAAAAAGTTTTTGTTGCAACCTAATATTTCCAATGCCCTGAGCACATAGACACAACTGCCAGTATAGAAACAAACCCTATATATAATAAACCCCTATATAATAACCCTCTATATAATAACCCCTATATAATAAACCTCTACATAATAACCCCCTATATAATAAACCCCTATATAATAAACCCTAATATAATAAACCCCTATATAATAACCCTCTATATAATAACCCCTATATAATAAACCTCTACATAATAACCCCCTATATAATAAACCCTATATAATAAACCCTAATATAATAAACCCCTATATAATAACCCTCTATATAATAACCCCTATATAATAAACCTCTACATAATAACCCCCTATATAATAAACCCCTATATAATAAACCCTAATATAATAAACCCTATATAATAACCCCCTATATAATAAACCCCTGTATAATAACCCTCTATATAATAACCCCTATATAATAAACCTCTACATAATAACCCCCTATATAATAAACCCTAAATAATAATCCCCTATATAATAAACCTCTATATAATAACCCCCTTTATAATAAACCCCTATATAATAAACCCCTATATAATAAACCCTAATATAATAAACCCTATATAATAACCCCCTATATAATAAACCCCTATATAATAACCCTCTATATAATAACCCCTATATAATAAACCTCTACATAATAACCCCCTATATAATAAACCCTAAATAATAATCCCCTATATAATAAACCTCTATATAATAACCCCCTTTATAATAAACCCCTATATAATAAACCCCTATATAATAAACCCTATATAATAAACCCTATATAATAAACTTCTATATAATAACCCTCTATATATTAAACCCCTATATAATAAATCCCTATATAATAAACCCCTATATAACAAACCTCTATATAATAAACCCCATATACTAAACCTCTATATAATAACCCCTATATAATAAACCCTATATAATAAACCTCTATATAATAAAATAAATCCCTATATAATAAAATAAACCCCTATGTAATAAACCCCTATATAATAAACCTCTATAATAATAAACCCTATAATAATAAACCCCTATATAATAACCCCCTATATAATAAACCCCTATAATAATAAACCCTATATAATAACACCCTATATAATAACCCCCTATAATAATAAACCCCTATATACTAAACCTCTATATAATAACCCCTATATAATAAACCCTATATAATAAACCTCTATATAATAAATCCCTATATAATAAATCCCTATATAATAAACCCTATATAATAAACCCTATATAATAAACCTCTATATAATAAACCCTATATAATAAACCTATATATAATAAACCATATATAATAAACCTCTATATAATAAACCCTATATAATAACCCCCTATATAATAAATCCCTATATAATAAACCCTATATAATAAACCTCTATATAATAAACCCCTATATAATAAACCCCTGTATAATAAATCCCTATATAATAAATCCATATATAATAGATCCCTATATAATAAACCTCTATATAATAAATCCCTATATAATAAACCTCTATATAATAAACCTCTATATAATAAACCCTTTATAATAAACCCTATATAATAAACCCTATATAATAAACCTCTATATAATAAACCCCTATATAATAAACCTCTATATAATAAACCTCTATATAATAAACCCTTTATAATAAACCTCTATATAATAAACCCTATATAATAACCCCCTATATAATAAACCCCTTTTTTTATTTGTAAAGTGCACTGAGAGTCTCAGTCCTCGTGTCAGTATTACAGAGAGTTTGTGCTATTCTCCATCATACATTTTTTTTTTGTAAAGTGCACTGCTCTTAAAACAGTCAAATATTGCAAAAAAATTACCAAGTAGAAATGAACAAGAATCACCACGAATACTTAACCAACACATGTCCTCCTTTTATACAATTGTCCCTCCATCTCCTTTCTCACAATATTCAAAGAAACTAATCTAACATTATAACAGCTAGTTGTAGTGGTTATGGTGTCAGGAGTGCCTCAGCGCCCGCCCCCCATTCTAAGTAGTCGAACCGGTCTGGGGTCTGCTGAGCATATACTACTAATAACAAAGAGCCAGGAAGCTCAGTTAGTGCTCTTGGGCTCAGCCCTGGAGTTTACGGTCAACTGACTGCTCTCTGTCATTTGTAGTGGGGGTGGGAAATAGTGTCTAGTGGACCCCAGGAAGAATGAAGTCAAACCATTCTAAAACGGTTTGATTATCTACAATGCAAGCAGACTCCAGGCACCATAAACACTACAGTGACCTGTATAGATTATCATTTATTATGAACTAACTTATCACAGTAAAGCAATACAACTAACATTAATTTGCAGAGTGTAAGAATGTATCACAGAGCTCCACAGCAATAAAACTCACAGAACGATTTAGAGAGTGAGTGTATCAGAGAGCTCCACAGCAATCAGACTAACAGTAATGTGCTGTGTCCATGAGCGTATCACAGAGCTCCACACCAATAAAACGAATAGTGAAGTATGTTCAAATCGCAGTAAATTATATTCGTTGTAATGCACCACAACAAACCAGGGATTTTCACACTCCCTCCAAATCAAAAGATTTCCTTTAGGAAACTCAAGATGTATGTAGATGTTCATACACTGACGCGGTTATGGACACATGGCTGATTTGGAGATTGTTTTAAAATTAATTTTGAATTCACTTTGAAAACCAGACAATTCTCATTTTAGTGCATAATGCTGTATATCTTCGTGGTGGTCGATGTGTAATATTTCTATGGTTATGGAGTTACTATGGTACTATTGTAGGGTTCCAGCACCAGTTCATTAAGTATGCTCCCAAATATGGCGGCAATGCAAACCTTTTAGGCATTTTTGAACAAACATACTCCCTTTAAAATCATTTTTTAAAAGCACAAAAATAGTTAAATAATATTTCCACACTAGAAATCAAGTTTTAACAATGATTGAGACCAGTAAAGGAGAACAGATAGATCTGCAGCCTTTCAGGGCGCTGAGATCCCTTTTTAATTTACCCCTGCCTGAAGAGGACTTCTTACGACCAAATTACATTACCTGGGAAGACAATATGTCTGCTTTCTCACTCAACAGGCTCCGTCCCACGGAGTGAAAGCTTGACATCTCTCCACAATTAGGCTTCAAATATATCAAAGTAACATCACTTTTATTGTTTTTTATTGCGAAAGTACTGCTGCGTCTATTCCGCTGGGTAATTTGGTACAAGCGTCCATCAAAAGTGGATAGCACAATAAACCTTTCCGTCTGTTTGATATGCAGTGTGCGTTCTTAAAATTTTCATAGCCAGCTCTTCATCTGTGACCGTACAAAAATTCCGACACTCCTGTTTCTAGATGTGCACAGTTGGAGCTACAGACCGCAACACGATTAGTCAACCCCTGGTTTAGAACCCAGATTTGAATAAGCTACCCATAGAATAAGCTACCCATGGAATAAGCTACCCATGCTATTGCAATGGTTTTCCAGTTTTAGGAAGAGATCCAACAAATTGTGTCTCTGTTCCATGTAACTGTCCACAATAAATTGCATTGCTTCCACGGTGCAACAGAGACCCCTCTTGCAATACATTATGAAGAGTCTAATTACAGCGTATTGGTAAATTGATTTTAATGTTACCTTTATTGCAGTCACAGAATGGGTTACTGAGTTAATTTTACGCAAGGTCGCCGAGCTAAAGCCATGCCCATAATTGTGTTCCCTGTCAGATAAGGCTAAGGAGCCAAAGTTCTAGTGTGCGTTTAAGGGGGAGAATGAAGATAATGCAATACGTAATGCAACACGCATGTGTGAATAAAATGAACGTTATTGTTCGGTAAACACTGCAGTCTACAAAAACCAAGTAACAAACTGGACTTGATCAGAACACTAGAACGCTTTTACCAGAACAGAATTCCCACCCTCACTCTTTCCATATTTTTGTTTAAATTGCAATACTTTTTTGGACAATACCGTTTATTTAATTTCGTCATCGGTTTTAATTAACATGATTGCTGACAATCTTTTTCTCCAGTAACCCATTGGCAAGAAAGCAATACTCTGAGAGTACCTTCTACTGGAATTTCTGGACTAGAGTCTGCTTATTATATATTGCATTAAGGATAACACTGATACCAGAAAAAAAAAAAAAAGAAGAAGAAGAAAAAACTAAAGTATTTTGGTCGTAATTTTTAGTCACTGGCTTTTTAAGGTCCACCAATGTTACCCATCACTGATATCTCTGCTTTATAATAAAACCTATGCTTCCACTTCTATCATTTGCACAGGTTACAGACACAAGATTACAGAGTGCAATCCTGCGCCGCTCTCCAACATTTATAAATCCTTCACTGGATGAAGAAAGTGTCGATACTAAGCCTTTAGTGCCCGGGAGAGACAAGACGAACAATGGGGGAGCTCATAAAGAAGAAATGAAAGGGTTTAAGGGAAGACAGAAGGAGCTTGATGGTGATGAGTTAAGATAAGTAAATTAGACTGGGTAGGAGTGCCTTCAAACCATCTCTGTTACCGCTAGGAATTGACCACATCAGACTATCGTAGAGAAGTATGGCAGGTCAACTTTTCTCACTCCAACTAGACACACAGAAAGCTGTAATACACAGGATGGCAGGGAGAAGGATGGATGAACATATCTTGGGTGAACTTAAAACATCATGGTCTCCACTCCAACCAGGGGTTCACTAGGCAAACCACAACATGTACAGGTTGGTAAATGTCCCATACAGACAGCAATAGGTTCTGTGTAAAGGTGAGGTTGATTAAGACTCCAACATCACTGCTAACCTTTGCTTTAGGACCCCGTCCAGTAGTCAGTATTATTGGTTTTCTACTCTTTGTAATAACATTTCCTTTTCTAAACAGGTTTCAAGCTCAAAAAAGCCGGACTGGTCACCAACGAGTCCCAGCCATCACAAGTGGTCTTCTAAGGGTCTCGGGGTTTGCACCCTAAACTAGGTGACCAACCCCACCAAATACATCCACTCATGTAGAAAAGGCTTAAGACAAAATGTGGCAAACCTATTCAAACTAATTTAATTTATACTCTATTTATTCCCCCCCCCCCCAAAAAAAAATATTACATGGACTACCACATATGACAGGACACAGCTAACCTTTATCACTATAACCATTTCAGATTATCATTCCCATCATGCACTGCTAGTCAAGGCCATAAGACCTGAAAGCAAGTTAGTAACAAAAGGTTAGTTACAGAAAATGAGATCAACCACAATACAACATAACTTGTATTATAACGCCCTGTTATTAACAGGAGTATTTTTAGGGTTATGTTTTACTGTGGTTGATGCAATCTTGGTTTTAGTCACTGACTCCCACTGAAACACTCATTGTTTTCAAGTTGTGTGGTCAGAACGATGTTAGGGGCTAACCCCTTAGTTTGGAGTGGTCCTGCTTATAGAGATCAGCTCATTTTGTTTTCTTTTTTTTTACTGCTAGTCAAAGGGCTAACTGAGCATCTGAGAAATATTATTGGTAGCCGGCCAGAATTAATGCTTATTCATTACTGCTGCTTATATAAGCAGACTGCCATCAAATCTATAAAATGTTCAAGGATAGTCATAGCATTTTTCACCCCGGCACATCGAGGGTTAAGCATTTAGCTCCAGAAAGCCAAGTGGTAGCTTATGAGACCAGCTGGAGAGGTAACATTCCCATTATGCCCAGCCACATAGCAGGCAAAGCATCATAGGAGTTCTTTTTACAGAAGAACTACCCGCACGTTATTTCTGAGCTACCCTGAGCTAAGGCCATGTGTGTATGTGAGATAAACACTCGCACTGATGCAAAATGCAGATTTGAGAGCCTAGCAGGTTTTGTGCTAAGGTTCATCAACCAACTCGAAACTTCCTATTCACTAAGAGAAAACCGCTTACAGCGTCCGTGTGATTAGAAATGCGTGTTTGTCAGTTTGAGCCGACAGATTACGAATCTCCCACATCTCCAGCCTCTAATCGCCTGTTCTTGGGGCCCGCTAGGAGTGAGATAATTGACATCAGGTTTCTGACATCCTACCCCAGGGGGCTGCATGTTAAACAGCTCTGCGGGACGAGCAAGGTAATGTAGGGTACGGGATGAGGGGTGCAGGCTGCTCCGGAGTTACTTGTACGACAAGTGTGACATTTGTTTAAAGCAGAAATGTCACCCAAACCATGTTTACATCAAAATCGATCCTAAGTGACAATTAAGCTCTGTCGCTTTACAGTTTGTCAAATATGCTTCGTAATAGGTTCCCACTTTAAGTGGTTCTGTAATTTTATTTGCACTATCGCGTTGCGATAAAGGGTAATCGTCACTTTCCTGAAAATTACATCATTTAATAAAACACTGAAAATCTGCTATAACTTTTGTTAACCTTTTTCATCTCTATAAATAATTAGCGAGTTTAGTCCTGGAACAGCCAAGGCATATGCTGTATTGGAGAATTAGTTTATTCTCGCTCTATGCTGATGGACCAGTGAGAAGAATAGACCTTATAGGAATGGCTGACAAGGATGGAGGTGCCCACATCCAGGATAGAGGTAAATATAGTATTGGGAATTAATACATTTGATTTTATTTTTTAAACGTCACAAATACATAAAAGTGTTAAAGGGACACTATAGTCACCAGAACAACTACAGCTTATTGTATAGTATACCGCTTATTGTATTTGTGAGTAGAATCATTCCCTTCAGGCTTTTTGCTGTAAACACTGTCTTTTCAGATAAAATGCAGTGTTTACATTACAGCCTAGGGATACCTCCACTGGCCACTCCTTAGATGGCTGCTAGAGGTGCTTCCTGGGGCAGTGCTGCATAGTGTGACTGACATTCAGTGTCTCCGCCCTCTGTATGCAGACACCGAACTTTCCTCATAGAGATCCATTGAATCAATTAATCTCTATGAGGAGATGCTGATTGACCAGGGCTGTGTTTGACTTGTGCTGGCTCTGCCCATGATCTGCCTCACTGACAGTCTCAGCCAATCCTATGGGGAAGCATTGTGATAGGCTCAGATCACCACTTCTGATGATGTTAGCAGACAGCAGGCAGGTAAAAGGGGCAGAGTCAGCACATGCAGACTTGAATACAAGTAAGATTTTACTATATTTAGGGAGGCAAGAGGGGGCAATATTGTGGTTTTAACACTATAGGGTCAGTAATGCATGTTTGTGTTCCTGTCCCTATAGTGTTCCTCTAAGTATAGGGGATAAGTCAACATAGGATTATAAATCCTGGAGTGAGCTCCCCTCTAAAGAGGTAACTATAACTTGTGTTAAGAATGTTATGCTTTCTAACTTGTCCCTGCAGTAATACAGGATTTGGGGAGCTATGACCACACATGGGGAGTCCATTACGAAGCCATGGCATGTTTAGATATAGATTACCATCCAGCCACACTTCTAATTTGGGGGGGTTCTCAAGAAGAAAGTCAATAATGATGTAATCAGGACTGTCTCCTACAGACTACATGGAAGGGAGAAAGAATCACAGAGACAGCTCAGGAAATTTCCAAGACTGATTTTGCGCTACAATAGCAAAAAAAAAAAAAAAGGCTTGATTATCCAGGTCAAATTTGAATGAAGTTCTGTCACCTCCATCCTCCATTGCTAAATAAGAAGTGTTAAAATCGCTGTTGACAGATTAGCTGAACTATTTTATTGTGTGCAGGGCCGGGTGACGAGCCACCAAGTGCTTTTCAAGATATTAATCGAGCTTGAACGTTTCTTTTTGTTTTTGCGCTTTCCGAAAATTGTCTTCCCTATCATTAGCAGAGCTTTGTCAGCCGATTGTCAGCATATTCTGCAACCACTGTTTACTCTGCTTATGATTGCTCTATATGTGCATCACCTGAGGAGCCACGTGCCAGACCAATTTAAAAGTCCTGCTGGCTTCATGGATACAGAGTTGCTAAGAACTATTATTTTTATCACACCTCTTTCTGTGGTACTCGGAGACTTCTTGTCCCATTTTATTTTACGGTCAGGATTCATGTGTATTTCAAGAACAAAGTGCACACATATGTTACAACAACCTTTCAAAAATATGGTCCGCTAAATACTATAAATAAATGGATACATTGGTGAAGTGAACGAAAGGGCTTATTAAAATTTGTAATTCTGTTTAATTTTTTTAAAAACAGGATCTGTGAAATTACACAGGGACTTAATCAGTCCCAATACCTGGGGATCACAAACAGGGCTACAAAATTTGCCACGGACGCACAGTAAAATCTTCAGTGGACGCGTAAGGGTCATTTTGTGTCTTGAACCACCTTGTAGCAGCAATCTTTGGATTATCCGACATGGAAATTGGTGCAAAACAAGTTGTCACCTCTCATTACGCCAGTCCTGGCCTGCCTCCTTCTATTTTACTGTTAACCCCGCCGCTATTTTCAGATTTTAAAGAAGTGAATAAGACTTTTTACATTTTAGGAATACTTGAAACTGACAATCTACCAATAGTCCAAGAGAATCTGTCTATTCATCCTAAATCACTAAGAAGACAGAAAAAACCCAAAACCTTTGCAGAAAATGTCAAATCACTAAATGTGATCTTCAAAAAAATTGCTTCTTCATAAAACAAATCTAAAATTGCCTTTTTATAAAGGTTACCACCCAGTAAGGGCCAATTTATAAAATACAATAGTGACCACTTACCATACCTAGATCATCGATTCTCCATTTTTTATTCAGTCTTAATGGAAAATATATTTTCAATGGATTTAATGCTGGTTAATTTGGATTTTTTTTGTCGATATGCCATTCCCCAGGGGTTCAGCAAAGACTGTAAGTGCATACTTAAAACACAACCTAAACATTTAGCAAAACGAGAGAACAGGTGAAACGAGCCAAACTGAGGATTCTAAGAAAACAGCAAATAATGCTTTTACTATCAGCCTGTTCCAGAAATACATTTTAAATATATATATATATATATGTGTATAGAGAGAGAAAGGCTACCCAATCATGAAATGTTGTCAGCTCATTAAGGAGAAATAAAAAAAGGGAGAAAAAAAAGCCTAACGATTATGTCTTCTTGACAGACGTTATGCTACATGTAGCGCAAGAGAAAAAAACGCATGAAGCTACGCACAATCGAAAAACTCATTGTAGATGAATCTATTTCTCAGTCTGGCTAGTGTACATGCTCTGTTTCTTGTCTGCAGGTTTCTCAAACAGTAGACACAATTGTCTCAGCTGTTGGCGATAATTACTGCAATGTACGGCAGAAACTTTACAGCGAGGACACCTTCATATGAGAAATCACGTTACGTGGATCCATTGCACCAGTGAAGAGCTGCTTAAAATACAATTTTACTGCGTAGGGAAAACAAAACAAACTAAAGTTCTTGGCAACAGATATTTAAATTGTCATTTAATTTATTTAGGGGGAAAAAAGCCTTGTTTTTTTTTCTCTAAATTTTCCATTCGGCAGCAACAGTTAAAGTAATAATATACACCAAACTCCTAATCGCTAGTAACCTAGGTAACAGCCATTAGAAGCAAAGAAAATATTTGTAAAGTGCCAGATGAAGCTCTTTTTAATTCTGAAGTACACTGTACACGTGAATTTAAACGTAATTTATTTTGTGTTTCGGAGCAAAATGACCCCGCAGATCATGGCTGCTTATACACCATCAGTATGGACAGACGGTCACTTTTTATGGAAACAAATACAGAGTTAGACTGGTCCCAAAAGTGACAGGGTGTCACGGTTCTCGCCGCGACATCCAGTCTGCCAGACAAGGTCACCCCAGGAGTGCCCAGCAGGGGATTTGAACCCTGGACGTTGGCTTCTTGAATCCTGCTCTTTTGCCACTGTGCTATCCAGCAATTCATAGTATTGCCATAATAGGTATCCTTGCCTTGTTTTTTAGCACTGGGAGCTGAACTTACCTGTGGCTGCTCTAGCACACCTGTATCCCATGTTAATTGGCTGGATATAAAAGCCTGCCTCACCCTGGGAAGGGTGTCAGTTCATTGACTCTGGTTCCCTTGTTTGGTTCCTGTCTCTCCGTATCAGCGTTCCAGTATTTACTGACTGATTCCGGCTTCTGACCTTGGCTTTCCTCCTGGACTACTCTGATCTCTGGCTTCCCTGATTTTGGCATTCCTTGACTACGCTTCTGCTAATCCCTGATGTACTGCGACTTGGAGCACTTTTCCTGGAAAGCCCCCGTGCACAGACTCACAGGTCAGGTGGCGTCTTACCTGGTCAGCCTGGTCTGTGTCTACTTTGCAAGGGTGAGCGTATAACTCTGCGAGCTGGACTCCCCATCAGGTAAGACTCCTTACACAGGGTTAGTCTTGGAGAGCGGGGTCAGTGAAGTCATCTTCTGACAGATGTCAGCGGACATATCCAGGTGCCAGAGGAGGTAGTAAACACATTCATTAAATTTCAAACGTGAACCCTTAACTACACGTGATTTCAATAAAATGTAGACACTGAGTGCCACCACCTGGGATAAATGTCGATTTATTGTTGTAAGCCCTGCAATTTATTTTCATTAAAAACCATCCTTTGTACCTGGCAGTCACATACCATATATTGGTTCTGCAACTCGTGACTGGTGGGCAGAGTCTTGAGTGTGAGGGCGTCACTGGTGATGCGAGCCACGTCACTAGTGACTCTCAAAGTGGCGACAGTCCTGTCCAAATGTGGTGACGGACCAGTCTGCAAAATGGGTGGGATCGACAACTTACAGTTTGCCTGGTCAGCCCAGAGCATTCAAGACCACTGCTGAACCACTCCCGGCTGTCACGTTTCAGGGAACCCAACACGCTAACACACACACAGAAAGTGTGCAGTACCGGACCTTAGAGTGGCCGGGCTAAGCACACACAGAATAGTCAGGAGACAAGCCGAGTAAGGGGAACCAGAAAACAGAATAACGAGAAACAAGCCGAGGTCAAAGGGTAGGAGAAAGTCACAAAGTCAGTATAACAAGCCAGAGAGTACGTAACCAGAAAGCACACGTTCAGTATCAATACTCTAAAGCAAAGACCACAACAGGGGGGGCGTGGCCGGACCGCAGACTAAGATGGACGTGTAGTCTGTGAGCTCCGCAGCATCCGAGCACAATCTACCCACTATCAGCAGCATCAAGCCCCCCAAACCAGCTACATTACCCCTAACATGTCAGGGGCGCAGTCCGGAGCTAAATCGCAGCGAAGAAAAAAAGGTGAGCAGAAAGAAGCCGCTGTCTCAGTAGCCGATATGCTTACCTCTCCACGAGGCTCACAGGCCGCACAAGATGGCCGCCGGATCAGCCCGCATCACTCACCGGCAGCCACACCGGGCCCGGACTCACCCAACCCCATTCAGCCAGACATAGCCAGCGTCCTGAACAAACTGACAGAAGTCAGACACTACCTGGCAGGGGAGATCTCCAAGAGCACACAAGCGCTGACGGCAGAGATACACGCTCTGGGCACCAGAACCGCAACACTGGAAGCCAGAGCTGACGCTGCTGCACAAGCCCACAATCAAATAGTGGCCCACTCACAAGCCGCTGAAAAAAGAATTGCCGACCTGGAGTTGGAAATAGAAGATCTGGCAAATCGTTCCCGCCGGAATAACGTTAGGCTGAGAGGTGTACCGGAGGAACAAAACGAAGGCCCCCTGGTACAAAAGATGGAGCTATTCTTCCACCAATTACTACCCGACGTCCCCAAAGATAAATGGGCGATAGACAGGGCGCACAGGGCACTGCGCGCCCGAAGAGCAGAGGGGATGCCGCCAAGGGACATTATCATCAAGTTCCACTATTACTCCTCAAAAGAGGCGGTCATGCAATATACACGCCAAAACACCCTGCAATAACAGGGTGCAACCATCACTGCATACCAGGACTTATCACCGACGACATTACAGAGAAGAAAAGCATGGAAACCACTGACGGCGCTACTACAACAACACACAATAAAATACACGTGGGGCCATCCCTTCAAGCTGGTGGCATTCAAAGAGGGAGCCACTCACACCCTCTTGCCAGGGTACGACCCACAGCGCTTTCTTCGCAACCTACGCATAGAACCCCCACCGACCCTCAACCTGCAAACGGACCAGATGCCAGAACTCTCAACGCTCCAAAGTGATTGGACCGACGCCTAAGTCACAAGCAGGCATAACGGACACGATAACTTTACAACTGGGGACACTGAGACCGATCTGGTACAGACCGCAGCAACGTATCGCAGCTAAGTACCGCTCATTTTTCCCTGAAGGGAAGGACTTAAAGATTAGGGGGGGGGGGGGATCCTACGCCCAAAGCCCAACACCCCATGACCTAACACCCCAAAGAGAGAAAAACAGTATGTACAATTTAAAAAAAAAAAAAATGTATATGTAAATGTAATGAGTAAGGGACACACAGACACCAGAGAGCCACTCCCTACTCCGACCTACAAAGTGGAGGGCAATATAGGCCATTTGGCATGTGTGACAAACGCTCACTTACTACGAGCAAAGGTTACACGGCACTCCCTAGGGAAGAGCAAATAGAGAGAAGGGAATGTCTTGTCACCACAACTACTACTACCCGGTTGGTAGCGGGACTGCACGACAGGAGGCAAAACACACACACCACACAATAGAAGGATGGGGGGGGGGAAGGGAGGTGGTACCCACCCAGACGATGTTAGGAGCGAATAGGGGGGGGGAGGGCCACATGGTGAAACTACCAGAGGGGGGGGACAAACAACCGAACACGGGGCTCACGACACCAAGGCTCGAAAGATGCGAGGAGCATCCGCACCTTCCCGGGTATTAACAGAAACACCCGTGAGATAGGTGCGCGCTCACCAGTTACTCTGGCGACTTGTAAGACCAGAGAAAATGTGCAAATGTATATATGCAAATCTGTTTATTGTTATGTACTCAATTATTATGTTAACGTTTTATTTGTTCTGAATGATGTCACAAAGTCACAGGATGTTACGAAACAAACGGAAGAGACTGACCTTTTACAACACCCACCCCACCCATCACTAGATCACTGGGGACTATACCCATGCGGTCCGCATATCAGACGACTGACGCCATGACTCTGAACATACTGACAATTAATGCCAAGGGCTTAAACACACCCAACAAACGCAGGACCCTACACAGAGACATTAAGGCTAAACAAGCGGATATCGCTCTAATACAAGAAACCCACTTACCCAGGTCGGCACGCGTACACTTGAAAAATCATATCTACAATACAGTCCACGAAGCGAGGGCTCTGAGGAAAAAAGCAGGAGTGGCCATCCTGATACACAAACGATGCCCGTTTAACCTGACCAAAGCACATACAGATCCAGAAGGCAGATATTTAGCTCTCACTGGCACCATACACTCCACGAGGATACATATAGTAAATATATACGCCCCCAACACTCCTGAGACAGGATACTGGGATTAATTGAAAACGCTATTAACGCACCTCACAGGTGGCATCTTAGTGATGGGGGGGGACTTCAACGCGGTCCCCTGCCCGGCAATAGACAGGAGTAGCAAACCAGGAATGACTCGCGCGCAGGGGGGGGGGGAGACAAGACAAACTGCTCAACGCTTTTCTTACACACACAGGGCTATTAGACGCCTGGCGCATACAACATCCACACACAAAAGACTACACATACTACTCAGCACCACACAACACATATTCAAGGATAGACAACATATACTTAAACGGGGCTGGAATGTCCAAATTGAGCCAAACGGAAATACATAACATCACATGGTCAGACCACGGAGCAGTAACAGCGACCCTGACTAAAATACAGCACCACAGTAGCTGGACATGGAAATTAAACACATCACTTCTGCAAGACGAAACCATACTCAATGACACCAAAAAAGCTATAACAGACTACTTCACCACTAACGAGGGGGAGGATATAGGCCCAACACCACTATGGGCAGCGCACAAAGCAGTTCTGCGAGGACACCATCACAATTGCAACCCATAAAAAGAAAACCAAAACGAAGCAACTCTTCGAGCTGCAGACTAAATTACGGAAAGCGGAAACTAGACATAAACAGGACCCCACCGCAGATAACTTCCAATCACTACAAGACCTTAGACATGCCCTGAAGGAACTGTCCATAGGCGAGATCACCAAGGCCCTTACGTGGTCTAAACGCTTTTTCTATGAAAAAGCGGGCAAAATGGACACATTACTGGCCAGGACCCTGAAACCCAGGCCCGGATTTCGACCAATCATGACCATAAAAACACATACAAACACTATAGCTAGCACACCTGAAGATATCAATAAAGAGTTCACTAACTACTTCAGTCACTTATATAACCACTCCCCCCACAGCGACAGCGAACTCCACCAACACTTGACAAACATAGAGACCTTCCTTAACCACTCGGATCTGCCCACAGTAACAGAGGGAGAAGCCGACCTCTTAAATGAACCGATCGCGCCAGAGGAAATCGCAGCAGCGATATCAATACTCAAAGGCAACAAAGCCCCAGGCCCTGATGGCTACGATATCCAATACTACAAGGCATTTAAAACAGAACTGATCCCACAACTGACCAAACTATATAATCATTTTATGACTGGAGGAACCCCAGACCGAGACATGGCCACAGCAAACATAGTACTGCTGCCAAAACCCAACAAAGACACCACTCAGACCGCCAACTATAGACCAATCTCCCTTATCAACACGGATTTAAAGATATTCGCAAAAATTCTAGCGACAAGACTAACTTCACTACTGCCTAAACTAATACACTCAGACCAAGTGGGTTTTATCCCGGGCAGACAGTTATACGAAAATACCCGTAGAGGGGTAGACTTACTATGGCACATGGGACAGACCAAATCCCCATCACTGGACGCAGAGAAGGCCTTTGACAGGGTACAGTGGCCCATTATGTTCCGACTCATGGAAAAGCAGGGATTCCCAGAAAAATACATAACAGCTACCAAAGCACTCTACACGGACATACAAGCCCAAACACTTATAACCGGTGCCCAAAAAACACCTTTCAGTGTAAGTAATGGAACGAGACAGGGCTGCCCCTTGTCCCCGCTCCTCTTCGCGATGGTGTTAGAACCCATGCTGCAAGCCATCAGAAATGACCCTAACATCAAGGGGATACAAATAGGAACACAACAATACAAAGTGGCGGCGTACGCAGACGATGTTCTGCTCACGCTGTCCGAACCAAAACAGTCACTGGCACACCTGCATACGCTCCTACTGGAGTACGGTGAGGTGTTGGGATACAGGGTAAACCTCACCAAATCGGTGGCTCTCTCCTTCCATGTCACTGAAGAGGACAACACTCATCTAACCAACACATACAAAATTAAACTAGCTAAAGAACAATTCACGTACCTAGGGATACAGTTAACAAAAAACCATTCTATGCTGTACAGGCAAAACTACACAACACTAATACACAAACTGAAAAAAGATCTGGAGAACTGGTCGGACAAACCAATTTCTTGGATAGGGAGATTGCACTCCATAAAGATGAATGTCCTGCCCAGACTCCTTTTCCTATTTCAAGCATTACCCGTTAAAGTCACAAAAAAGGATATAGCCGACCTCCAAAAGGCAATAGACGAATTTATATGGCAGGGAAAAAGACCCCGGATAGCCAGAGCGGTACTATACAATCCAAAGTGGAGGGGGGGCCTAGGACTACCACACTTACACCACTACTACCTAGCAGCACAGATAGCGCATTGGCACAGCCCTGAGGGACAACATCAATGGGTAGATATAGAAACCACCCTCATGGGCAAAGACCCACCACAACTACTCATATGGACCCCTAAAAACCACAGGGTAATCCTCAGAACCATCTGCCCAGCAATTCTAAACTCTATAGACATATGGGACAAAACAGCCATAAAATACCAACTCATGAACAACCCCTCCCCCATGACACCGATACTACGTAACAGAGCGTTCCCACCAGGACTATGTACAGAAGCTTTCCTAGGAATTAAAACCACAGGGACACACAGATATGCTCATCTGTACCAAGATAACCAGGTAATCACCTTTGATCAGCTAAAAACTCTAGCACCCCTGACAAACCATGATTTCTTCAGATACATTCAAATCAGAGACTTCGCACAAACAACAGAAGTCAGAACAGCAATACGCAAACGCAAAACTTTTTTCGAGAGCATGTGCCTTAGGGAACACATGCCCACGAAAATGATAACAACACTGTATAACCATATAGGGGAGGAATCAGGAGAATGGGGTACGTTAACCTACACGGAC
This sequence comes from Pelobates fuscus, assembly GCF_036172605.1. Lineage (NCBI taxonomy): Eukaryota > Metazoa > Chordata > Amphibia > Anura > Pelobatidae > Pelobates > Pelobates fuscus. The sequence goes on from NC_086321.1 coordinate 377,357,046, forward strand.
AGGTGGGAAATGGATCTGGGAGAGAAGCTAGAGGGGGAAGAGTGGCGAGACATATGGGACGCAAGTTCCAAGATTTCAATATGCACCACCTTACAGGAACAAATGTACAAAATCCTATTCAGGTGGTACACCACCCCGACAAAACAATGCCATATGGGCCTGAGCCCATCAGACACATGCTGGAGACTATGTGGGGAAAAAGGCACTTACATCCACATGTGGTGGGAATGCCCCAAGGTTAGGATATACTGGAAAGAGGTGACAGACCAAAACTCACGCATATTGCAGAGACCTCTGACCGCAGACCCATGGGCTTGCCTCCTGTCCAGACCGACTGAGGGGTTAGACAAACACAGTCAGAAATTACTAAACTCACTAAATCTGGCAGCCCGCAGGGCGTTAGCACAACATTGGAATAAAACAGACACCCCACCTATCACGCTTGTACGGACGAAAATTAGAGATAACTGTCTGATGGACAGGTTGACGGCCCAGATGCGAAACACCTCATCTACCTACCGAAAAGTATGGGAACCATGGGAACAGTTTGACACATGATTTAGGGGACTTAACTCTCAACTGGTAAAACCAATGGTTTGGATAATAATGCTGAGCCAAACAACCCTGTAATGCGCAACTATGTGACATATGTTAACTAAGTTTATGTTATTTGTTAAATTCTTGTATTATTTAATTACAAAAAAGAAAAATGGACGGTTACCATGACGGAAACAATGGGCTTCTGCGTAAGCCAAACTAAGCATATGTATTACTATGTAACTGTCAAACCAAAAATAAAGAATTGAAAAAAAAAAAAAAAGACCACAACAGGGCAGGGAGGAACAGGAAAGGTAAGTATTTAAACCCTGTGGTTAATTCTGATTGGATAATTTCCAATCAGAATTAACAATCACACGTGGGAGATATCTGTCTCCCACTGTGATTGTCATACTGTGTCTTTAACGCCGGGTCAGGTGGCTGACCGCGGCGTGTTTAATAGTGGGCGGTCCCCCAGCGTTCAGCGTCATGCATGCTGCCGCTGGGGGACGGAGAGGAGGACGCGGGTGGCATCCGAGACTGAGAGGATGCCGCCCAGCGAGCGTTTGCCGCGAAAGGACCCGCGGACGGCTGGAGGGTGAGTGGCGCGAAAGGACTGCAGCCTCCCCTCACAGCCGCCCGCGGGATCCTGACACCGGCATGGCCCTAATGCCCACAGCGTGAGCAGGACGGGACCCCAAAATCTCGACTCTCATGCTGAAAGAGGGACAGTCGGGAGGCATGCAGTCACCATAGAGACTGCCTCATATCTTGTTTCAAATAACTGGATCAATAGGCAGGATGCAATACAATGTGTCTGTTTATCCTCCTCCATTCTGAGTGCCCTCGTTGTGCCAGAACTAAACTGGATTGTCATCTTAAAGCAACACTCTAGCACGTAAACATGTATTCCTAAAGCTACAGTGTTAGTATAATGATTTAGATTATTCCCAAAAGTTATTTTACAAAAATGCTATTTGCGGGCTTATTTCACACAGAACATTGGTCTCAGCCAATCCAATGCTTCCCCATTGAGTGGTTAGTGTGCATGCGTAGCAATGGCTGCACTAATTAGCAAAGAACCAACAGCTGTAGGTTTGCAAACTAATGTTACAGAATCCTTATAGTATCCGTGGATGGCCGACACTAAAAGTATTTAGACAACAAGACTAGGCAGGTAAAGCCCTAAGAATGGGTGCGACGTACTTCCCTTAGCCTAGTAATAGACCAAAAATAGATTGTGTGGAACTTCAAACCTACACAAACAGTTTCCAATCCTCTGAAAAACAGACGGTATGGGGCAAAGAAGAAGATAAGAGCTTTTACTATGGAAATCAATATGGATACTTTGTGTGTATATCCCATTTGTCTGTAGAAAAAGACGAGAGGTTAATAAAATGGGTTCTCATCAAGTCAATAGAAACTTTTAAAACATCAGGATTTAATATAGACCGGACGTGGGCATACTTTCTCCAGTAGGTTGTGTTAGAAGCAGATCTGAAAGTATTACCAATTTAAGTTATTAGATTACAGAGATTGGTGTTTCTTTATTCATCGTAAGACCGACAGAGTTGAACGCAAGAGCTTAATTTACCTAAAACACCATCTGATGCATGAGGAGCACCAATCATTGACTTATCATAAGTGAAAACGGCTAATGGTTTCAGATTCACTTTTAACACACTTTACTTATGTATATAGAGTTCTTAATAATCAACTTAATGGAACCACAACAGGTCCGCTCTAACATTTAATTATTGGATCGTTTCTTTTTCTAATATTTTTGGTTAACATTTAGCAAATGCAGTTAATGTTATGGGGAGAGAGAACAAGGGTTAATAAAACATTATTTTAGCAATAAACTAAATATTAAAAAAAAAAAAAAAAGATATAAAGAAAACCAGAAAACACAGGAACATGGAAACTAATCAGAAAAACTATTGAAAAAGAATGTTGGTTATTCCTAAATGACTCAGAATAGACCACACATACCCTCATTAAATGTACATATCAATATCCCTGAAGGTGGATTACGTTACCCAGCGTCCATTAGAACCAGTTCACTAAAAGCAGAGCAGTAGGACTTTGGCAATGTTGAGGCATCCGTTGTCTACAAGAACTTAATCAGATTTCAATGGCACAATTCTAAACAGCCACCTTCCAGATATTGCAGAGTTGCTCTAAAATCAATAGTATTGATCAGAGATCTATGGCTAAAGACCTAGTCAATCATCTGGTTCTACAGGATAATTGTTTCAGAAATTGCAACATTGTTCTAGCATAACAAGTCTACAGGGAATAATCATCTATGGTCATAAACTAATGAGTCACCATGTTCATAGGCCGTCTACTCTGAGTCTTGACAGCTCAACATTATTTAATTGGTCGACCGAACAGACTTGATCTGAGGTTGTACACCAAACTTAGCCAATTTAGTGTTCTACAGCTCAGTCCATCAAGATTCACATATGAACAGTGGGACATCTTTCTCCATAACACAGACTTCCTATAGAGTTCTACATTTTGCCAAACCATAATAACATTTAAAAAAAAAAAAGGTCAGATAATCACTAAACTTTAGACACACAAAAAAATCCAATCAGTTTTTGCTAGTTTGACCTGAGATCTGATTATCCAAAAGGTGGAATAATTTAGAATTTTATTTTAATTTTTTTATGTTATGGGATATGGTTTGGATATATTAATGAAAGTACACTATCAGACACATTCACAATACTTTGGATAGCCGCTTTTTTTTTTTTTTTTTTTTTTTTAAAAAGCATGTGTTACACACATTCCATTCCTTAATAATACAGTATCGGTGATCTGGGCACATAGAAATTCCGATGTGGTAAACAGATAACGGAATTGCAAAATTTAGGCCAAATAATTTGTTTCCTATCTCAGCTGAATAGTAAAATGTTTCCAACTTATTTGTCCTAATTCTTGCAAATTTCCCTAGTACACAGTTCGGTGACTAAACCCCAAAGGAGATGAATTTGTGAGACGTGCTCCCCTCCTAAGGGGAGGGGGGGAAGTAGTTAGGGGGTTTGGCTATAAGGATAAAGTAGTTCCAGAAATTATTGGGATACATCATTTGCTTGTGTTTGCTATTTAATAGTGTTAGACATCTGCTCAAAAGTAAATTATTAATATATATATACTTTAGCTGAAACAAGCTTTGCAGCGAGTTTTATGGCTGTGGAGCTCTGCGGTATACATAAACAGTGCACATTACTGTGAGTTTTATAGCTGTGGAGCTCTGCGGTATTCATAAACATTGTTCATTACTGTGAGTTTTATAGCTGTGGAGCTCTGCGGTATACATAAACAGTGCACATTACTGTGAGTTTTATGGCTGTTGAGCTCTGCGGTATTCATAAACATTGTTCATTACTGTGAGTTTTATTGCTGTGAAGCTCTGCGATATTCATAAACATTGCACATTACTGTGAGTTTTATGGCTGTGGAGCTCTGCGATATACATAAACATTGCACATTACTGTGAGTTTTATGGCTGTGGAGCTCTGCGATATACATAAACATTGCACATTACTGTGAGTTTTATGGCTGTGGAGCTCTGCGATATACATAAACAGTGCACATTACTGTGAGTTTTATGGCTGTGGAGCTCTGTCATACACTCATGCTCAATACACATTACTTCAAGTTTATTACTATATGGAAATCCATTTTTCTGGTTGCCTACAAAAGGACATTTAGGCATTATCTTTAAAAGTGAACATTTGCGAGGTATGCAGATTATGAATAGGCGCAGCAGATTAGCTCTACTAAACGTGAGTGCAGACACCAGACTCATTCTGAAAAACCTCCACCTATTGTTACATACAAGGTCGTACTGAACTAATCGCGCATAGACTCAAAAATAAAGGCAAACGCTTCCCGAATTAATAGAAAGACGGCCTCTGATTCGTTAGAAGTCTAACAAAAAGCGAGACTACCTGTTGTTGACCTATTTTTGGAGTGCAATAATTGTTGTTCTCCTTGTTTTACTAAAACCCCTGAGGTCCCTTTTCTTTCTTTCCACACACTCCATAAGCCAGAGGCTCAGAAAAGTAAATTAACCCCTGAGAATTCAGTTTAGCGTTGCAAAGATAATTAGAAGATGTTACAATGCAGGTACCATCCTGAGAAGATTAACTTTAATGCGCGGCTATGGCTAGAGGTGCTTTATTAAGGAAATCTATCATTAAAATTGTATATAATCATGTTTACATTTAAACACGGCTTTAACTACTCCGGTGTCATTTTCTGTTTCATATAGGTGCCAATTTTCATAAAAATCTGTGCTTTGGGATGCTGTTTTCTGGGTATAAAATTATACATGCGGCTGAATTTATGAGTTGTCTGTACTCGAGCTAGTTCAATAAATGTCTTTTCAAGCATCATTCGATGGGATAAGAAAATTATGACATTGATCACAGCAATTGTGATATGGCTATAAATGTCTAATGTATCTTTGAGATCTGCATATTTATTTATTTGTTCAGTGTATGGCAAACCTTCCCTTCCTGCCTCCTACAGGGGTAGAGTGGGCACGGGTGGGTGGATTAAAACAGGATCATGAGGTGGAGATGGATTAAATGAACCAAAAAATATTTCCCCTTGGATTTTTGTTTTGTCATAAATTGATAAACCTTATTTTGAACTCAAATCCCTCTGTCTCTCTTTTCTCTCCTAATCGCTCTCCTTTCTATGAGCTCCATATTGTTGGTGTATAACAGAGCTCCACGGCAATAATACTCCCAGTAATGTGTCTGAGTGTATAACAGAGCTCCACAGCAATACTACTCCCAGTAATGTGTCTGAGTGTATAACAGAGCTCCACAGCAATAATACTCCCAGTAATGTGTCTGAGTGTATAACAGAGCTCCACAGCAATAATACTCCCAGTAATGTGTCTGAGTGTATAACAGAGCTCCACAGCAATAATACTCCCAGTAATGTGTCTTAGTGTATAACAGAGCTCCACAGCAATAATACTCTCAGTAATGTGCCTGAGTGTATAACAGAGCTCCACAGCAATAATACTCCCAGTAATGTGCCTGAGTGTATAACAGAACTCCACAGTAATAATACTCACAGTAATGTGTCTGGGTGTATAACAGAGCTTCACAGCAATAATACTCCCAGTAATGTGTCTGAGTGTATAACAGAGCTATTTAAACTATAATAAATGTGTTCAGAAATCAGTCTGTGTTAATAAGATACATTGTTCTTCCCATAAATTACATTTTAGTTCTAGAAATTTTTATTATTAAGTCACCGCCACTCAGAAAAGACCCACTCCTCAAGTCACACCCCTAAAATTAAAGTGTCCCTCTTTGTCCACATGACATTTTGGGAAGTATTGTAATACCTGCTCTGAAAGACAGTTACTGAGTCTAGATTTGCACAAATAAATATAATTTCTGTTCTGTCAGACCTTCAAGATTGAAACCCTGCCTGATCGGCATTTATTACCCACTCAGCTTGTCCTTAGCCATTTACTCACCTGTGGGTCTCATCTCCACTCTATTCTGTAAAAAGTATCTAAACAATTAAAAAATATACAGGAAATGTTATCCCTACCTTAACGGGGTTTTAACGGGGAACAGACTATTATTAGTGTAATAAATAGCACTAACAATTATAACATTCTGACAATCCCAACTTTTGCTAAGAGGGTAATTCTCTAAAGTAAGAATTGTCAGGAATTCAAACTGAAATTCAAATTTAACGGGACACTATAGACATCAAAACAACTTTAGGTTAAGAGAGTGGTTTTGGTGTTTACATCATGTCTTGTCAGTCTCACTGCCCAATTCTCTGCCATTCAGGAGTTAAATCACTTTGTTTATGCAGCCCTAGCCACACCTCCCCTGCATGTGACTTACACAGTCTCCCTACATATTGCCTGTAAAGAGAGATCTAATGTTTAAACTTCCTGTATTGTACTGTCTGTTTAGTATGACATTTCTTATCTCCTGCTCCATAAAAAAACCTGCTAGAGTCTGCAGGAGCCACCTGTGTGTGATTAAAGTTAAATTAACAGAGCAGGAGATTAAAAAAACGTCTAAAGTAAATATACTGTGTTATCAGCTCTGACTGAAATGGAACCATTTTTTTTTTTTTTTATAAGTTGTGTGAGTCAACAAGTAAATGGAAGAGAATTGAGCAGTGAGACTGCATGGGTATGAGCAATTTATTTCCACTTTGGCTTTAAATTTGACATTTATTTCAAATTTACTTTGAATTTCCAACAATTCTCACTGTAAGTATTCTTGAGGCCAAGCCAATATCTTCAAATGAAACATAACATGACTTAGTGTCACTTCATACAGATTAACATTTCGTCAATGTAAGGTGTGAGCCAAACTGCTAACAGTTTATAAATAACATGCATTTATGAATAGATGTTTTTTCAACTTAATTATACCAAACCAGTATGCATGCCTGTTATCTATTTAATAACACTGAATAATTTTTTTAAATCATCATTATCAACGCTAACAAAAACGCAAATTAAAAAGTGATATATTTTTTTACTTTACATCTAAATAACTCTGCATACACTGATCAGCCACCACATTAAAACCACTGACCGGTGAAGTCAGGCACGGGCAGATGCCCAGTCGGCCGCGATAGCCATGGGCCGAGGCGATCACAGAATCTCCCCTGTCGGCCACAGGCAGTAACATGCGGCCGCCGGCTGGGGAGGGAGGGAGAGAGGACCTGGTGGAGCTCTTGCGAGGTCGGAGACCAGATCTCGCCAGACTGAACACTAGCCCCGGCCCCCCTCCCACTGGTGAATAACATTGAATATATCATTACAATGAAAGCTGTCAAGGGGTGGGATATATCAGGCAGCAAGTGAACCAGGATCAGGGTCCCAAGTCTCATTGAGGCATGTGAGGAACAAAAGCTAGCCTGCCTGGTCTGATCACACAGAAGAGCTACCTTAGCTCAAATTGTTGAAAAACCTAATGCTGGCCATGATGAAAATGGTGTCCAAACTCACAGTGGATTGCAAATTGTTTCAGAGTGCTTTTAATGACCCCTGTCCACCGTCAATGGTCACGTGAGCATCACAACTGAACATGGCGCAATGGAAGAAGGTTGACTGCTCTGATGAATCACGTTTTCTTTTAGATCAGGAGGATGGCTTGGTGCTTGTGCACCATTTACATGGGGGGAGATGGCAGTAGGATGCACTATACAAAGAAGGCAAGCCTGCGAACAGTGGCGTACATACCGGGGTCGCGGCTGCGACCGGGCCCGGCCCACCAGGGGGCCCGGCCGCCCTGCGACCCAGGTATGTACGCTCTGGGCCAGCCTCTTCTCCTGGGGGGCCCAGGAGCCGGCCACCTCCGGGCCCCCCGAGGCTGGCCCTGCTTACACCCGGCGGGCAGTCAGGCTGGCGGGCGCGCGAGGGAGCACTCTCCCCTGAGTGCTCCCTCTTCAGCTCCCTCGCGCACCGCACTGAAACCGGAGCCGGAAGATGACGTCATCTTCCGGCTCCGGCATCAGTACGCGGCGTGCGAGGGAGCTGAAGAGGGAGCACTCAGGGGAGAGTGCTCCCTCGCGCGCCCGCCAGCCTGACTGCCCGCCGGGTGACACCACTGGACCCCAGGGAATCCCCTCGGCTCTCCCACAGGTAAGGAGGCTGGGGGGATTAAATAGAAAAAAAAACAAAAAAAAAAAAAGTGTGAGAGTGTGTGTTAGTGTGAGTGTGTGTTAGTGTGAGTGTGTGTTAGTGTGAGTGTGTGTTAGTGTGAGTGTGTGTTAGTGTGAGTGTGTGTCAGTGAGTGTGTGTCAGTGAGTGTGTGTCAGTGAGTGTATGTCAGTGAGTGTATGTCAGTGAGTGTATGTCAGTGAGTGTATGTCAGTGAGTGTATGTCAGTGAGTGTATGTCAGTGAGTGTATGTCAGTGAGTGTATGTCAGTGAGTGTATGTCAGTGAGTGTATGTCAGTGAGTGTATGTCAGTGAGTGTATGTCAGTGAGTGTATGTCAGTGAGTTAGTGTATGTTAGTGAGTGTGTTAGTGTATGTTAGTGAGTGTGTTAGTGTATGTTAGTGAGTGTGTTAGTGTATGTTGGAGTGTGCGTGTTAGTATTAGAGTGTGTGTTGGAGTGTGCGTGTTAGTATTAGAGTGTGTGTTGGAGTGTGCGTGTTAGTATTAGAGTGTGTGTTGGAGTGTGCGTGTTAGTATTAGAGTGTGTGTTGGAGTGTGCGTGTTAGTATTAGAGTGTGTGTTGGAGTGTGCGTGTTAGTGTTAAAGTGTGTGTCTGTGTGCGTCTGTTAGTGAGTGTGTATGTATGTTTGTCACCGAGTGTGTGTCTGTCAGTTAATGTGTGCGTGTGTGTCTTAAGCACTTACCTTTCTCCAGCGCCGGACTCCCTTGGCGCTGGGGATCTCTCCGCCCCGATCCGCCTAACAGCTCCGAATGCGCATGCGTGGCAAGAGCCACGCGCGCATTCAAACTGCCCATAGGAAAGCATTACTCAATGCTTTCCTATGGACGTTCAGCGTCTTCTCACTGTGATTTTCACAGTGAGAATCGCAGAAAATCCTCTAGCGGCTGTCAATGAGACAGCCACTAGAGACTGGATCACCCTCAGTGAAACATAGCAGTTTCTCTGAAACTGCTGTTTTCAGCTGCAGGGTTAAAACTAGAGAGACCTGGCACCCAGACCACTTCATTGAGCTGATGTGATCTGGGTGTCTGTAGTGGTCCTTTAAGTGTATGTGTTTATGCATGCACTGGCGTACATACCGCGGTCACACAGGTCGCAGCCCTGCGACCCGGTGCCCGCCGCCATGTGTTGCGGCCCCAGCCCGCGCAGAGTAAACGCGCGCGCGGGGGGGGGCCCACGGATCAGTTTTCGCACCGGGGCCCCATGGGTTGTGTGTACGCCACTGCCTGCGAAGGTAATGTTGTGCTCTGGGCAATGTTCTGCTTGAAACCTGGGGTCCTGGCATTCATGTGGATGTTTCTTTGACATGTACCACCTACGTAAAGATTGACAGTGGCCTTTTTTTAAGCAGGATAATGCACCCTGCCACACATCAAAAAAATGTTCAGGAATGGTTTGAGGAACAGGACAAAGTTCAGGGTGTTGCGTTTGCCTCCAAATCCCCCAGATCTCAATCTGATTAAGGATCTGTAGTATGTGCAAAAACAACAAAACCGATCTATGGAGACCCAACCCCACAACTTGCAGGTTTCGGTGCCAGATGCCACAGGACACTCTTAGAGGTCTTGTGGAGTCCATGCCTCGACACATTAGAGTTTTTTTTTTTGGCAGCATGAGGGGCACCTACACAATATTAGGCAGGTGGTTTTAATGTTTTGGTCGATCAGTGTATATTCTGTATTTTTGCCAAATACCTGCAGGCTATGAAGCAATAAATTAAGGCACCCCTCTAAGTGTTTCAAACTATTGCTCCAATAAAACGTTTTAGGAATCTGATATATTTACATATCAATAATGCTGGTACCGAATCTTCAAGACAGTTTAACTTCTGTGCCTGCAAGTGACAAGGTGATTTATTCTGAAAAACCTTGGCTTAGGCTCCGTCATCCATGTAGTTCTCTAATTGTCCATCAGTTATAGCAGGAGCGAGCAGTAAATCTATCCTCTCAGTTAAACACTGTCTGAACGTAGAAAGTATCAACCTTCCCAGGTATACGGGAAGGATTCCATCAAGACTTAGATGCAGTATCTCTCACGCACTATGGAAGGTCACATGTGAAACTTAAAAATAACAAAAAAAATATTATAAAGATCCCAATTATGCAAGCAGAAGTAACTTTTCCCAATTCCTGATTATTGGAAAAAGACCTTGTCCGCTCATGATACAAATTTAGCAAGCATATCGCACCAGGTCACCAGAAACAAAATGTGCATTTGTTAATAGCCAATAATTAAGGGAATGGTTGAGGCACCATAACAACTTAATATAAATAAAGTTGTTATGGTGCCAGAAGGCCCACAGGCGCTCTCTTACTTTAAGTGGTTAAACCCTTCTTGAACGGTTTAACCCAAAAGTTTGCCTCCAGGGCTGATCTCCTGTTGCCCCAGACGTCATCCGGCTTCTGAAACTACAGTTACAGGAAATGCGGAGAGAATCTCGGCAGGGGCGAAACGGATTGGCTAGAGAGGTCAGCTGACATTCTAAGGCAATCAGTAGCTCCCTTTTCATAAAACAGGGTCGTACAGAAGATGATAAAGAAGACAGATGATGAAGACAGTCTCAGACACAGATATATGCTGGTGGCGAGCTCTCCTGACTAGTGTCCTGAGAGGTACCCGCTACGTAAGGGAGACAGGAGGTGGGTACCAGACCTAACGACCCTGGTAAGTTTTATCAGACATTATTACGATTGAAACTGCAGCAAAAACCACAACAGCGCACCCCATCCATCCTTCATTGTGTTCTGACAACAACGCTAGAATTTAGCCTTTGTGGACTGCTGCTGCTTTTTTATGGTCTGATTTCATCACATTATTTTATTCGGTCACCCATAATTGTGTTTTGTGTACTATACTGCAGAAACACGTACTACGGATATAACTAAGCACCTTTGAAAATATACAACCCATTATTTGAGAAGAGGAAAAAACTCTAAATGTCAGCTGATCTCATTCTCAGGAATCGCTACACAGCTGTCTAGTAGCCAGTTGTAAAATGATTAACAAAGTTTCTCTATGAATAATGTGTAGACGGCATGGCCGGTCTCTGGTTTTTCTAGGTCTCTTATTCAGAAACCTAAATAAACCTGAATTAAGATCACTATCAGGGTAATCCACTAGAGTTCTAATGGTTCCGCACTGAACAAGGCAAATCCAAAATCCTGACATTGTTCATGCTATTTATCAATGTCCGGAATTTTCTAATTACCGTAGTCTTCGAACGAGCCTGACTTAGGTCTGAATTTCTGCTGGGTGGAACACTGCAAGACAGCTGAAATCCGGTCCTGAATCCTACAAATCTGGGCAAAGATTAAACCAATAATAATAATCAGAACTATTTGCCCACTGGCAGTCCAACGCTGCAAGCGTTAACCATGCTTGCTGGCCGGCCACCATATTTAAGTAAAAATAAATAAATACGCCTATTGGGGGTCAATATAACTGCCATATTACTATAAGCGAGGTTTTTAAACTTCCTCTGCCCCCATTTCTACTAAATGTCCCCCCTACGTATCTATTGAATACTAATATCTTTTCATGGTCAGGGCGGGGGGCTGTTTATTAACGTGTCCCCGTCAGTCCCCTCCCATTGGCTTTGGGTGGAAGTTATTATACACCCCAGGGGGCATATAGTTCCCCCACCCTGCTCCCAGCCATTGGTTTCGGGTGGGGGCTCTTATTATACAAAGGGGCCCGGCCAGCCACCACATACCATAACCCTCTGAAAAACTGTTTTTTTTTTGTTTGTTTTTTAAATCTATTTGCAAAAAGTACTTAAAATTATCGTTTACTTGCAAAAAAACTTTACTAAAAATTGTCATTCTGGTAAGAATATTCAGCCATTTTCACCTGATTTTTTCCACCCAGACAAAATACAGTATTTAGTGATTTACCCTGCATGCCTGGAGTGACTTGTAATAGTAAAATAATTTATAAAAGGGGCAGTTCAGGCACCATTCACTGGAATTAAGTTGTTATGGTGTCAGGAGGTCCCCGGTGCCAGCTTACCTTTACGGGTTAAACCCCAAATCTTTGTCCATTGCTGGTCTGCTCTGCCACAGAACTATGACTACAGTCCAAGTCTTCAAACAGGAAGCTTGAAAAGGGACGCTGAGACTTTATTTTATTCTGGTGAAGTTGTTATGGTGCCTGGAGTGTGCTTTTAAATATCCTATTAACAGACTTGAATGCTTTACATTAAATATATACCCTGGTTACTAACATATTCCATACTTTATAGCTATATATATATATATATACATATACATACAGATGCAAAATTCCTATTTCCTCAAGCTGTTGTTTTTATAGGTCAGCAGCCAGGATTCGAAAAACGAAAATATAATATTATATATATATATATATATATATATATATATATATATATATATATATATATATACAGTGAATCGAAACTGCCACGGCTACACAGAATTTTCTGCAGTCATGTAAGAACATTAAGCATATTGCCCGCTAAGCAATTCCAAATCAGCAAAGCTCAAAACATCATACAGTACGCCATGTCCAGTTTACAAAAATCCCTGCAATATTTAACATGCCAATTATAAAACTGGGGCGCGACACACTTCCTTCGCCGCTCTACAAAAACCCTTCTTATCATGCACATAATGTGTTCAAGGGATCACAGTGACTCTGCCACCTCGTCACACCTCACCTGTCATTATCTCGTCTGAAAAGTTCCATTAACCTCAACTCCTTAAGGAGATCATTGCTCTGTCTTTAAGGACACCAGATGGTATCTGAAATTAAAGGGACACTCTCCCATGTAAAATGGATTCGAAAAAAAGGGAAGGTAATTGGTATTCATTCAAAGTAAAATAATGCAACTTCCAGTGTTGGTATAATACAGGCAGTGACCCCACACTTGTTTTGCATATCAGGGTAACCTTAAAACTGAATTGAGTTGCAGGCAATCCTCTCTTAAAAGAGTTAGCAAAAAACAAACAAACAAACAAAAACTGAACAAAGCAAACAGAGAAATGTACTGTCTTATTATTTACAGACTGCTTTAAAGCCACATTTTCCGGATTAGACTGCAGATTCTAGATTTGTAGAACTGACTGGGTTCTAGAGCAAACAAAACAGATTGCAAGTTCTAAAGCAGGCAGTATATACTGTGTGTTCTAAAGCCGGCAGTATATACTGTGGGTTCTAAAGCAGACCGTATATACTGTGTGTTCTAAAGCAGGCAGTATATACTGTGTGTTCTAAAGCCGGCAGTATATACTGTGGGTTCTAAAGCAGACCGTATATACTGTGTGTTCTAAAGCCGGCAGTATATACTGTGTGTTCTAAAGCAGGCAGTATATACTGTGGGTTCTAAAGCCGGCAGTATATACTGTGGGTTCTAAAGCAGGCAGTATATACTGTGTGTTCTAAAGCAGGCAGTATATACTGTGTGTTCTAAAGCAGGCAGTATATACTGTGTGTTCTAAAGCAGGCAGTATATACTGTGTGTTCTAAAGCAGGCAGTATATACTGTGTGTTCTAAAGCAGGCAGTATATACTGTGGGTTCTAAAGCAGGCAGTATATACTGTGGGTTCTAAAGCAGGCAGTATATACTGTGGGTTCTAAAGCAGGCAGTATATACTGTGGGTTCTAAAGCAGGCAGTATATACTGTGTGTTCTAAAGCCGGCAGTATATACTGTGTGTTCTAAAGCAGGCAGTATATACTGTGTGTTCTAAAGCAGGCAGTATATACTGTGTGTTCTAAAGCAGGCAGTATATACTGTGTGTTCTAAAGCAGGCAGTATATACTGTGTGTTCTAAAGCAGGCAGTATATACTGTGTGTTCTAAAGCAGGCAGTATATACTGTGTGTTCTAAAGCAGGCAGTATATACTGTGTGTTCTAAAGCAGGCAGTATATACTGTGTGTTCTAAAGCAGGCAGTATATACTGTGTGTTCTAAAGCAGGCAGTATATACTGTGGGTTCTAAAGCAGGCAGTATATACTGTGTGTTCTAAAGCAGGCAGTATATACTGTGGGTTCTAAAGCAGGCAGTATATACTGTGGGTTCTAAAGCAGGCAGTATATACTGTGGGTTCTAAAGCAGGCAGTATATACTGTGTGTTCTAAAGCCGGCAGTATATACTGTGTGTTCTAAAGCCGGCAGTATATACTGTGTGTTCTAAAGCAGGCAGTATATACTGTGTGTTCTAAAGCAGGCAGTATATACTGTGTGTTCTAAAGCAGGCAGTATATACTGTGTGTTCTAAAGCAGGCAGTATATACTGTGTGTTCTAAAGCAGGCAGTATATACTGTGTGTTCTAGAGCAGGCAGTATATACTGTGTGTTCTAAATCAGGCAGTATATACTGTGTGTTCTAAAGCAGGCAGTATATACTGTGTGTTCTAGAGCAGGCAGTATATACTGTGGGTTCTAAAGCAGGCAGTATATACTGTGTGTTCTAGAGCAGGCAGTATATACTGTGTGTTCTAAATCAGGCAGTATATACTGTGTGTTCTAAATCAGGCAGTATATACTGTGGGTTCTAAATCAGGCAGTATATACTGTGGGTTCTAAATCAGGCAGTATATACTGTGGGTTCTAAAGCCGGCAGTATATACTGTGGGTTCTAAAGCCGGCAGTATATACTGTGGGTTCTAAAGCAGGCAGTATATACTGTGTGTTCTAAAGCAGGCAGTATATACTGTGTGTTCTAAAGCAGGCAGTATATACTGTGTGTTCTAAAGCCGGCAGTATATACTGTGGGTTCTAAATCAGGCAGTATATACTGTGGGTTCTAAATCAGGCAGTATATACTGTGTGTTCTAAAGCAGGCAGTATATACTGTGTGTTCTAAAGCAGGCAGTATATACTGTGGGTTCTAAAGCAGGCAGTATATACTGTGGGTTCTAAAGCAGGCAGTATATACTGTGGGTTCTAAAGCAGGCAGTATATACTGTGTGTTCTAAAGCAGGCAGTATATACTGTGGGTTCTAAAGCAGGCAGTACAGACTGTGGTTCTAAAGCATTCAGTACAGACTGTGGTTCTAAAGCACACTATACTGACTGTGGGTTCTAAAATAGTCAGTGTATACTGTGTGTTCTAAAACAGCCAATACGGTGGGTTCTAAAGCAAACATAACAGACTATAGGTTCGTTCTGAAACAGATGGTACAGACTACATTTTCTAAGGCAAAAGATACAGACTGTGGGTTTAAAGATGACTGTAAAACACACAGTTCTGGATGAGTTGTAACATGCTTGGAACAGACTAAGGATTCTAACTATAAATACAAGCTATAATCCATAAATCTGTTTATATAGACGTGGCTCGCGGCATGCCAAGAGAGAGAAGATGTCCAAAGTAAGAAACGTGAAACAGGACAGAAGCAGATAACCCCCCCCCCCATCCCTTTCATCTTTACCACCCCACAGACATGTCACTACTTAAACATTTTACAAGTTTCTTACTATTCATGTTCCCCATATCTCCCAGTTTTGTCAATAAGGATCTGTTTTGTGTTCTTCTCTACGGGTTCTACAATATGTTTAAATTTACTGCTAACCTTCCATTCATTGAGAACATTAAAACTATCTTCATTGTTCCAGAGGAAAACAAAAACCTGCAAGGTTTTCTTTAAATTAGACAATACACCTTTAGTAGAAGTGTAAATGAATTTTTTTTAATGTGTTTTTTCATGTTGTTGTTCCGAAAGGTTCATTAGGAGCGTTAGCCCCTTGTTCCATTTTGGAAAGGTTGAATGTGATGGATGGGTTCTCCGACAGAACTATGTAACTTTCATTTTGCAGGTTCACTGGGGCTAAACTGAAGGGAAAATATATTAAGTACGGTAACTAAGTTTCTTTTATTATCTCAAGTAACCTTCAAAGACATAAATCTGTCAACAGCTTACGTGTATGAAAAATTGGGATGTCAACAAACTCATTTACTAAATGCAGGCAGTTAAGAAATTTCACAATTTATATAGAGGAAGCCAGGGGTACGGAGTCTCACAGTTCACTCAATAAATAAGCACTTCCAACTGACAATTGCTTAACTGCCTTGTCTGTGTACACAGATTCTTGCAAGAACCCAAGCTTGCACTGCTTGTAAAGGCCCCTCGCAGCAACACAACATCACCATTAGCTCAGGCTGTAATCACTGTGTCTGTGAAAGGAACAAGGATTCACGTCCCCTTTTTGTTGGTTTTCACCACTTCACTGCTTTGATTTAAGCAGTTGGTCTCCGGCTCTGCCTCAGGTACCCAGAGCCTTTGCAAGTCACTATATATTTCTCCAGGGGCTTTGCTGATTGACAGCGGTTTTAAAAGGTTACGGAGGAGGAAAATATGTATATACGACCGACAGTTCCTTCAAGTGTGGAACTTCTAGCAGTGAAGACTGAGCCCCCTCCCAGCTCTGGCATAAGGGGTTTGCAATCTATTCCAGGCCCGTCTGGAAGTGACAAGGTTATACTCTTTAGACAATGCACACAGAGATACATGACCCAGTGAGACCTTCTGTCTGTTTGGTATTTAGATCTGTGTCTGAAGCATGTAGCTTTGCTACTGTTTTGGACCATTTCTTCAAAATAATTAAGCACTGCTAAAGCTACGTTTGATTCAAGAGTGTATCTTGTCTCCTGGTTGCTAAAACCCCTCATTGAAAGCAGGCTCTCTAAGGCTCTCTTCTCGCCTTGACTACTGTAATCCGCTTCTCAGTGGTCTTACGTGCTCCCAATTTGCACCGTTAAAGTCCATATGGAATGCGGCGCGAGGCTCATCTTCCTGTCCGCCCGCACTTCCCATGCCTCACCTTTTTTCAGTCCCTACATTGGCTTCCTGTAAGATATAGGGCTCAATTTAAAATTCTGGTTCTTGCATTCAAATCTCTACATAATGCTGCTCCCACGTATCTATCCTCCCTTATACACAAGTATGTCCCGTCTAGGCCCTTACGATCTGCTGAAGACCTATGTCTATCCTCTGTCCGTACTCCCACCTCTGATGCTTGCCTTCAAGACTTCTCCAGGGCTGCACCGTTCCTGTGGAACTCACTTCCCTCCTCAGTTAGATGCTAACCTACTCTCCACTCCTTTAAAAAAATCCATAAAAACCTACTTCTTCATTAAAGCGTATCAATTAAACTGTTAATAGCTCCCGACGGATTCCTCTCTTGCAACTTTCACTAGTCTAATACTATCCTTACCTTTTTGTGTCATTTTACCCCCCACTCTCTCTAGCATGTAAGCTCATTGAGCAGCGCCCTCAACCCCTCTGTTCCTGTGTGTCCAACTTGTCTGGTTACAACTACACGTCTGTTCGTCCACCCATTGTAAAGCGCTGCGGAATTTGACGGCGCTCTATAAATAATTAACATAATAATAATAATAATATAAGGGCAAGAAAGTATTTTGTAGCAGAGCCAGAGTCTACAGGGCAGTGATAAAAAGATCCATTGGTTCGCCTGCTACCTTTGTCTTAGGCAGTGACTGAAGCGGACAAAATATGTCTTGTAACTCAAGAACAGTTCATGCTTGGGTGGCTTAAGCAATTCCCTTCTCTGTAATATGGAAAGACCCAAATTGTGGAGAAGGAGGTAGTGAATATATTTATCCCAGATAAATCCATACTAAGAGGTACAGAGGGTCAGTGATTCTGAGATATCCACATGCAGTACTGGTATTCCCCTGAGCACATGTGAACATTTCATAAACACCTGACCACTGAACTTGAGGACAATCTAACACTGTTCTTCAGGAAGAACATGACTTGTACAGCAAGGAGTTATAGTCTAGCACAGCGGTTCTCAAACTGTGTGCTGTGGAATGTTTCCCCGGGCCCCTGTAGCGTCATGCGGGAAGGAGAGGAGGCAGCCGCAACATGAGGGGAGAGGAGCACGAAAGCTCCGGACCCCTCACTCCCACCAGCAGCAGCAAGACTCCAAGTCACCCTCCTGGACACAAAAGGTAAGCTAACAGGAGGGTGGCTGGAGATATTAAAAATATAATTTGTATGTATGTATGTATGTGTGTGTGTGTGTGTGTGTGTGTGTGTGTATATGAGTGTCTGTGTGTGTGTTTTGTCAGGGTGTGTGTGTGTGTGTATATGTCAATGTGCTTCTGTGTCAATGTGTGTCTGTGTGTGCGCACACATCTGTGTGTCAGGATATGCGTCTGTGTATGTGCATCTGTGCGTCATTGTGTGTGTTGTTATGGCAGTGTGTGTATCTGTATCATGGTGAGTGCATGTTTCAATGTTTGTGTGTGTGTCAGGGTGCGTGTGTGTATATGCTGTGTTAAGGTATGTGTCAGTGTGTATGTGTCGGTGTCTATATGAATTTGTGTGTATGTATATATGTATGTATGTATGTGGTAGTGTATGTGTATACATCCAAGCAGTCAAACACAAGCACAAGATACAAACACTCTCATGCAATCTAACACACATATTACATACAAACACACCCCTGCACTGAAACTCCAAAAGGATATACAAACACACCTCTTCACTCAAGCACAAATACTTCCCACAAATGTACACCAGCATTTAAAAGTGAACATAACATTCAAACACACCCTGCAATCAAACGCAAACATTACATACAAACACATCCCTGTATTAAAACACTAAAATGATATACAAGCTCCCCTTCAAACCCCAATATTGTACATTACACTATAGCGCCAGTAAATGCTGCAGCGCTCTACACATATACAACCTAGACATTTTGACTTGGGGTGCCTTGGAAAAATATTGAAATATTAAGGGCGCCTTGGTCTAGCACAATACTTGGGAACCACTGGTCTAGCACACGCGTAACTCTCCAATGGTCAAACTGCAACCTCTTAGCAAAAAAATATTTCTGATGTGAAATGGTTGAGGTTTCATACACATATAATGGATAACACACTTCCTCATCAAACAACAAGAGAAAGCCCTGGTCCATAATAATAAAAACAACAACAACAAAACAAAGCAGAAAGAAATCATTCATATACTGTCCACATCTTACCGGATGCCTTGTGACCAAGTCTGGTCCACAAGAAAAACAACATTTTATTACTCAATAAACCATTCATTTAGTTTTTTTTTTTTTTTTTTTTTTTTAAATTGCAGAGTCTAGGACATTGGTTATTTCGTTATTGCTTCAATGTGTGTACAAATGCCATGCCCAGGATGGACGGGGGGATATTATAATTATCTTCTACAATTAGGTTTCAGTCAAGGTGAAATACGAAGGTCAGGAAAGTAGTGATGTTATATACACTGCTCTCTGCTTCAATTAAGTGCATTTTTAATAGACATTTAATAGTTTCCTGGCATCCAGATTAGATTTTTGGGGTAATGGCTTGAAAGGAAGGACACTGCTGGAACACAGTTCATCGGAGAACTGTCCTAGCTTATGAACAGGTCCAAACCAGAGTGGCGAGAGTACATCTGTAGCAAAAAATATGTCATGCTAATTACCGTATATACTCGAGTATAAGCCGACCCGAATATAAGCCGAGGCCCCTAATTTTACCCAAAAAAACTGGGAAAACGTATTGACTCGAGTATAAGACTAGGGTGGGAAATGCAGCAGCTACAGGTAAATTTCTAAATAAAATTAGATCCTAAAAAAATTATATTAATTGAATATTTATTTACAGTGTGTGTGTGTGTGTGTGTGTGTGTACGAGTGCAGTGTGTGTGTGTACGAGTGCAGTGTGTGTGTGTACGAGTGCAGTGTGTGTACGAGTGCAGTGTGTGTACGAGTGCAGTGTGTGTACGAGTGCAGTGTGTGTACGAGTGCAGTGTGTGTACGAGTGCAGTGTGTGTGTGAGTGCAGTGTGTGTGTATGAGTGCAGTGTGTGTGTTTGTGTTGCAGAGCCTTGGTGGGGGGTGGGCATTTTTATTTTTTTTTTAAAAAAATATTATTTAAAAAAAAAGTTATTTATATTAGTAGTTCAGTGGGGGGAAGAGAGGGGCTGGCTGGGAGCACTTACCTCTCCTGCAGCTCCTGTCAGCTCCCTTCTCCTCTGCGCCGGTCCGGTCAGCTCCCCTGTCAGCTCACACTAAGTCTCGTGAGAGCCGCACTATGACCCCGCGGCTCTCACGAGACTTACATTGGGAGCTGACAGGGGAGCTGACCGGACCGGCGCGGAGGAGAAGGGAGCTGCAGGAGAGGTAAGTAAACGCTCTGCAGCCCCCAGTCTGTATTATGGCAATGCAAATTGCCATAATACAGACATTGACTCGAGTATAAGCCGAGTTGGGGTTTTTCAGCACAAAAAATGTGCTGAAAAACTCGGCTTATACTCGAGTATATACGGTATATCTAATTGCATAAGCTGGAGAGTTATAGTTATCTTTTTACCAGTACCCTCTGTTACAGAACACAATCCTACAGAGAGAGAGAGAGAGAGAGAGAGAGAGAGAACACAACAGCTCAATTAGCCTGCCCTTTGGCAGGTTTTAGCTGGTTTTAGCTCATCTTGTGCTATTACAGAGGGAACATCTCTGAAACATATCAGACTGGTCCCATCCATACTGGCAGTTCAGCTCCTTGTTTTTCTCTCCTTAAGTTTAAAGGGCAATCCAGACGTGGACCCCTTGCTCACAATGCCTAGAGGGATATTGGCTATACCTCCCTGATGATACCTTACAAGGCTGAAACGATCATCTGGGGTTGCCGTATCTCTCGTGCAGAGGGAGCTTGCTGGCATCTCGGATCTGGACTGCCCGTATGGGTGGGACCAGTCTGATATGCTTCAGATATATTCTCTCTGTAATGGCACGAGATGAGCTAAAACCAGCTGGAGATCTGAGCGGGGACCCACCGAAGGGCAGGCTAATTGAGCTGTTGTCCGTTCTCACCTCTCTTGCTACTTGTTTTTATATATATATATATATATATATATATATATATATTTATTTTTTCAAATTAATTTATTTATTAATTTTTTTTTAAGGAAAACTGTTTTATGTAAATTGAATCTACATATAGAAATGTCTGATTGCCCTTATCCTTTGTTATATTGTCCCCACCCTCGTTATGGGAGATGACCATGTCGTCATCGGTTAGCAAAACGCTAAACCGACCAATGAAGCTGGCAACAGACATGCGCTCCCGTGGGATGATGTTTTATGATGTTTTTGAATGTCCATTAGCAGTTTCATTGCTAAAACCAGCTCATGTTTTTTTAATAACATACCAATCATTTCTGAATTACTATTTCTCCTTAAAACTGGTAGTGTCTGTCAAACACTGGATGCTAATACAAAGTGGTTAATGGTTTGGTTTTCTACATTCTAGTTGCCATGGCTCTACTGCGTCGGCCTTCATGGGAAATAAAAGCAGAATTGTCTAATATTAGATACACAATCGATACATTAATGGTGAAAGAATGGTTAAATTGTGTCTGAACCATATAACTAAAATGCATTTGAAAAACTGAAAAATATATATATTTTTTTTAACTTTGAAACTGAATTTGTAACATTTACTTGAAATATACACAATGTATCAATTATTCATAGATTTGCTGAATTTTTTTATAAGCAATCAATTTGTAAAAATGATGCAACAAAAAGATTGATTTATTTGCTCAATACATTATTAGCAATGTCTCTACAATGACAATATGATCAATCTTCAAATCAAATCTAGATCTCTCTGTCCGTCTGTCCTACAGACACCCTGAAAGGTTCCAACACCAGCCAGTCTTTCTATGCAGTTATGAGAACAGCAGATTGGGGGCAGTGGGATTACATGGCTGAGATTTTCCCTAATTGACTCTGTACTGTCAATGTCTGTCAAGTGAGCCTGAATTTTTATATAATAGGAATGGCTGAGATTGATCACGCAATTTCCTTTTTTCCATTAAACGTTGATTGTTTATTTCATACGATGTTCCAGACCAGAAGAGTGTTTTTCTCCAACACCTTGCGATACATCATTCTACAGCCATTAATATATGAATTATTAAACTATAAAAAGAAATTATATTTTATGAAACTTCATTGTGTAATAACGCATTAATCACAATATTTGCAACCTGATGATTAAGGAATGAGCAGAATAAAAATATATTTTTTCCCAGAGCATCGCCACTATATATGCTGTGTCCGATTAACTCATATATGTTGTTATTAGAGGGTTTCTCCTACACTTTTTTGGGTTAGTGAATAAAGCCCTTATGGGCATTATTCGACAAGTCCCTCACCCCCCCCCCCCAAAACTCCGCCTGCACTCAAAAGATGCTGAATAAGTAATGAAAGTAGTTATTACTTACCATAATTCAGTGCCGAGCAAAGCTGCTTGGCACGCCGCCTTCTGACTGTCACCTGTACCATGATGAGGTCCAACTCAAAGCACCATTTAATCCCTTAAGGACCAAACTTCTGGAATAAAAGGGAATCATGACATGTCACACATGTCATGTGTCCTTAAGGGGTTAACCAGCTCAGAGAGCATGCGCATGATCTGAACTACTAAAGAGAGAGGTCGGTGGAGGGAAAGAGGAGATGGCAGCAAATTTAATATCGGATGGGATAGGAAGGGCTGCCATCAGTGTGGGAGGGTGGGAGTGAGGGAGACATGGGCAGTGAACGCCTGTCGACAGTGTGCAGTGCGCGCTGACAACAGATGTAAAATATGCACAAGATTGACACAAGGCAGAACTAAGTCACGTATGCTGGGGGTGCAACTAGACCCTGGCACACAATTTCCAATCACTCAAAATGTACAGTGCTGAAGCCCTGCGCATGCAGACGCCTACCACCATTAACACTTCAAAAAGCAGAAGGGATCATGTTGGTTGGAGTAAAGTTTCTAAGACCGAGATACCAATTATATCAAAGATAACGTTCCAAAATAAAACACACTTGCAATCTGAGTCTGCTGTGAACTAAGGTGAATTTAATGAACTCCGTATTGATCGATAGCCCAACTGCAATGGAATTGCACCTGAATTTGTTAATCTGGGGCAGATTGTGGGATTTAAGCTCATTGTCTGGTAAACTTCAAACAGCATTATCTCCACAAACATTTGCTATTCTGGGGATTGGCGCATAATAAGTTGCAGTCACCATGGAAACAATAGAATGTCTTGTCAACATTTAGGACTCTGCACCCAAATAGCCCCTGTTTCACTTTGATAGATCTCCCTCAACGTCTCTTGCATTACAGAATATTCACAAAGTTATTTAAATTCACTTGAAAACAAAAAATCTAAATAAGCAGTTTGTACATAAGTATAGTAAGCTCAGCGTGGCGGGGACCTACCTCCTCACTAAACGCATCAGTATTTACAGCAATTCTTATTATAATAGCTCTGTAACAACTACACTCACAGCACCTCGGCTCCTGTTAACTCCACATGCAGAAAATATATAGTATAAATATAAATATATTGTACGCTTACTGTACACCACTACACTGCAATGGCTCCGATAAGGCCGTAAGTATACACGTTGTTTCTACATAAATAAAATACACTGTATACCTACTGCACTTACTGTACCCCCCTCTACTGTAATGTAACCTGTAAAGTGCTGAGTACACCTGTTAGCGCTATATAAATAAAATATACATACACTGTATACCTACTGCACTTACTGTACCTCCCTCTACTGTAATGTAACCTGTAAAGTGCTGAGTACACCTGTTAGTGCTATATAAATATAATATACATGCACTGTATACCTACTGCACTTACTGTACCTCCCTCTACTGTAATGTAACCTGTAAAGTGCTGAGTACACCTGTTAGCGCTATATAAATATAATATACATACACTGTATACCTACTGCACTTACTGTACCTCCCTCTACTGTAATGTAACCTGTAAAGAGCTGAGTACACCTGTAAGCGCTATATAAATAAAATATACATACACTGTATACCTACTGCACTTACTGTACCTCCCTCTACTGTAATGTAACCTGTAAAGTGCTGAGTACACCTGTTAGCGCTATATAAATATAATATACATACACTGTATACCTACTGCACTTACTGTACCTCCCTCTACTGTAATGTAACCTGTAAAGTACTGAGTACACCTGTTAGCGCTATATAAATAAAATATCCATACACTGTATACCTACTGCACTTACTGTACCTCCCTCTACTGTAATGTAACCTGTAACATGCTGAGTACACCTGTTAGCACTATATAAATAAAATATACATACACTGAATACCTACTGCACTTACTGTACCTCCCTCTACTGTAATGTAACCTGTAAAGTGATGAGTACACCTGTTAGCGCTATATAAATAAAATATCCATACACTGTATACCTACTGCACTTACTGTACCTCCCTCTACTGTAATGTAACCTGTAAAGTGCTGAGTACACCTGTTAGCGCTATATAAATATAATATACATACACTATATACATACTGCACTTACTGTACCTCCCTCTACTGTAATGTAACCTGTAAAGTGCTGAGTACACCTGTTAGCGCTATATAAATATAATATACATACACTGTATACCTACTGCACTTACTGTACCTCCCTCTACTGTAATGTAACCTGTAAAGTGCTGAGTACACCTGTTAGCGCTATATAAATAAAATATACATACATAAATAAAATATACATAAACTGTATATCTACTGTACCTCCCTCTACTGTAATGTAACATGCTGAGTACACTTGTTAGCGCTATATAAATAAAATATACATACACTGAATACCTACTGCACTTACTGTACCTCCCTCTACTGTAATGTAACCTGTAAAGTGCTGAGTACACCTGTTAGCGCTATATAAATAAAATATCCATACACTGTATACCTACTGCACTTACTGTACCTCCCTCTACTGTAATGTAACCTGTAAAGTGCTGAGTACACCTGTTAGCGCTATATAAATATAATATACATACACTATATACCTACTGCACTTACTGTACCTCCCTCTACTGTAATGTAACCTGTAAAGTGCTGAGTACACCTGTTAGCGCTATATAAATATAATATACATACACTGTATACCTACTGCACTTACTGTACCTCCCTCTACTGTAATGTAACCTGTAAAGTGCTGAGTACACCTGTTAGCGCTATATAAATATAATATACATACATTGTATACCTACTGCACTTACTGTACCTCCCTCTACTGTAATGTAACCTGTAAAGTGCTGAGTACACCTGTTAGTGCAATATAAATAAAATATACATACACTGTATACCTACTGCACTTACTGTACCTCCCTCTACTGTAATGTAACCTGTAAAGTGCTGAGTACACCTGTTAGCGCTATATAAATAAAATATACATCCACTGTATACCTACTGCACTTACTGTACCTCCCTCTACTGTAATGTAACCTGTAAAGTGCTGAGTACACCTGTTAGAGCTATATAAATAAAATATACATGCACTGTATACCTACTGCACTTACTGTACCTCCCTCTACTGTAATGTAACCTGTAAAGTGCTGAGTACGCCTGTTAGCGCTATATAAAATATACATACACTGTATACCTACTGCACTTACTGTACCTCCCTCTGCTGTAATGTAACCTGTAAAGTGCTGAGTACACCTGTTAGTGCTATATAAATATAATATACATACACTGTATACCTACTGCACTTACTGTACCTCCCTCTACTGTAATGTAACCTGTAAAGTGCTGAGTACACCTGTTAGCGCTATATAAATAAAATATACATCCACTGTATACCTACTGTACCTCCCTCTACTGTAATGTAACCTGTAAAGTGCTGAGTACACCTGTTAGCGCTATATAAATATAATATACATACACTGTATACCTACTGCACTTACTGTACCTCCCTCTACTGTAATGTAACCTGTAAAGTGCTGAGTACACCTGTTAGAGCTATATAAATAAAATATACATGCACTGTATACCTACTGCACTTACTGTACCTCCCTCTACTGTAATGTAACCTGTAAAGTGCTGAGTACGCCTGTTAGCGCTATATAAAATATACATACACTGTATACCTACTGCACTTACTGTACCTCCCTCTACTGTAATGTAACCTGTAAAGTGCTGAGTACACCTGTTAGCACTATATAAATAAAATATACATACACTGTATACCTACTGCACTTACTGTACCTCCCTCTACTGTAATGTAACCTGTAAAGTGCTGAGTACACCTGTTAGAGCTATATAAATAAAATATACATGCACTGTATACCTACTGCACTTACTGTACCTCCCTCTACTGTAATGTAACCTGTAAAGTGCTGAGTACGCCTGTTAGCGCTATATAAAATATACATACACTGTATACCTACTGCACTTACTGTACCTCCCTCTGCTGTAATGTAACCTGTAAAGTGCTGAGTACACCTGTTAGTGCTATATAAATATAATATACATACACTGTATACCTACTGCACTTACTGTACCTCCCTCTACTGTAATGTAACCTGTAAAGTGCTGAGTACACCTGTTAGCACTATATAAATAAAATATACATACACTGTATACCTACTGCACTTACTGTACCTCCCTCTACTGTAATGTAACCTGTAAAGTACTGAGTACACCTGCTAGCGCTATATAAATAAAATATACATACTGTACATTGTACACCTACTGTACCACACTACTGTAATGTAACCATGCAACACATTGCACACCTGTGAAATAAGCAATTTATTGATTTCACGTTTGGAATGTATGACACACTGCTGGGCAGTACTTTTAATCCTTGCCAGACAGAATGTAGAATTCATAACCATCACAGAATCAAATCTGGCAATCTGGGAACTGTACCCATACCATTTTCATTATGTTATGTTGTGATGTGTACATCTACCATAAATTGAACAATGTAGAGATCAAATTGCATTTCTGTGTGGGTCAGCTAGGAATGTCATGTTATTCAAACTGTAACCCCCCCTCAGCCCCCCATTTCTCTTCTAAGGAACATTTCTTCACAATAAATTCCCAGCAGCCGAGTCAGACTATTAAAATACAACCCACTCAGGGCTTAAGTACAGACCGAGATGCCAGAATAGGCAATCCCTCACTAACACACCTTTCATGTCCCAACATCTCTGCGCTTCTATCAACCAGGAAAATGTGAAATGCTGTGACATGCTGTAACTGTATAGCAGAAAATCTAACTAATTAGCCCCAAATTCAGGTCCGACGCATACAGGGTTAACCAGTTTAGTTGTTTTTTTTTCGCTGTTATTACTGGCAGGCAGCTATAAAAACAAATAAAACAACAGCCTAGAATTGAATACAGAAAAAAAATGTAAAAAAGAAATATATAGGGCAAAATAAGATGATAAATAAAATATAAGATGTGAGGCTATGCAGACGTGGCTTACAATAGCTGCTAATGCAACACTCAGCGAGGCTGAAAATTTTATGAACTGGTGAAAGGAATTTGATGTTTGTTAAAAGGTAGAAAGAATAAAAAAAATCTTGTAGGCCAAAGAATAAGATGTCTGTCCTCGGGCTGCTCAATACGTCTGCTCGAAGTGAGAGGTTCACATACATATAATTACAGAAAACGAGGATGCCAGACTCTGTCATGAGAATGCAATCCCTATTCAATAACAGAGGAGATTACATGCCACAGAACATGGGGCTTTTAAACCCTTGAAGCAAAACGGAGGTGATGCAAAAGCAGATGTAATAACCGTGAAGCCCGGAAACTATGTTTTACCTCTAAACAAAAAAAAAAAAGGTGGAAAAACGAAAAACAGTAACCAATTAAACAGAGTCTTTCAATCCAAGGACCGAGAAGGACAGACACAAAGACAAGTGGGGGAATGGAAAACTAAATTGCATCTTAATTAGCACAGACTTTGTCTAATCGGTGGCGGACTTGGGGATTTTAATGCACTGATTTTAATTTTTTTTGCATCTAACTAGAATGAACAAAGAAATTGGAAGCCAACATGCTAAAAGCTGACACAGGCCTCGATTTAATATTTTTGGATAAGCCTTTAAAATTATATTGTGTTAAGTTTTTTTATATATATATATATATATATATATATATATATATATATATGTTTAGTAATATATATTTTGATATGCTAACATGTTTTTTGGAAAATTTAAAAGCTTATCCAAAAATATTAAATCATTTGAAAAACTTGTATCCAAAAATATTAAATTGAGACAATATTTATAAGTAAATAAATAAATGAGAGGAGATACTCAAGTTAATATGGAGTTAGTGTACTGACAGTTTTGTGGTAGCTGAAACCACAGCACACGGTTAATGTACCCAATACCTTTCACAACATTTTTCATGCTGCAACTATAAAAACAAATTATAAATGAAGCAACTGTTATGTTGAAGTCTATCCTCATTATCAATGGTTCATTCATGTCATTTCAGGCAAATATATCCAATTAACCCTCGCTGCAGAGAGGTTTGTGGGAGACTAGCTAGACTCTAATAGAAAACAGTGGGAGGGCTAAGAATGGCCAAAATGTTCCTGCTACTTCCTGGTGTGGGATCAACTCAGTGCTGTCCCAGGAATCTACATAAATTGGAGTTTATATATTTAGAATGAATTATCAAAGAATTCCATAAATATGACGTCAGCGTCAGGCTGGAGTGTCCAGTCATTGGAGATGGACAGCTGGTCCCCCGAAGGAAAGAGCCTTTTCTGTAGATGTTCAAAGTATGTTATTATCACAGCAATGTTAAAAGGATCCCCATCCGATAATATTTTGTACGACTATATTTTAATCAGCTAATCTAATAAATGCTCGGAACATCCACAAAGTCCATTTTGACATGTCTGAGATTAGGAACACATGAAGGGGACTGTTGGAGCATTGAAACTCCAGGGTACATCTCGGAAGATTGAAATTTGGTTCAGAGCATTCTAAAAAGATGCTGATAATGTAGAATTCAGATGAAGCAAACTTTATTGTAACCAGTGGTGCATGTTAAGCCAGTATGGATGATGGAGATGCTTTGAGAATGCATTAAGCTCTCGATGAAGGAGGGAGGCGGGAGGCATCACATTACTTAGCCCACGAGAAAGCACCAGCAGGTTCAATAAATGTTTAATACACGTGTAGGTACAAAATTCTATCTTAGCTCTAAAAATAATATGGCTCTTGTTGTTTTCTTGGGACCCAGTTTCACAGATATTGTGTTTTATGGCCCAAAATCTTGGATTTTTTTTCCCCAGAAACAAGAGGTTAGTAACCTGCAGCTCTGTAGGAATTCTGGACTATGAATCTCATTATCCTCAGGTCAGACAACAGGACAGTGGGTTTCCAGGCTACAGAGCTCCCATACAGATACATTGCAGAATTTCGACAGACCCTCCAAGTCAAATGATGCGCCAAGGCAGTCATTCTTTTTTTTTTTTCAAATACTTTATTGTGTAAAAGTAACAGTACAGGTTATAAATTCCTGAGTACGGTGTCATGACAGTAGAACAATAAGTTACAAAACTCTTGGATAACGGTATCACTTTTCCCCGGGGAGTCAAGGCTCTAGTGCCCGCCTCGGAGATCTGGTGTAGTTCTGCGAGTATATGGTAATATCCGGCTCTAATTATTTTTCATACTCTAGTACATAGATACTCTCTTGGAATCGTAGGAAAGGGTAGGTTAAACCACCCCATCGGTCTCCCAGTGCGGGTGGGCCTCAGTTTAGGTCTTCGAAGCACGTCAAGTGCCCTCAACAGGCACCATTGGTGTCTAGCACCCTGTGTGGTTTAGGTTGGGTGGTAAAATTGCATGTTCTCTGTCGGTTCTTTAGGACATACAACCGGTGTCCTGTGCCGGTATGTCCCATCTCCCTGTTAGTAGTCGGTAAGGAGTTGGTGTGCAAGGCAATCATTCTATGCTCAACCAGGGCCCTACACAAGATCTGGGTCAGACATTAGTTTTACCCTAATGCTTAACCAGCAAAGGCGTAGAACTCACTCTAAATCATCCAAATTTTGCAACTCTTGGCAGGTAATAATGGTGATCGCAGGGTTATTCTGTGAACCATGAAATCTGGGAACCGACCACGGAAATTTCACCTTGTGGGCCAAAAAAAAGAGTCCAACCGGAAAAATAAGAAAGTGGCAAAATCATGGTTTGGTAAATATCACTAAAAGTCCAAACCATGGTTTGTAGCACTGTGAAAGTATCATGGCGTATGGGACCTCCCTTCATAATACCAACATAAATACATGTATACAAGTCAAATTTCAATAATTACAAATCTATCGATCTCTCTATCTACATACATGTATGCTATATTCTACATATCTTCAACAACTTCATCCAAAGGAAGGGATCCGGGAATTAACATGTATGACCACGAGTTTATAATTCAACACAGATATGGAACCGGGATTTTTACAAGCTACAGAAATAGATACAAGAAAATATATTAATGTTCTAATAATAGACTAATGTAATAAATTTTACATTGCTTCCTTGCAGAAGCTTGCATATTAAACAACGCAGAGAAGTATGAGCATGTATTTTTAATAGTGTTTAACCCATATATCACTGATCAATTATAATTCGACTGTGCGGCATTAAGCCAAGCCTGCCATTTCACAAGCCTGCTCCCTGATGAGGAAGTAAGGTGGCAGGGGCTAAAAAATAAACCAGACCCATTTTAGGTCAAAACAGCCAAATTTGGCGAAATCTGCCATTGAGCAATTTTGCTCTAAAAATTGGAATTCCCTGGACAATTCTCCACAATTTGTAACTTTTGAATAATTTCCTGGGTTTCCCAAAACACTTGCAGGAGGAGAATGAGAAGACAAAGAGATGGAGCGCGGCGAGGCAGGTATTTACCGTATTCATGAAGACAACATTTATTATGTAAGAAGATAACCAACAAGCCATAAACCCTACGCTCTCGTCTGCAAGATCTGATACTTGATGCCATTTTTATTTTTTAATACGTGAACGCCGTCCCTCTCTGTTTGTGCTTGTCTTTTCGGAATATCATAAAGAAATGAAAAGATATGTTTATGGAGCTTTATGCAGACAGATTAAAACGTCGACAAATCTGAAAAAAATAAAATAAAATAATAATAAACAAACCAGGCCTCGGCAAGCAAGAGAAATGTCTAAAAAGCATCTCCCTTCCTCTTCTACCTTCAGGCTGAAACCTACAAGTGGATAAGCAAGCTAAGAACAAAAGCCAGGCAGGCAGACCGGGTGCAGGCAAACGGGACAAATCAGAAGCTCTGCCGTGGAGCCCAGGGGCTGCTTTCATCACAAATGCACAGAGCAAATTTCAAGCCTACATGAAAGGAGTATTGTAAAATTGTTAAAGTCAGCAATGTTAGGCTGAAGAATGTGCAGAGAGGCAGATAGATCCCAGGCTATTCTTAGCACACTGCAATTACAGAGTCTTTCCCTCTCCCCGCTTTTATTAGCCGGCAAATGGAATTTACGGCAAATGTCTCTTGTTATTTAAACATAGTGACGATCAAATGACCGTGGAGCGAATTTGGAAAAACAACATACTGCATCTGTGGTACTTCATTAACATAGCGTCCATGCGATCTTATATATAAACTATAAAATAATAGGGAGTGCAGGGTAAACAAAGCCTATTATCCTATTATTGTTATTATTAAAGTGCCAACATGTTCTGCAGTGTTGTGCAATGGGTGGACGGACAATTAGCTGGTAGGACATACAGAACGGGAGATTAATGTGCTGATTGAACACCACTACAGTCTAAAAAAAGTTGTTTTGGAACAGATCCAAATGATTTATATAGCATGCCTCCCAACTGTCCCGTTTTCAGTAGCCAGTCCTGATTTTGTTCTCTGTTGTCCAACATCCAAGCACAGTGCAAATGTATCATTAGACGTGCTTGTGCTATGTAGTAGGCATTAGGACCATGTATAGAGAAGTCCTATGCAGGAGACAAGCCTGAAGGCATGCTGGGCAGATCAGCCAACTACCTGGGTTAGCTGCCTATTATGGGTGTCACTAGTGACGCAAGTTGTATCATCCCCCCTACGTATCAAGCTGTATCATCCCACCTCCCCATCAAGCTGTATCATCCCATCTCCCCATCAAGCTGTATCATCCCACCTCCCCATCAAGCTGTATCATCCCACCTCCCCATCAAGCTGTATCATCCCACCTCCCCATCAAGCTGTATCATCCCATCTCCCCATCAAGCTGTATCATCCCACCTACCCATCAGGTTGTATCATCCCATCTCCCCATCAAGCTGTATCATCCCACCTCCCCATCAAGCTGTATCATCCCATCTCCCCATCAAGCTGTATCATCCCACCTCCCCATCAAGCTGTATCATCCCATCTCCCCATCAAGCTGTATCATCCCACCTCCCCATCAAGCTGTATCATCCCATCTCCCCATCAAGCTGTATCATCCCATCTCCCCATCAAGCTGTATCATCCCATCTCCCCATCAAGCTGTATCATCCCATCTCCCCATCAAGCTGTATCATCCCACTACCCCATCAAGCTGTATCATCCCATCTCCCCATCAAGCTGTATCATCCCATCTCCCCATCAAGCTGTATCATCCCATCTCCCCATCAAGCTGTATCATCCCATCTCCCCATCAAGCTGTATCATCCCACCTCCCCATCAAGCTGTATCATCCCATCTCCCCATCAAGCTGTATCATCCCACCTCCCCATCAAGCTGTATCATCCCATCTCCCCATCAAGCTGTATCATCCCATCTCCCCATCAAGCTGTATCATCCCACCTCCCCATCAAGCTGTATCATCCCATCTCCCCATCAAGCTGTATCATCCCACCTCCCCATCAAGCTGTATCATCCCACCTCCCCATCAAGCTGTATCATCCCACTACCCCATCAAGCTGTATCATCCCACCTCCCCATCAAGCTGTATCATCCCATCTCCCCATCAAGCTGTATCATCCCATCTCCCCATCAAGCTGTATCATCCCATCTCCCCATCAAGCTGTATCATCCCACCTCCCCATCAAGCTGTATCATCCCATCTCCCCATCAAGCTGTATCATCCCACCTCCCCATCAAGCTGTATCATCCCACCTCCCCATCAGGTTGTATCATCCCACCTCCCCATCAAGCTGTATCATCCCACCTCCCCATCAAGCTGTATCATCCCACCTCCCCATCAAGCTGTATCATCCCACCTCCCCATCAAGCTGTATCATCCCACCTCCCCATCAGGTTGTATCATCCCATCTCCCCATCAGGTTGTATCATCCCACCTCCCCATCAAGCTGTATCATCCCACCGCCCCATCAGGTTGTATCATCCCACCTCCCCATCAAGCTGTATCATCCCACCTCCCCATCAAGCTGTATCATCCCACCTCCCCATCAAGCTGTATCATCCCACTGTCAGGGTACCTGAGGCCTCTACCTCTAAGGGAGGTAGAGACTTGGTGGTGTATCCGTCCAGTCGAGCTGTCTCCTCCGTTCCTCGCGGTTCATCCAGTCACTTAAACACCGGCCGCGAGGAATCCACGTCCTTTTCTAGCAGGACGCTCAATACGTGACGTCATGACGCTAGCACGAGCAATCTGTCACTCAAGTGTCCGATATCCAATCGGTACTTTTCAGAGGCGTGATTTCCATCCAGAACCAGGGTATTTAAGCTTACTCCTTACTTCAGCTCATTGCCCTGTCGTGGTTCTAGCTTGTCTAGTCACTCAGTGCTCTGGTATTCTAGTTTGCTCTTTTGGTTTTGACTCGGCTCGTTGTACTACCCTGTTTCTCTGTTATCCCTTGACCCGGCTTGTCTCTCGCTTATCTGTCTTCTCGTTCCCTCGACCTCGGCTTGCCTCTGACTATTCTTTACTCTCGGTACGTTAGTCCGGCCATTCTAAGGCCCGGTATACGTACCTTTCCACTCTTTGTACTCTGCGTGTTGGATCCCCGTCCCGATCCTGACACCCACCTCCCCATCAAGCTGTATCATCCCACCTCCCCATCAGGTTGTATCATCCCATCTCCCCATCAGGTTGTATCATCCCATCTCCCCATCAAGCTGTATCATCCCACCTCCCCATCAAGCTGTATCATCCCACCTCCCCATCAGGTTGTATCATCCCATCTCCCAATCAGGTTGTATCATCCCACCTCCCCATCAAGCTGTATCATCCCATCTCCCCATCAAGCTGTATCATCCCACCTCCCCATCAAGCTGTATCATCCCACCTACCCATCAGGTTGTATCATCCCATCTCCCCATCAAGCTGTATCATCCCACCTCCCCATCAAGCTGTATCATCCCACCTCCCCATCAAGCTGTATCATCCCACCTCCCCATCAAGCTGTATCATCCCACCTCCCCATCAAGCTGTATCATCCCACCTCCCCATCAAGCTGTATCATCCCATCTCCCCATCAAGCTGTATCATCCCACCTCCCCATCAAGCTGTATCATCCCACCTACCCATCAGGTTGTATCATCCCATCTCCCCATCAAGCTGTATCATCCCACCTCCCCATCAAGCTGTATCATCCCACCTCCCCATCAAGCTGTATCATCCCACCTCCCCATCAAGCTGTATCATCCCACCTCCCCATCAAGCTGTATCATCCCATCTCCCCATCAAGCTGTATCATCCCACCTCCCCATCAGGTTGTATCATCCCACCTCCCCATCAAGCTGTATCATCCCACCTCCCCATCAAGCTGTATCATCCCACCTCCCCATCAAGCTGTATCATCCCACCTCCCCATCAAGCTGTATCATCCCACCTCCCCATCAGGTTGTATCATCCCATCTCCCCATCAGGTTGTATCATCCCACCTCCCCATCAAGCTGTATCATCCCACCGCCCCATCAGGTTGTATCATCCCACCTCCCCATCAAGCTGTATCATCCCACCTCCCCATCAAGCTGTATCATCCCACCTCCCCATCAAGCTGTATCATCCCACCTCCCCATCAAGCTGTATCATCCCACCTCCCCATCAGGTTGTATCATCCCATCTCCCCATCAGGTTGTATCATCCCATCTCCCCATCAAGCTGTATCATCCCACCTCCCCATCAAGCTGTATCATCCCACCTCCCCATCAGGTTGTATCATCCCATCTCCCCATCAGGTTGTATCATCCCACCTCCCCATCAAGCTGTATCATCCCATCTCCCCATCAAGCTGTATCATCCCACCTCCCCATCAAGCTGTATCATCCCACCTACCCATCAGGTTGTATCATCCCATCTCCCCATCAAGCTGTATCATCCCACCTCCCCATCAAGCTGTATCATCCCACCTCCCCATCAAGCTGTATCATCCCACCTCCCCATCAAGCTGTATCATCCCACCTCCCCATCAAGCTGTATCATCCCACCTCCCCATCAAGCTGTATCATCCCATCTCCCCATCAAGCTGTATCATCCCACCTCCCCATCAAGCTGTATCATCCCACCTACCCATCAGGTTGTATCATCCCATCTCCCCATCAAGCTGTATCATCCCACCTCCCCATCAAGCTGTATCATCCCACCTCCCCATCAAGCTGTATCATCCCACCTCCCCATCAAGCTGTATCATCCCATCTCCCCATCAAGCTGTATCATCCCACCTCCCCCATCAAGCTGTATCATCCCATCTCCCCATCAAGCTGTATAATCCCACCTCCCCATCAAGCTGTATCATCCCACCTCCCCATCAAGCTGTATCATCCCACCTCCCCATCAAGCTGTATCATCCCATCTCCCCATCAGGTTGTATCATCCCATCTCCCCATCAGGTTGTATCATCCCATCTCCCCATCAGGTTGTATCATCCCACCTCCCCATCAAGCTGTATCATCCCATCTCCCCATCAGGTTGTATCATCCCACCTCCCCATCAAGCTGTATCATCCCATCTCCCCATCAAGCTGTATCATCCCACCTCCCCATCAGGTTGTATCATCCCACCTCCCCATCAAGCTGTATCATCCCACCTCCCCCATCAAGCTGTATCATCCCACCTCCCCATCAAGCTGTATCATCCCATCTCCCCATCAAGCTGTATCATCCCATCTCCCCATCAAGCTGTATCATCCCATCTCCCTATCAAGCTGTATCATCCCACCTCCCCATCAAGCTGTATCATCCCATCTCCCCATCAAGCTGTATCATCCCACCTCCCCATCAAGCTGTATCATCCCACCTACCCATCAGGTTGTATCATCCCATCTCCCCATCAAGCTGTATCATCCCACCTCCCCATCAAGCTGTATCATCCCACCTCCCCATCAAGCTGTATCATCCCACCTCCCCATCAAGCTGTATCATCCCATCTCCCCATCAAGCTGTATCATCCCACCTCCCCCATCAAGCTGTATCATCCCATCTCCCCATCAAGCTGTATAATCCCACCTCCCCATCAAGCTGTATCATCCCACCTCCCCATCAAGCTGTATCATCCCACCTCCCCATCAAGCTGTATCATCCCATCTCCCCATCAGGTTGTATCATCCCATCTCCCCATCAGGTTGTATCATCCCATCTCCCCATCAGGTTGTATCATCCCACCTCCCCATCAAGCTGTATCATCCCATCTCCCCATCAGGTTGTATCATCCCACCTCCCCATCAAGCTGTATCATCCCATCTCCCCATCAAGCTGTATCATCCCACCTCCCCATCAGGTTGTATCATCCCACCTCCCCATCAAGCTGTATCATCCCACCTCCCCCATCAAGCTGTATCATCCCACCTCCCCATCAAGCTGTATCATCCCATCTCCCCATCAAGCTGTATCATCCCATCTCCCCATCAAGCTGTATCATCCCATCTCCCTATCAAGCTGTATCATCCCACCTCCCCATCAAGCTGTATCATCCCATCTCCCCATCAAGCTGTATCATCCCACCTCCCCATCAAGCTGTATCATCCCATCTCCCCATCAAGCTGTATCATCCCATCTCCCCATCAAGCTGTATCATCCCATCTCCCCATCAAGCTGTATCATCCCACCTCCCCATCAAGCTGTATCATCCCACCTCCCCATCAAGCTGTATCATCCCACCTCCCCATCAAGCTGTATCATCCCACCTCCCCATCAAGCTGTATCATCCCATCTCCCCATCAAGCTGTATCATCCCACCTCCCCCATCAAGCTGTATCATCCCATCTCCCCATCAAGCTGTATCATCCCACCTCCCCATCAAGCTGTATCATCCCACCTCCCCCATCAAGCTGTATCATCCCACCTCCCCATCAAGCTATATCATCCCATCTCCCCATCAAGCTGTATCATCCCACCTCCCCCATCAAGCTGTATCATCCCACCTCCCCATCAAGCTATATCATCCCATCTCCCCATGAAGCTGTATCATCCCACCTCCCCATCAAGCTGTATCATCCCATCTCCCCATCAAGCTGTATCATCCCACCTCCCCCATCAAGCTGTATCATCCCACCTCCCCCATCAAGCTGCATCATCCCACCTCCCCCATCAAGCTGCATCATCCCACCTCCCCATCAAGCTGCATCATCCCACCTCCCCATCAAGCTGTATCATCCCATCTCCCCATCAAGCTGTATCATCCCACCTCCCCCATCAAGCTGTATCATCCCACCTCCCCATCAAGCTGTATCATCCCACCTCCCCATCAAGCTGTATCATCCCACCTTCCCATCAAGCTGTATCATCCCACCTCCCCATCAGGTTGTATCATCCCACCTCCCCATCAAGCTGTATCATCCCACCTCCCCATCAAGCTGTATCATCCCACCTCCCCATCAAGTTGTATCATCCCATCTCCCCATCAAGTTGTATCATCCCACCTCCCCATCAAGTTGTATCATTCCATCTCCCCATCAGGTTGTATCATCCCACTTCCCCATCTCGATTCCTCCCGAGTCCCGTAGCAAATTTGGGAGATATTATGTAGCATTAGATTGCTGATCCAATTTTTACCTGTAATATCTTGTCCCATTAAAGTTTATTAGACCCATTCTACTAGGAAAGAGTCTCAATTGCACTAAGAAAGGGAACTCTACAACAGTAAATAACATATTATGAGCAGTATCCCGGGGACCCATTACAATGGCATGGGAAACCAATTGTGCCAAGACCCACTGGTGTAAAGAATCATTTGGGATGGAGTTGTGGGCATTTAATAATGACTTGCAAAATTTCAGCTAAAACAGCGAATTTGCAACTTTCATATAGGTTATTTTTGGACTAAATCTTGCAAATTGATGTCAATTTACTATAACAGCTTAGTGTGAAGTGCTGGGTGCTAAACGATTTGTTGCTGTGGAGTTAAATGTACTATTGTCTAGAACAATATTTACACTGTGAATGTAGAGAATATCATTAGCACAGTTACATTTACATTGTGATAGTAGAATTACAAACAATCGCAAAGATAAATCGTAAAAGTTACTCCAATCTTTTGGCATTCCCTACTTCCATATCTTGTGCTGCACAATCGCATACTAACAAAATATTGGGGAATAGATATATTTCACAAATACGTTCTGCATGCACTGAATTTTTATATACAAACGTCTGGTTTTGATAAGGCAGTTATACTTCAGATTTTACAGTCACAGTCAGACATTCACTATATATCTCTGATGCTCACCTTCAAGACTTCTCTAGGGCTGCACCGTTCCTGTGGAACTCCCTTCCCTTCTCTGTTGGACTTTCGCCCAGTCTCCACTCCTTCAAAAAATCATGGAAAACTCACTTCTTCAGGAAAGCATATCAATTAAACTGTGAACAGCGTTCCCTCCCCGCACCCTGATTCCTCTCCTGCAACAGTCATTAAAAAATCAAAACACTAAGCCAGGGCTGTCCAACCTGCGGCCCCCCAGATGTTGCTGAACTACAACTCCCATGAATCCTTGGCAATCTGTTTCAGTGAAACAATCATAGGAGGGGGGGGGGGGGGCAGGTTGGACAGCCCTGCAGTAAGCCTCAATGAACACTATCCTAGCAACCTACTTTTCTATCCTACCTTGAGTCACTATGCCCCACTCCCTCTAGCATGTAAGCTCATTGAGAAGGGCCCTTAAACCCTCTGTTCCTGTGCATCCAACTTGTCTAATTACAAATACGTGTCTGTTAGTCCACTCATTGTACAGCGCTATGGAATTTGTTGGCGCTATGCAAAATAAATAATAATAATAATACCATTTATATTTTTTAAATAGTTTATTAGTGTTCTGAGTATTCTCATTGTATCTAATTGATTTGTTTTATAAACTGTGTCACTGGGGGGAAATGTTAAAATAAATTTTTTGTTGCACGAGATATAAGTACCGGTATTTAGCAAAATGTTAATTCAGGTTTATCTGCTTGCTGCGTTCAGGAGAGGACTGACCATATTGAATCTTCCAATATTTCAAACAGACACAGACGGACATTTTAATTTTAGGGGTGTGAGTGGGGGTGTGGCCAGAGGAGGGCTGTACTGAGAAATTGTAGGCGACTTACTAATAACAATCAATATTTGTAAAATGTAATTTATCTAATTTACACAGACTGATTTCAAAACATTTATTGTGGTTTAACCCCTTAATGACGGAGGTAACTGTCGAAGTTCTGAATCAAAGCAATTTGCCGTACAGATTTGTTCCACCATAATTTTATGGTTTCTCTTACATATTGTACATTGTTTTATGATAGACAGAAAGGGCTTTCATTTAACATCTATATGTATTACCTAACACAACATGACATGTCAGTAACATGTAAAAAAAATTGTAAAAAACATGTGGAGTTTATTTTTTTTAGTTTCACATTTTTGCTTTTAATAATTTTTATATAAACAGTGCAACTTTTTAAAAATAACTCAAAATGGATTTATGTATATCAGTCCTGATTGTTAAATGCCTAATATGTCTGGGATCTAAATTAATATTTAGTAGTTAATTCTAAACCTTTGCCAACTTCCACGCTAATGCTATGCCAACCCTACCCCTAACCCAATGCTTACACTAACTCTAACTGTATCCCTATACAAACCTTAAAGCAACCTAATAGTAACTACCCTACATCTAACCCTAACCCTACCATTACACAAACCCCTCCACTAACTCTAACCCTGCCATAACTCTAACCATAGCCCTAAGGAAACCCTCTGCCAATGTCAATTCTAATCTCAGAATACCAGAAGCGGCGTTTCCTTGTTAAAGCAGTAGGACTGGAGCCTGCTTCCCAGCCGATTACATCGTGATCAGGCAGGCAGGGAGATCCTGAGGTGTCTTCCTTAACAAGCCTGCAGCCCAGAAACGATCACTCAGTCACAGTGCTCTGAATTTAGTTAAAGAACCACTGTAGGCACCCAGACCACTTCAGCTTAATGAAGTGGCCTGGGTGCCAGGTCCATCTAGGATTAACCCTGCCTGCTGTAAACATAGCAGTTTCAGAGGAACTGCTATGTTTACTTTAGGGTTAATCCAGCCTCTAGTGGCTGCCTCATTGACAGCCGCTAGAGGCGCTTCTGTGCTTCACACTGTGAGAAGATGCCAGTGTCCATTGGAAAGCATTGAGAATGCTTTCCTATGGACTAGCTGAATGCGCGCGCGGCTCTTGCTGCGCATGCACATTCAGCCGATGACATCAGAAGAGGGAGGAGAGTCCCCAGTGCCGAGGGAGCCCGGCACTGGAGAAAGGTGAGTGTTTAACCCCCTTCCTCCAACTTCAACCAGGCGGGAGGGGAATCCTGAGGGTGGGGGGCACCCTCAGGGCACTATAGTGGTCCTTTAACCCCTTAAGGACCAAACTTCTGGAATAAAAGGGAATCATGACATGTCACACATGTCATGTGTCCTTAAGGGGTTAAAGTGCTCTAAGCATGCGGACTTGCAGCAGTGCATAGAACTCACCGGTCAGTCTGGGGCCACTAAGTATGGCCCCAGCCGACAAGGGGGGCGCCAGATATCATAGTGCTAGCAGGGATTAAACTCTACTAACACCATAAATACAGGGAGTTCCATGGCATCCTAAACATTAACACCCACTCTGTGTATGACAGAATGGAACGCTTTAACTTCAGAATGGGGTTAAAGACACATTAATGGGAGTGTTATTGCTGTAGGAGCTCTGTTATACACTCCGTTGCACTAAGAATATGGAGCTCCTACAAAAGATGGGAATTAGGATAGAAAAGAGGGACTGTCCCTCCGAAATAGGGACACTTGGAAACAATGCTATATTTGTGGAAGGGGGCAGCAACTACCATAGCCCAATCTGAGTTCAAACTAGCACATTGTGTGAGCAAACTCCACTTCCTGCCTTAGTTTTTCTATTGCATGTTTTATTCGAAACTATAATGAAATCTCTGTAACTATAACACCGTTACATAGTAAATGTTAGTATCATGCTGTAAGAGAGTAGGCCACCATCTCCTTTACTGGCCTGAGGGGTAATGCCCCGCGCTCCCTGCCACCCACCATCCCCCTCCCCGTCCACCTTGCCATCTCACTCCTGATACTTTATGGCATTAAGGCATGACATTTTTTAAAGTGCTCTCCTGTGATAAGTAAGACACACTCAATAATAATTATAACAATAATAATGATAATAGTGTGAAAATAAAGCAGACCTTTCTCTCGCCTCTGAGTATTTACTGGTATTTAGGGTTACCTATTCTTGACCTGGCTCGTCTACTGCTTTTATCTACTCCCCATAATTAGCTTCTGAGTGAATGTAATCATTTACTCGTGAAGCAGAAATGAAAGAAAGAAGTCTCAATGCCACGGAACCCTTCATTTGCTCAACAATGTTTCTGGGGCGAAAAAACTCTTTAAGGTGGTATTGAGGAAGGTATGGATATCTGCTGATTCTACTAGAGAGGCTTGCTTGGGACACCTTGGGTCACCTTTAGCTTCGTCACTCCTCCATCCCTTTAAATGTATGTTGTTCAATCCGCGCTTGATTTAGATACAAGACATTTCAAAAGAAAGAGGTTTAAAATTAGGTGCACAACATTCCAGCTGGGTAAAATAAGGAGGCCCCTTATCTGTTGACAAATTCTGTTTGCCTCTTTCTTTGGAGTAACATGAGATTAAGCAGCATGTGCAAATTTTGTTGAGTTTGGAGAAACAGGAATTTAAAATCACTAGCAAGAATTGAGCAATCTGTTTATTTTATCCTTAAAGCACAAGAGGACTTGTTTTTGTGGGTTTTTTTAAATGAGAAAAAAAAAAAAAAACACAATAATTTAACATAAGCAATTCCAAGGACATAGACGAGACAAGCAAGTCTCTTAAAGCATTGAAAATGCAACATCTCCCAATTAGAGGGAGCAGAGAGAGAGAGAGGCCTGGCAAACAATGCATTGTTAAGAAAGCTCTTCTAATTTAACTGTTCCATTAACAACCTTGCTTGGTAGTAGAAATGTTGGGAATTGATGTGTGCAGTCTGTGGCATTTCACAAGCGAATCTCTACGTTTTCTATCCTTTATTTTAAATTCATCTTTAAAGGGACAGCTGTCACCTCAAAAACATGTATTGGCATAACAATCCTTTTATCATATTATAAAAGAGAATCTTTTTTTTTTAAATTAATTAAAAAAAATATGGAAAACTCATATATGAGTTTATATGACCAGATGCTTCCGCCATATACATGCACCTTAGGCCGGACAGAGTTTGAAAACAGAGTTAGTCTCTTTGGTCTTCCCGGCTTCACTCCCAGCATAGAAACAGTGAAGACCATAGAGACTAACTTGGTTTTTCCAACTCTGTCTGACCAAAGGTGTAGGTATATGGCTGAAGGAACCGGTCATATACTAAAGGTTGGGATGAGTCTTTGTCTTGCTTTGAACATTTAAAATATTGTATTTCCTTTTAATAATTGATGAAAGGATTGTTATATTAAAAATAGTTTTGAAGTGACAGTTGTCCTAGTACTGTGAACTCTCTTGGAATTCTCGATTCACTAATGGGTGCCCAGGGGTAATGTCTGATTTTACCTTAAGGATACAAAACTTCTCCATCTCTTACAACCATCCAACTGTCCAGCTACCAAAGAGACAGAATGGCCACCCCCGCCAACCAATCAACAAACCCTGTACATACACAGTAGTTTTGCTTATATAATATATATGTCAACCAATATACATGGGCGGAGAGAGGTGACAGGTGCTGTGGTGAGGGACATAGGCAGGCCCTGATAAGGGGTGACACAGGGCTGAAAGGGGAACACAGGGGATTTTTTTTGGGGGGGGGAGACATGACCCGGAGAAAGGTGGGGGGACACAGGAGCTGGAGGGGGTACAGGAGTTGGATGGGGGGGGGGGGCTGAGCTGGAGAGGATGGTGGGCAGGAGCTGGAGAGGGGGGGATACAGGAGCTGGAGAGGGGGGTGGGCAGGAGTTGGAAAGGGGGCTGTGGTGTGGGGCACAGGGGCTCTAGAGGGGGACACAGGGCTTGTAGTAGTGGGCTAGGGGCTGTAGCTCAGGGTTAGAGGCTGTAGTTGAGGGTTAGGGGCTGTACTTTAGGGCTAGAGGCTGTAGTTGAGGGCTAGGGGCTGTAGCTCAGGGTTAGAGGCTGTTGTTGAGGGTTAGGGGCTGTAATTGAGGGCTAGAGGCTGTAGTTGAGGGCTAGGGGCTGTAGCTCAGGGTTAGAGGCTGTAGTTGAGGGTTAGGGGCTGTAGTTGAGGGTTAGGGGCTGTAGTTGAGGGATAGGGGCTGTAGTTGAGGGCTAGGGGCTGTAGGTGAGGGCTAGGGGCTGTAGTTGAGGGCTAGGGGCTGTAGTTGAGGGCTAGGGGCTGCAGTTGAGGGCTAGGGGCTGTAGTTGAGGGTTAGAGGCTGTAGTAGGGGGCTAGGGGCTGTAGTAGGGGGCTAGGGGCTGTAGCTCAGGGTTACAGGCTGTAGTTGAGGGTTAGGGGCTGTAGTCGAGGGTTAGAGGCTGTGGTAGGGGGCTAGGGGCTGTAGTTGAGGGTATGGGCTGTAGTTGAGGCTGAGGGGCTGTAGTTGGGGGCTAAGGGCTGTAGTTGAGGGTTAGGGGCTGTAGTTGAGGGTTAGGGGCTGTAGTTGAGGGTTAGAGGCTGTAGTTGAGGGTTAGATGCTGTAGTTGAGGGTTGGAGGCTGTAGTTGAGGGTTAGAGGCTGTAGTTGAGGGTTAAAGGCTGTAGTTGAGGGGCAGAGCCAGAGGGAGGGCCAGAGCCAGAGCCAGGGCCAGAGGTAGAGGCAGAGCCAGAGGCAGGGCTAGAGCCGGAGGCAGAGCCAGAGGAAGAGACATGGCCAGAGCAAGAGCCAGAGGCAGGGCCAGAGCCAAAGGCAGGGGATTTGGATTTTTGCGCCCCCTTCCCCCCTGCTCTGGCGCCCCAAGGCGGCTGCCTGTGCCACCTTCTGGACGCGCCGGCCCTGATCCTAGCCTAGGCTTCTAAATGATACATAGATCTGCCTATCAAAAGTTGGCCAACACCAGTTTATGGCCTTGTTTACAGCTCCTTGAAGCTCTCCAGGAAGCAGTAACATACTTGTTTGGCATTTGATTTTTTTTTTTCTTCAATGGCAATGGTCTGTAGTACGTTTGTAACATTA
This sequence comes from Pelobates fuscus, assembly GCF_036172605.1. Lineage (NCBI taxonomy): Eukaryota > Metazoa > Chordata > Amphibia > Anura > Pelobatidae > Pelobates > Pelobates fuscus. The sequence goes on from NC_086321.1 coordinate 377,401,669, forward strand.
TTTAAGATTGTAAATTATTAAAGTGATAGTCTAAGCACTATAACAACTTTTTCTGTCTCACTGCTCAATTCTCTTTCATTTAGGAGTTAAATCACTTTTGTTCCTGTTTATACAGTCCTAGCGACACCTCCTCTGGCTGAGACTCAAACAGCCTACATGAAAACAAAATACCGTATATACTCGAGTATAAGCCGACCCGAATATAAGCCGAGGCCCCTAATTTTACCCCAAAAAACTGGGAAAACTTATTGACTCGAGTATAAGACTAGGGTGGGAAATGCAGCAGCTGCTGGTACATTTCTAAATAAAATTAGATCCTTAAAAAATTATATTAATTGAATATTTATTTACAGTGTGTGTATATAATGAATGCAGTGTGTGTATGAGAATGCAGTGTGTGTGTATGAGAATGCAGTGTGTGTGTATGAGAATGCAGTGTGTATGAGAATGCAGTGTGTGTATATGAATGCAGTGTGTGTATATGAATGCAGTGTGTGTATATGAATGCAGTGTGTGTATGAGTGCAGTGTGTGTATGAGTGCAGTGTGTGTATGAGTGCAGTGTGTGTATGAATGCTGTGTGTGTGTGTATGAATGCAGTGTGTGTGTATGAATGCAGTGTGTGTGTATGAATGCAGTGTGTGTGTATGAGTGCAGCGTGTGTGTATGAGTGCAGCGTGTGTGTATGAATGCTGTGTGTATGAGTGCAGTGTGTGTATGAATGCAGTGTGTGTGTATGAGTGCAGTGTGTGTGTATGAATGCTGTGTGTATGAGTGCAGTGTGTGTGTATGAGAATGCTGGGTGTGTGTGAATGCAGTGTGTGTGTATGAATGCAGTGTGTGTAGGAATGCAGTGTGTGTGCATGAATGCAGTGTGTGTGTGTGTGAGTGCAGTGTGTGTGTGTATGAATGCAGTGTGTGTATGTGTGTGTGTAATGCAGAGTGTGATGCAGAGCCTTGGTGGGGGGTGGGCATTTTTATTTTTTAATTATTATTTTAATATTTTTTTGTTTCATTACATGTTTTTATTATTATTATTTTTTTATTTTATTATTATTTTTATTTTATTATTATTAATATTTATGCATTTTTTCGTCCCCCCTCCCTGCTTGCTAGCTGGCCAGGAAGGGGGGCTCTCTTTCCCTGGTGGTCCAGTGGATGGGCACTGTGTAGGAGGGGGCTGTGGGGGCTGCAGAGAGATCTTACTTACCTCTCCTGCAGCTCCTGTCAGCTCTCTCCTCCTCCACCGGTCCGTTCAGCACCTCGGTCAGCTCCCAGTGTAAATGGCTCTCGCGAGATTTACACTGTGAGCTGACAGAAGAGCTGAACGGACCGGCGGAGGAGGAGAGAGCTGACAGGAGCTGCAGGAGAGGTAAGTAAGATCTCTGCAGCCCCCACAGCCCCCAGTCTGTATTATGGCAATGCAAATTGCCATAATACAGACTCTGACTCGAGTATAAGCCGAGTTGGGGTTTTTCAGCACAAAAAATGTGCTGAAAAACTCGGCTTATACTCGAGTATATACGGTAGTTTAAATTGCTATCAGATCTTACAGCACAGTATCTTCTGTTGTTGTTAATTAAAATACTGCCGCAGACTCTAGCTGACTATTAACAGAGCAGGAGAGAAGAAATTCTAAATTAAACACACTGTGCAACAAGGGAAACTAAAAAAGGTACACTTTTTATTCAAGAAGTGTGTAGGGAGGCTGTGTGAGTCTCAACCAGGAGAGGTGTTTCTAGAGTTGTATAAGCAAAGTGATTTCCTAAATGGCAGACAACTGAGCAGTGAGACTGCAGGGGCATGATCTATACACCATAACTGCTTAATTTAGCTAAAGTTGTTTTGCCGCTTACACTGTCCCTTTAGTTGCAAAAAGCATATTAAAGTATCATGCATTCGAATGTGTGTTAACATGAGCAAAGTACAAAACACACATCACCTAATGTACGCTTTATCCCCACCCCATAGCCCACTTCATATTATGCTTCTTACAGAACAGCATTTAGTCAACACAAGCTGTGATAAAGTTTCTCTTGAAAAATGAAAGGCATGAAATCTCAGATCTAATGATATCTGACCCACATTGCTGAATCTCAATGCCTCGTGGTCACGGCTTAATCTTCCCAGATCAATGGACGCGCGGTTGATCCTGGCTTTAGTTTGGATCAAGCTTCAATCAACTGTCCATCTCAGCGGGGATTGCAGGAAACACTATGTAGATGGAGTGTCGGCCCAGTCACGCTCTTGTACCTGCTATTTGGAGAAGAAAATGTCAAGAACCTTTTACCTCGCCACAAATAACATTAGTTTTGTGGACGGGTTAGGACTTTGTTCTAATTTAAAATATGTATTCTTGCTAGGGGTCTAAGACTTGAGCCAAACTTGTATAAAACGGACTTGAATTAAAGTACGTAAAAACCCCAAAGTGCTTTGTGCTTGTAATTCAAGTTTAAGCACACATCAAATTCTACGTGACAGTTTCTGGGCCATTTTTAAAGAGTATTTTGACCCAAGTCTGCTTTGTACTCGCTCAAATCAAGCTAAGTGGGAATGTATTTATTTTCATTATTGGTCATTGAATGAGAGCATAGCACACTGCACCGTGTCTATCACTGCAACAATGGAGGGATGCTGGGCCACAAGTGCTAATTGTGTGACATGCAGCTGGAGAACCAACCTGTTTGTTCTAATCTATTGTTCCAAACACAGTCAGAATTGTTCCAGTGTTTTATTGCTTAAAGGGACACTCTGGGCACAATGCAACATTTTCTATTGATAGCTATTGGCCTCATTGATATGCTGTATTTTGTTTGAATACTCAAATCTTTATAGTATTTTGCACAAAAATACAATAATAAATGACGTTTTTGCAGAAGGCTACACCATAAGCCGGCCTCTTTAACCACACCCCTAATGCCAGAAAGACTTCCTTATCAAAGGTATGTACACAGTCTCTGCCCCAACAGCACTGAGTGAGTGGCTTTTACTTCACAAGCTGGGTACAGACAGTCAAAGAAACTGCAAACAGATAATGATATCCTTACTATATGACTCCCTATGCGTACCCTCCCTCTAATGCAGGTTGTTTTGTTGTTGAAGGCCTATGAGCGCGAGGATGTCCAGTGTCAGTTAGGCAACTTTTTTTAATACTGTACTTTGCAAAATAAACCTATGTTTCTATGAAAACTGAATTTTTTGTTTTTTTGCGGCCCACATTGACTTTTGGCCCGTGTTAGCCTTTGAGTTTGACATACTTGTACTAAGACAATCATGAGAGTAAAGCTTGCTGTCCGCATTCAGTTTAAAAATGAAAGAAACACTATACATGTTTCGTTTCTTAATGCTATTGTGTTCGCCTTCCTATTTAGACTCAGGGCCTTCTAGATAAAAAATGTAAAAAGGGAAAAAAAAAAAAGGTTTTTACTTACCTGTTTTCCAGTGTCAAGACTCAAAGACTCACTCGTGCTTCCGCCTCTGGTGATGTCATCCCCCTGTGATCCAGCATTTGATAACGTTCAATGTTGAATATCATATAACAGACTCAAACTAGGTTGGTAGATTGAATATCTACTAAACGGCAATGTTTTAGACTGCAGGATTAATAATGACAGTGGCACTGCGCCCAGACCACTTTGTTGAGATGCAGTGGTATGGGTGACTTTACTGTTCATTTACATTTTAATTGTTTAAAATCAGAAGTTAAGACCCTAAATGCTTCCTTACCCACCTAATAACCAGGGTGCTGCAAAAAAACAACACAAAAATGCTTCCCAATTTCCTGTAGACATGCACAATATTCAAGGTTTTTAAATGCTGTAAATAAGTCTACATCCAACAGTCCTTGCAGTCTCTTTAAATACAGGATGATGAGCTTGTGAATTAAATGTATATATTAATGCATATTCAGAGAATGAATTTGACATTGTTGCCACGGGTCTTTCGAGAAACCTCCATGATGGATGACAGCTGGATTACTGAACTGAGTGATGGGTTTGCCTAGAAACATTCCAAATTAACTGGCCGTGAGATTCATCCAAATGATAGCCCTCTGCTAATCGATGATTGTTTCCTACAAAAGAACTTGACAATTGTGGTGAAAACACTAATTTAAAGGTGTCCCTCACTAAGCCACCTGTAATCAAGCAGTGATATCATGCATGAAAAAAAACCATAGCACAAATTCTAGTACCACCTGGATCAGAATAGTATGAGTCAGTTACTAGCTGTGGTGGCCTCGGGAATCTAACCATTTAGCAAAAGATTCTGAAAATCTTGTCACCAGTGGGGTACCTCAGGGATCTGTACTTGGACCCATTCTCTTTAATATTTTTATTAGTGATATTGCAGAAGGTCTTGATGGTAAGGTGTGTCTTTTTGCGGATGATACTAAGATATGTAACAGGGTTGATGTTCCAGGAGGGATAAGCCAAATGGCAAATGATTTAGGTAAACTAGAAAAATGGTCGTTGTGGCAGCGGACATTCAACGTGGATAAGTGCAAGATAATGCATCTTGGACTTAAAAACCCAAGGGCAGAGTACAGAATATTTGACTCCTAACCTCAACATCTGAGGAAAGGGATTTAGGGGTGATTATTTCTGATGACTTAAAGGTAGGCAGACAATGTAATAGAGCAGCAGGAAATGCTAGCAGAATGCTTGGTTGTATAGGGAGAGGTATTAGCAGTAGAGATAGGGAAGTGCTCATGCCATTGTACAGAACACTAGTGAGACCTCACTTGGAGTATTGTATGCAGTACTGGAGACCATATCTCCAGAAGGATATTGATATTTTAGAGAGAGTTCAGAGAAGGGCTACTAAACTGGTTCATGGATTGCAGGATAAAACTTACAAGGAAAGGTTAAAGGATCTTAACATGTATAGCTTGGAGGAAAGACGAGACAGGGGGATATGATAGAAACATTTAAATACATAAAGGGAATCAACACAGTAAAGGAGGAGACTATATTTAAAAGAAGAAAAACTACCACAACAAGAGGACATAGTCTTAAATTAGATGGGCAAAGGTTTACCAAAAATATCTGGAAGTATTACTTTACTGAGAGGGTAGTGGATGCATGGAATAGCCTTCCAGCTGAAGTGGTAGAGGTTAACACAGTAAAGGAGTTTAATCATGTGTGGCATAGGCATAAGGCTATCCTAGCTATAAGATAAGGCCAGGGACTAATGAAAGTATTTAGAAAATTGGGCAGACTAGATGGGCCGAATGGTTCTTATCTGCATTCACATTCTATATTTCTGGTCAATTCGGCCTGGAATTCTGTCCATTTCCTCTAGGTATTTGTCCATATGCCCTGAGAATCGGCCCATTTAATCTGGGAAAATGCATTCACCCTGTTAACCTCCATAGATGTCCATTTAACAAAATTCCCTGGAAAAAAATAAGTTATTTAACCAAGATGATGAGGTCAAAGACAATGATACCAGTTTGTAAATGATCCATCACACCTTTCAGACCATCAGAACCCATCCGCTTATTATTATTATTTGTAAACCACCAGTAAAATAAAGATCAAAGGAAACTGAATTGGAGTAAACAATAAATCTGTGCAAGAAAGACAAATAAAAGGGCTGCGTCACATACAGATGAGCGACTGAACTACTAAATAAAATATTAACCAGCAAGGGTATGTGAGCGCTCCAAATAATAAATATGACCACAAAAAATTAAACTCCAAAGCAGCAGCTGTTGAGTAAATAAATGTATGTATATACACAAAGTATTTATTAAACATATATAAACAATGAAGTCAATTAAGTATGGATACAATGATAAAAAATGTATCACCACAAACATATGTCCAGATCAGAGTTCAAAGATACATAGTGTGGGGCCCCCAACACTAATACAAAGTGTGTATCAATAGAAAACCAAAAAAGCCAACTCGTTATTTGTAAACCACTAGAGCTCTATAGATCAGCCAACACAATTCTCTTCCTAAAGCAGACCTCCCAACTTTGCGGTCCCTGATGAAGTTCCTGTGTTGAACGAAACGCGTTGGACCTATTGCTGCACTTTTATATTTTATCTTTATGGTGTTGTTCCACCTTTTAAAGGGAATAAAATTACGAATATTTTCTACTACTACTCACCTGGAGTCCTGTGTCCCATTGGCTGCTCGACATTTGCAAAGGATACCAGTATCCCCCCATATCTTCTGGGGTGGCATCTTGAATGCTCTTTTATCTCCACTATCTCGTGAGTGCATCCATTTAAGCGCACTATTCACTGTATATACTGTATCACACTATTGTTTTTTTCTTTGTATGTTCCCTCCATAGACTGTACAGCCGTATCCCATTTCTGCTTGTGGTTCTATACATATATAACGATCGTTTTTGGGTGGATAACGATCTTGGGAGGCTACAGATTGATTGGAAGTTAAGTAATTTATACGATATTTAACAATTTATAACGGTGTTGTTTTGTTTTGTTGTTTGCTAGACCTCCCAACTGTCCTGATTTAGGTGGGACAGCCTCTTTTTTAATGTCCTGTCCACCATTATGATTTAGTTCCCTGGGGTCCCGCATCTGGAGACACCAGAAAACGGTCCCCAGGTGGCGCTGTGAGAGCGTATAATTAGACAGGCATTAGGATCATGCAGAGAGGGCCACAGCAACACTCACTGCATGTGTGTGGACAAAAAGACAATGCTCTATACACCCGCAAGAACAAAACTAAAGCATATAGTTGAAATAAAACAGCCATCTGTAACTGTTGCAGAAGGTGGAGCCTCACAGTTATATCTGCAATAAATAGGCAGCAAATGTGTCAGCCTATGTCCGACAGTTAGAAGAGAAGCTCGGGTGTGTGGGAGGGCGTGTGTAATCCAAAAAGGATGAAAATGAATCACTGCAGCATTAACAAAGCCTTCTGCTTAAAGTTGCAGTAAATCTGCAGTTGCATAAAGCGGTGCTAAAATGATCAAGCCAATTAGAGGTCCAGGCCCAGGTAAATACTTGGGTCACATCCACCCAAGTGGCTGAATAGGTCCACCCAGGACTGCAAGGTCAAATCGAGGTTTATTTATTGACTCGGGTACTTTTATTTTGGACTGTATGTATTTGTTATTTTGTCCATAACACTGATGCCAATCTAGTTAAAAGTTCATCAAGTTCATGTGATTGCTGCCATTCCTGCCAGGACTCAAACAACCTTCACTGGCAGCAGACATGTAGTGAGGGGGTCCTGAAAAGGGAACACGTGCACCCATTATCAAACAAGGGGCTGGATATTGAAAGCACATACGAGCATTTAAAAAACAGCACAGTACAAACCCATTGAATGGGACACTATAGACATCAGAACCACTACAGCGGTCAGTGCCGGCTTGTCAATGTAAATGCTACCTGCAGTCTCTCAGACGGCTACTAGAGGTGCTTACTAGTCCAGTGCTGCACAGTGTGCAACACTGGCATTCAGCATCTCCACACTCTCCATGGAGACGCTGAATGTTCTCCATAGATATACATCTATGAGGAGATGATAATTAGTGCAGTGTGGCATTCTGCATTAGCCTCCCAATGCTTTCATATGGGAAAGTATTGGATTAGCTGAGATCATCATGATTGATCTCAGCCTTCGTGGTGGTCTCAGCCTTAGTGAGACCAGTGCTGCGATTGTGAAAAGGTACGTTTAAAACCTTTTTACTGCACAGAGAAGGAGGCGGGCCACGTAAAAATCGATTCCAGCACTACACGTTTTTATTCCTAACACTATAGAGTCCCTTCAATTTTATTTCAAAATGTCATTGAAACCGATACGACAATCCCAAAACACAGAAAGAGAAAGAGAATAGAAAGTTTAGCATTTCACGCCAGTGGTGGAAATAATGTAGAGAGGGCTCTGGTCCAAGAAATGTCTTTACCCCACCCCTCCCCATTAGGGTCTCCAAAAGGTAGATTCCTATTGAGCATACATTGTTTGAATGCAGGGGTGTGTTTATATATTTTGGCTTTTAATATGTCGTGTGTTTGCATATCGAAACCTAGAATGTGACGGCAGATAAGAACCATTCGGCCCATCTAGTCTGCCCAATTTTCTAAATACTTTCATTAGTCCCTGGCCTTATCTTATAGTTAGGATAGCCTTATGCCTATCCCAGGCATGCTTAAACTCCCTCACTGTGTTAACCTCTACCACTTCAGCTGGAAGGCTATTCCATGCATCCACTACCCTCTCAGTAAAGTAATACTTCCTGATATTATTTTTAAACCTTTGTCCCCCTAATTTAAGACTATGTCCTCTTGTTGTGGCAGTTTTTCTTCTTTTAAATATAGTCTCCTCCTTTACTGTGTTGATTCCCGTTATGTATTTAAATGTATCTATCATATCCCCCGTGTCTCGTCTTTCCTCCAAGTGTTAGTGTTTGATTGCATGCAGTGTTGTGTTTTGATTGGAGGGGTGTGTTTGTATGAAGTGTTGATGTTTGAATGTTGACACTAACACACAGATACACATACGGGAAGTGGCGCCTTAAGTGTGTCCTCCAATCAAAATTCAGATAAGCAGATATGTAAAAAAAAAAAAAAAAAAGAGGATAAAGTGCAGAATATAGTGTAGTATGTTAAAGTTCAAAATAATTAAATAAAAGTAAAACACAGTTTTCTGGAGCTAATAACTAGCTCCAAATGTATGTGCATGGGCAGTACAATCCCTGCCTGTGGATATATTGGTGTCTTGATCCAATGGGGGAACTCCAGATGGTATAGAACAAAAACAACAACAACAACAACATAGTGTAGTATGTTCAAAACACCAGAATAAAAAAGTATTTTTTGTTGATGTACACTCACAATTTAGTGAGCCCACTAATGGCTCTCAGTGATGCGCATGTAATGAGGTAGTCCACACACTTAGGTATACAGGAGTTCACATAGCAGATTCTCACAGGAGATATATAAATAAAACAGTGTAAAACAATATAGTGTTCACTGTTAAAACAGGTAAACGTAATAAAAGGAGTTGTACTCACAAGTGGAGAGCAAAAGAGGTTTGCACTTGGCTATCCCTGCCTAATTCCACATGATGCAAGCATGCATGAGGTTATTGACATTTATTTATAAAATATTTTACCAGGAAGGATACATTGAGATTTCTCTTGTTTTCAAATATGTCCTGGGTCCACAAAACATTGCACTGTTACAATAGGGTACAATAAAATACAAAAACAATATTAATACACAATATATACAAAATCTAGCATAGAACAGGTGGGAAATATATAATCAACCATGACAGGTGCATTCTGTTTTGAGGTATGAAGAGAGGGATCTCTTAGAGGAATTTAGGCTTGGGGAAGATTTAACCCCTTAAGGACACATGACATGTGTGACATGTCATGATCCCTTTTATTCCAGAAGTTTGGTCCTTAAGGGGTTAAAGGTGTGCGGGACATGTATGAAGTGAGGATGGGAGAGCATCACATGTAAATCAGATAACTAGTGACACATATCTGTAAAAAGGGGTTTGTTAGGCTGACATGTATGTGTGCCAGGGCGGCTGATAGCCTTGCGAAGTGCCCAGTCAGGGTGCTGACACACACACACACACACATATATCACATGCACATTAGGTCACCCCTCTTCTGGAAACTTCATTGGAAAAGTAAAATAAGGGTTCAAAAGTCAGTCCTGTCCTGTGGGATTCGTGATAGTTGGCAGGTATAGTTACATAGTTACATAGCTGAAAAGAGACTTGTGTCCATCAAGTTCAGCCTTCCTCACATATGTTTTTTGCTGTTGATCCAAAAGAAGGCAAAAAAAAAAAAAAAAAACCCAGTTTGAAGCACTTCCAATTTTGCAACAAGCTAGGAAAAAAATTCCTTCTTGACCCCAGAAAGGCAGTCAGATGTATCCTTGGATCAAGCAGTTATTACCCTACATTGAAATATTATATCCTTGAATATTCTGTTTTTGCAAGTATGCATCTGGTAGCCGTTTGAACATCTGTATGGACTCTGATAAAACCACTTCTTCAGGCTGAGAATTCCACATCCTTATTGTTCTTACAGTAAAAAAAACCTTTCCTTTGCCTTAGACGAAATCTTCTTTCTTCTAGTCTAAACGCATGACCTCGTGTCCTATGTAAAGTCCGGTTTGTGAATAGATTTCCACACAATGGTTTGTATTGGCCTCGAATATATTTGTATAATGTTATCATATCCCCTCTCAGGCGACGTTTTTCTAAACTAAATAGGTTTAATAGGTATGCTTAAGAGACACTGCAATCTTGGGAACGTTGTTTCACAGTAATGGAATTACAGTACACTAATATAAAGGATCATGATATATATATATATACACATGATGCTAGCATTATTACAATCTTACTATATGTATAGAATAAAGGGGGGGGTAATATAATTATCTGCACCCCCTTAGTGATATCACTACGTGCACTGCATGCTAATTAACTCCTACAAAAGAATAAAGACTAATTCACTTGCATAAAATCAGAACTGTTAAGGGACAAATTCCTTTTGCCAGCTCTGTGGCAGGTTGCCCCAAAGTGCATTTCAGGTCTTCTATGGCCAGCAGGGGGCAAATGTTTAAACTTTACCACATCCCTGATAACTTAACTCAAATTGTCGAGTAAGTGGCGGTGCTGTTTTATTGGCTGAGTGCCTCTCCCGTCTGATTCTCCATTTAATAACAGGGCTGCGCACTAAGTACGTGTTGAACTGCAATCTATTTAGGAAACGTTATAATGTCTGCATGCCTCACTAGGGCCTTGTGCTGTGTTAATAAATACGTGATGAATAAGTGAACGATTTCAAGGCACAGCTTCCAGCTCGCAAATTATTTTTCACAGTTTGACACGGATAACCGCTAGAAAGATAAATAAATAAAATAAATAACATTAATGAGAAATTGCACCTGGAGTTTTCTTCGGCATACGAGGCGAAAAATATATTAATATGAATAAATTTCTAGCGGTGGTCGCTACTCATCTCGTTGGCACATTTGCACAGCTCATTATTTACTATTGGATGGTTTCACAGTTTCTGCAGAAGAAACCCGGGTGAATGATCGCATCCCAGCTACAGTGGGTTCAGACTCCCATCAAGCTCAGCTAGATGAAGCGTCTTGTCCAGGAAAGATGCGGTTCAACCTAAAGATGAAGCTGCTGTGAACTGTGAGCAGACTATAACTCCAAAGACGCTTTGAAAGCTGAAAGGACAGTGCTATCTATGTTCATTTTGGTTTTGTTTGCTATAAGAGAGAAGACAAACTTTGGGATCTGGAAGAATTCCCCCTGCTGGCTCCTGGCTTTCATGTTTTCTATGTAACACGTGACATGGGATACACATTCCCGGAACGTTGTCATGTTTCCCAGTTCAGAACTTTCATCCAACGCATGGGACTAAATAGAGATGGACCTGCATCCAAATCTCACGCACATCAGCAGCCACGTCCATTTGTGCACACGCACAGACAAAATCACAAACGTGCACAAGCATGGCTGCTTATTCACTGTGTGTATGGCTGTATATATCCAGTCTTTACACTAGGGTTTGCCTGCTCTGCTTATCGACTCATAGTATGCTCAGCCAGCCACAGACATCATCAGAGTCATCGTTCTCTCTGCTGGCATTCCAGAGGTTCCCTGGGATTGCTATACAATTCATTTAAAGGAAAAGGGGAGAGAAAGCGTTAAGGTGCATTATGAATGCTCTTCGGTTCAGGCCCTCAAGCAGAATAATCCACTCAGCACTCTTGTGCCTAGAAAGTTTCTGGATTCTGTCACTAGAACCGGGAGCTTCTCCTCCCCCCCTATGGCACAGGAAGGCCCCGGGGCATCACATAGCCATGTTCGCAGAATTAGTATGAACTTCTAGCAACATTATTCTCATATTAGAGGGCAACTTAGCTAGATATTAAATAAACGTCAAGCCAAATCCATTTATATCAACATAGGCCTTAAAGGAAGCTTCCTATCTGAATGTGTTTCAGTTCATTTATTTACATTGCGAGATAAAACTGTGACACCGCCTTCTCCGATCATAGTAACAACTGATGCAGGACTCCATGCATGTTTATTTATTCATATGGTAAAATAAAAATACACGAACGCAACATAGTGGGCGAATGCCATCTTTCATTAGCACAATGTGAATGTGCTTTCATTTCTCAAGCAGAGAAATGTTTAGGGTGCGGGGTGCTGCAGGTGAAAGAATAAAATATCTTGATTATTTTTTATGCAGAGCGATGAGTATTATTTGCTCATGAGAAATATGGTGCAGAGATTGGCACATTATGAAATTCAGTTTCTTTTGTTAGGCATCAGGAGGTGAAAAAAATAAAATAAATGTCGCACACATGACAAAGTGTTTGAAGTGTCAAGGCGCAGCGCTGCAAAGCTTGCCTCCTTACAGATGGAATAATGGGTAGTTTTCCTCTTTAAATAAATGTTCATGTCATTGTATGTGCAAGTTACCGCTTCTGACAGTTCTTGCTGCTAGAGATAAAATATTTTCTGTGCTTTTACTTCGAGCAAAACGGGGAGCGCAGAAAACACAGCAGAGGTATTCCTGAAGCCTGAAAATATGACCTCTGCATTGCAAAACATGGGGGAAATCCCAGAATTTGCCTCAAAATTGCACAAATTGATCATTCAGTAGAGACAATTTCAGATTTTCACACAATGCGCTGTTTTAATTCAATGCAGCGGAGTGTCTGCCGACGAATATAACAGCCAGGGTAAGGTCAATATTCTAAATAAAGGCAAACGCCTTTATTCGCTAAAAAGGGAAACATTGTGAATAGGAAACTGGATTGCAAAACTGAGGCTGAAAAAGCTAAGCTGTAAAATAGCTGCATATCAACTGTTTCAGAGCTCCCAACAGTCACGCTATCGGTGGGACAGTCCTGGTTTCAACGTTATTTCCCGCCGTCCCGATTTAATCCACTGGTGTCTGACATCCATGGACACCAAGGAACTGTCCCTGGGTAGCACAGTGTGAGTGCATCATTATAGGTGCTCACACTGTCCAGGGGGCACCTGGACCCTGCAGAGAGACCTTCAGCAGCACTCACTGCATAGACCTGCCAGTAGGAGGCAGCCAGGAGGCTGACTGTCAGCAAGGTGTGTGATGCAGGCTGCGATGCAAGGTGTATTATTACTGGCGACCAATGTAAGTAATATTATACATCTGTTTAGTAAAAAAACACCAAATCTAGACCTACTTAATCACAGAAGTGATCATTAAAACATGAATTTTCCACCTGCTGGCCAGTAGGAAAGAGGTTAGAATGTAATACAAATACATTTCAATTCTTCCACTATTAACCAATGAGGACCAGGGAAGGGTCATCATTCCTCACATTTTGCCAGCCAGTAAGTGTTAATATAAAGTGTTTTGGGGCCCCTGCTTCCAGCTAAGTGCGGGATTATGAAGAAGGGGTCCTAGTCCGCTCTCTGGTTTGTTTCAATAAATTGTACTAATGGTTTAATTATTGATTCCAGGATCGGTTGGGATTTATTTCCTGACAAACTCCAGGTCTCTTCCTTATTATTTAAAGAGCATTTTGGGTCTGATTTTAGGGAATTCGGTGGTGATCTTAACAGATTTGGAAATTGATACATTTTATGAATTACTTCACAGCTTTAGTCCTTTAATTTGGCCAGAATTATTTTCTCTGAATTGCTCATCACAAGTTTGGAGATAGGAAAATAACCTTGACAAAGATGTCTTACTGAGGCTGTGTCTATCGCCATGGTTTCTCTGTGTGTTTTCTAGCAAGAATAATAAAATATCTAGTTCTCCGTGATGCGGAAAACAGAAGCACAGAAAAAGAAAGATCTCTCCCGGGCCATACTTGCCAACAGTCCCAGTCCTATGGGACAATCATGATTTTACGCCCGTGTCTGGCCATCCTGGATTTTTCCTCTGATGTCCTTTTCTTGTGGACACAGGAAAACCATAGTTATAAAAATGTACGATAAGCATAATATATACAGATTTGGTTTTCACCCAACATTTCCTCTCTTTAAGTGGAGGTCTAGAAAGACGGCATACTAGACCTCTCTAACTGGATTTAATTAATTGTGGTAGCGGAAAACTACGGAGATGGTCTACGGAGATGGTCCCATCATTGTGTCGATAACTCCTCTTTGTAGCCTTGACAAAAATTGAGTGTTTAACATAAGGTATACAGCTCATCAATCATTATTATCATTATTTTATTATTTATATAGCGCCAGAAAACTCCGTAGCGCTGTACAATGGGTGGACTAACAGACACGTAATTGTAACCAGGCAAATGGACACACAGGAACAGAGGGATTGAGGGCCCTGCTCAATGAGCTTACATGGTAGAGGGAGTTGGGTATAGTGACACAGTAACAGAGGGATTGAGTGCCCTGCTCAGTGAGTTTACATGTTAGAGGGAGTAAGGTATAGTGACACAGTAACAGAGGGATTGAGGGCCTGCTCAGTGAGCTTACATGTTAGAGGGAGTGGGGTATAGTGACACAGTAACAGAGGGATTGAGGGCCTGCTTAGTGAGTTTACATGTTAGAGGGAGTGGGGTATAGTAACACAGTAACAGAGGGATTGAGGGCCCTGCTCAGTGAGCTTACATGTTAGAGGGAGTGGGGTATAGTGACACAGTAACAGAGGGATTGAGTGCCCTGCTCAGTGAGTTTACATGTTAGAGGGAGTAAGGTATAGTGACACAGTAACAGAGGGATTGAGGGCCTGCTCAGTGAGCTTACATGTTAGAGGGAGTGGGGTATAGTAACACAGTAACAGAGGGATTGAGGGCCCTGCTCAGTGAGCTTACATGTTAGAGGGAGTGGGGTATAGTGACACAGTAACAGAGGGATTGAGGGCCTGCTCAGTGAGTTTACATGTTAGAGGGAGTGGGGTATAGTGACACAGTAACAGAGGGATTGAGGGCCTGCTCAGTGAGTTTACATGCTAGAAGGAGTGGGGTATAGTGACACAGTAACAGAGGGATTGAGGGCCCTGCTCAGTGAGTTTACATGTTAGAGGGAGTGGGGTATAGTGACACAGTAATAGAGGGATTGAGGACCTGGTTAGTGAGCTTACATGCTAGAGGGAGTGGGGTATAGTGACACAGTAATAGAGGGATTGAGGACCTGGTTAGTGAGCTTACATGCTAGAGGGAGTGGGGTATAGTGACACAGTAACAGAGGGATTGAGGGCCCTGATCAGTGAGTTTACATGTTAGAGGGAGTGGGGTATAGTGACACAGTAACAGAGGGATTGAGTGCCCTGCTCAGTGAGTTTACATGTTAGAGGGAGTGGGGTATAGTGACACAGTAACAGAGGGATTGAGGTCCTGCTCAGTGAGTTTACATGTTAGAGGTAGTGGGGTATGGTGACACAGTAACAGAGGGAGTGAGGGCCTGGTCAGTGAGCTTACATGCTAGAGGGAGTGGGGGTATAGTGACACAGTAACAGAGGGATTGAGGCCCTGCTCAGTGAGCTTACATGTTAGAGGAAGTGGGGTATAGTGACACAGTAACAGAGGGATTGAGGGCCTGGTCAGTGAGTTTACATGTTAGAGGGAGTAAGGTATAGTGACACAGTAACAGAGGGATTGAGGGCCCTGCTCAGTGAGTTTACATGTTAGAGGGAGTGGGGTATAGTGACACAGTAACAGAGGGATTGAGGGCCTGGTCAGTGAGCTTACATGCTAGAGGGAGTGGGGTATAGTGACACAGTAACAGAGGGATTGAGGGCCTGGTCAGTGAGCTTACATGCTAGAGTGAGTGGGGTATAGTGACACAGTAACAGAGGGATTGAGGCCCTGCTCAGTGAGCTTACATGTAAGAGGGAGTGGGGTAAAGTGACACAAAGTGTATAAGTAGGGGTAATGATATAGTTTGCTAGAAAAGTATTCACTGAGAGTTGCAGGAGAGGAGTCATGGTGGTGAAGGGGGGGGGGGATGAAAACCCTCTAACAGTTTAAATAATATGCTTTCCTGAAGAAGTTTGATTTCAAAGATTTTTCAAAGGAGTGGAGACTGGATGAAAGTCTAACGGAGAAGGGAAGGGAGTTCCACAGAAGAGGTGCAACCCTGGAGAAGTCTTGAAGTCGAGCATCAGAGGTGGGAGTATGGACAGAGGATATACGTAGGTCTTTGGCAGAGCGCAGGGGCCTCGACAGGACATATTTGTGTATTAGGGAGGATAGCTAGGTTGGAGCAGCATTCTGTAGGGACTTGTAAGCAAGCACCAGAATCTTAAATTGAGCCCTATATCTAACTGGAAGCCAATGCAGGGAGTGACAGAGGGGGGAGGAGGGAGAGGTGAGAGCAGACAGGATTCATTATAGATTGCAGCGGTGCAATCTGGGAACACGTAAGACCACTGAGAAGAGTATTGCAGTAGTCCAAGATTCGCCCCTATTTAATATGATAGGGTCAATAAGGCCTGCAATAAAGCTATGGAATGGAGATGCACAGTGTGGCTGAGGATTGGTCAAGCAAGACATTTGGGTGGGTATCAATAAAATAAGGGAGGGGGGGGGGCAGAAATTACAGAGAAAGTCTTTAGAGATAAGCAGATAGGTGAATAACATTTAAGTTAACAAACCAACAATGTTGAGTGGGGCTGGGAACAATAAGCTTTAAGCTTGCAGGGCAAGACAAAGTAAAATATATATGTTTAAACAAACAGGTACACATACCCACCCACAACTGTAAATATATATATATATACCTATATATTAAAAACAAGCACGCCCAGGTATGTTAAAATGACAAAGAAATTGAGAAATCAGATACATTGATTCAAAGATATACAAGTAGTTAAAATACAGTAAAATTATAGTTACAGCTACCTTGCATAAGGCACTGGTCCAGTTGTACTTGATCTGAGAACTGTTCTTGATCAATGACCCGTAAATGGTAAAAATTGCATGAGAAAAGGAATGGCAGGGTTGTGACCCCATTAACATTGTTAGTGATCATTGGCAGCCGTTAATGTGTTAATTGAATAAGGGATTATGATGTCCCTAATGATAAATGAATAGAGTGGTAATTCAGGTTTAGAATCAGGCTGGATTCATAACCTCAGTTTTCCCCCAACAAAATGTTTTATTACATTCAGACAATTTCATCCTACAGGTATAGTAAGTTCATGGGTTTTATAAAACCAAAGCGTATTGTTTATTGTTCATGCAAGCACAAAGAGCTTTGCAATAAGATGATGTGTAGTTCCATTCTGACCTTTAAAAGCATTTATCCGATAAGAGAGTCACAGAGTTTCTCTCTGGTTTAGAATAAATACATGATTTGCGATGCTGATATACTCTGTGCAAAATTATATATTTCCCTTTTCTTCTTTTCATCCAAAGTCAATTTAAAAAAATAATATCTGTACAAATTGTTTCCCCTAAGAAAAGTATTCTAGAGCAAAACTATTAAGAATAGATTTTATAGATGCATGGTTACATAGCATTCATCAAGTTCAGCCTTTCTCACATCTGCTTTTGCTATTGATCCAAAAGAAGGCAAAAAACAGTTTGAAGGGTTTCTGATTTTACAACAAACTAGGAAAAAAATTCCTTCTTGACCCAAGAATGGCAGTCAGATATCTCCTTGGATCAAAAAGCTATTACCACACAAGTTAAAAATTAAATTCCTAAATATTATGTTTTTACAAGTATTCATCCAATTGCTGTTTACACATCTGTACAGACTCTGATAAAACCACATCTACAGGCAGAGAATTCCACATCCTTATTGGTCTTCGTGTAAAAAAACTATTTTCTTTGCCTTCGACTAAATCTCCTTTCTTCCAGGCTAAATGCGTGAACTTGTGTCCTATGTATAGTCCTGTTTATGAATTGAACACATTTTTGTGTTAAGAAAGAAGATGCAGAACATGTAGAAGAAATGAAAGAACCAGAAGAAATTGTAGAAGAATAAGAGGAAGCTGAGGAACCTGCAGAAGAATTCGTAGAAGAAACTGAAGAAATTGTTGCAATACCAGATTCACAAGAGTCTGAGATTGTAGAAGAAAGCCAGAACCAGTTTAGTGACAAAGGGGGGCATAAGGCCAAAAATCAATTCATGCAAACAAAGTCATGGAAAATACACAGGTCTTCTTCAAGAAGGGTCTCAGAAGAGAGAGGTCTTTTGGAAAGAAACCCAAAGAGGCAATCAAAATCCCACCTCTGCCACCAAATGTCATCTTCCTAATACCGGAGCCTGATCTCATTTTCCCAATAAGAAATTCACTGGTTTTGTACTATAAACTTTAAAATGTATTTGCATATTATCAAGCTGACAACCGAAGAGACAAATAATAATAAAATAAAAAACCAGTAAGGATTTAACATAACAATACAACCATAACAATAAGTGGAGTCCGAGTTGTCACACACAATTTTGAGAATTACTTACTTGAGGATTTCAAAGCTGGTTTGCTCATTTCAGAGGACAAGTTATGCTGTCCTTTTAAACAGGTACTCCAAGCACCGTAGCTACTTCAGTGCTTTGAACTGGCCATGGTGCAACAGCATTTCAGTATAAAACGCTGCACATAAAAAGATATTTATTTTAGTTGCCAGAGGTCTAAGTGCACCTCGGTCAGCATCACGATTATCCACTGCAATTTATATAAAGTCAATTTTACCTACAGCAAAAGTAAGGGTTCTGTAGCGTAAGAATTCATTAGCCTAGGACTTGTGGCATTGGCTATGCTTGCCTATTTGTTTTGGTAACAAACAAACAATACTAATTTATTGAGCTTTAATGGGATCCTGTCATGGTATCCACAGCTTATCCTCTTCTAAAAGAGCATAAAATGTAATCCATACATTGGGATAGCCGATTGACTAGCAAATGTATAGATTGGGAGATAAACCTATTTAAAAATAGGTCTTTCTGGGGGCGGAGCCTAACCACCGAGCCGACCAGACGTGCTGTAAATCAGCTCCCACAAAAAACGACCCCGCTAACGGACACGTTCTGGAGCCTGAGTGCACCCATCGAATTAGGGTAACCATGGGGCGTCGAATGAAGCCACAAACGAGTAGTAAATCGCCCGGAAACCCGAAATCCGTGTATGGGGCCTATCTGTGCCGGAGCCAGGGAGAGACGGCCGCTCTCCTGGATGGTAATGCCAGATATCGACCCTCTCAAGCCCCCATTTCTATTCCGCCCCCCCCCCCCTGGACCGGTGGGGGTTATCCCGGTCCGCAATCTGCTCCAAAAGCACGCAGCCGAGCAGACCGCACAAGCATGACACGGGCGTACTACTCAGCAGGCCCTTAATGAGACCACCTAAAATGGCGGACGGCACACTATCCCGCATGGTGAGGATGTTGCAGCCACCGACCGCACTACTGAGGCGCCCAGAGGCGATCCGGTCCCACCCCTGGGACTCACCTACAGGGAGACAACAGGCGACCCGACCCAAAACGCCTCCACCACAGAAGAACGACAAACGGAACTGTAAATGCTGGGGAGGGAGGGAACTAACCCCGGGTAAGAGCCCATCTCACTTACCCATCCAAGCGCAACCTTACCCACCCGGGCAGCAGGCCGTAGGGCATAGAGCCCGTAAGCATCGTCCACATCGGCGGAGGAAACATAAATGCAAGCGACAGACAATGACCCGCTCTTCCGTCTCTCCCACAAGAGGAGGAAACCCGGACCCCAGAGGCAACTGAGTTTGTGGAACGAAGATGCAGGCCTGCACTCCAGCCTGGGGCTGGGGGGACACCCTCTCTGACACAGGAATTGCAGCTAACCACAACTACCGAGAGTCGGACACACATCGCCTCTGCAGAGCCGGCATCGGGTGATAGAGAACCGGATGGAGGCTGCATGTAAGCGCTGGTACGGGACACTGTCACTCTGCTAGCCTGCATACTCTGGGCACTAACATGCTCTTAGTAGATCCTACCGGACGGTCGGACACGCTTTTGGACAATATGATGCCTATCTAACTGATCTTATACCTTGCTATGTAGGTAAACAGTGGCAGGTACAGATACACGTTATATGCTGCCAGCAAAAGCATTTTAGAGCTTAGACAGTTATGCAACACCGACACATACCTGCCACCTGACCTTACACACACTTGAGAACACATGCTCACATGCATTTGATTTATAAACAGGCATTACACTGTACAGACAGGGACTGGTGCATAGGGCTACCTTAACTTCTGGAATAAAATGGAATCATGACATGTCACACATGTCATGTGTCCTTAAGGGGTTAATATTGTCTACATGCCCAAAACCAAACCGTTTCAGCGTTAGTCTAACTGGGTGATACTAAGGGGCAGGAGGCGCTAGACACCAATGGAAGCCGTGTTACAGTTCACTTAGTCCATACGCAGGTCATACCCGCTTAATTTATGTGTTATGCGATTGTCTGCTACGCTACAGTGGTTATATTCTGTTGTGATATGTTCGGTAGTTTTTGGAGCGAATCCAGCCTGAATCGTGCTATATTTACTAACTGCATGTCTAGGAAATTATATTGTATTTTGCTATTCCTTTGACATTATAACACGTCATGCAGTGCTCATGAATATATTATGTTGTTCCTGAACGACTAGTTAACTATTTAAAAAACGAAGCATCGTTATCCCAGAAATGTAATAGTTTAAAGCTGATAATGTTTAAACCCTCTACTGTAATCAAACTATACTTTTCCCTCCTTCTCTTCTGTACCCCATCAAAAATGCTTCAATAAAAGAAAGATTGACAAAAAAAATAGGTCTTTCTGCCACATGTCAGTCAAATCTTCAGCATAGTCACTATGGTGGTCCTTTACCTCTCCGAAGTATAGCCTCTATGCTGACGATTTGACTTACTAGGGAGAGTAGAGGGGACCTCCCACAGGTGGTCCTTTACTTCTCTGAAGCATAGCAACCACAGCGCGTGTGCTGTGGTTGCTATGGAAGCTCCCTATCCAATGCTACAGGCGATGACTAGGGAGTATAGGAACGGAATGACTGACATCAGACGCCAGCATCACTGAGAAGGTGTTTCCCTAAACAGGACAAATCAAAGAAGTGACCAGGGAGAGCATGGGCGAAGCGGAGGAGAGTTTTACAGAAGAGTAACACCCACGAAGCGGAGAACACGGCAGAGTTGGATCGGAGGTATGGTGAGTGAATATCTTTACCATTTACAATTAGTGCATCGTGTATTTCTGTGACATGCAGACAGAGACAATTTGTCTTAAAGTGAAACTGTCACGACAGATTTACTTTAAAATAAGAAATATAGACATCTAATTATCATTCTTATTTCGATTTAAATACAAAAAGTAAAATAAGAAATAAGCAAAAAAAGATTTTGACTGGGGACAACCGCCAAAAATGACACAATGGTATAGCACAGTTTAATGGTGAATTAGTTTTAAGTTCAAGATAACACATTGATCCGGAGGAAAGAAATTGGACGAGTCTGAAAAAAAAAAGAGGGGGGCTGAATGGAAGAGGTAAGTTGGGTAAATTAATAAAATAAAGGGGGAGGGGATTAGCAGAGTATTGCAGTGTCTGAGTAGATATGCTGATAAAACTTGTCAACGTTTAAAATGATTACATATTTCATTTTGAACATTTTACTTTTTTTTAGGACAGAACAACATCACAATAAGATATTTTTGTATCAACTAAACCATAATATATCTAACTATCATTAAAGGGACTCTCAAAGTACCAAAACAACTTCAGCTTTATGAGGTGGGTCTGAGTGTATAGATCATGTCCCTGCAGTCTCACTGTTCAATTCTCTGTTAGCAAACGTATAGATTTTTATAGATTTTTGGAAAGAGAGTCCCTCCTTACAGCTGTCAATCATTTCTCAGCATAGAGATCTATGCTGTTGACATAGACCACAAGAGCTGATTGACAAGAGAAAAGCAGGAGAGCCCTTCTGCAGACAAGCCGCTTGCTCTCTCCTGACCTCTGGCAAAGCCACCCAGGCTCCAGGGAAATCCACTTTAAAGTTCTCTCTAATTATTGTATTCTATTTTTAATTAAGAATAGATACATTATTAGGGGGAAATCCTACACTGAAATTATTAATCATTTGACTTGTAGTTATACAACTGCAGATGTCAAATATGCATTTATTTATTTTTTCACTTACCGGTACGGTAAATAATAATTTACGTGTAATGCAAATAATTTAGATACATTTTTTTTGTATAAAATAAGAAGGAGGTAAGACTGAATCATACAGGGAGAACAAAGGGGATCATTTTATTATATACTGTCAGATTTATGGGGGAGTATTGCTATTACAATGTCATCCTGAGTTATTTGCAATGCAAAGTAAATTATGCGGGATCGCAAGGAAATTAACCAATGAAATTGAATATAGATTTATTTATAGTACATTCTTATTACTTTGATTTTGATATTAAAAACTAGAATTATTTTTAAGTAAATATACACGGACCTAAGTGTAAAGAATCTCTAAAAACATCAATAGGCTGATTTTATTTTGTAATCTAGTACGGTCATTCTTTTGTTGATTAGATCACTGTTCCAATTGTGTTAAAATATAAAGGATGTATAAATCGTGCTATATAACTGTGAAGGTTTTCTACTGCTCCTGTGCACTGCAAATAAATTACCAACAATGTCCCTTTACCCCCTTCTGTAAACCCCTCTTTTACATGACAAATTGAAAAATTGGAAAAAGTGAATAAATAAAGATTGTCAAAAAAAATCATGCTATATAAATATAATATACATACACTGTATACCTACTGCACTTACTGTACCTCCCTCTACTGTAATGTAACCTGTAAAGCGCTGAGTACACCTGTTAGTGCTATATAAATATAATATACATACACTATATACCTACTGCACTTACTGTACCTCCCTCTACTGTAATGTAACCTGTAAAGTGCTGAGTACACCTGTTAGTGCTATATAAATATAATATACATACACTATATACCTACTGCACTTACTGTACCTCCCTCTACTGTAATGTAACCTGTAAAGTGCTGAGTACACCTGTTAGTGCTATATAAATAAAATATACATACACTGTATACCTACTGCACTTACTGTACCTCCCTCTACTGTAATGTAACCTGTAAAGTGCCGAGTACACCTGTTAGCGCTATATAAATAAAATATACATACAGTGTATACCTACTGTACTTACTGTACCTCCCTCTACTGTAATGTAACCTGTAAAGTGCTGAGTACACCTGTTAGCACTATATAAATAAAATATACATACACTGTATACCTACCGCACTTACTGTACCTCCCTCTACTGTAATGTAACCTGTAAAGTGCTGAGTACACCTGTTAGTGCTATATAAATAAAATATACATACACTGTATACCTACTGCACTTACTGTACCTCCCTCTACTGTAATGTAACCTGTAAAGTGCCGAGTACACCTGTTAGCACTATATAAATATAATATACATACACTGTATACCTACTGCACTTACTGTACCTCCCTCTATTGTAATGTAACCTGTAAAGTGCTGAGTACACCTGTTACCGCTATATAAATAAAATATACATACACTGTATACCTACTGCACTTACTGTACCTCCCTCTACTGTAATGTAACCTGTAAAGTGCTGAGTACACCTGTTAGCGCTATATAAATATAATATACATACACTGTATACCTACTGCACTTACTGTACCTCCCTCTACTGTAATGTAACCTGTAAAGTGCTGAGTACACCTGTTAGTGCTATATAAATAAAATATACATACACTGTATACCTACTGCACTTACTGTACCTCCCTCTACTGTAATGTAACTTGTAAAGTGCTGAGTACACCTGTTAGCGCTATATAAATATAATATACATACACTGTATACCTACTGCACTTACTGTACCTCCCTCTATTGTAATGTAACCTGTAAAGTGCTGAGTACACCTGTTACCGCTATATAAATAAAATATACATACACTGTATACCTACTGCACTTACTGTACCTCCCTCTACTGTAATGTAACCTGTAAAGTGCTGAGTACACCTGTTAGCGCTATATAAATATAATATACATACACTGTATACCTACTGCACTTACTGTACCTCCCTCTACTGTAATGTAACTTGTAAAGTGCTGAGTACACCTGTTAGCGCTATATAAATATAATATACATACACTGTATACCTACTGCACTTACTGTACCTCCCTCTACTGTAATGTAACTTGTAAAGTGCTGAGTACACCTGTTAGCGCTATATAAATATAATATACATACACTGTATACCTACTGCACTTACTGTACCTCCCTCTACTGTAATGTAACCTGTAAAGTGCTGAGTACACCTGTTAGCGCTATATAAATAAAATATACATACACTGTATACCTACTGCACTTACTGTACCTCCCTCTATTGTAATGTAACCTGTAAAGTGCTGAGTACACCTGTTACCGCTATATAAATAAAATATACATACACTGTATACCTACTGCACTTACTGTACCTCCCTCTACTGTAATGTAACCTGTAAAGTGCTGAGTACACCTGTTAGCGCTATATAAATAAAATATACATACACTGATACCTACTGCACTTACTGTACCTCCCTCTACTGTAATGTAACCTGTAACGTGCTGAGTACACCTGTTAGCGCTATATAAATAAAATATACATACACTGTATACCTACTGCACTTACTGTACCTCCCTCTATTGTAATGTAACCTGTAAAGTGCTGAGTACACCTGTTAGCGCTATATAAATAAAATATACATACACTGTATACCTACTGCACTTACTGTACCTCCCTCTATTGTAATGTAACCTGTAAAGTGCTGAGTACACCTGTTAGCGCTATATAAATAAAATATACATACACTGTATACCTACTGCACTTACTGTACCTCCCTCTACTGTAATGTAACCTGTAAAGTGCTGAGTACACCTGTTAGCGCTATATAAATAAAATATACATACACTGATACCTACTGCACTTACTGTACCTCCCTCTACTGTAATGTAACCTGTAACGTGCTGAGTACACCTGTTAGCGCTATATAAATAAAATATACATACACTGTATACCTACTGCACTTACTGTACCTCCCACTACTGTAATGTAACCTGTAAAGTGCTGAGTACACCTGTTAGCGCTATATAAATAAAATATACATACACTGTATACCTACAGCACTTACTGTACCTCCCTCTACTGTAATGTAACCTGTAGCTGAGTACACCTGCTAGCGCTATATAAATAAAATATACACACACTGTATACCTACTGCACTTACTGAACCTCCCTCTACTGTAATGTAACCTGTAAAGTGCTGAGTACACCTGTTAGCGCTATATAAATAATATATACATACACTGTATACCTATTGTACTTACTGTACCTCCCTCTACTGTAATGTAACCTGTAAAGTGCTGAGTACACCTGTTAGCGCTATATAAATAAAATATACATACAGTGTATACCTACTGTACTTACTGTACCTCCCTCTACTGTAATGTAACCTGTAAAGTGCCGAGTACACCTGTTAGCGCTATATAAATAAAATATACATACAGTGTATACCTACTGTACTTACTGTACCTCCCTCTACTGTAATGCAACCTGTAAAGTGCTGAGTACACCTGTTAGTGCTATATAAATAAAATATACATACACTGTATACCTACTGCACTTACTGTACCTCCCTCTACTGTAATGTAACCTGTAAAGTGCTGAGTACACCTGTTAGAGCTATATAAATAAAATATACATACACTGTATACCTACTGCACTTACTGTACCTCCCTCTACTGTAATGTAACCTGTAAAGTGCTGAGTACACCTGTTAGCGCTATATAAATAAAATATACATACACTGTATACCTACTGCACTTACTGTACCTCCCTCTACTGTAATGTAACCTGTAAAGTGCTGAGTACACCTGTTAGCGCTATATAAATAAAATATACATACACTGATACCTACTGCACTTACTGTACCTCCCTCTACTGTAATGTAACCTGTAACGTGCTGAGTACACCTGTTAGCGCTATATAAATAAAATATACATACACTGTATACCTACTGCACTTACTGTACCTCCCTCTATTGTAATGTAACCTGTAAAGTGCTGAGTACACCTGTTAGCGCTATATAAATAAAATATACATACACTGTATACCTACTGCACTTACTGTACCTCCCTCTATTGTAATGTAACCTGTAAAGTGCTGAGTACACCTGTTAGCGCTATATAAATAAAATATACATACACTGTATACCTACTGCACTTACTGTACCTCCCTCTACTGTAATGTAACCTGTAAAGTGCTGAGTACACCTGTTAGCGCTATATAAATAAAATATACATACACTGATACCTACTGCACTTACTGTACCTCCCTCTACTGTAATGTAACCTGTAACGTGCTGAGTACACCTGTTAGCGCTATATAAATAAAATATACATACACTGTATACCTACTGCACTTACTGTACCTCCCACTACTGTAATGTAACCTGTAAAGTGCTGAGTACACCTGTTAGCGCTATATAAATAAAATATACATACACTGTATACCTACAGCACTTACTGTACCTCCCTCTACTGTAATGTAACCTGTAGCTGAGTACACCTGCTAGCGCTATATAAATAAAATATACACACACTGTATACCTACTGCACTTACTGAACCTCCCTCTACTGTAATGTAACCTGTAAAGTGCTGAGTACACCTGTTAGCGCTATATAAATAATATATACATACACTGTATACCTATTGTACTTACTGTACCTCCCTCTACTGTAATGTAACCTGTAAAGTGCTGAGTACACCTGTTAGCGCTATATAAATAAAATATACATACAGTGTATACCTACTGTACTTACTGTACCTCCCTCTACTGTAATGTAACCTGTAAAGTGCCGAGTACACCTGTTAGCGCTATATAAATAAAATATACATACAGTGTATACCTACTGTACTTACTGTACCTCCCTCTACTGTAATGCAACCTGTAAAGTGCTGAGTACACCTGTTAGTGCTATATAAATAAAATATACATACACTGTATACCTACTGCACTTACTGTACCTCCCTCTACTGTAATGTAACCTGTAAAGTGCTGAGTACACCTGTTAGAGCTATATAAATAAAATATACATACACTGTATACCTACTGCACTTACTGTACCTCCCTCTACTGTAATGTAACCTGTAAAGTGCTGAGTACACCTGTTAGCGCTATATAAATAAAATACACATACACTGTATACCTACTGCACTTACTGTACCTCCCTCTACTGTAATGTAACCTGTAAAGTGCTGAGTACACCTGTTAGCGCTATATAAATAAAATATACATACACTGTATACCTACTGCACTTACTGTACCTCCCTCTACTGTAATGTAACCTGTAAAGTGCTGAGTACACCTGTTAGAGCTATATAAATAAAATATACATACACTGTATACCTACTGCACTTACTGTACCTCCCTCTACTGTAATGTAACCTGTAAAGTGCCGAGTACGCCTGTTAGTGCTATATAAATAAAATATACATACACTGTACACCTACTGTACTTACTGTACCTCCCTCTACTGTAATGTAACCTGTAAAGTGCTGAGTACACCTGTTAGCGCTATATAAATAAAATATACATACAGTGTATACCTACTCTACTTACTGTACCTCCCTCTACTGTAATGTAACCTGTAAAGTGCCGAGTACACCTGTTAGCGCTATATAAATAAAATATACATACAGTGTATACCTACTGTACTTACTGTACCTCCCTCTACTGTAATGTAACCTGTAAAGTGCCGAGTACACCTGTTAGTGCTATATAAATAAAATATACATACACTGTATACCTACTGCACTTACTGTACCTCCCTCTACTGTAATGTAACCTGTAAAGTGCTGAGTACACCTGTTAGAGCTATATAAATAAAATATACATACACTGTATACCTACTGCACTTACTGTACCTCCCTCTACTGTAATGTAACCTGTAAAGTGCTGAGTACACCTGATAGCGCTATATAAATAAAATATACATACACTGTATACCTACTGTACTTACTGTACCTCCCTCTACTGTAATGTAACCTGTAAAGTGCCGAGTACACCTGTTAGCGCTATATAAATAAAATATACATACAGTGTATACCTACTGTACTTACTGTACCTCCCTCTACTGTAATGTAACCTGTAAAGTGCCGAGTACACCTGTTAGTGCTATATAAATAAAATATACATACACTGTATACCTACTGCACTTACTGTACCTCCCTCTACTGTAATGTAACCTGTAAAGTGCTGAGTACACCTGTTAGAGCTATATAAATAAAATATACATACACTGTATACCTACTGCACTTACTGTACCTCCCTCTACTGTAATGTAACCTGTAAAGTGCTGAGTACACGTGTTAGCGCTATATAAATAAAATATACACACACTGTATACCTACTGCACTTACTGTACCTCCCTCTACTGTAATGTAACCTGTAAAGTGCTGAGTACACCTGTTAGCGCTATATAAATAAAATATACATACAGTGTATACCTACTGTACCTCCCTCTACTGTAATGTAACCTGGAAAGTGCTGAGTACACCTGTTAGCACTATGTACCGTAAATAAAATATACATACACTGTATACCTACTGCACTTACTGTACCTCCCTCTACTGTAATGTAACCTGTAAAGTGCTGAGTACACCTGTTAGTGCTATATAAATAAAATATACATACACTGTATACCTACTGCACTTACTGTACCTCCCTCTACTGTAATGTAACCTGTAAAGTGCTGAGTACACCTGTTAGTGCTATATAAATAAAATATACATACACTGTATACCTACTGCACTTACTGTACCTCCCTCTACTGTAACGTAACCTGTAAAGTGCCGAGTACACCTGTTAGCGCTATATAAATAAAATATACATACACTGTATACCTACTGCACTTACTGTACCTCCCTCTACTGTAATGTAACCTGTAAAGAGCTGAGTACACCTGTAAGCGCTATATAAATAAAATATACATACACTGTATACCTACTGCACTTACTGTACCTCCCTCTACTGTAATGTAACCTGTAAAGTGCTGAGTACACCTGTTAGCGCTATATAAATAAAATATACATACAGTGTATACCTACTGTACCTCCCTCTACTGTAATGTAACCTGGAAAGTGCTGAGTACACCTGTTAGCACTATGTACCGTAAATAAAATATACATACACTGTATACCTACTGCACTTACTGTACCTCTCTCTACTGTAATGTAACCTGTAAAGTGCTGAGTACACCTGTTAGCGCTATATAAATAAAATATACATACACTGTATACCTACTGCACTTACTGTACCTCCCTCTACTGTAATGTAACCTGTAAAGTGCTGAGTACACCTGTTAGCTCTATATAAATAAAATATACATACACTGTATACCTACTGCACTTACTGTACCTCCCTCTACTGTAATGTAACCTGTAAAGTGCTGAGTACACCTGTTAGTGCTATATAAATAAAATATACATACACTGTATACCTACTGCACTTACTGTACCTCCCTCTACTGTAATGTAACCTGTAAAGTGCTGAGTACACCTGTTAGTGCTATATAAATAAAATATACATACACTGTATACCTACTGCACTTACTGTACCTCCCTCTACTGTAACGTAACCTGTAAAGTGCCGAGTACACCTGTTAGCGCTATATAAATAAAATATACATACACTGTATACCTACTGCACTTACTGTACCTCCCTCTACTGTAATGTAACCTGTAAAGAGCTGAGTACACCTGTAAGCGCTATATAAATAAAATATACATACACTGTATACCTACTGTACTTACTGTACCTCCCTCTACTGTAATGTAACCTGTAAAGTGCCGAGTACACCTGTTAGTGCTATATAAATAAAATATACATACACTGTATACCTACTGCACTTACTGTACCTCCCTCTACTGTAATGTAACCTGTAAAGTGCTGAGTACACCTGTTAGAGCTATATAAATAAAATATACATACACTGTATACCTACTGCACTTACTGTACCTCCCTCTACTGTAATGTAACCTGTAAAGTGCTGAGTACACGTGTTAGCGCTATATAAATAAAATATACACACACTGTATACCTACTGCACTTACTGTACCTCCCTCTACTGTAATGTAACCTGTAAAGTGCTGAGTACACCTGTTAGCGCTATATAAATAAAATATACATACAGTGTATACCTACTGTACCTCCCTCTACTGTAATGTAACCTGGAAAGTGCTGAGTACACCTGTTAGCACTATGTACCGTAAATAAAATATACATACACTGTATACCTACTGCACTTACTGTACCTCCCTCTACTGTAATGTAACCTGTAAAGTGCTGAGTACACCTGTTAGTGCTATATAAATAAAATATACATACACTGTATACCTACTGCACTTACTGTACCTCCCTCTACTGTAATGTAACCTGTAAAGTGCTGAGTACACCTGTTAGTGCTATATAAATAAAATATACATACACTGTATACCTACTGCACTTACTGTACCTCCCTCTACTGTAACGTAACCTGTAAAGTGCCGAGTACACCTGTTAGCGCTATATAAATAAAATATACATACACTGTATACCTACTGCACTTACTGTACCTCCCTCTACTGTAATGTAACCTGTAAAGAGCTGAGTACACCTGTAAGCGCTATATAAATAAAATATACATACACTGTATACCTACTGCACTTACTGTACCTCCCTCTACTGTAATGTAACCTGTAAAGTGCTGAGTACACCTGTTAGCGCTATATAAATAAAATATACATACAGTGTATACCTACTGTACCTCCCTCTACTGTAATGTAACCTGGAAAGTGCTGAGTACACCTGTTAGCACTATGTACCGTAAATAAAATATACATACACTGTATACCTACTGCACTTACTGTACCTCTCTCTACTGTAATGTAACCTGTAAAGTGCTGAGTACACCTGTTAGCGCTATATAAATAAAATATACATACACTGTATACCTACTGCACTTACTGTACCTCCCTCTACTGTAATGTAACCTGTAAAGTGCTGAGTACACCTGTTAGCTCTATATAAATAAAATATACATACACTGTATACCTACTGCACTTACTGTACCTCCCTCTACTGTAATGTAACCTGTAAAGTGCTGAGTACACCTGTTAGTGCTATATAAATAAAATATACATACACTGTATACCTACTGCACTTACTGTACCTCCCTCTACTGTAATGTAACCTGTAAAGTGCTGAGTACACCTGTTAGTGCTATATAAATAAAATATACACACACTGTATACCTACTGCACTTACTGTACCTCCCTCTACTGTAACGTAACCTGTAAAGTGCCGAGTACACCTGTTAGCGCTATATAAATAAAATATACATACACTGTATACCTACTGCACTTACTGTACCTCCCTCTACTGTAATGTAACCTGTAAAGAGCTGAGTACACCTGTAAGCGCTATATAAATAAAATATACATACACTGTATACCTACTGCACTTACTGTACCTCCCTCTACTGTAATGTAACCTGTAAAGTGCTGAGTACACCTGTTAGCGCTATATAAATATAATATACATACAGTGTATACCTACTGTACTTACTGTACCTCCCTCTACTGTAATGTAACCTCTAATGTGCTGAGTATACCTGTTAGCGCTATATAAATAAAATATACATACACTGTATACCTACTGCACTTACTGTACCTCCCTCTACTGTAATGTAACCTGTAAAGTGCTGAGTACACCTGTTAGCGCTATATAAATATAATTTTCATACACTGTATACCTACTGCACTTACTGTACCTCCCTCTACTGTAATGTAACCTGTAAAGTGCTGAGTACACCTGTTAGTGCTATATAAATAAAATATACATACACTGTATACCTACTGCACTTACTGTACCTCCCTCTACTGTAATGTAACCTGTAAAGTGCCGAGTACACCTGTTAGCGCTATATAAATTAAATATACATACACTGATACCTACTGCACTTACTGTACCTCCCTCTACTGTAATGTAACCTGTAAAGTGCTGAGTACACCTGTTAGTGCTATATAAATAAAATATACATACACTGATACCTACTGCACTTACTGTACCTCCCTCTACTGTAATGTAACCTGTAAAGTACTGAGTACACCTGTTAGCGCTATATAAATAAAATATACATACACTGTATACCTACTGCACTTACTGTACCTCCCTCTACTGTAATGTAATCAGTAAAGTACTGAGTACACCTGTTAGCACTATATACACCTGTTAGCACTATATAAATAAAATACACACTGTATACCTACTGCACTTACTGTACCTCCCTCTACTGTAATGTAACCTGTAGCTGAGTACACATTAGCACTATATAAGTAAAATATACATATACTATATACCTACTGCACTTACTGTACCTCCCTCTACTGTAATGTAACCTGTAACATGCCGAGTACACCTGTTAGCGCTATATAAATATAATATACATACACTGTATACCTACTGCACTTACTGTACCTGCCTCTACTGTAATGTGCCAATAACGGCTTTTACTATACTAGTAGAGTAAGAAATACGAATAAGCACAGCTGAGTAGTTATGTATTTTTGGACTGCATATTGTAAGTTCCCGTGTATGCTGTTCTGAACATCATGAAGTATATTCCTGTGGATAAATCCATGTTCTAATCAAAGACTGACTGCAACATTAAATGGAATGGCACTGAGTAGTACGAATTAAAGCACTAACCAGTGCACTATCGATATTTAAGTAGAGCACGGAAATAAAACAATATAATGTTGGCAAAACCAAGACGTAAGTTATGAAGGATAGAGTTTTGCTTTCATAAGGTTTGTGCATACAGTCTTCTAATTTAAATTAACTAATTTCTAGAAGGGGCCAAAATCCAATATATTTAATTGATTTCAGATTTAAATTGTTGAATGTAAAAATTCCTAGCAGTAACATTAAAATTTGACTCAACTCTAAAAATAGTCACTAAATAATAAAACTATGTAACATCTCCCTATATTGTGATCAGCATTTACAGTTTTTTTTAATCTAATACAATTTTACCACATGACAGGAGGCTTCATATTTGCATATCTTTCTTTACTGAAAACTCCAGCAGCATAGAAACAGTAACAACCAATCAGAGAAAAGATATGCTGCCCATAAAAGGGCCTGTCTATGACATCATTTCCTCTTTCTTTGCTGCTCCAGCCATTAACAGGTCAGAGTATTTTGCCTTGTGCAAAGATTTCTTACTGCATACCTACTTTATTTGTACTGTATTGGTTGCATATATGTGTTTATAATTGCCCTGACTGCCTGTACCTGCTCCCCTCTCCCTGCTCTGTGCTCGTTTTTATTCGTTTTTTCTACCTTTCATTTTTCCGGCGATCCGCGGGCGGCGCGGCTGTCTGTGCCACGCTCGCCGCGCGGACCTGCCTCTACCTAGCGCAGGGTTATTGTGGGGTGACGGGTGGAGGGTACCAGGGCTTGTTTAAGTTTTTTCGCCGCGTTTGTTTTCCTTACCGATCGCGGCCGCGAGCGGGAACCCCTTCCCCACGCGGCCGGCGGCCATCTTGGATCTCGCGGTTATCGCGAGATCCGCGGCGGCCTCTCTCTGCGGTTCGGTACTCACCGACCGCCGTCACGACACCGGGGACCTCCATCAGTGTGACTCCCCGGTCTCCTTGCTCTCCCAACCCCTGCACCGCAGGCAGGGAAAGTTACACTTACGTTTTGAATGTTTGATGCACTCTCTCTCACTGAGGGAGAAGAAATTCTTCACATCACTTTTGTTTTTCCTATCTGTACATCTGCCTCACTGTAAGGCAAGGGATTGCATGCTAAAATTTGAAGGCTCATAAGGCTATCGTCCCCTCATTGTGAATACTATTAAAGGGACATACATACATATACACATATATATGCTATCACCCCTCAGGGGAATTTACTGGCACTACCAACCCTTCGGGGTATATCACTGGGTACCCCTCATAGGGTCCTGTTATCTTACTGCACCCAAGGGTGAAACTTATGTGGGTGTCCTCTGGGTATTTTTCATGGCACACCACCTGGGGTGACCCCCCAGTCACGCATGCAGGGCGATACAGCCCCCCTTTTTTGGTTGATGTGGGTGTCCTCTGGTTACCACGGCACGCCACCCGGGGTGAACCCCGAGAATATGCACTAGGGCGTACCTAAGTCTGACGCTTAGCCCTTTTTTGGATAAAATACGTGCATAAAAGCCTTCTAGATACGACTATATTGTCTATGTTTGCATACGATAAACCACCACGGTTCTCCCCACTGAACCTTGCTCTCGCCCCACAGGTTTGACGCTACACTTGGTCATGGAAGATACGCAAAGCTCAGACTTTCAAGCCATGATCAACGCCGCCGTGGCGGCTTCCGTGGAAAAGGCCCTCTTGCGAGCCCTTCCCCACAGCCATGGTGATACTAGCCCTTCGGGACGCATGGAAGCGTCGGGCTCTGAGACGTCCAAGACCAGGCGACTCAAGAAACCTTTGAGCCCCCCCTCCGCCAAGGCGAAGAGCAAGGTGCCCGCCAAAAGGGTCAAGGGCGCGGACCAACAACCCGCACCCCGCGCACCCCTGTCCTCGGACGAGGACGACGCCTACGACCCACGTGACCTAAATGTGGTGGACGAATGGCAACGGGAAGGTTCACCCTCGGACAACGAGGACTGGCAGGACCTGCCACCCACTTCTTCGACTTATGTCAAAGAGACCTTTTTGGACGGAGAGACCGATGACAGCCACACCGCCGGTCCGTCCGGGGATGGCGTCCTTATGGACGAGCAGGGCTTGCCACTGTTTGACCCACGCACCATCCGACACCCTCGCTCCTCAGAGTGGACACTGCCAGAACACCTGGCAAAATTTATTCATTACTGGCTGCGCAAGCCATTGGAGAAGGAGGTGCGGACGCGCCTCCGGGCCGAATGCCCCAGACCCCTGATCCCCGACAAGGTGGCACTAACACCAGAATTCGATGATACGATGGTAGCCTTTATGTCACGCTCGGGCAGAGACCCGCGCAAAGGGGTTGAAAAGGGCATCAAGGCAGCACAGGACAAAGTGCTGGACCTACTGGGTCCCATAGCCAAGATGTTGTATCATGCTGACATGGCCCTCAATCAAGGATCGCTACTGGACCCCCATATCATGCGCGAATGGGCCCAACGCGCAATCTGTCTGCTGGGTAACGCCAACGCAGCGCTTTGTGTCGAGAGACGCAGATCGGCTCTGATCAGAATCGACAGCAAGCTCCTGGAACTGGGAGCCAAGGAGTTCGGGCCTAAGGCCAAAGGTCTTTTATTTGGCGATGCCTTCATTTCTGAACTGAAACGACATGTGAACTTATTCACAACTTTGAACAAGGCCCAGACCTCACTCAGACAAGTGTTCCACGCTCCTCCAGCTAGAGGTGTTTTTGGAAGGGCTGGCCGACAGCGGAACCGTGCCGGCAGCCGATTTTGGACCTCAGGTTCCAGGGCGTTCCCACAGACGCCAACCTTCTTCCCGTCCGCCTCGCAAAAATCCTCTACATTTCGAGGCGCAGGAAGGTCCAGAGGTTTCAGGAGCCGCGGACGCGGCCGCTTCAATAATGGTGAGTCCCTCCATACGTACATTTGCCCCAAAGTTTATTGCAGGCAACCTGTCTTCTTTTTTCCAGAACTGGACACGGATCACCAGAGACGCCTGGGTCCTCCAGACGGTACGCGGTTTCGTAATAGACTTCACCGCACAACCTGTCCAAACCGCTCTCCCCCCCCCCGATACACATGTCGGCAGAACAAAACCGACTGGTGGACGAGGAGATCCACTCGCTCTTCGAGAAGGGCGCGGTTCAGTACGCGCCAGACGGGGGAGGCTTTATAAGCAATATCTTCTTGGTGAAGAAGAAAACAGGCGAGTATCGGCCGGTTATCAACCTCCGACAACTAAACGCCTTTGTGGCCTACAGACACTTCAAGATGGAAGGCATCCATCTTCTACAAGACCTGCTCGTCAAGAACGACTGGTTTACGCGCCTGGACCTCAAAGACGCGTATCTCACGGTTCCCGTGGACAAAGACTACCGCCAGTTTCTCCGCTTCAGATGGAGAGGACGGGTATGCCAATTTACCTGTCTGCCATTCGGCCTCAGCTCGGCTCCGTGGTGTTTCACGAAGCTATTGAGACCGGTGATGGCTCACATCCGTACAAGGGGCATACGCTGTCTCGTATACTTGGACGATTTGCTGATTTTCTGCGAATCAGCGTCCAGGCTACGATCGCAGACGAACTTTGTAGTTCACTTACTAGAGTCCCTGGGATTCGTGGTGAACATGCAAAAATCGTCTCTCACTCCATCCCAGTCAGTGCAGTTCCTGGGGTTCGACATCGATTCGAGGGAATGCGTCTTACGCCTTCCCTCGAAAAAGATTGCCTCAATAAGGAAGGAAATCAGGCGAGTCTTGAAGATGGACTCAATGCCGCTCCGGATGCTCGCCCGGATTGTAGGACTCCTGTCCTCATCCATTCAAGCGATATTCCCGGGCCCACTACACTACAGGGCCATGCAACGGCTGAAAGCGGGATACTTACGCACCGGACATTCCTACGACCACTGGATCCCACTCACTCGGGAGGTGAGATCAGAACTGAGATGGTGGTTGCTACACATACAAGCCTGGAACGGCAAGGCGATCTTCGGCCCCTCCCCGGACTTCGTTGTGGAATCAGACGCCAGTTTATGGGGATGGGGCGCCAACTGCTCAGCGGCCTCCACAGGGGGCCCTTGGCAAGGGGAGGAGACCGGTCTGCATATCAACTGCCTGGAGTTGATCGCGGGCTCCTTCGCCTTACGCAGCCTGGCCAAGGACAAATCGAACTGCTGTATCCTGCTCCGCATGGACAACATTTCGGCGGTGCAATACATCAACCGCCTGGGCGGAGCGAGGTCCAAAGACCTGACCGAAGCTACGAAGGACATCTACAGCTTCTGCATGCAGAGGAACATCACGTTACAGGCGGAATACCTCCCAGGGGTCGCCAACCTGACGGCGGACTGGTTCTCCCGGCACTGGAGAGACACCAGCGACTGGACGCTCAACAGAGAGGTATTTCAGTCACTGCGACAACGGATGGGTCCGCTATCAATAGATCTGTTCGCATCGAGGACCAACCACCAACTGCAGAGATACTACAGCTGGCTTCCGGATCCGATGAGCGAAGCGGCGGACGCCTTCCTGCAGGACTGGCCCTCACACGGAGCCTACGCTTTCCCTCCATTCTCGATGATCCCACGAGTGCTACGGTACTTACGCACCCACAGGACTTCGGCTCTACTCATAACGCCCCTCTGGCAGAGTCAGCCGTGGTTTCCGGACCTCCTGGAGATGTCCCACGACACTCCCGTGCGACTCCCGACCTTCCCACTCCTGCTGTCGGGACCTCGAGGGGAACCTCACCCCCTCGTCCTGGAAGACCAGTTGGAACTGGTGGCTTGGACGATTTCAGGGGATCCTGGTCAGTCCACGGCCTATCGCAGTCTACTAAGGACCTCCTTTGGGATTCGTGGGCCCCGGGCACCAGGAGATGTTACATTTCCGCTTGGTCAGCCTGGAGTGACTGGTGCGTGGAGAGGGATTCCGATCCCTTTACTGCCCCTATCCCGCTGATACTTAACTATCTGGCCCATCTCTTCTCGACTGGTAGATCATTCAGATCCCTTAACGTGATCAGATCGGCCATTTCAGCGGCTCACATCCCAGTACAAGGCAGACCGGTGGGTCAAGACCCGCTGGTGTGTCGCCTTCTGCGAGGCGCTAGAATGACGAGACCCCCAGCGCCCAAATATTCCAACCTTTGGCAGGTAAGTAAAGTACTGGACTTTCTGAGAGGTTGGCCGGACAACCCGTTTCTATCTCTGAAACAACTCTCAGCAAAATTGGCCCTTTTGTTGTGTCTGGTCTCCTTTCGACGGGTGTCTGACATTAGGGCCTTTGACGTGGACGGTTTCTCTCTCACTCCAGAGGGAGTCACCTTTTCCATTGCGAGACGGACTAAATCGGATACGCCCTCTGTATCCTATCCATACTTTGAATTGGACCCCAAACTGTGTGTTGTCAAGTCACTCAAGAGATACGTAGAATGCACAGCCTCTCTACGGCAGGTCCCGACGGGTCAACTGTTGATTTCCTACGTGAAGCCTCACGGACCAGTGTCTACGACCACCCTGGCCAGATGGGTTCGCTGGTTATTACAACTGGTGGGAATCGATTCTAGCTTTGGGGCACACTCAGTTAGGGGGGCGGCGGCATCCCAAGCGTTCTTGGCAGGCGCCTCCCTAACCGACATTATGCGTTGCGCAGACTGGTCTAGGGAAAGTACTTTTCGGACATTCTATTTTCGCCAGGTTTCACATGCTTCCTTCACACTGGTTAGGCCTAAGCTTTAAAAATGCAAATATGAAGCCTCCTGTCATGTGGTAAAATTGAAGATTATATTAGCTTTAGTGTACTAATAATCTTAATTTTAGTAATGACAGGAGGCGAATATTTCCCGCCCTAGGGTTTTTTCTTTCCCCCCCAGATATTTTGTTTTTCTTCAGGTATTAAGTCCTAGTGCTCAGGTAAGCATGCAGGTTACTACTGTATATGTTAGCATATGTTTTTCGCATTATTCTGGTTATGTATGGATTATTCATATCATCACTTTTTTCATTTGATGTTGTGGTCATGTAATCACGCTCCGTTTTGATACCTAGTTTAAGTATAATACTTTGATGCCCTAGGTTTAAATTTCTACTCTTAATATATATTATTGTTCAGTTATACAATGGTTATGATATGCGGACACGTTTCCACGCCAGAAACCTTTCACCTTTTTCTTTTTCTTTCAGCGTGAATATTCATTTCATGGGACGAAGAATCGTTTTCCACTGAGTCATATCATGGATTTACCTAAGTTCTTTATCGTTTTATATTGTTGAATCGTTAATCTGTATTGATATTTTATGTATTGACTGTTACCTTTTTTTCGCCTCAAAGAAAGAGGAAATGATGTCATAGACAGGCCCTTTTATGGGCAGCATATCTTTTCTCTGATTGGTTGTTACTGTTTCTATGCTGCTGGAGTTTTCAGTAAAGAAAGATATGCAAATATTCGCCTCCTGTCATTACTAAAATTAAGATTATTAGTACACTAAAGCTAATATAATCTTCAATTTCCTTGTGAAGTCTCCACAATTCATTGTTTAGTAAATAATCCTCTTTTAAAATCAAGAAAAAAAATATTGGAGCAATTTTATTAAATATTAATGGTTTTCCCTGAGGCCAATTTGAATGTTCATCAGACAGTACATGGCAATTTTAAGAGAACTAAAGCTGTCATTTTTTTTCTTTTAAATGGATATATAGTATGCTCACAGAATGTTAGAATTTGTTTTTATAAAAGTCAGTTTTTATTATCCGTTTATTACTGCTCGGCAGCTGTGTTATAAAGCATATTGAAAAGAATGGAATCGAAATATACAGAAAGACAAATAGAACACTAGCACCGTTAATTACCTTTTTAGCAGAGTATTTAACGAGCTAGCAATGTTAAAACAAACTGACACCTTATCTTCAGTTTGCTTGTATTGTTGCATATTTTGCTAAAGCCTTTAGCACGTTAGTGTTAAGAACGCAAAGCTTATGTAGAACTAACCCAAGACCGTTTTTTTTTTTTTTTTTTTCACGCAGTATAAAACAGAGAATAATATATGGAGCTCAGTAATGGGATTGTAAATCCTGCCACCTCCAGCACATTAAAAGTAAATTATACGCAAACCAGAAGATAAGCTTAATTACTTTCAAAAATTGTGTAGGCTCTGCTAACATTCTTCTTCTTCATGCGTGCTACTGCAATCTACTGCTTCGCGCATGCACAGCAATAAAATAATGAAAAAAAATAAACAAAAACATCAGAAATAAGGCTACCCCTCTACAAGTGAGGATGTTGGACTCAATCGTCTTAAATGTAGATCCGCAGGATTGCCTGGTAGTGTTTAGCAAGAGCAACTGTAGGCATAGTGGTTGCTGGGTGAGTAAAGGACGTGGTGCAATATTGACTGGTAGGATATCAACTCTTATAGTCCCTGGCCCACTTGAAGATGGACTGGGGGATAGGTGCTTAACCCCTTAAGGACCAAACTTCTGGAATAAAAGGGAATCATGACATGTCACACACGTCATGTGTCCTTAAGGGGTTAAAGGGATTACTCAAATGGCCTTCATGGTTTGTAGATTGTCCAGGGCTAATACAAATGCTAGACCTTTCTAAGTATGGCTGCAGAATGTCCATAAGTCATCTCAAGGCCTTCTAATAGATGATAAAACGCTTGCAGACAGCATGTTTCTGCCTTAGTTGCTAACACTTGTGTGCTGTGGTTACTTGACGTGGTTATTTGTTTTGGGTTGAATTTCCAAACAATGTCGAACATGTTCAAGTCAGTAAGTGATTCCGATTTGTGACTGATGGGGGGCAGGGGGGAGAATTAATGATTGCTAGTTGATAGTCACTAAATATTGATTTTATATGGAGGGAAAAAATAATAGGTAGTAAAAAAAATAAAACAAATCTATTGACCTGTGAATCAAATGGCGGAAATATACTTCTATCAGAGTACTGAAAAATATACACATAATATTATGTACATATTCTGCAGCACATTTTTCTGCCCTTTGTTATTCTTCTGATTTGAATCCAAACTGACATTTGGTTGAAGTTTGCGTGTCCTGAAATATTTTTGGGAGAGATGGTTTGGGGGAGTCTAATGGCTACCTAACGGTGCAGTGTGAGGATGCCAATCAAGGACAGAGTGGGGATATGGTGATATAAGGAAAAGAGCCCATCAAGCAGGCCGTTCAAAACGTACCCCCAACGAGATGGCTGTAGCGGGCCTGTAGAGAGACACAGAGATGTCCCTTCTTTCAAGGCCAACAATATTCATCCCTACATTGCAAGTTGGGGCCCTGGGGGCAATGTCATGTAACACCTGAGGAAGACCTGCACCCGTAAAACATCTAGGGGACAATTCTGATTACACTAGGTTGCAGACTATAGTGTGCATGACTTGAGTTAGTTGTGTGTGTGGACACAGTCGGATATGTAGGAGAGAGAGAGTGTGTGTGTGCGTGTGTAATGTGTAGGAGGTGTGCAGTTATGTTTGTAAATGTGCAGTATTTGAAGTGACATAAAAGCCTATAAAAGGGGCTGTAGCGGACTGGACCCTGTACCAGAGTCTGCCCCAGTTTCCTGGAGGGGACTGCTTGCTCGCCTCCTGCCCTGCGACTATGGCCCTGGGATGGATTGCCCTTTAACCATATTTGGGCATAATGGATTGTATAATGCTGTTCCTGGCCCTTTAAACACTTTGGGGAAGGATTAGTACTTTTTATATGGCACTTCGGACACAGTCGAAGTTGTCGAAGCAGTCGAAGTGCCGAAGTCGTCGAAGTGGCCGCCATTCGACAAACGAACACGTGGCGGCGGCCATTTTAACTTATTCAAACGCGGTCAGCGGTGTGTGCAGCCAAATCTATGGAACTGTTTGCGGCTACCCAATTGCACGAACAACGCTGACCCGTACCCTTCTTTGACACCACGGCTGGAGACTAAGTCCCGTTCGAAGATTAGAACGCACGTTCGAATGGGACTTAGTCATTTTCTCGGTGTAAAATAGACCGACCGCACAGCCCAAATCCATGGAGCTGTTTTGGGCATGAAAATGTGCCTGCGGTCGGTCATAAAGGACTTATACCTATCTGCCGAACGGCTCAACGGATTCGAATGATTTTTGGGTATGTTTGTATGTGGAATGTGCTGATTAATAATATGTAATTATTTACATGTATATTAATATTGGATGTATGGTTTTAGAGTTATGAATGTTGGTTAAAAAGTATGTTTTAAACTGTATGTATAATTGGATTACCTCTCAGGCTAAGGGGAGGGAATCTGTGGGATGTAACCATTGTGTGATTGGTGTATTGTAAATCCCTCCCTTGCATGGGGGAATCCTTTATAAGACAGTGTGTGAATAAATCTGGAGTTCCTGCGTAACCCTCAAAGTGAAGTGTCGTCTCATTATTGGGGGAGGATTTATTGTATGCTGTTCCAGTTTGACTGCTAGGAGTGTAAACCTATTCGTATGGATTCCTATTCAACTGTCTACAGCATTCATATGCTTGAGAGGATTTATACGCTTCTCTGATTCGGTGGTTGTGATGTCTGCTGCAGTGCTTGGAGTCCTCAGGAAGCGCTAGGAGCATCCTTTAATGGAGGTACCCAGTCGGGGTGCCAGGCGCTCCGTTACAGGGACAATCATTGGGTTTTACATATTGTACTGAAAACCATTTGCTACCATCTTCCTGTTTTTTTTAGGTGTGATGGTTCTATGGAGTCCTGTCGGTTGTGATGGCTCTATGGGGCCCTGTCTTATGACACAGGGATTCAACAAACTTTCTTTCATGCATAGAATAAATGAATTTACCATCTGCATCGCTGCCAACCTATCTCTCCAGTAGCCATGGCATGCACCCAACGACCGTGCAGCTCTTCCTTAACTACGGCCATGACAGGCTGGCTTGGGATAATAATA
This sequence comes from Pelobates fuscus, assembly GCF_036172605.1. Taxonomy (NCBI): domain Eukaryota; kingdom Metazoa; phylum Chordata; class Amphibia; order Anura; family Pelobatidae; genus Pelobates; species Pelobates fuscus. The sequence goes on from NC_086321.1 coordinate 377,444,350, forward strand.
GTCAACGTTCAATATCACCTGAGAGCCGTATGTCAGCGGTTACAAATCAATAGGTTCAAATAAGGATCTGATTTGCAATTCCGAAGCCTCTAAAACAATCTCTTGAATATTATTCTGCCTGCTGACGCATCTTTTATTGGTTTCTTCATTACATGGGAACAAACAAGAAAAAAAAGCACTTCTGATACACTGAATCCTTTTCCCTTGAAAAACAACTCTGTACATAAAGCTGTTTAGAGCACATTTTCTCGCTTCTTTGTGTCTGCATGTTTTCACCGAATACAAAATGAGCTTTAATACAACAACCAAAGCAGCAACAAAAAGGGCGACAGGTCCTGGTGGAGACATGGTTCTAACCCATGGCCTCGGAACAAAGACCTTCACCGCTCGTGTTATGTCTTCCAACTAACTGATCATTAGTAAATGTTACTCTCCCCTCGGTTGGTACAAATGAGTCCCCGTGCTTCACATTTTATTTCTCCCACCTCTGCTTTTCTCTGCTCTGACTACGGCCCCCACACACGTTCTATCTACCATCAAACTTTCCCAAAGCTTTCTTCTTGGTCTTCTTTGACTCTCCCATTCTGATGCTTTTCAGAAGTTTCCAGGGCAACAAGGACAAAGCTTTGTCGTTATTATCAAACCCTCACCTTTAACTTCTAGTTGATAAAAGTATGGGCTAAACACGAAAAGGTGCTTTACATTATAGGATTGTATTGTTATAAACAATGACGCGGGTATCTTTCTTCACAGTGTTTAAAAAACAGGTTACAGTAGAATCAGAAGATTCTAGTAAAAAGAAAAAAAATGAGGTCCAAGACGGGAAGGTGGGTCCTATTTGGGTCTGTCCATCTTTCAAACTTGGTCAAAGGGCGATCAAACAGTGATAAAACCTTGTTGTATCTCTCACACTTTTCGTATCTAAAGTCATTTTTATTGTTTTTCCAATTCCTTCTCATTTCTACATTGAATGTACAGATATTAAAAATATTGTTTCAGGTTAACTTTTGAAAGACATGAAAAATTATATCTCAAGGTGCCAATTATACCTGAAGCTGCCATATTTTACCTCTCTCCATAACATACAGGCTATATGTTATACGTACATACGTTTCCCTCTGACAGCCCTTTAAATAGTCACTTGTCACAATAAACACTTACTATTCCATGCCAGGTTCCCAAGTCATCTAGTGACCTTACACCTCTGTTACAAGTGACCTCCACTGCAAGTCGATCTAGACCGCTGACATTTTACAAACTAAATATTGTTCATGGCTTAGAAGCAAAAGCACATCGGCTGACTTTACAACGACGCCCTGCTGATGTGTTACAAACTATACTTTACTGATCAGATTTTACAGACACAAACTCACCTGTTCTCTACACGCCTCCATCACATGCAGACCAACCGACCCGCTCAGTTCTTTAAATTAGCAAATTGTATACCTTTAGAATAAACTCATGAATTAAAAGAAGAAATTCAAACACACGCCTGAAATTTTACGTTCATTTTTTTTTTTTTTTTTTGCCACTATACAATCTGAAAGTATAGAATTTCAGAGGTGTATCTATCTTTAAGATAAAATTCCATTCAAATGAGTACACTCGTTTGGCAGCATTATGGTCTAAGGTTACTTTGCTGGTGCCAAGGTGGCAATGTTTACCAAGTCATGACAAATTCCACCATTGTGAGAAAACAAGGGGTTGACTGCACTCACCTAAACTTGCTTTCCCCAAGTGAGTAGCTCATTTAGCAGACATTTGGCTGTTGGAGTAGGACCTGCCAAAGATGGGGTACATGGTCATTGTGGCAGGCTTATGCAATGTATGATCATATGCTGTAACTAAACCCCCATTACTTTTTGCCTAGATTAGGTGTTTAAAAAAAAAAGTCAGCACCAAAGTAGCGGTTTAGTGGATAAGGGAGTGTGCTGGATTTTCCTTTTTTAACTTAAATTCCACCATTGTGGTATAATTTCTGGGCATGTCATTCCCTTGGGGCTGGGGTTTGTTTGCCAGGTATCATTTAAAGAAAAATAATGACCATAAAAAAATCTTGATGTTGTCCTAGAACACCGAAAATTGTCAAATAATCGTCACCCTACACACAGACTGTACGGGGATGAGGCTAGCTCATTAGACTGAGTTGCCTCTGAACATTGCTTTGATGCGTTTTCTGTTTCGTACATTGTAACGTGAATTCTTCTTCTTCCAATGTTTCACAATTATTATAGCACATACATTACTGCGGGTTATACATTAAGTTAACCTAGAAATCAACAAGTGTACTCAAACCTTTGGCAGTCACATATTTTTTTCTCATTTTTGCATTCCTCAGAATATACTTTGATTGTATATATATATAATAATACATTTCTGTTGTCTTTTTCTATATTTTCAATAAAGCATATTCATATAAACAGTTCTGTTGTACCGTTTACTAAAAACAATGTTTAAGTCCTTTTATACAGAAGCCTTCATATAACCAGTGATTGTGAAATAATGTGGGTAAGATATAAAATATAAATAATTTCTTCTAAAAGTACAGCTAGAATTATTTTTATTCAAGAACAACCTTATCGTTCAGTCTATCTTCACAAAACACGCACGTTTATTGAGTTATGGTTGATGTTCTGGAGAATTTAAGCCTGTTAACCACATCTTGTTAAGGAGCCAGTTAAACCCCTTTTTTCTCCTTAGGATTGGTGAGGCAAATCAATTTACCGCCTCGGTATCTGGCGGTCTGCGCTGTGTCTCAGAAACTATGATAAAATAAACGGATCTTACGGCTTATTCTGACATCCTGGGTTACCGGTCTAAATTTATTGAGAGAATAAATGGACGTGTGTCTGTGCATGCGCAATAAAAAAGCAGTAAATGCTTTAATGCACTGTCTGTGATTTCAGGTACTTGTGTTCATATTAGTAATTGTGAAATCATTTATGAGATGTAGTTTAGATATTAAACTCACGGCTTTAATTTGTTAAAGAAGCATGCATTGAAAAAAAAAAATTATTTTTTTTTTAAGGATTTATTTAGTTCCAGTTTGGGAACTCTTAAGTGCTCAGTCAAAGCTCCAAAACCACTTCAGCTAACTAAAACGGTTATGGTGCAAATATCCCATTGATGCAGTTTTTCACGTCAAACTAACTAGAGGATATTTCATATTCTCCCCTGCTGTCAATCAGATAGTCAATCTTTAGGAATGTAAGTGCTTTGTCATGGGCAGACCTGCAAGTTATAGACGTTGTCCAAACGGAGTAGGGTGGATAAGCAGGTGTGCAGTTTTGACATTTAAATACTTGTTTATGATAAGCAATGATATGACTAGCATGGCACTGGGTAATCATGCAGCTTGCTGGGCATGGACAATTTGTCTTTGAGGCTTCTCTGTGAGAAGCATTTAATTGGGCAAACAAGGAAGTAAGCACTAGCCAAAGGAGCCAAGTCTGCAGCTATGAATAGTTAGGTTTTAAATGTTAATAAGTGCTTTATTTTTTTATTAACGTAGTAACAGTATGTAAAGGCATCAGATGGCACCGTCAGTCAATGAATAATGTCCAAAGTTAATGTTCTAATGCAGAGAAATGAAGTTCCAATCTGGCAGATCAGTACTGCAGGTGTGCAGGTGCCTGACAGAGCCAGGTAACAGTCAAACTGTTTGTAAACGGTTTGACAGCTCTCTGGAGGCTGAGCCAGGGGACTCTTGGCACCATTAGCACTACAGCATGCAGTATCGGTGATGTTGCTTAGAGTATCCCTTTAACAAACAGTTTCCATAAACACCATATCATACCATGACATTCTGCACAATTCTGTGACTCAACCTTTCCTAGTTGAGCATGACAATGCCCGTCCCTATGCACGTAGGGACATCCCTACAGAAACAGTCTGTAGAGCTCACTAAAATTTACCTTAACGCAGAAGAATGCGTCCTTTTTTGACTGCACGGCATACTTAACCGTCCCAAAATCAGTGCCCGGCCTCGCTATTGCATCTGTGGCTGAATAGAAACAAATTCTGACAGCCATAATGCAACAATCTGCTTTAAGAGTTTGCTGCAAATTGGAGGACGACCAGATTCACTAAGACAGTGAAAATAAAAAGGAAAATGTAAACTGGAAAAAAAATTAAAAAAAATCACAATTTCTAGAGCCGAATTTCCCAGCACATGGACTGGCTCAATAAAGGAACATTGGAGTCTCTCAAACATTTGACCTCTAAATGCAGAGATGGCCAGAAAGTAGACCCCCATCTGCTGTGGTACTACAAATCTCAAGATGCTCTGGCAGACAAAAGGCTGAGAGTACTAACTAGATACCCACACACTCTATTAGAGTGGCGGTTACAGTAAATTCACGGGAAGAGAAGGCCAAGCAGCCTATAGATCTGTTTACCCAACAGACAATAAAATCTCTGCATCCGCCGTACTCTCATTGGTTAAATACAATCTGTGTGGTGCAATAGACGTCCTACCCTTTACGTTAGATTTGGTCAAACTCTTTAGTGTCAGTGGTTTATCCACTAAACTGACAAGACAACCAAAAACTGCGAAACAACCCAAAAATACTAATTTTGGAAGTATAATTGAGCCAGGATATTTCTCTCACTAGTCTATTTTGTTCTACATTTTGCTTTTTGTTTTTTATATCACAATTTGTTAAATAAATCCCAATTTATATTAACATAAGATTCCTCTAGTGTCGGGAGAACCCAACTTTTTGCCGTTTTTCTGCACTGATACTCTACGGCCTGTCATTCACTCGAGATATATCTTGATAGGTGTATTAAATCTGGGTCAGTCCCTCACATTGTCTCATGTCTGTTTTACAGCAATATTTCCTGACACCTATTTCAGCTTACTCAAGTTTTGCTGGGTTTTTAACATACAACAAACTGCAGACGGAGAGACGTTTGGTACTGTCTGAGCTGTTGACAAAATTCAATCATTTTTTAAACGTTTTACTTAGTTCTGTGACACAGTGACAATTACATCTCGCCCCGAACAAGTGTTGGATAGAGAATGTAGAAATTATCAACTTAATCTGCTTTCAACTGGGAAACAAAAGGAAAACAATTTTAGCAACTGATCGGTATCCCAAAACGAGAAATTGGAGTCACAGAAAGGATAGACCAGTGGAATATATAAAAAATAAGAAATAAGTAAATCAGTAATACAGTCCGCCAGAGAAAGCATTTGAATTGCACATATCATCATTGTCACAACGCATGTTTGTTCTTGTAAACATGGGCAGCCGATTGAATTTCCTTATCTTTCTCTGCATATGGCTTAGCAAGCAAATCCATATTATAATATAATTTTAGCAATTATGCGCTGGCGTCTCATGGGTACGGTCACGTTGCGAATGCATTTTAATCATAAGAAGGTTCTGACACTCATACCCCAACCACCATTTCCCTTAGGGAATGGGAAAATTGCTCGGACGCCACCCTGAACAGAGGGGTGTTAAAAAGTATTTTGTCATTCAGAACGAAAAACCCAACTTCTCTATGGGAGCTGCAGGAAAAACAATAAAAAAAAAATAATGATAAAAAGTTCTGCTGCAGCAACAATATACCTTGCCATCCAATTACCGACAGTAATAATCTCGCAAAGTCATCAGGTTAAAGGAAACAATACACACTGGATAATGGAATGAGGCACAGATAGGAAATAGTTAACACAAAATAATCTTTAAATTATTGTGCTGTCACAGGACAGATCTTTTGGAGCAAAGGGTTAAACATTACATATATATTTCCCCACTGCAGGCAGTTTCTTATAGAAAGGAGTCAATTGGCGCATAAAAGAGAAATATGATTATTACACAGAGCCCAGATCATATCATTAAACATCCCTTAGCTGAAAGAGACAGAGAGTAAAGGAGAGTAAAACAGAGAGAGAGGGAGAGAGAGAGAGAGAATGCGGGATAGAGAGGAAAGGAGAAAGAAAAGAGAGAAGAAGAGACAGCGATGGAAGGAGAGACAGAGAGCGACAGAAAGTAAGAGATGACAGAAAGAGAGACGGGGAGGAAGAGAGAGATGGAGGGAAGGAGATCGGAAGAGAGAGAATGAGTTAGAGCAATAGAGGAGAGAGAGGGGGAAATGATAGTGAGAGAAAGATGGAGAGAGAGAGATAATCAGAAACAGCATATAATCTAGACAGATTAGGAGGCGAAGAGAGCCAATAAATATAAATTGTGATTCTGAATGTTCTCTGACTCACTCAGAATTGGGAATAAGTTGGTTTCCAGCTATGTCTGTACTCGAAGTGTGTGAGAGAGACCAGTGACAGCCATGGGACGGCCATAAACCATTCCGAGTGCTAATTCTTTCAGATGTGACAGATCCTATCAGAATGTGACTTTCTATTTGGACTGGAAGGAGGAGGGGGCTCCATTACAATTCTATGTCATGCTTACTACTCTGCTCCCAGCACACAGAGGACAGCTGATCTGATTAAAGCCCATCATAATAAACAGTAAACCCTTTCTGGGGGTGATCGGTCATGGTTACCCAGTTATTGGGGTACAGAGTACAATAGGCTGATAATGCAGGATACAGGCACCAAGTCACTGCAGTAACAGCAAGCTGCTGATATTATAGGACAGAATGGACTCTATACAATGCAGTGCCTGGAGTGATGGGGTCCCAATGGAGGAGCACAATGTCCCCACCATAAATGTAGCCATCAATGTCAGACCCATCCAGCACCCTGTCTACATTCACCCTGGAGATCAGTGCATGCATTGCGTGTAGTGTGCTACCTGCACATGGATGGCATGTGACTGAGCATGGTGGGAATTAGCATAGTGTGTGAATGGCCATGGTGTGGCTAAGTATCATATGGGTGAGCATGGTGTGAATGAAGTATCTGAGGATGATGTGATGAGCGTGATGTGGCTGAGGATGATGTGATGAGTGTGATGTGGCTGAGGATGATGTGATGAGTGTGATGTAGCTGAGGACATCATGAGGATGTTCTGGCTGAGCATGATGACCTGGGGATGTTGTGGCTGAGGATGTTCTGGCTGAGGATGATAAGCTGAGGATGTTCTGGCTGGGGATGATGACCTGGGGATGTTGTGGCTGACAATATTCTGGTTGAGGATGATGAGACAGAGGATGTTGTGGCTGACAATATTCTGGCTGAGGATGTTCTGGCTGGGGATGATGAGCTGAGGATGTTCTGGCTGGGGATGGTGAGCTGAGGATGCTCTGGCTGGGGATGGTGAGCTGAGGATGCTCTGGCTGAGGATGATGAGCTGAGCTCTGTGTGGGAGCTGTCCCTGTGTAGGTGCTGGTTTCTGGAGTCCCGGGGCCCCATACAGGCTGTGCTGGATGGCAGACACACTCACATTCACACTCAGCCCCCGGCCGCTACTCACGCTTTCAGGCCGGCCTGGCTCTGGGCTCCGCTCCATCCCGGGGACGATCGGGCTCAGGGTCTCCGCCGGTGCCGGGGCTGCAGGCAGAGTGACTGTAGGGGGGAGGGGCGGGGGAGGGACCGGAGAGAGGGGGGAAAGGGAGGGGGGCATGGAGGAGGGGCAGGTACCATCCTAATACAGAGTCAGTCACTATACAGAGCCAGGTGTCATCCTAATACAGAGTCAGTCACTATACAGAGCCAGGTATCATCCTAATACAGAGTCAGTCACTATACAGAGCCAGGTGTCATCCTAATACAGAGTCAGTCACTATACAGAGCCAGGTATCATCCTAATACAGAGTCAGTCACTATACAGAGCCAGGTATCATCTTAATACAGAGTCAGTCACTATACAGAGCCAGGTATCATCCTAATACAGAGTCAATCACTATACAGAGCCAGGTACCATCCTAATACAGAGTCAGTCACTATACAGAGCCAGGTATCATCCTAATACAGAGTCAGTCATTATACAGAGCCAGGTATCATCCTAATACAGAGTCAGTCACTATACAGAGCCAGGTACCATCCTAATACAGAGTCAGTCACTATACAGAGCCAGGTATCATCCTAATACAGAGCCAGTCACTATACAGAGCCAGGTATCATCCTAATACAGAGTCAGTCATTATACAGAGCCAGGTACCATCCTAATACAGAGTCAGTCACTATACAGAGTCAGTCACTATACAGAGCCAGGTACCATCCTAATACAGAGTCAGTCACTATACAGAGTCAGTCACTATACAGAGCCAGGTATCATCCTAATACAGAGTCAGTCACTATACAGAGCCAGGTGTCATCCTAATACAGAGTCAGTCATTATACAGAGCCAGGTATCATCTTAATACAGAGTCAGTCACTATACAGAGCCAGGTACCATCCTAATACAGAGTCAATCACTATACAGAGCCAGGTATCATCCTAATACAGAGTCAGTCATTATACAGAGCCAGGTATCATCCTAATACAGAGTCAGTCACTATACAGAGCCAGGTGTCATCCTAATACAGAGTCAGTCATTATACAGAGCCAGGTATCATCCTAATACAGAGTCAGTCACTATACAGAGCCAGGTACCATCCTAATACAGAGTCAGTCACTATACAGAGCCAGGTACCATCCTAATACAGAGTCAGTCATTATACAGAGTCAGTCACTATATAGAGCCAGGTGTCATCCTAATACAGAGTCAGTCACTATACAGAGCCAGGCACCATCCTAATACAGAGTCAGTCACTATACAGAGCCAGGCACCATCCTAATACAGAGTCAGTCACTATACAGAGCCAGGTACCATTCTAATACAGAGTCAGTCACTATACAGAGCCAGGTATCATCCTAATAAAGAGCCAGTCACTATACAGAGCCAGGTATCATCCTAATACAGAGTCAGTCACTATACAGAGCCAGGTGTCATCCTAATACAGAGTCAGTCATTATACAGAGCCAGGTATCATCTTAATACAGAGTCAGTCACTATACAGAGCCAGGTACCATCATAATACAGAGTCAATCACTATACAGAGCCAGGTATCATCCTAATACAGAGTCAGTCATTATACAGAGCCAGGTATCATCCTAATACAGAGTCAGTCACTATACAGAGCCAGGTGTCATCCTAATACAGAGTCAGTCATTATACAGAGCCAGGTATCATCCTAATACAGAGTCAGTCACTATACAGAGCCAGGTACCATCCTAATACAGAGTCAGTCACTATACAGAGCCAGGTACCATCCTAATACAGAGTCAGTCATTATACAGAGTCAGTCACTATACAGAGCCAGGTGTCATCCTAATACAGAGTCAGTCACTGTACAGAGCCAGGCACCATCGTAATACAGAGTCAGTCACTATACAGAGCCAGGTACCATCCTAATACAGAGTCAGTCACTATACAGAGCCAGGTACCATTCTAATACAGAGTCAGTCACTATACAGAGCCAGGTATCATCCTAATACAGAGTCAGTCACTATACAGAGCCAGGTGTCATCCTAATACAGAGTCAGTCATTATACAGAGCCAGGTATCATCCTAATACAGTCAGTCACTATACAGAGCCAGGTGTCATCCTAATACAGAGTCAATCACTATACAGAGCCAGGTATCATCCTAATACAGAGTCAGTCACTATACAGAGCCAGGTATCATCCTAATACAGAGTCAGTCACTATACAGAGCCAGGTATCATCCTAATACAGAGTCAGTCACTATACAGAGCCAGGTATCATCCTAATACAGAGTCAGTCATTATACAGAGCCAGGTACCATCCTAATACAGAGTCAGTCACTATACAGAGTCAGGTATCATCCTAATACAGAGTCAGTCATTATACAGAGCCAGGTACCATCCTAATACAGAGTCAGTCACTATACAGAGCCAGGTATCATCTTAATACAGAGTCAGTCACTATACAGAGCCAGGTACCATCCTAATACAGAGTCAGTCACTACACAGAGCCAGGTACCATCCTAATACAGAGTCAGTCACTATACAGAGCCAGGTACCATCCTAATACAGAGTCAGTCATTATACAGAGTCAGTCACTATACAGAGCCAGGTGTCATCCTAATACAGAGTCAGTCACTATACAGAGCCAGGCACCATCCTAATACAGAGTCAGTCACTATACAGAGCCAGGCACCATCCTAATACAGAGTCAGTCACTATACAGAGCCAGGTACCATTCTAATACAGAGTCAGTCACTATACAGAGCCAGGTATCATCCTAATACAGAGCCAGTCACTATACAGAGCCAGGTATCATCCTAATACAGAGTCAGTCACTATACAGAGCCAGGTGTCATCCTAATACAGAGTCAGTCATTATACAGAGCCAGGTATCATCTTAATACAGAGTCAGTCACTATACAGAGCCAGGTACCATCATAATACAGAGTCAATCACTATACAGAGCCAGGTATCATCCTAATACAGAGTCAGTCATTATACAGAGCCAGGTATCATCCTAATACAGAGTCAGTCACTATACAGAGCCAGGTGTCATCCTAATACAGAGTCAGTCATTATACAGAGCCAGGTATCATCCTAATACAGAGTCAGTCACTATACAGAGCCAGGTACCATCCTAATACAGAGTCAGTCACTATACAGAGCCAGGTACCATCCTAATACAGAGTCAGTCATTATACAGAGTCAGTCACTATACAGAGCCAGGTGTCATCCTAATACAGAGTCAGTCACTGTACAGAGCCAGGCACCATCCTAATACAGAGTCAGTCACTATACAGAGCCAGGTACCATCCTAATACAGAGTCAGTCACTATACAGAGCCAGGTACCATTCTAATACAGAGTCAGTCACTATACAGAGCCAGGTATCATCCTAATACAGAGTAAGTCACTATACAGAGCCAGGTGTCATCCTAATACAGAGTCAGTCATTATACAGAGCCAGGTATCATCCTAATACAGTCAGTCACTATACAGAGCCAGGTGTCATCCTAATACAGAGTCAATCACTATACAGAGCCAGGTATCATCCTAATACAGAGTCAGTCACTATACAGAGCCAGGTATCATCCTAATACAGAGTCAGTCACTATACAGAGCCAGGTATCATCCTAATACAGAGTCAGTCACTATACAGAGCCAGGTATCATCCTAATACAGAGTCAGTCATTATACAGAGCCAGGTACCATCCTAATACAGAGTCAGTCACTATACAGAGTCAGGTATCATCCTAATACAGAGTCAGTCATTATACAGAGCCAGGTACCATCCTAATACAGAGTCAGTCACTATACAGAGCCAGGTATCATCTTAATACAGAGTCAGTCACTATACAGAGCCAGGTACCATCCTAATACAGAGTCAGTCACTACACAGAGCCAGGTATCATCCTAATACAGAGTCAGTCACTATACAGAGCCAGGTATCATCTTAATACAGAGTCAGTCACTATACAGAGCCAGGTATCATCCTAATACAGAGTCAGTCATTATACAGAGCCAGGTATCATCTTAATACAGAGTCAGTCACTATACAGAGCCAGGTACCATCCTAATACAGAGTCAGTCACTACACAGAGCCAGGTATCATCCTAATACAGAGTCAGTCACTATACAGAGCCAGGTACCATCCTAATACAGAGTCAGTCACTATACAGAGCCAGGTACCATCCTAATACAGAGTCAGTCACTATACAGAGCCAGTTACCATCCTAATACAGAGTCAGTCACTATACAGAGCCAGGTACCATCCTAATACAGAGTCAGTCACTATACAGAGCCAGTTACCATCCTAATACAGAGTCAGTCATTATACAGAGCCAGGTATCATCATAATACAGAGTCAGTCACTATACAGAGCCAGGTGTCATCCTAATACAGAGTCAGTCACTATACAGAGCCAGGTACCATCCTAATACAGAGTCAGTCACTATACAGAGCCAGGTACCATCCTAATACAGAGTCAGTCACTATACAGAGCCAGGTACCATCCTAATACAGAGTCAGTCACTATACAGAGCCCATGACCACTTCCTGTAGCATCCGGGGCCAGAACCACACCCTGTTCAGGGGGCACAGAGTCACATGTGACCTGGGGTAGGGATTCCACACACACACACTGACTGACACACACACCGACTGACTGACACACTGACTGACTGACACACTCACTGACTGACTGACACACTCACTGACTGACCCACACACTACCTGACTGACTGACACACTGACTGACCCACACACTACCTGACTGACTGACACACTGACTGACCCACACACTACCTGACTGACTGACACACCCAAACTGTCTGACTGACACACTGACTGACCCACACACTGACTGACTGACTGACACACCCAAACTGTCTGACACACTGACTGACTGACACACTGACTGACCCACACAGTAACTGACTGACACACACACTGACTGACTGACACAGACACACTGACTGACACACTGACTGACACACCCAAACACTAATGAGTGACTGCACCTAGAGGTGTTACTAGGCAGCACTGTAAATACTGACTGTTCTCTAAAAAGTCAGTGTTTACATTAAAATGCCTGCAGGAACAGTTTTTAGACACCATAACCACTACATTAAGCTGTAGTTGCTCTGATGGCTATATTGTCCCGTTAACTACATAGAAAGAAATAAGAATGGCTTTCCATGACATGTCTAAATAATGTTTGTGCTTAATAAACTTATATGTATTTTGAGAAATCGCTTCTTTAAATTTTTGCCCTCTTTTACAGGCCTAACCTCACGTCAGTTTCGGCTTTTTATTATTTGTTTCCTTACGTCCTTGAAATGTGCCGTACACAAATAGAAGGCTGGGCCTGTAATTGTGGGAGGTAAACCCCGTGAGCCCCTACTCACCTGTCAGCGACATTCCCGGAAGTGCCCCTCCCACCGCACCCTCAGTTTAAATACCATTTCACCTAGGTGGGCCCTCTTTTACAGGTCTAACCGAACGTCAGTTTCGGCACACCTCAGCTGACTTGGCTCTTTCTAATACTGCTCGTTATTATTATTATTTGTTTCCTTACACAATCCTACTTATATTGTACTTACAAGTTTAATATCTTTGTGACTAAACATATGTTTTTCATCAGGCTTTCTAATCTCCTCGTTTTAGGATTAATAAGAATGGGAGGTTGTAAATGGTGGGAGGTTTTAAATGAGTGTGTGGCCAGGAAGAGGCGTTGTAAAATATTTTCGCACCGATCACCTAAACGCCTACGGCCGGCTTTTTTCACGAGAAGCAGAACACTGATACAAACTGATGACACAAAAATACACGTATGCAGCACTGGAACTATAGGCCTATGTTCTAACAGCAAGTTTGGAGCAACGTGCTAAAAGTGGTGCAGTCACCATGGAAACCATTGGAATGTTCCCACACATTGCATCACTTTTACACAATTATTTGCTGAAGTTAAAATTCGAGCTGAATTCAAAGCGAATTTCAAATTTAATGTCAGAGTATCCGAACTGAATTCATTGATGGCTTCGAGAATTTTTCCTTGAATTTGAAATTCCCTTTGAATTCTTACTTTAGGGACCAACCTTGTTAGACATTTGTAACACAATAAACTCACGGTTTACCTCCTCACCCACAAGCACAGCATGCTGGGATAATACTAAACAAGTGACATATGTTCGCTATGAACTATCTGTCTCAGATATCACTTGCTGCACGTGTCACTGCGTAATGACATGTGTGACATGGTGTCACCGGAGAGGTATTAGTCACCTGGCATCACATCTTGGATAGGAATGTCATAAACGGTGTCTGTAAATTGCATGTGTCACAGAACCACTAGTCTATGTCTGAACATGCCACCAAGACACCATTCATTGAAGTCCCCAGGATTCAAAATGTTTAAATATCCAATTAAAACCAATGCCGTGATTATATTTACTAAAATGATGCTGAATTAAAAATACAGCAAATGTATATCGACATTTATGGTCTCAGAAATCACCTCAGTACCCCACGCACTGTGCCCCATCGTGTAGTTGTGTGGGGTGCAGCAGTGTAGGCAGAGGGGATTTAGGGAACTATTGTAACCCCCCAAACATCCCCATGACGACATTGTTTTTTTCTCTGCTGTTAACAGTGTTGTAATGCCGCTGAATTCTTTCAAACGCACATAATTTTGTCGCTATAGTGACATCAACATTGATGACAATATTTTAAATGTATACAGTGCCTCAGTAACAGGATTTTACTAAACTAGTGGAGACTTGGCAGAGAATTCTTTCAATTGAGAGATCAGACCAGGGGTTCGGGAGTTATGGCTGTTTAAAGTTTTGACTGACCGCACAGGCAAAGTATCCGAAAATAGTTCCATATACATTGGCCCTGCGGTCGGTCACAGAAAAGTGAATGAAAACATATGAATTGCCTGGGTTATGGAGCCTGGGGAGGATTCTAATCAATCCCCTTGTTCATGGGGTTCTTTCTACCGAACGGCGGGCCGTTCGGTAGTTTCTACACGAATTCATGGAAGTCTGGAGGTCTCAGCGGTGTTTGCCTAGTCGAGTGTCCGATTTTAGTTCCAGACACTCGACTGCAAAACACCGCTGTTCGGGAGTTTAAGATGGCTGCTGCCACGTGTTCGTTTCCCGAATGGCGGCCACCCAGAGGACAAAAAACACATTACATCTTTTGCCAATTACCCGTTTGCAACATTGTTGCAAACGGTAATTGGAGACACACTTATTCCTGGGTGGTCTGGTTGTTCGGTAGTTTCACTCAATATAATGAATGGAGTGATTCTACCGAACAATCAGCAGAATGCTGCATACACATAACACAGTTTACCGAACACATAATATTAAAGACAGCCTGAATGCAATCTGCTACACATTCTTAAAGGGGCATTGTTCCTAAAAGTCATAATATGTCCACGGATGGCCCTTAAAGGGCCAGTAGCAGCAATATAAAATACCACATGCCCAAATATTGCATTAAAGGTACAAATTTACCAGGGGCCATAGTCAGCAGGTAGGAGGCGGGCAGCCAGGCCTCTCCAATGCCTAGTGGCGAGGCGGGTTCCGCCACAGGGGGGCTAAACTGTTTTCAAATGGTTTAACTGCAAAATTGCCTCCATGCAGCATCCGGCTTCAGAAAAGAATTACAGAGAAACTCAGATTCAGAAACAAAGCCAAGGTCAATACCAGAAATATCACGTGTAACAAGAAGCGCACTAAGGGTACTGAGAATACTGTAATGTGTGATTTGATTGGTCCACGTCATGTATGCGACCCCAGAATAGGCGTAATAGTGGACGCCAGACTGATGTGAACCAATGTAAGCCGGAAATTACGCTGGAATTCGGGCCGCGCAAACAGTCATTTCGTTAAGTGCCCAGTCGTCAGAGGTTGCTGATCGACTCGAGGATCCGGGTAAGTAGTGTTAGTAACTATTATTACATTATATATATATATACTTTATATTAATCAAAATGACAGATTAAATCATCTGTATGTATTACTATTATCAGCATGGATACAAGTAAATACTCTTTTTCTTTGCTTACCTTTCACCAAGGTGGCGGACATTTTTAAGTCCATGCATGTGATTACTGGGCATCTTCAAAGCACCGTCTTGCCAGTTTCAGACTTTGGTCACATAATTGGCAATTCTGAGAATCTAAAAATGGTCACGTTTACGAAGCAAGGGTAAGTCAGAAAACGCATCTAAATTACATTTTATTTAAAAAGAAGAAAAAAAAGAATCAGTTTTCCTTAAATGTGCTTTTTCTGTCTGTAAATCAAACCTTGTGGCAACCCTTTTGTGATGCCACCTGTCTTACTAATTTTGTGCTGTATAAATTAGTTTATAATGAGTTGATACTAACAATTAACCATTGCGATGCCTGTTACTTGATGTTCTCCAAATCCAGTCTTTGAGGGGTCTCAATTTTTAATCAACCAGCCAACACATTATTTATGATTTGCATTGCTAAATATTTATTACATGCTAAGTATGTAAATATTTAAATATCCTGGGCTTTAATGGCCTTTTGAAGTTAGTTGGGTAGCGTCAACACGGATTGTAATAAAAGGGACTGTTTAAACAGTAATTATAGAGTGCATGTGTAACGGATCGCCTGGCACCCCGACTTGGTACCTCCGTTAATGGATGCTCCTAGTGCTTCCTGAGGACTCCAAGCACTCTGGCAGACACCATAATCACCGAATCCGAGAAACCTTTAAATTCTCCCAAGCATATGAATGCTGTAGACCATTGAATAGGAACCATACGAATAGGCTTGTACCCCTAGCAGTCAACTGGAACAGCATACAATAAATCCTTCCCCCAATAATGAGACGACACATCACTTTGAGGGTAAAACAGGAACTCTGGACTGGCTCATCCAGCCTGGCTTTTATTTCCAACTCACACATACAGGCCACACCCAGGGGGAGGCATAAAAGAACCAATGACATAGATGTTACCTCCCACACATCCCCTCCCCTTAGTGTGACACATAATCCCATTATGCATACAGTGTAAAATATACTTTTACACAACTTTCATAACTTTAAAACCATACATCACATTCACATAAAAATACATATCCACAATCAATCCATTCAGGGGAACAACATATTAAAAAATGGCATGAATCCGACCAGGGGTTCAAAAGTTACTAAAAGTATCTTTTGTTCCTTTCTGGCTGGCAGAAAAACATCCCCACAATGCATCCTGGTTTCCTCCCTTCTGCCCTGGAGTTAATTGGAGAAGTAATCCAATTACCCAGGACTAAAGGCAGACTCCATTAACCACATGGTTGCAAAACAACATAAAACACTTTAAAATACATAAAGTCACATTTACACATAACACACAGACATTTCACCTATCCCCAGATAGCTGGGATCTGCACGCACAAAACTACCGAATAGCGCGCAGATCCTACTCACACAGTACAATTGCCATGGAGCTAAAGTCTTTCCCATAGTCTTTCATTATATGAATAGGCTCCATGGTATGGCTATCTGGGGTATCACATTCCCATAAAGTCTGGTCCATAGTCCAAAGGCAAGAGGCGGGCAATCAGCCCCCTCCAAGGACACGTGGCGAGGTCGGTTTCGCCACACTTCTCCCCTTTACCCCCCAGACTAACAGGGTATCTGACCTCCTGCCGGTCAGTGCCCTGGTTAGTCCAGCAACCCACCCATGAAGCACAAACAGCAGTACCTCCCACCCACAATAACTGGTTACTACACCTGGGTAGAGGAGAACTTTGTCCAGGTCCAGGTGCCTCACCACGGCTGTGTGGGGGACTGGTAGTCTGCCTTGGTGGGTTGCTGAGTGGGCAGAGACCAGCGGTACTCTGCCCTGGTGCCAGCGCTACCACTGAAGTAGCCTGATTGGAGCCTGGTTGTGGGAGGGGGAGACCGACCGTCTCCCCTCTGGGTACACAGCTCTGCTGCTGGAGACAGACGGTCTCCCCTTTGGCTAAACAGCCCTGTCGTGGGGGGGCAGGACCGACCGTCCCTACCCCCTGTGCTGGAAGTGCAGAGACCACTGTCCCATCTGCACAGGTGTGGGGCTTACAGTCTCCCCCTGGTACATTAAGCTGCCGCTGGGGAGAGGTGGTAACCAGCTCCTCTCCCATTAGAACACTCTGCCGCTGGGGAATGGAGACTGGGCTCTCTATTCCCTGTACATTAATGATCCGCCGCTGGGGAGAGGTGGTAACAATATCCTCTCCCATACATACTTCCCGTCTCTGTGGAGGGAGACCGACTGTCTCTCCTCCCAGCACAGAGTCCTGCTGAGGGGGAAAGGGGGCTGGGCTCTCCATTCCCTGCTGGATACTCTGCCGCTGGGGAATGGAGACTGGGCTCCCAATTCCCAACAAATCACACTGCCGCTGGGGAGGGAGGACGGCCCCTTCAGCTCCCTGTAACTTGGGCGCAGAGACCACGGTCCCATCTGCGCTGGTGTGGGGCTTACTGTCTCCCCTTGGTGTGCTAAGCTGCCGCTGGGGAGAGGGGGTAACAAACTCCTCTCCCTTACACACTTTCAGCCGCTGGGGAGCAGGGCTGACCCTCTGTACTCCCTGTAGGCAGGGCGCAGAGACCACGGTCCCATCTGCGCTGGTGGGGGGCTTACTTTCTCCCCTTGGTGAGCTGTGCTGCCGCTGGGGAGAGGGAATAACAAACTCCTCTCCCTTACACACCTTCAACCGCTGGGGAGAGGGGATAACAGGCTCCTCTCCCTGCACCGTAGACTGCCGCTGAGGAGCAAGAACGGCACCTTCAGCTCCCTGTAACGCACACTGCCGCTGGGGATCTGGGCCGACTGCCCAGCATCCCTGTAGGGCCGGTAGAGAGACCGCAGTCCCATCTCCACCTGCCATCTGTGGGTCTTCCCAGGACCAATCCGTGAGGCCCCTCAACATTTGTGAGTAAGGGCCACCTGCTTCCCCACCTGGCAACTCTGGCTGCTGCTGGGGATCTGGGCCGGCTGCCCAGCATCCCGGTGGAGAGACCTTGGTCCCATCTCTACCTGCCTGTTGTGGTTCCTCACAGGACCAGTCTATGAGGACCCCCACTTCGGGTTCCTCCCGCCGCCTCAGGGAAAGACGGCTAACCTCCTCGGATGCAGCCTCTACTCGGCTGCTGTAACGCTCCTGCTGCTGAGCATACTTCCTCTCTTTCGCCAACCGGAATTCTCGGTCCAGCCTTGTGTTTCGCTCGGCCATGACCTGGTTCCAGATCACTCGGCGTGTCTCCATGGGTATATCATCCCCATACTCGGCCACTCGCTGCCTCACCTCGGCCAGCCAATCATCTCCAGAGCCAGAACCTTCCATACTAGTCTGCTCCCAGGGGCGCTGCACGAGTGCTAGCGTTGCCCTCAATTTGTAAATCCAAACAGTGTCTCTGAGCTGCTTTACCTCGCACTAGGACGCCATCCCACCGCTTGCCACCAATGTAACGGATCGCCTGGCACCCCGACTTGGTACCTCCGTTAATGGATGCTCCTAGTGCTTCCTGAGGACTCCAAGCACTCTGGCAGACACCATAATCACCGAATCCGAGAAACCTTTAAATTCTCCCAAGCATATGAATGCTGTAGACCATTGAATAGGAACCATACGAATAGGCTTGTACCCCTAGCAGTCAACTGGAACAGCATACAATAAATCCTTCCCCCAATAATGAGACGACACATCACTTTGAGGGTAAAACAGGAACTCTGGACTGGCTCATCCAGCCTGGCTTTTATTTCCAACTCACACATACAGGCCACACCCAGGGGGAGGCATAAAAGAACCAATGACATAGATGTTACCTCCCACACATCCCCTCCCCTTAGTGTGACACATAATCCCATTATGCATACAGTGTAAAATATACTTTTACACAACTTTCATAACTTTAAAACCATACATCACATTCACATAAAAATACATATCCACAATCAATCCATTCAGGGGAACAACATATTAAAAAATGGCATGAATCCGACCAGGGGTTCAAAAGTTACTAAAAGTATCTTTTGTTCCTTTCTGGCTGGCAGAAAAACATCCCCACAATGCATCCTGGTTTCCTCCCTTCTGCCCTGGAGTTAATTGGAGAAGTAATCCAATTACCCAGGACTAAAGGCAGACTCCATTAACCACATGGTTGCAAAACAACATAAAACACTTTAAAATACATAAAGTCACATTTACACATAACACACAGACATTTCACCTATCCCCAGATAGCTGGGATCTGCACGCACAAAACTACCGAATAGCGCGCAGATCCTACTCACACAGTACAATTGCCATGGAGCTAAAGTCTTTCCCATAGTCTTTCATTATATGAATAGGCTCCATGGTATGGCTATCTGGGGTATCACATTCCCATAAAGTCTGGTCCATAGTCCAAAGGCAAGAGGCGGGCAATCAGCCCCCTCCAAGGACACGTGGCGAGGTCGGTTTCGCCACAGCATGTAATCAATTAAAAAAAACATATATGTGACTCCAACTGAAATGTTACAAAACATATTAATTAATATGAAGCAAATGTCTTTGAATGAATTGACTATACATTTTCCTTGATCACCGTGCAGCTAATGAACTTGCGCAATGAAGAGTGATTGATTTGCATATGGGGCTGACTGCTAATGAAACATGAGGGGTTTATTCCCTAAACATTGAATAGCGGTGAATTATAAATCAGAACTGTAGCGGAGAGCCGATCTTGCACAGCTATTCTCCACTAGAGATTCCAGTGAGGCTCAGGAACAAGGTGATGTTAAGTCCATAGGCAAGGTTTCCAGCAGGTAAAGTAATACAGCAGTATCCCATCGCAATCCCAATAACTGGACGACACACAGTTTCAGGAGTAGACTGACAAGCTTTATTCCACAGTTCCTTATAAAGCCCTCTCCCATGCAAGGGAGGAGGTTCTAACACTTAAGACATTATCCAATCTCTAAGTAGTAACCTCCCACAGATCTCCTCCCCTCCTCTAGCATCATAATCCCCTTATTGTGTACACAGTTTTCCCCGAGTTTTGGATGTACCCTAAATACTTGGGGTACATCCACAAATCCAACATCCCCAGATAGCTCTATTCTGGGGGACCAATATACTTAAAAATTAGCCCATTCGGATGAATGGTTCGTGAGATATGGGGTTCCAAAGATTTGACCGACCGCATGGGTAAAGTATCCGAAAACAGTTCCATGCATTTTGGCCCTGCGGTCGGTCACAAACAAGGGAATGAAAACAGGCGAATTGCCTGTGTTATAGAGCCTGGAGAGGGTTTGAATGAATTCCCTTGTTTATGGGGCTCTTTCTACCGAACGGCGGGTCATTCGGTAGTTTCCATACGAATTTCTGGAAGTATGGAGGTCTCAGCGGTGTTTGCCTAGTCAAGTGTCCGATTTTAGTTCCAGACACTCGACGGCAAAACACCGCTGTTCGGTAGTTTAAGATGGCCGCCGCCACGTGTTTGTTTCCCGAATGGCGGCCACCCAGAGGACAAAGACCACACTGCACTGATTGCCAATTACCTGTTTGCAACATTGTTGCAAACGGTAATTGGAGGCACACTCATTCCTGGGTGGTCTGGTTGTTCGGTAGTTTCATTCCCTTGTTTTATTTGAATGATTCTACCGAACAACTAGAGGAATACAATTCTTTACATACATTTAACTGTCATTATACCCGGATACCATGCTTTCTATACATGTACATACACATTAAACCAGCCATATGACCAAATACACTTATTCTCATACATGTCGTGGGACAGCCCGGTACCAATCCGCTACACTGCTCCCCCTTGCCCACAAGCCGGCATACACAGTCTGATCCAACACGGATCGGCTTGGGGATGTCCGGGGGCTCACGGATCATTTCTCTAAGTCAGTTTGTCTTGACAACCCGTCAGCATTTCCATTCTGCTTACCCGGCCGGTACTGGATATTAAAGTCAAAAGGCTGTAGCGCCAAACTCCAGCGCAGCAGCCTGGCGTTGTCTCCAGCCACCCGGTTCAGCCAGACTAACGGGTTGTGATCCGTGAGCAAGGAAAAGGGCTGTCCATATAAATAGGGTTGTAGCTTCTTTAGGGCCCACACCACAGCCAGGCATTCCTTTTCGATGGCGGCGTAGCTTACTTCTCGAGGTAACAGTTTGCGACTGATGTAAGCCACTGGATGTTCCCCGCCATCGGCCCCGACTTGACTCAGTACTGCCCCCAATCCAAACATAGAAGCGTCTGTGTGAACAAGAAAACGTTTAGTTGGATTGGGAGCTGCCAAGACAGGGGCATTTATCAGTGCATTTTTCAATTGTTGGAATGCCTGCTCACACTCCGGGGTCCAGTTTACTTGGCGGGGAAGGTTCTTACGGGTCAGGTCAGTGAGGGGTTTGGCCAGGGCGCTATAATTGGGAACAAACTTCCGGTAATACCCTGCTGTCCCTAGAAACGCTAAAACCTGGGTCTTAGTCCTAGGGGTGGGCCACTGGGCTACAGCCTCTACTTTGGCGGGTTCGGGTTTTTGTTTACCGCACCCTACTCTATGTCCCAGGTATTGTACCTCAGCCATGCCGATACTACACTTGGCCGGCTTCAAGGTCAGACCTGCTTCCCTTATCCTATCTAGTACAGCTCCGATGTGAGCTAAGTGTTCCTGCCACGTATTGCTAAAAATAGCAATATCGTCCAGGTAGGCACATGTATAGTCCTGGAATCCATCTAGGAGTCGATCCACCATCCTTTGGAAGGTGGCTGGGGCGTTTTTCATCCCAAATGGCATGACCTTAAACTGGTACAAGCCAAATGGGGTGACAAAGGCCGACTTCGGGATGGCGTCTGGGGCCAGGGGGATTTGCCAATACCCTTTACACAAGTCAATAGTGGTGAGGTATTGGCCCCTGGCCATTCTGTCCAGTAACTCGTCTATCCGGGGCATCGGATAGGCGTCAGATACAGTCTTCTCGTTCAATCTCCTATAGTCCACGCAGAAGCGGGTCGTACCGTCTCGCTTTGGTACGAGGACTACAGGAGATGCCCAAGGACTGTCTGAGGGTTCAATCACCCCCAGTTGGAGCATTTCGTCGATCTCCTTACGCATGTTTGCCCGTACCGCTTCTGGAATGCGGTATGGCGTCTGGCGCATGGGTAGTTGCCCTGGGGTCTCGACCCGGTGAGTTGCCAGAGGCGTGTATCCAGGTACATTAGAGAACGTGTCGCGTTTCTCTTCCAATAGTTGCTGTACCTCGATCCGCTCCTGTGGGCTCAGCCGATCTCCCAGCGTAACCTCCCCTAAATCTCCGGACAGCTGCCCATCCCCCAGCAAATCGGGGAGGGGTAAGCTGTCAAACTCTTCCGTGTTAGGGGCACAGATGGCGGTTACCTCCTCAGTACGCTCGTGGTAGGGCTTCAGCATGTTCACATGGAGCATGCGTCGCCCCCCAGTCCCTGTGCAGGGGCCGATAATATAGGTGGTATCGCATCTTTGCTCCACCACCTTATATGAGCCCTGCCAGGCGGCCTGTAACTTATCATGTCGGACAGGTTTTAAAATTAGTACCTTCTGCCCGACCTGAAAGCTACGGTCCCTGGCTCCCCGATCATACCATGTACGCTGGCGGGTCTGGGCCTCCTGAAGGTTTTCCCGTACCGTCTTGGTCAATGCTTCTAGGCGGTCCCGAAAGGCCAACACATATGGTAGGATGGGAGTGCCATCTGTGCTCCGGTCTCCCTCCCAATGCTCTCTAATAAGATCCAATGGGCCTCGGACCCTCCTTCCAAACAATAATTCAAACGGGGAGAACCCTGTGGATTCCTGCGGCACCTCCCGGTATGCAAATAGGAGGTGCGGCAGGAATCGTTCCCAGTCCTTGTGGGTCTCTGCGAAGGTTCGGAGCATCTGCTTCAAGGTACCATTGAATCGTTCGCAGAGCCCGTTCGTCTGGGGGTGGTAAGGGGCGCTGATAATTGTAACGAGTATATACCCCTACACGCAGGATCCAGCAAAACAGAAGACAGCACAGAGGAGAGATACGTCTACCGGACCTTAGAGTGGCCGGACTCGACGTAAAGGAGAAGTACAGAGTCAGGAGCGATCCGAGGTCAAGGGCACAAAGAGACAGCGTAAACGAGAACTAGCCGGGGTCTGGTACACAGGAATCAGCAAGCCGGCAAACAGTACAGACAAGGATAAAGCGAAAACGAAGTCAGAATACAAAGCCAAGGTCAAGTACGGAGAAACACAACTGAATACAACAAGCACTAAAGGGAACTGTAGCAGAAACCACGATAGGGCAAGGAACTAAGGGAAAAGGGTAAGTATAAGTAGCCTTCAAACTAACGTGATTGGCTCCTGTCACTTCCACTCCCCCAACAGGTAAGTGTATGGGGTGATTGGCGTGACAGGAGCCAATGGGAGCCTTTTTGCAATTTAGGCTCCCACTGTCTCTTTAAGAGCGCGCCCGAGATTCGCGGCGCGCTCTTAGCTGCAGGCGGGACACGTGACCGCTTCTCGCGGTCACTGCCCGCCTTCCTGTTTGAGCAGTCGGATGAGCCGCGCGCGGCTCGTGCAGCCGCAGGACCGCGCGCGGCTTGAAGAGAGGACCGCGGCCGGCCCCCGGATAAGGTAAGTACCGCTACAGTACCCCCCCCTGAGGACACGCCCTCCGGGCGGGCAGGACCAGGTCTGGCAGGAAAACGCGAATGGAAAGAACGTACAAGGCGGGGAGCATGAACAGCATCCGCAGAAATCCAACTGCGCTCCTCAGGCCCATAACCCTTCCAATGTACCAAGTACTGAAGCCGACCCCTGAGGAAACGAGAGTCAATAACAGCAGACACTTCGAACTCCTCATGACCCTCCACAGAGACAGGAGGGGGAGGGGGTGTACTCCGGGTATAGCGGTTGCGTACGTAAGGCTTCAACAACGAGGTGTGAAATACATTGGGTATACGCAGATTTTTAGGCAGACCCAAGGCATAAGAAACGGGATTAACCTTATGTATAATGCGATAAGGACCAATGAAGCGGGGAGCCAATTTCATAGAAGGCACCCGGAGGCGAATATTCCGTGTGGAAAGCAAAACCCTGTCCCCCACAACATAGGAAGGAGCCGCTCTGCGATGCTTGTCAGCCTGAGCCTTCTGGCGGGCAGCAGAGTCCACCAAAGAACGCTGAACCTGCTCCCAAGTATTACGCAAACCAGCCAAATGCTCATCCAGAACTGGCATGCCCTGTGAGGAGAATGCAGCCGGAAGAACAACGGGATGCTGGCCATAGACAACGTAAAAAGGGCTTTTGCCGGAAGAATCATGAGTGGCGTTATTCCGAGCAAATTCAGCCCAAGGAAGCAGGTCAGACCAATTGTCCTGATGGTGAGACACAAAACAACGGAGGTACTGCTCCAGAGACTGGTTGGCACGTTCAGCAGCTCCATTAGACTGGGGATGGTAAGCGGAAGAAAATGAGAGGGAAATACCCATCTCCGAACAAAAGGCTTTCCAGAACCTGGAAATAAATTGGCTACCCCTATCGGATACAATAGATAAGGGAATACCATGTAATCGAAACACTTCTTTAGCGAAGATAAGAGCCAGTTCCTTGGAAGTGGGCAACTTGCGAAGAGACACAAAGTGAGCCATTTTGGAAAACCGATCTACTATCATTAGGATGACTGTGTTACCATTCGAAGGGGGTAATTCAACAATAAAATCCATTGATAGATTAGACCAAGGTCTCTCGGGAACGGTTAACGGATGCAACAGCCCACAAGGAACTCTACGAGAGGTTTTCATACATGCACAAGTAGAACAAGCACTTATATAGTCAGTAACATCCTTACGTAAGGTATCCCACCAGAAATACCGAGAAACGGCTGACACTGTTTTGGAAATACCAGGATGTCCAGCAGTCTTAGTATCGTGATACAGCGACAGAATATCCCGTCTCTCGGGAACGTCAACGAACAATTTATCATTAGGCCTCTCGCCAGGTGCCATGCTCTGTTTCGCTTGTATGGCCTGCAAGAGGGACGAGGAAATAGACAATATAGTAGTTGCTATTATCCTGTCTGGGGGAATGACAGGAGTGACATCAATCTCCTGTTTGTCAATAGTCTCGAATTGTCTGGACAGAGCGTCCGCTTTAGTGTTCCGGTCGCCTGGCCTATAGGTTATTATATAATTAAAATGAGACAAGAACAGTGACCACCTAGCCTGCCTGGAAGACAATCTTTTAGCTTCGCTAAGGTAGGACAGGTTCTTATGATCCGTAAATATGAGGATGGGATCCTTAGTGCCTTCTAACAAATGTCTCCATTCTTTGAGTGCTAAAATGATAGCAAGGAGTTCGCGATTACCCACATCATAATTCCTTTCTGCTTTGGACATTTGTTTAGAAAAGAAGCCACAAGGATGCAATGGCTTGTCAGGAGACTCTCTTTGGGATAAGACAGCACCTACCCCTATATCGGAAGCATCAACCTCAAGTATATATGGCAATGAGGGGACAGGATGCTGTAAAATAGGGGCAGAGGCGAACGTAGTCTTAAGAAAGTCAAAAGCCTGAAGTGCCTCAGTAGACCAGACACGTGTATTGCCATCCTTTTTAGTCATACGAGTAATAGGCGCTACTATAGACGAAAAACCTTTGATAAAACGTCTATAATAATTAGAGAAACCCAGAAAACGCTGGATGGCTTTCAGACCTTGCGGCAGAGGCCATTCTATGACCGCAGCGAGCTTCTGGGGATCCATCCGAAAACCCTCAGCGGAAATCAAATACCCTAAAAACTGGACCTCGGATTGGTCGAATAGACATTTTTCTAATTTGCAATAAAGACCATTAGCAAGAAGGGTCTTCAGAACTGTCGTAACATGTCTGTGATGAGTGTGAATGTCTGTAGAATATATTAAAATGTCATCCAAGTACACAATAACAAATGAGTGAATAAAGTCCCTTAAGACATCATTAATAAATTCTTGGAACACTGCTGGGGCATTGCAAAGCCCAAATGGCATGACGGTATACTCATAATGACCTGACCGAGTGTTAAAGGCTGTCTTCCATTCGTGGTCCTTTTTTATACGTATCAAATTGTATGCTCCTCTAAGATCTAATTTGGTGAATACCGTAGCATGTTTGAGCCTGTCAAACAATTCTGTTATTAACGGTATAGGGTAAGCATTTTTGATGGTGATTTTATTAAGACCTCTATAATCAATGCAAGGTCTTAAATCACCTTCTTTCTTCGATACAAAGAAGAACCCCGCTCCAGCCGGAGAAGAGGATCTCCTAATAAATCCCTTTTCTAATGATTCTTTAATGTACTCCTCCATGACACGGTTTTCTTGAACCGATAGGGGGTACACCCTGCCCTTGGGAGGTATAGTACCAGGCAACAAATCAATAGCACAATCGTAGGGTCTGTGAGGCGGTAATTTGTCAGCCTCTCTTTTATCAAAGACAGTCTTTAAAGTTAAATACTGAGAGGGTATAGCCGTAGATAAAGGAGGAACAGTAGGAACGTTAATAGAATTCACAGGCGTGACTTCAATAGTACATGACTCATGGCAGGCTTCACTCCATGATTTTATCTGCCCTGTCTCCCAGTCAAAAATGGGATTGTGGGCACGTAACCATGGATACCCTAATACCAACTGTGAAGAGGGAGAGGTGATGACCTGGAACCGAATGGTTTCATAGTGTAGAACCCCTGTGTACATGTGTAGCGGTGCAGTCTCGTGAGTAACAACTGGAGATATCAATGGTCTACCATCTATGGCCTCAACGGCCAAGGGTATCTCCTTCTCCCTGATGGGAATATTGTTTTTCTTTACAAAACCAGAGTCTATAAAATTCTCAGCTGCCCCAGAGTCAACCAGGGCGTATATGTTTTCAACTATACAACTCTCTCCCATATGTAAAGAAACAGGGAGAAGCAGTCGGTTAGGAGGCAATGTAGGAGACTTAGAAATCACACCCAAGGCCAGTCCCCTATAAGGTCTTAGGTGCGAGAGTTTTCCGGGAGCAGAGGACACTCCTTTACCATATGTTCTCTCCTACCACAATATAGGCAGAGTCCCTCTCTTCTCCTATGTAATTTTTCATTATCAGAGAGTTTGGCAACCCCTAATTGCATTGGCTCCTCTTCAGATACTTTTACACTCTCCGGTGGATTAACTCTGGGGTGAATAGGCGTAACAAAACTTCTATTCCTGTTCTTGGTATAGAGCCTGTCCCGAATCCTATTATCTATATCGATGAGGTAGTCAATAAGGTCCTCTAAGGCAACAGGAAGTTCCTTAGCCGCTACCTCATCCAATATAGAATCTGATAAGCCTTCCATGAAGGCAGTAGTTAACCCATTATTGGTCCAATCGACCTGTGAGGCAAGGGTACGAAACTGTATAGCGTAATCAGCCACAGACCTAGAACCCTGTTTAACCCTCATTAATGCTCTAGCGGCATTCTTAGACCTTTTCATAGTGTCAAAAGTTCTGCGAAAAGCTGTTAGGAAACTGTGAAAGTTATGCACCATAGGTCCATTAGCCTCCCAAATAGGGTTTGCCCATTCAAGTGCTTTGTCGGTAAGTTGGTGCATAAAGAACCCAACTTTGGACCTCTCTGTGGGAAATGAACGTGGATACATTTCAAAATGAAACTCTATTTGGTTAATGAACCCTCTGCATGTCTTAGAATCCCCTCCATACCTAGGAGGAGGCGTTAAATGTGCTGTAGCATTAGGCATAGTCGATACTTCAGGAAGCAGGGGTGCAGGAGGGTTAGGTGCGGTTGCTGGAATGGTTCTAGCTAAGAGCGTCTGGAGAGCCTGAGCTATTTGATCCATACGGTGATCCTGCTCTACAAATCTAGCCTCATGGGTCGCCATCTGTTGAGCTAAATCTGCGGGGTCCATGGCCCTATCGTAATGTAACGAGTATATACCCCTACACGCAGGATCCAGCAAAACAGAAGACAGCACAGAGGAGAGATACGTCTACCGGACCTTAGAGTGGCCGGACTCGACGTAAAGGAGAAGTACAGAGTCAGGAGCGATCCGAGGTCAAGGGCACAAAGAGACAGCGTAAACGAGAACTAGCCGGGGTCTGGTACACAGGAATCAGCAAGCCGGCAAACAGTACAGACAAGGATAAAGCGAAAACGAAGTCAGAATACAAAGCCAAGGTCAAGTACGGAGAAACACAACTGAATACAACAAGCACTAAAGGGAACTGTAGCAGAAACCACGATAGGGCAAGGAACTAAGGGAAAAGGGTAAGTATAAGTAGCCTTCAAACTAACGTGATTGGCTCCTGTCACTTCCACTCCCCCAACAGGTAAGTGTATGGGGTGATTGGCGTGACAGGAGCCAATGGGAGCCTTTTTGCAATTTAGGCTCCCACTGTCTCTTTAAGAGCGCGCCCGAGATTCGCGGCGCGCTCTTAGCTGCAGGCGGGACACGTGACCGCTTCTCGCGGTCACTGCCCGCCTTCCTGTTTGAGCAGTCGGATGAGCCGCGCGCGGCTCGTGCAGCCGCAGGACCGCGCGCGGCTTGAAGAGAGGACCGCGGCCGGCCCCCGGATAAGGTAAGTACCGCTACAATAATAGGCTTAATGCCACAGATCCTCCAGAGGTGTTGGGTGAATTCTGCGGTAAACTGGGTACCCTGATCCGAGATAATCTCCCTGGGTAATCCCATCCGGGAGAATATCCGCATGAGGGCATCCGCGACCGTCTCAGCGTGGATGTTGGTCAGAGCCACTGCTTCTGGATACCTGGTGGCATAATCTACGACCGTTAAAATATACCGTTTTCCTGACGGGCTAACTTTATTGAGGGGGCCTATCAGATCCACCGCTATTCGGCTAAAAGGTTCCTCTATTATGGGTAAGGGGTGAAGTTTAGCCTTCCTGCGATCCCCCCTTTTTCCCACTCTCTGGCAGGTATCGCAAGTCGTGCAATATCTGCGTACTTCCTGGCTAATCCCTGGCCAGAAGAAACTCTGGGTTAGTCTGTACCTGGTGCGACTAACCCCTAGATGTCCGGATAGCGGAATATCATGCGCTATCCAGAGTAATTCAGCCCGGTACCGCTGTGGTACCACTAATTGTCTCCTCGCTATCGGGTCTAACCCCGTAATCTGTTTGGTTGTTTCCCTGTATAAAAGTTGTTTATCCCAGATAAACTTCTCTCCCTCCGCCCCGGGGGAACCCGTGCCAACCTTGTCCCTATACACCTGAAGCGTGGGGTCTGTTGCGACTTCAGCTACAAATTCATTAGGTGGAGCCCAGGGGACACATTCTAGAGGGGGGGTAGGGTTGCTTACCTGGACCTCCGGCAGTGTGTTGTGGTCCTGGGTGCGGGCCTGTTGTCGGGTGACTACAGGGTTGACCTCTCCTGTGGTGGGTGACTGGGGCTCAAAAGCAGAAGTGAGCCTCCCCAGATCGTTCCCCAATAAAACCTCCGCCGGTAAATGTGGCATCAACCCCACCTCCACTTCCCCTGCCCCCGCTCCCCAATGTAAATGTACCCTTGCTGTAGGTAGCCGGTACACTGCTCCCCCAGCTACCCGGACGGCAACAGTTTTGTTCAGTTTTGCCTGATCTGAAATCAGGTGGCTCTGTACCAAAGTGATGGTGGCTCCCGAATCTCGTAATCCCCGGACTGCTGTACCATTCAGATATACCGTCTGTCGATGGTGCCGTAGATTATCCACATTGGCCTGGACCGGATCTGCCTCGTGCAGTACCTCCCATTGTTCCACAGTAGCGGAACCATATGGGGTGGTGACTAGGTCCTGGTAGTGGTGGGCTGCGGCCGCCCTGGGTGGAGGTGGGCCTGGACGAATCCAGGTGGAACGGTCCCGTAGCTGTGGGCATTCCCTTTTATAATGTCCCCACTTCTGGCAGTGATGACAGGGGCCAGCGGTGGGTTGTCGGAACCGGGGCTGTGCAGCGGGTGGTGGAGGTGGTGGTAGCGGTCTCGGTGGAGCTGGGGTGTAGTTGTTTCCCCCGAATGTTTTAAAGGTTGCTTTTGGAGCTGCAGGTTTTTGTGACCTGCGTGCATC
Organism: Pelobates fuscus; assembly: GCF_036172605.1. NCBI lineage: Eukaryota > Metazoa > Chordata > Amphibia > Anura > Pelobatidae > Pelobates > Pelobates fuscus. The sequence continues at coordinate 377,474,830 of NC_086321.1, forward strand.
CAGGTAGTCATCCGCTTTCCTAGCCGCCTCGGTAAGGGAAGTAGGGTTTCTGTCCCTTACCCATTCCTGGACCTCATTGGTTACTCCCTCATAGAACTGCTCCATCAGCAACATTTGTATTACATCCTCCATAGAACGTGCCTTGCTAGCTTGCACCCACCCGAGCGCTGCCCCCTGTAATCGGCATGCCCACTCTGCGTGCGAGTCCTTCTCTGTTTTCTTTAGATCCCGGAACCTCCGCCGGTATGCCTCGGGTGTTATAGCATACCTGGCGAGTATAATTTCTTTCACTTTACTGTAATTCCTTATTTCGTCATTAGGTACAGTCCGATATGCCTCTGCTGCCCTCCCGGTTAACCTTCTGGCCAAAATAGGTACCCAGTCCTCTGCGTTAATTTTATGCAGTGCACACAGTCTTTCAAAGTCTTGCAGGAAAGCGTCTATATCTTCCTCTGCCTCCACATATGTTTTAAAAGCCTGGTATGGTATTTTAGGCTTACCTTCCTGTGGCACATTAATTGCAGAGCTTTGTTCTGGTGCCTGTGTCCTTAGGATGAATTCTTGTACCTCGGCCATTGTCCTGGTAACAATTTCTGTTGGGGGGTTTTCCCCATAAAAGGATAGCCTGAACTGAACCTGCCTCTGGAATTCCGATCCTTGTGGTGTTCCTCCCGGCTCCCTCTGTGCCGGAACTGAATCGCCCTCCATTCTGTACTCTGCCATGAGTTCTGTAACAAGTACTGCTTTCTTCTTATTGCTGGCTTGTATACCCCTTGCCTCTAGGAGGTCCTTTAGCGTGGAGCGTTTTAGCGCAGAAAAATCAATCTCCATCCGTACTCCATTTACGCTTGTTCCTCTGTGAGTTTGGATCCCAGTGCTGCCAACCAATGTAGCGGAGAGCCGATCTTGCACAGCTATTCTCCACTAGAGATTCCAGTGAGGCTCAGGAACAAGGTGATGTTAAGTCCATAGGCAAGGTTTCCAGCAGGTAAAGTAATACAGCAGTATCCCATCGCAATCCCAATAACTGGACGACACACAGTTTCAGGAGTAGACTGACAAGCTTTATTCCACAGTTCCTTATAAAGCCCTCTCCCATGCAAGGGAGGAGGTTCTAACACTTAAGACATTATCCAATCTCTAAGTAGTAACCTCCCACAGATCTCCTCCCCTCCTCTAGCATCATAATCCCCTTATTGTGTACACAGTTTTCCCCGAGTTTTGGATGTACCCTAAATACTTGGGGTACATCCACAAATCCAACATCCCCAGATAGCTCTATTCTGGGGGACCAATATACTTAAAAATTAGCCCATTCGGATGAATGGTTCGTGAGATATGGGGTTCCAAAGATTTGACCGACCGCATGGGTAAAGTATCCGAAAACAGTTCCATGCATTTTGGCCCTGCGGTCGGTCACAAACAAGGGAATGAAAACAGGCGAATTGCCTGTGTTATAGAGCCTGGAGAGGGTTTGAATGAATTCCCTTGTTTATGGGGCTCTTTCTACCGAACGGCGGGTCATTCGGTAGTTTCCATACGAATTTCTGGAAGTATGGAGGTCTCAGCGGTGTTTGCCTAGTCAAGTGTCCGATTTTAGTTCCAGACACTCGACGGCAAAACACCGCTGTTCGGTAGTTTAAGATGGCCGCCGCCACGTGTTTGTTTCCCGAATGGCGGCCACCCAGAGGACAAAGACCACACTGCACTGATTGCCAATTACCTGTTTGCAACATTGTTGCAAACGGTAATTGGAGGCACACTCATTCCTGGGTGGTCTGGTTGTTCGGTAGTTTCATTCCCTTGTTTTATTTGAATGATTCTACCGAACAACTAGAGGAATACAATTCTTTACATACATTTAACTGTCATTATACCCGGATACCATGCTTTCTATACATGTACATACACATTAAACCAGCCATATGACCAAATACACTTATTCTCATACATGCCCGGTACCAATCCGCTACAAGAACGCTAGATTTACGTTAAAATGGCCAAAATACAATATTCACTCTGAAATTCCCTGCGATTGCTCAAGCTAGCATACAAACATTCTAAAAATGTTTATAATTTTTTCGCAAAGTGAAGTGTTACCCCTGTGAAAAATTTGCCACCACTGGGACTCCCGATGCATAGAAACCCTACAGAGGACCTGTATGTCATAGAAACCCCTCCTGTACAAGTACTTGTACATTCCCAAACACCCCTCTCTTCCTATTGCAAAAAGGAGGGGAAAGTGTGTTTTTCAGTGGTTGGAGCTAAGGTTGTTATTTGAAAGTACAAAGTTATTGTGCAATTATTATATATTTTTTGCAGAAGTGGAGATAAGGTGCATATATTATGTAAAATTATGATTTTTTGCAGAATATACTCTCAGACCCATGCTTGCATGTTAATTGCCTGTGATGTCCCTTTAAGAACCAAAAGTTTAAACAAAAATCTAGCGTCTATTAAAGGCCCTGTTCACGTACTGCTGTAGTGGAAAACCTTTTTTTTTTTTCTGTAGTAGTGCAATTCTGTGATAATATTTTATGTGGTGACATTGTCGTCCTACGGCGAAATTACTTTTAACCCCTTCCCTTTTTTAATGGCAGAGAATTGAAAACCTCAATGCATTTTGAAAGGGGGCCTAGCGCATTGAGAGAGATGCCCATTTCCTGAGGGAAGGGGCTTACTTAATAAATAACTAATTGTAGTGAATTAAAAAAATATTGACAAACGTGTTGATTTGGAAAAACTCTTCAAATCCATTATAACCAAAACGTGGCTTTTTTAACCTCCATTTTGCAATTCAGTTTAGAATCTAATACAGGTCGGTGTTTGTTGAATAAAAAAAACCTTTGTTTCACTCACGCAAAATCCGTAGCTTGTGGGGGGGGGGGGGGGGGGTTCTTCACAATCAGTGTTACCCACAGAATACATTTCTATAATGTGGGACAATACGGAGAGAAGTGGGAAAGTGGGATAATTAACACAATGAAGACTTGCATAATAAAAGTTGTAATTCTCTAAACAAGTGATTTGCAAGACACATCGAGGCTGCTGTTACTGCATTCAAACATGCAATTAAAGGTATTTAACTTGAAGGGGGGAATGACAGGTAACTCTGAGTAAATAGACGCTAATAATATTCCGTGGCTACAAATGAGCTTGAGGACATTGAGCAAACAAAGCAGAAGCTAGTCCATGCGCTCTCAAAGAGTTAACATTATCTAAAAGGAAACATTTGGCTCCAGGGTTTCCAAGCAGGAAAGCAGGAAATAAAGAGAAAAAAAACAGGTCAGATTTTTCTTAAGTAGAGTTTATTCATTAAACTGGCAACTGAAGGGGGAATTGCAATTTCTAGGGCAAAATAGAAGAATTTGGGAATTTCTAAAAATCTGACTTTTATGGCCTAAAAGCTGTGCTTCAACGCAGTTCTTGGTTTGGAAAATAAACCCTACCGGTGTGTTCTTCCTAATAAAGTTTTTAAAATGAAATCACCATATGTTTAAATCGTTACTCCAATCACCATCACCACTTCAGTTCTATTTAAAATTAGCCATCAGCAAGCGCAGCACTGCCAGCGAAGTTTAATCTTTGCAGGTTTAAAAATAGGGGGGGCTAGTAAATAATGTCCAGTAGTAGGGTATTGCAAACCTATTAATATGCTGTGTACAAAGGGTTATAGTAACCCTTTAAATACCAGCAAGTTGAAACAATGAATATGTTGCTTCTTATCTGAGAATGAAAAGAATAGATATCTCCCAACATTAACTGGTATAGAATTAGGTCGGGTGGGCCGGGTACGGTGCGCCTTCAGGGGGGCTGTGACGGAATCCTCTGTTAACTTGGTACTTCGAGAGGACAGCAGGTCAACCTTCTTCCCACCGACTATTGGCCTTGGCCTGGAATGAGGTTCTGTTTTAGGGAGGCAGGTACACGGGAACCATTCGGACTGCTTTCCCACAGGTTTGGGTTTGCAATTGTTGCAAGGTTGGGAAACTTTTTTTTTTTTGGTCAGATTTTTTTTTTAAGGCATGTGAAGACTCTCCATTGCCCTCTGTTGGTGAAACTGGAAAATTAATTGTTTGCATAATCACAGTATGCAAATTAGGATATTGCAAAAACTGACAAGTTGCATCTATATATATATATATATATATATATATATATATGTTTTTCCATTGTTTGTGAAGTTATAATTATGTTATATATCTGAGGCATTATAATGTTGCTTGGTCTTCCCATTATGTATGTTTGTTTATAATTTTATGTTTTTCACCACATCCTTAAGGACAAGTCAGCAAAGGTTAGTCCTTGTTCAAAAATAAGACATAATACGTTCATTCCTTTTGGACCTGTGTGTCCTGGTTGATTTATTCAGATATCCCAATAACAGAGTCTTCAGACCTGAGAGCCACAAGTGGCTTTCTAAAGGCAGTAGCTAATCACATTGTAGGTAGAGGTATTTGCATGGGAGAGAAGGAGCTGACGAGGCAAAGGCAGAGGGGCCAATACCTACATGGAAGGAGAGAGCCCCAGAGGCAAAGGCAGAGGGGCAATAGCTGCATGGAAGGAGAGAGCTCCAGAGGCAAAGGCAGAGGGGCAATAGCTGCATGGAAGGAGAGAGCTCCAGAGGCAAAGGCAGAGGGGCAATAGCTACATGGAAGGAGAGAGCTGCAGCCTGGTCCAGGGTGGAAGAAGTTCCTGACAAACCCCATGTAGTGGAGCTCCAATACCTAGCATAGGTATCTCCGCTATTCCTTCCTCGTAGCTGAAATAAGCAGTATAATAATCCAGGACACTTTCCCCCCCAGCAACTTGACGACAAATACACTGAACAAAATTATAAACAAAACACTTTTGTTTTTGCCCCAATTTTTCATGAGCTGAACTCAAAGATCTAAGACTTTTTCTATGTGCATAAAAGGCTTATTTCTCCCAAATATTGTTCACAAATCTGTCTAAATCTTTGTTAGTGAGCACTTCTCCGAGATAATCCATCCACCTCACAGGTGTGGCATATCAAGATGCTGATTAGACAGCATGATTATTGCAAAGGTGTGCCTTAGGCTGGCCACAATAAAAGGCCACTTTAAAATGTGCAGTTTTGTATTGGATGGGGTCTGAAAACCAGTCAGTATCTGGTGTGACCACCATTTGCCTTACACAGTGCAACACATCTCCTTCGCATAGAGTTGATCAGGTTGTTGATTGTGGCCTCTGGACTGTTGGTCCACTCCTCTTCAATGGCTGTGCGAAGTTGCTGGATATTGGCAGGACCTGGAATACGCTGTTGTATATGCCGATCCAGAGCATCCCAAACATGCTCAATGGGTGACATGTCCGGTGAGTATGCTGGCCATGCAAGAACTGGGATGTTTTCCGCTTCCAGGAATTGTGTACCGATCCTTACAACATGGGGCTGTGCATTATCATGCTGCAACATGAGGTGATGGTCATGGATGAATGGCACAATGATGGGCCTCAGGATCTCGTCATGGTATCTCTGTGCATTCAAAATGCCATCAATAAATGCACCTGTGTTTGTTGTCCATAACATACGCCTGCCCATACCATAACCCCACCGCCACCATGGCCCACTCGATCCACAATGTTGACATCAGCAAGCCGCTGACCCACACGACGTCATACACGCTGTCTTCCATCTGCCCTACACAGTGAAAACCGAGATTCATCCATGAAGAGAACACCTCTCTAAAGTGCCAGACGCCATCAAATGTTAGCATTTGCCCACTCAAGTCGGTTACGACAACAAACTGCAGTCAGGTTGAGACCCCGATGAGGATGACGAGCATGCAGACGAGCTTCTCTGACACGGTTTCTGACAGTTGGTGCAGAAATTCTTTGGTTATGCAAACAGATTTTTGCAGCCGCTGTCCGGGTGGCTGGTCTCAGACGATCTTGGAGGTGAAGATCCAGGATGTGGAGGTCCTGGGCAGGTGTGGTTACACGTGGTCTGCGGTTCTGAGGCCGGTTGGATGTACTGCCAAATTCTCTGAAACACCTTTTGAGACGGCTTATGGTAGAGAAATCAACATTCAATGCATGGACAACAGTTCTGGTGGACATTCCTGCAGTCAGCATGCCATAATACCACCGAATAGCTTGGATCTGAGCACACACTTTGCCAAAATATCACTCAGATCCCTTTATTGGCAAAAAAAAAAAGTGTCAATATGCAAGGTAGAGGCATGAGAGCCTTCTCCCACTGTGTCTCTCATCTGGGGGAGGTGTCAAGGCAAAGGTGCAAATTAATTGTTGCACTATAGAATATTGGCATTTAATGTAATTTGTGTAGTGCATATATGAACTGGCTGCCTGGTAGAGGTAGTATTGTCAATTTTAAAAGGGTGTTAATTTGATTGCATGGGAGGTCAGACCCTACAACCCAAATTCATCTTTGAAGCTGGGACCCTAGCAGAGCCACTCTGGAAGGTGTGAGAAGTCACACATAAGTGGCCTGGAAGTCTGGCTTCAGCACAAACTAACTCTCTCTCATTTGCCATATGTCCTGATTCTCTCCCAGATAAAGAGTCCTTTGATATGATCAAGCCTTGTGTTCCAATATCATATCCAAAAGAGACATTAATACCTATCCACAGATTAATACTCATGCCTCATTATTATCATATTTAGAATGGGACAAGCACAATCTTCCAATCAAGCCTAAACATAATTTGCGAACAAAAGTTGGTTTGGTAAACGAACGAGGGGGGGGGGGGGCTTACGGACAGCCCCACATAGGGAATAAAAGTGTAGTTAGGTCCTCTATTCCGCTACACCCCAGTCAAACTTAGGTGACAGGTTCTGAAGCATTCCAGGTCCCTGATCGTGGCTAGGAAGTGGACTGGGTGGAGGTACTCAGTCAGAGTACAGGAGCTCTGTCATAAAGTCAACTTGCGTCTCTGATGACACCCATAATGCGCCAGCCTGCCAGGATGTGGGTGTACCTAGGAGACAGCATTCCAGACAGTCCAAAAATACAGGACCATGCAGAGAATGCTGCTAAAGTGCTCTCTTCAGGTTTCTAGCACTTCACTGCGCCATTGCGTCTAATGATACGATCACCCTTTGTTACCTGAGGACAGTTCCCTCGTGGCCCCGGCTGCGGGTCACAAGGGAACTAAATCAGGATAGCAAGACAGGATCCTGACGTTGGGACTGTCTTGCCAAAAGCTGGACAGCTTGGACCCTGAGAATATAATATTAACGAGAACAACAAATGTAAAAAAAAATTAACAATTGAAATAAATTACATAAACAACAATTTAGTAGCCCAAAGAGGCTGTCACAATATCACCAGGCCCAACACCCAGAACCTAAGTCACACCTAGATTAGCTAAGGTAGGAAATAGCAACATAGGCTTATTACGGTCTTTAGGGTTGGCTGGACATACCGTTAACAGAGAATAATAATAACCTGAAGAACAGGTCAGAGTGGAGGCAAGGACAAGTCAAGGAATAACGGATGTTAAGAAGAATAAACAAGCCACGCTCAAGGATTACAAAATAGAGAATGATCAATGACGAGCTGAAGTCAGAATACCAGGAGTCCCTATTATATAAGAATGCCCTCTCAGATCACCACAACCACAACAGGACAAAGCAGATAATGCAGGAATGGCTTAAATAGGCTTAGGAATTTTGTAATTGGCCTACGTCATTCCTGTGACACCAAATGATGCATGGGCGATGTTGCAGGATATGCGTGGGTAGGCGTGCATCGTAAAGGACGCAAGGAGTTTTGTGTTCCTAAAATAATTCTAGTTTGGGGCAACGAGTGTCCAAAATGATACCGGAATGGCACACGTAGTGGAAATGCAAGTCAGAATAACACACAGACTTAACAGATCCTGTGCCAGAGGTATACTGTGGTACATAGCCTGTAGTCATGAGCCATGTTGCAGTGCCTAAGATTCTCAGTGAATGTAGTTGCAAGGTGTGCTGACAGGGTGGAATGTTTAAACAAACATATGTTACAGCTAGAAATATTTATCTATAGGTGTCTGTTTTGTTTTCTCTGTTGAAGCCTCACAGATAAAATAAGAAAAATGCATTTCCAAGACTATAAAAAAAAATCCCATTTCACCCATAAATACATGAGAATGAATGCAATTGAACAGCAGTTGGAGAGGGGGAGAGCCTGGCTGTGGAGCTGCGGAATGCTAGGGTGTTGCTAGGAGACGCAACGCTACCTTGTATAGAGAGTGACAAGTGTGGAGTGTCTCAGAAATTCCTCCCTCACCGTACTCCCACCCTCAATCTGCATCCTTGTCACCTCACCTCCCCTCCCCACACCCATTACTGGTTAATAATAAACACCAGGCCTTATTCACTAAACTGGAATTGTTATAACTGTAGAAACTGAAATAGTCAATTCAAACACATAGCTGGCAGATTGCTATTCTAAACCGTAACAACGTCAAAACTGAATGATAAAACTCGGGTTAAAATTGCCGATCTGAAAACATAACTCTTGTCTTGGAATATGAGAACCGAGTCAGAGGCGTCTTTGAATCTGGTTTTTATTCCAATAGACTCTTAGAAATGGGGAGTACCCCTGTGGGATAGTGGGGCGCAGAGAGTTGAGCTATAGACACTATTTGGTAGACATGTGCAATTCGTTTCGGTCCGATTATGTATTTGGACGAATTTCGGACAATTCGGACATTCGGGTACTTCCGAAGTTCCGAAGTGTCGAAGTTCCGAAGTGTCGAAGTTCCGAAGTGTCGAAGTTCCGAAGTGTCGAAGTTCCGAAGTGCCGAAGTGCCGAAGTTCCGAAGTGCCGAAGTTCCGAAGTGTCGAAGTTCCGAAGTGTCGAAGTGCCGAAGTGCCGAAGTTCCGAAGTGCCGAAGTTCCGAAGTGCTGAAGTCCCGAAGTTGCGAAGTGTCGAAGTGCCGAAGTGTCGAAGCACAGTATTGCCTAAGTACTAATAAACTTACCCAGTGAAAGAAGAAGAATGTTACATTGTAAATAATTGTAAATAAAAAGTATACAAACATAGCCAGGATTCAGCTGTAAGCATTTGCAACACTTACAACAATCAAGTAACACAAATTCATATAAAATGTAAGTTACTTGGCCAGTCAATGTAATGACAGGAATGAATAAGTAGATAACTCCCTAATTCCCATGGTATTAGGGAAATATCTACTAAAAGGCTGAAAGACCTAAATTGGTCTTTCAGACAAATTTACTAATGCTAAGTAAAGATTACTTAGTATTAGTAAATTATGCCCCTACTCACTATACCGCGAGTAGGGGCATGTCTATTAAACAGTGAGCAGCCTGTGGCTGCTCACTGTAAAAAATAAATAATTAATAAGTTCCCCCCTTCCGAGCCCCTGGCCCCCACCCCTGAGCAGTGAGTGGGGGCCCTAATGTAAAATAATGGGGGGGGACCTATTGTCCTCCCCCCGGGCCCCCACCCTTGAGCAGTGGGTGGGGGCCCTAAATCAGAATAAGGGGGGGCAACCTAATGTCCTCCCCCCTGGTCCCCACCCCTGAGCGGTTGGTGGGTGCCCTAAATTATAATAAGGGGGGGACATAATGTCCTACCCCCTGGCCCCCACCCCTGAGCGGTGGGTGGGGGCCCTACAGTAACATAAGGCCCCCACCTGGCCCCCACCCCTGAGTGGTGGGTGGGGGCCTAAATACTAGGTACCCCCCTTATTTTACTGTAGGGCCCCAACCCACCGCTCAGGGGTGGGGGCCAGGGGGGAGGACATTAGGTCCCCCCCTTTTCTGATTTAGTGCCCCCACCCGCCGCTCAGGGGTGGGGGCCAGGGGGGAGGACAATACGTCAATTTACGTTAGGGCCCCCACCCGCCGCTCAGGCTGCTCACTGTTTACTAGACATGTCCCTACTCGCGGTATAGCGAGTAGGGGCAAAATGTACTAATACTAAGTAATTTTTACTTAGTAAATTTGGCTGAAAGACCAATTTAGGTCTTTCAGCCTTTTGGTAGATAACTCCATAATACCGTGGGAATTAGGGAGTTATCTACCAAGCGGCTGCAAGAGAAGTCCCGAGGTGCCGAAGTCCCGAAATTCCGAAGTGCCGAAGCTCCGAAGTGCCGAAGTTCCGAAGTCTTGAAGTGCCGAAGTTGCCGAATTTCCGAAGTTGACGAATTTCCGAAATTGCCGAATTTCCGAAGTTGACGAATTTCCGAAATTGCCGAATTTCCGAAGTTGACGAATTTCCGAAGTGTCGAAGTGCCGAAGTTCCGAAGTCTTGAAGTGCTGAATTGCCGAAGTCCCTAATAGCGAAAATCCTGAATTTCGGAATGCCGAACCGAACCGAAAATGTTCCCCATGCACATGCCAACTATTTGGATTCAGATTACCAGCCTCTCCTATTTTTTCATGAGTTTTTGATTTTAGCTCAAAAAGTGCAGATTTCAGTAGAATTCAGCACTTTTATAAATTAACCTTGTTACATCCCCTTTGCTGTCAATCAGACAACAGGTCCTGTTACTACCTGACTGGTTTAACTCAACGGAACTAAATTTAACAGACAGCAATTGCCCAGAGCACCTGCCTTGCACAGACTTCTCATTGAGTTGTATTGGGAATTCTGCGATTGGACAGCCACAGAAAGTCTGGGCGGGGTTAGAAGGGGAGGGCTTGCAAAGGCAGCAGGCAAGAGATCTGCAGTTTTTACAAGTTGTCTTAAGATATACCCCCAATAAGAAAATGCATAAGTAAATGCACGCATGTTTTCATTTTGGGAATATATACTAAACAATGTTTTTTATTTAATTTGTACTTTGGTAGCAGACGGTCGCTTTAAAGAAGGGGCTGTTTTATCTTTCCGCCTTTTTTCCTGAAATCTCTGCCATTCAGTATGTTACTTATCTAGCAGTGATTGTGTAACCAGTGTCTGGCCAGTTTTATGCTACAGCAATTAATGATCATTCCACAATAACATTAAAATAGGGACACATAACTTTCATAAATGTTTGAACCAATGGATTATTTTGAACTGAAAATCCAGCTGCCAAATTTAGACCATAGTAGCTGGTTGGAAAAAAATAACCAATTTTCTATTCACAATTTTGTTTTCAATTCACCACAGTTTAATGATAAACCTTTTTGTCATATTTGAATCCTTTCAGGAATGGGTTTAGGCACCAATTTCATATTGGGACAGTCCTAGAATATTATGATCATATCAAACACAGTTATTCACTAAACTGTAAAAAAGTGAAATTCACGTTTTAGGTCAATTTAACCAAATTGTAAACTTTCTACAAGTCAGCTATGCTTTAAGGAAGGATATTTTCACCTAATATTTAAGAGAACTTGCACAATCCTAATATAAACTACTGTGCTTCCACAGTAACAAAATGCCCATTGACAACTGTTTGTTTTTTAATGTGCCCACCCAACTGTCTGCCAAGCAAGCATTGACAGATGAAGGAGGGACAACCGGCAAGTCCCTTTCTAACTTCTCAATATGGGCGGATGGAATACCGAAACCTATAATCAACTACAGATCCATTTTAAAGGACAACTGTCACCTCAACACTATTTATTTTATATAATAAGCCTTTCATCAAGATTTGAAAGGAAAAATTGTCATTTTAAACGAAGTGTATGTAAAAAAAAAATATATATATATATACTGTATGAGAAAAACCCATCCCTAAGTTTAGTATATGACAGTATCCTTCAGCCATATAGCATACCGGGAAATTTCCCAGTGGGCCGTCGGCACCTGGGGCCGGGCAGAGAGCTGGGTGTGCTGGCGGCCGCTGGGGGAGCTGTACTGGCGGCCACAGGGGGAGCTGTGATGGCGGCCGCACGGGGAGCTGTGCTGTCTCTGCTCCCCCGCCCTCGCGCACTAATTAATGAGACCGGGGCCGGAATATGACATCATATTCCGGCCCCGGTCTCATTACGCTGCGCGCTGGGGAGCAGAGACACCACAGCTTCCCCTGTGGCCGCCATCACAGCTCCCCCTGCAGCTGCCAGCACAGCTCCCCCAGCAGCCGCCAGCACACCCAGCTGTCTGCCCTGCACGACCCCCTGGCCGGTCGCCCACAGGTAATATGTGTCATTCTGTCAGTGTGTGTGTGTGTGTGTGTGTGTGTCTGTCTGTGTGTCTGTTGTCTGTCATGGTGTGTCTGTCTGTGTCATGATGTATGTGTCTGTGTCAGGTGTGTGTCTGCCAAGGTTTGTGTGTCTCTGTGTCATGGTGTGTGTGTGTCTATGTCATGGTGTGTGTGTCTGTGTCATGGTCTGTCTGTGTCATGGTGTGTGTGTGTCTATCAAGGTGTGTGTGTCTGTCATGGTATATGTGTTTGTCTGTGTCTGTCATGGGTTGTGTGTGTGTGTCTGTGTGTGTCTGTGTGTGTTTTAAAATAGTGTTTTTACTCACCTTTTTTTTTTCCCCATGCGGTGCTGGTCTCCCCTCGACTGGCCCTGCCTCTATGGCTGAGATCATCAAGGTTGTTGATCTCAGCCAATCCAATGTTCAGCCATAGGATTGGCTGCAAAACGCTACACCAATCAGCATCTCCTCATAGAGATGCATTGAATCAATGTATCTCTATGGGGAACGTTCAGCGCCTCCAGAGCCTGGAGGCACTGAATGTAGATGCTGCACACTATGCAGCACTGACACAGGAAGCACCTCTATTGACTGTCTGATTGAAAAAGTCAATGTTTACATTGAAAAGTCTGCAGGGACAGGCTATAGACACCAGAACCACTACATTAAGCTGTGTGTGTGTGTCTGCTAGTGAGTGGGCTTGTGTTTTTATGTCAATGAGCTGATGTATATCAGTGAGATTGTTTGTCTATGAGGCTGTGTACCAATGAGCTTATGTGTGTCAGTCAGATTGTCTGTGTCTGCATGTGAGTATGCTTACTGTATAATTAAATGTTTTTCTCTTAAAAGGACCAATATTTTATATTAGAAAAAGCAATATATATTACTCAATCATCTGGGGTGGCAAGACATAGCCTTACATATTACATGCGACAATATATGGCGCAATGACTTATGGGGCTGGCAGAGATTTCTTTTCCAGGGCTTCTTTGTATCCCCAGTCCGGCCCTGGGTCAGACAGTGCTTGAAAACCGAGTTAGTCTCTATGGTCTTCCTGGCTTTACTCCCTGTACAGAAACAGGGAAGACCATAGAGACTTTTCAAGCAGTGTCTGACCGAAGGTGTTTGTATATGGCTGCAGGATCATGTCATATATTACGGGCAGGGATAGGATTTTTTTCTATTTTTTTTTAATTTTTTGTTTTTTTTTACATACAGGTATACTTCATTTAACAAAGAATCTATTTCCTTTCAAAATTTGATGAAAGGATCTTTATATTAAAAAATAGTGTTGAGGTGACGGTTGTCCTTTAACCTCCTGTGACAATAAACCTGAAGCCATTCCTTCTACGGCAGGTGAAATTTGATGTTAGCAATTACGACTTGTTCTAACTGGAGTACTTAGAAAACAGATCACTCATCCCATTTACACTTTACAACTACTGTCCAGCTATCTTTGAACTATAGCTCACATAGTCCTCTGCCCGGTTAAGATCTAATTTTTCAAGCCCCTTTAAGTCATCTCTTCACTATTTTCTCTTTGAATGGACTGCAGATTCAGGCACATGCGATCTCACTTTGCAACAGCAGTAAAGAGTGTATTCCCTGTCATCTTATCACAATGACACAAGTCTATTAGCATGAGTTGTCATGACTACTAAGCACATGGTTATCTATGCAAGGAAACAAATACGTAGTGTTTTCAAAGTAACCTTCACTTCCGTCTCACAGACCTGTCACAATACCTACATAATATCACAGTCAATTAACATAGCACCTACAGGCCCATCTAGATCTGCTTACAAAAATCATGATTTCTGCATCTTCCACGCTGTTTTATTTCCGTTTCGGCGGTATAAAGAACTCTCTGCGCCATATTTAGTGACCGTGATTTAATCACGTCATTTACGTGCGATTCAGATACAATTTCAATGTCCATGAAAATTAAGTGCCTTTTTTTTTTTTTTTTTTTTTTTTTTTTACAATAGAATGTAAGAAATGCATGTGGGTTTTTGTTTTGAACACATTGAGAGGGTTTTGCTCACAATATCCATGACTTATAAGTGAGAAAATACTTAATTTGTAATCCATGCTTTTTGCTACCTGATCAAAACTCTCCTGAAAAAGGAACAAAATCTCTTGAAACCGTATGTCGACTTAATGCTGAGAGGCAATACAGAGAACATTCCCTGGTAGTATGTAGAATTCATGTGCTGTCGGTTGAAAAATCTGTAAAGTAACAAAAATTAAATCAGGGTCACCTGGGTGATCTGCTTGAAATCAGCCACTGTTGAGTACTGTGTAGTGTAAAATCCCGCGGCTTATTCACGAATCAGTGAGGGAATAGCTCTGATATGGCAAAGGAATTTCTAAAGCTATGGTATATTAGCTGAATTGGAGGAAAAACTCTAACTCAATTGTAGCAAGTGGAAAATCAAATTATAAAATTAGAGGGTGATCTGATGTGAATTTGTTTGACAACAGAATGCAAAACTATACATAGTTTCGATTCCTACAAAGACAACACGATGAGGCATTTTACGTTAATGAACAGATGTTCTTTCTCTCTCTCTCTCTCTCTCTCTCTTTCTCTCTCTCTCTCTCTTTTCCTTGGCTGTCTCTCTATTTATTTATATTCTATGATAATGCTTATATCTTTGTCTTGGATTATAGACTTAGGGTCACTTATCGTCATGTACTGTGATCTGATTTGTATTTTTCAGAAAAAATCATTAAAAAAATTACGTAAAAAATTGCCCAAACTAGCCACGCTTTGACTTCAGTTGCATTATAGAACTTCTCCAGATCTCCTATTGCTGTCTACATTTTGCCTAAACATGTTTCGCAGTTGCAGTTCACTCTTCTTTGCCATTTAGTCTATAAATCCCTTTTTTATCAGCTCGATTGTTTTGGTATATATATTTTTCAATACCCTTATCATTTCCCTCCAAGCCCCTGTTTAATCCTTTCAATATATGTCAGGTTATAATGAAGCTTTGTTATATTCTGTCATGGCCTCCTCAGTCCTGCGTTGAAGGTTCTCCCCCTCTGGGAATGGGTTACAACCAAAGTTCGCCATTTGAAGCAAGTACTGCATGTCTCAATGCTTGCTTGCACATTCTACCAACCAAGCAGAATTCTTTCACTTTCACAAGTTTAATCTTGGGAAATCTTCACAAATCCTCCGTGTATCAGTCTCAATGCATAAGAATAAAAGCCGGTTCTTGTTTTGGCTTTTCTGTTCCTTCCTCAGTTACTGTTATTTGTAGTTCTGATAAGAAATGCAAAAAAAAAAAAAAAAATAGTCTGCACAAACTCAAGTCTCTCGGGTGCCTATTAACAGAAGCAGTCTTGATAATGTGATCCTGATATCTTTTGCTGTTTTTTGGTATCAAGTCTCAGCTCAGGATGGAGCTAAAGGCCTCTAAGAAAGCACATGAAAGAACACAACCTACGAGACGCCATTTATCAACAAAATATGCACCTTAAAACTCGCAGCCTCTGAGCGTCAATCAGTCAGGATGGAACATTAAGTGACTAAATTCGGATTTAAATTTGTTTCAACATCTGCTTTTTCAAGTGCGCCTGAAGGTACAGCTTTATCTAGATCCAGGGCTTAATTTAAATGTTTTATGTTGTGCGCTGCACATTTTATTTTAATATATTGTTCACGGTAGGTTTGTTATAGGTTAGAGGGCTTTTAATGACAGGTATATTACTTTCCCAGCTACCAATAGGGGCTGAAATACAAAAGCTAATATACTAAGAAAGAGCCCGTGTCGGAGAGGAATCGGACGTGTGTGATTGTTGTGAAAGCAATTCAAAGTTCAGGGCAGGGCAAGTGCAATTGTAATATGAGCTTGGAAGGTGTTAGGGCAATCAGCAGGGAAGGAGAGCCCAATAAACTGATTGGGAGAAACTAAGAGCTGGAACAATACACAACAGCTTCCAAATAGTGTGTTCTTCACAGTCAAATGTCATACGGTCACGTGAGCTGTGTGCTTCAGCAAAGCAACAGCAAAAATAATAGCCATCCAGCCATTCATCCAATTGTCCATTAGTTCTTCCATAAATCAGTCCATCTGTTGATCCATCTGTCCGTCCATCAATCTGTCTGTCAGTCCATCCATCCGCAGCTACCTGACTATCCTTCCATACTTCATTTTATCCTATCTGTCTGTGTATGCTGTATCACATCTACTTGCTGGTGGTTGCCTATATGCCTATCCATCACCAGTTAGAATGTAACTGTTAAGGCAGCTCCCGGTCTATGTCATATGTTCAGCACTCTCCATACATACATACATAGTAATATTTCCATCACTGAAAGGTCTTAAACCTGACCCACTCACAGGCCAACAGCTCATTCCGTTTGATTAATGTGGGTCATTGAGATTGGACATTGTAACCTGTTGGTTCTACGTTATATTGCACATGTAGGCGTAGGAGAGATGTATGTGTGTTGCCAAGACACTGATACCGAGTTACCTTTTGGACCAGTAAATATTGACCCATATGTTCTCTTGGCTTTTATTAGTGAAAATTCCTAAAAGGAAAAATCTTATACATATTCTCCTCGATGCTCTTATGAGAAGAGATTACGGGGAGCAGGGACACAGCACTAAGTTTAGGGTTCTGAGAAATATGTTAAATTGCTGCCGTCCATTGGACATTAATGATGCAGTGTGACTGGCTGCAACAGCCCAGCCAATCTCACCAGCTTCCAATTATACCACATTGGTGTAAATCAAGCATGAAACCTTCAAACATTCTGCAACTCAACTATAGTCACAGCTTGGCTGCTCTAGCCTTGATTTTGCCGTTCGGATTTATTTGCTAAAATTCTAAGTTTAACCCTTAATCCTTCTGTCCATTGTAGTGTCCTGATTGGCATAATGACTGACTTAGCTATGACGATCCCTTGTTCTGTTCCAGATGTTATTCTTTGCAAATGCTTGTATATGTTATATGTGTTTTAAAGCATCATTTCATATTTTACATTGCTCTTTATTGTTTTCCTCCAGGAACTTTTCTCATTGCTTAAACATTTTGGATGGAATTCGGCCATGGTCTTCTTCTTGTGGTCAAGCTCCATGCTAGGCCACCATTACCGGCCACAAGGCTTTGAGGAGCAGAGGGAGGTGAGGGCAACCTATGTACAGCCAAAATGCTTGTCCGCGCTGGGTTCCTGAGGGCTTTATATATAACATTTTTTAATTTTTATGAGTTAGTAGCCAGGGGAACAGTTAGATGGCAAAGAGGACCTTTGGCCTACGGGTTCATTTTGTGTCCTGCTCCTCATATATTGACTTAAGTCAATCGAAAAATCCTGCCATGTGTCCAAACCTACACCCTAACCTGTTCTATCAGTCACATCATAACACTTCATAAGGCAAAAGTAGTTAACGTGGAGAATTTTTCTAGTTCAGCTAATTTGGCCTTAAATTTGAAATTCCTAACAGTTTTCACTTTAGTGAAAAACAGTCCAAATCTTTAATTTTAATAATTTCAGAATATTATATAAACTTTATTTCTAAATACCACATCTTCTGTATTAACTGCATGCTATATTAACCCTCAATCCACTGCATTAACCCCGTACGTACGCATTAAACCTGCACCCACTGCATTAAAACCCAGCAATGCCCCCACACTGCACTGTATAATTAACTCAAAATATGGTGCATTAAAGAGGCACTGTAACAAATAATGTTACTGTGGGCGTTAATTCTCTCTCAGTATTTCAAGGAGCTCAAAGCTATCAGTGAAATGGTTACAAAATGAATTGGGTCTGGGGAGGGGGAGGGGGGTTTCAGCCCCCATTGATGCCCCTGTGTTATGTTTCCAGAATTATAAATACAGAATTTCCTTTGTGGGATACTTTTATCCTTACCCTGATCTGCTATAGACATAACCTGCCATTTATTCCTAAGAAATTTCGACACTCAGGAGACATGAACAAGCACTACATAGATAACTGGAAACAAACAGGCTAGGTCAACAAACCCAGCAGATTTATTAGAATAATGATACAATAGGGATCAGTAAACTATGCAGAGAGGATCGTCGCAAACACAAAGGATCGATCTGTATAAACAAAGCAGCAGATTAGTGTAAACATGCACAATGTTACAATAAATGTATCCATAAAAATAAACTGGACGGATCAATGCTCTCTGAACGTCCAGGATCTTGCTATAAAGTCTGTCCCTCAATATATCTGTAAAAATCCATCGAACGGATCAGTTATCTAGAGATGTACGGTATCTTGCCTTAAAACAGAATGCTCAACATACCATGAGTGAGAAAAAAAAAAAACTTGATTTTGGGAGAATTCACATATCTGATACGTTTTACGAGAGGACCTGGTAGAGCAGATATCCTTCTAAAATACTAGACCGATTCTGGGGTCGTTGAGGAACACTCATGTTTTTTTACCAAATAGAATACTGTATTTAGAATTTAAATGAAGACATGTTCTGTTTTTACTCCTGCAAACAGTAAGTATTCAGTGCTCAGAAAACCATCCTTTTTATCTATGTATTTGTTTCCCTCAAGCAAAAGTAGCATATAATGTTTATAGGGAGTGTAATAGCAGTACTTACATTGTTTTATTGACATGGAATTAGTCTATGTGGGGACTAATCATTTCTTTAAATAGCTACATTCTGCCACTCTCTTAATGAAAGCGCCTTGCAAACACTATGGTTAACGGGCGAGCGAGCTCTAATAAATCCACGAGTCCTTGGATAATTCTGAGATATAGGTAGAGTCAAGAAATCCACAACGATCAGCTCTCAAGACAACTCGGCTAACTCGTGATGTCACAGTCTTTTAGTAAATATAGCATGTGTCGGAAGGAGGTCGTTTTGCAAGTTCCTAGCTGCTCTGCTCCTACACCACAAAGAATTATTCATTTATACATTAGGATTTCCGCCTTCACAGCATTTATTAGACGTTTGACCAACCCGCCTTGTATTTTTCTCTTAACATATCACCATGGTTATGTAATGAATGAATGCACACTGCGGTAACTCTAAGCAGTCTGCCAGGGGGTTAATGAAGACTATCTGTCAGGGATTATACGAGGAGGCGGCTATCTGTGTTCCTAGACATTATTTGTAGTTATTCATGTACAGGTTACTGCCGGCTCACAAACTCCCTACATTATTAAGACACTATAGGCACCCAGACCACTTTAGCTCATTGAAGTGGTCTAGGTGCGCTATCCCAGGTCCCTTAACCCTACAATGGCAATTATTGCAGTTTTACCCAGGAGCGTATTATACCATTTATAATGTAAGATGGTTTTATTTTTGTTTTACTTTGCCAAGTTTGCTTACCCCCTTCCATTGCCATACTCGGCTCCAGCGTTTAGTATTTTGTATGTCACCCAACATCACCAGCACTGCATTAAAATTAAAGAAAAAAAGTTGTTTTGACTATAGTTAAATTAGAGAATGTTTCCAACTCAGCAATTCTGTCCAAAATGGAATTATTTTTGTTTTCATTTATATAATTAGCTTTGATACTTGGGGAGGTGATGGACACGGTTAGCAACTTATGTTACCATGCAATTATACTGCAAAGTTCCCGTAAATCGTGTGAAAAATGCCCACAACTTGTTAATTTTGTAGCTGTGGGCAGAGGTGTATTTGGGTTTTGTGCTGCCTTGGGCATGACTAAACTAGGACACCGCTAATCTAAATCTTCCCACCCCTTCCTGTAAAGGCCACACCTCTTCCTGCAGCTCCACCCACACCCGCTTCACCGCCCACAAAAAAAAGACGCAAACAGGCTTCATTGGCTGCTAGAGGTGCGGCCTTGCTGGTGGGGAGTGTCATGGATGGACTCTTATTTAATATTACGGGGGAGTCTGAGCGGGCATTTAGAGGTGACGTTTTTTGCCACCCCCTCTTAGAAAGTGCCACCCGAGCCAAATGCCTACTTATCCTCGTGATAGATACAGTGCTGGCGGTGGGTGTAAAGGGCTTAAATATTATTTGGAATGGGATTAGATTTGGGGTAGGGGGTACAGCTAGGGTAAGGGATATTTTCCAGGTTAAGGAGTTTTGGTTATGGTAGGGGGTTGGGCTTAGGGAGTACAGTTAGGATAATGGATTAGAATTTAAATAATTTGGTCAGATTATGGTAAGGCGGTAAATGTAGTAGACATGAGGTTATATTAAATGTAAAGATATTAATCTTTTCCATTTTTTTTTTTCGGTGATGGCAAATGGTTTGTGAATTCTGCCTATAGCTTTCCTTTTGTTAAACACTTCCCCTTGCATTTTTTTTTTTTTTAGAACATGATCCACTTTCTAGACGACTCTGAGCTCAGGAAAGGGGAGCAGACTTGATCTCACGCTTCCCTCCTGGCAATGTAACTGTCGTCAGTAGAAGCTGGTACCCAGCATCAGTGATTTCAATAGCATTGCACCTGTTCGAGATACAGTAACAGTGTGACCCTCATTACTGTTAGTCATCTGATACATGGCATCACTAACAGCAATTATTTTGCACCTGCTACAGTACATGTGTTGTAGTGGCGTGGTACTGACTTGATGCTGTGCGAGAGGCATTTAGCACTTCCAAGGTGGGTAGATAAGTCACCCTTGTTTGTCTGCATACGTTTGTCATTTTAATGAATTTCTGTGTTTTGATAAAAGTCCACAATATGGACGTAAAATCTTTAAAAAAAAAAAAAGTTAATGACTATACGTGAATTCTTTTTTTGAAGGTATAAATACAGGCTCATTATATCTTAATTTGTAATGGAATTATCCCCCATACATGAAAATTATACTAATTTGCTATTTTATAAGGGTGCTGTTGGACCAATAAATGCACCATGTATATATATATAAAACATGTCAGTTGTAGCCAACAAATAATATAAGCGTGAGATTGTCACCGCCTGAAATCTGTTTCCTGCTGAGCGTCCTTGAAACCCTTGATGTATTTGAAAGTTTTTGCCCACAGCCCCCTTCCTGCCATCCTTTCTCTATGATAGAAATATTGAGGTATTTTAGTCTTTTTCTGAAATGTTTTGTTAGGTAGACATATTTTTTTTTTCTGCCACTAGTAATGTATCTCTTCGTATATAACCTAGCAACCCGTTGGATTCTCGTTGTTCTGCTGCATCGTGTGCTTACCATCACATTCTGTGAAATAATATACCCCCGGGGCTATTTATTATGATGCTTTGTCACTAGATTACCATTAATTAATTTAACATTCTTCCTTTTGGTTGAGTTCATTGCTTTATTTGCCCATCCTTGACAGCTAGTCTTGGGTTGTCGGATTTCATACTGAATGACAGGATATAGTGGGTAATTTTCATAAAACTGTCGCCAATAGAAAAGCGGGACAACGTTCTAAGATGGACCAATCACCACACTAATTTCATGAAAACCAATGTTACTGTGCCACTTTTAGAACTTTACGTAACTTTCTCTTGGCAGCCCTCTAACCTTTTTGTGATACATTTATATCGATATCCAGTTCTCCTCCCTCTTACCTGTAAAACAGAATCATCAAAAGTACAACATAAATGTTTGTTTGATTAAACAACGCAGCCTACATTTGTCTGTTTAATTGGTTGTTCTTCCACGACACAAAATGACTAAGGTCCAAACATATTGGGTCCAATATAAGTAAGACTGGGTTCCGTGCTTTCTCGATTAGATGAGAAAGTCTACTACCATCTGCTGTTCTTAGTATATGTGCTTATGATGGAGCACAAGGACATCTGCTGAAGGTCAGCTGCTATGGCAACCATTCCTTTTTTTGAATCAGGGTAACAAGCCTTGGAGATTGCTTATCAAACCTAGTCCTGTGAGAACCATATGCTTTCTATATCACATTTTAGAGCTGAGAGTTCAGGTTCAGCATATATGGCTGCAGTTTTCATCCATAGCCTTTCCCAGAACAGCTTTATGTATGCACGAAAATATCAGGATTGCATGAAACATGAAATGAATTGCTTGCCCTTTCGGGTCTTTGCGTTGCTAGGAACTTTAAGTCAACTGCTCCTTAGGCAATCAAAAAACCATCAATAGTTAGGTTGGTTTTTGATACTCTTGTCTTCACCAATTCGGCGTGGTGGTCTGTGACAGAGTTGGTCAAAATGTAGATCTCCAGCGACAGAAGAACCAAGTCCTGAGATGGGGATTTGTAGTTCTGAATAGCTGGAGATCTTCTTTTGGCCACTCTAAGACTGCGAATCTTATGAAATTACTACATTACTCATGAATGGACCAACAATCTTTCAACATTAAAGTGATCCTTGCAGGAGGTACGATAGGAAAAAGAAATATCCCTCTATAATGAAAGAGAATGCCTGTCAAATAATATGTACTGGACCAGGCAATACTATAATCGTGTTAAGAGTCATTTTTGTTCTGGAAATTCTAAACAGATTCAAAAATATGTGATGAATGTTCATTGTTAACCATTTAACACTATTTAGGATTCTATGTAGAAGTTGGCCTAAATAACCTTTTTCTTTAACCCCTTAAGGACCAAACTTCTGGAATAAAAGGGAATCATGACATGTCACACATGTCATGTGTCCTTAAGGGGTTAAAGCTCTAGAAGACAAAAATAACTTTATATGAAAGTTTCAACCCTCATAACCAATGAAAGCATTCACATTCTGAGGGTTTAGTTGCACACCTATTGCTTAAAGGGACACCATAGTTTTAGGGGAAAGTATTGGACTGGCTGAGCTCTTCAAGATTGGCCACGGAGGTGGGGCCAGCAAAGATAAGTAAAATGCCTTTTATTTCTACTCTGAATAGGTAGGCCAACTAACTATAGTGTTCCTTTAAGAATATAAAAGAATCCACAACAGAATAAATGGCGCAGGAAATTTGCCCACTTAAAAAAAACACAGGGTCAAATCCTGAAATTCCTGGATTTATAGAATGTAGGAACATAAAAATTATTTTATGAACATGTCAAGAGTAGTATAGTCCACCAGTGGTGGCTGGTGAAGATTAAAGTTGGTGGGTCACTTGGATCTGCCCCCTGATTTGTTGGGCTCTGCCCAGTAAAATCCACATACTGAACTCCTGACAAAAATGAGGACACCATGCCCTGATCAACACCATAACATTATAGATTCGTAAACTTTGGAAACCCGCGACTATTTCAAAGAGGTCAAATTCCATCCCCTGATGCTGTTACCCAATGATTATACTCAGGTGTATCTTTTAGGGCTTGCAAGATCTGACGGCCCTATGTAAAGCCAAGGGATGATGTCAGAAATAATTTAGAGTGGACCTAGCATGTCTAGAGGTCTATACCCATATATGGGGCATTTTTCGAAATAGCCCAAAATCTTGACATGATTATTTGCCCAGTCTTTTATCAGCATCTCTAGCCATCCACAATATGGTATTCTTAAGAAATATATATAAATTTATTTTAGTTTGCTGAAAAAGGTATAAATAATAAAAAAAAAAAACTCCAGGCACTATAACTACTACGGCTTGCTGTAGTGGTTATGGTGCAAGTATTGCCCCGGCTACGCCCCAATTTAAGTAGTAAAACCATTTTTACTGCTTCCTGACTTTACTACTAATGCTGTAGAGCAGGAACTTTCGTCATTCTCCTGCGCTAAGCCCTGCTAAACATATCTGTTTTTGTTTTTTATTTTGGCGTGCCTATCTATTTGTGAGTTTTTTATTTGGTCTTTTGGCACAATTTTATTGTAATAAAACAACGTATCACAATTTATGAGAGAAGATTATTTCCTCCCAAAAAATTTACGTTGGTGTTTTAATTATTTAATTTTTCGCGCAAGGTTTGGTTGTTGTTTTTTTTTTCCTATGGGCTACTTAATTTTTGTTTTTTGTAAAATTTTTGGAGAGATTTGTAGCAATTGGGTGCAAATTCATATGGAATTAATATATCAGGAACTGCCCAAAAATTCCATTCCAAAAATAAATAAATGATTAAATGGAGCAGTTTTCGACCTCCTGCCTAGACCCCATTATTTACGTATCCTAGTGCTCAGATAAACTGGTAAGAAGAATTTGGGTACATTAAACCATCACCTTCCCTGCACATGAGGGATAAGGGATCATTCCACCGATGTCTCTCTGTTGAACATGGGCTCCTGGCAAAACTCTTTAACTTTCTTTCTTTTTATTTTTTTTTACCTCTTTTATTTCCCACATGTTCCTGCATTTAACAGATGTTGATTCTAACTTTAACCCCTTAATGACACAACTTCTGGAATAAAAGGGAATCATGACGGAATATATCCGTCGTCTGTCCTTAAGGGGTTAATATATTACATTTTGTTTACCCTTAAAAAACAACAACCCACTGTTAATTGAACCTATTAGGCTAACGATTAAATGCTTCCTTCCATTAAAAAAATAAAATAAATTGTTCATATGTTATCCATCAAATAAAATCTAATTTTCAAATTGCCACAGAGGTATCATTTAAGGGTTAAGCTTACGAATTCAGTTTCCCGTTTCTCTGAGCTTACTATAAATACATGTGTAAGATTAGCCAGAAGCTGATAGAAAAAAAATAGGGATTGAGAGTCAGCGTAGGAATACTAATGAATAAATTCGGGGACTTTTAACAATAGATATCCAGTCTCACTTCGTTACATTTCTATCTCGTCTCCGTGACCCAAACGAAAGCCGGGTTTCAAACTGATTGTATTTGTTATTTTTTGTTTCATTTTGCTGTTAAATAATTGTTGGTGACATATTTGCGGGGAAAAGACCTGTTTTTGCATTCCTTTTACGGTTGAAATTTCAAATTGATTTGCTTGTCTCACACAGTCTTAAACTCTCAATTCAGCTAATGAGGCTTGGCTACAGCCCATTTTGGGAGCACCATTATCCCTTTCCGCAGAAAAGATTCTGACTCTCGTCTTTCTTGTTTTTTTTTTTTTATTTTTTTTTTCTTCTTTTCCAAGAGAACAATCAAGAAAAAAAAAGTTTTCTCTATAGAATTCTCTTGATTTGCATCAATTTTTACCAAGGTCAAATTGGCAGCTTCAAAGGAAGAGAAATTCTTAGCCTGTTAGAGGAAAGGCACTGCCGACGAAGAGAATAGTTTAACTAAATGGTAGTTTGGTGGGAATTGAATAAAAGGAATACAGAATTAGATACAGCCTGTATACCCGAGTCACCATATGTAATGTAACCGGATCATTCCCAAAAATATTAAACATAATAAACAAACAGCCAGACTGTACTGAGACGCCAGCTTGTTATTCGCTAAAGTGTGAATTGTCAGAATTTTAAATATCAGGCCAAAAAGACCAACTTGAATTGAAAGGCGGTGCCAGGTTTAAGGAGGGGGTTGTTAGGCAGTCCCATGGCGGGTATAAAAAGGGTATTAAGGCAGCGGCAGGATTATGTATTCCTAATGCTATAGTGCCCTCCTCCTCCTCCCTATTTAGATTCAGGGCCCCCTAAATTAAGTTCTAAAAAGCACTCTTAGTGCTGCGCAAACTGTGACGGTGTCCCACAAGCATCACTTCCTTGGCCTCTTCGCCAATCCAATGCTTCTCGTAGAGTTTATAGAGAATGCTTCTCAACAGTCAAGTGCTTCTCAAATGCTTCTCATAGGGAAGAATTACATCTAGTGTTAACCTATGATCTGCGTCTGATGACGTTAGATGTCACATAATCGAGTCAAAGTCGATCGTTGCAGCGAAAGCACCCTCTAGTGGCTGTCAGAAAGATGCACACATTGCTGTATCTACTAAAATAAAACGACAGGAGCACTGCACCCGGACCATGTTATTCAGATGTTCTATTCTTCACCCTCTGTCCCGTGGGTGGCAATAGGGCAAAGCCAGGCAGGGTTTAAGGAAATGGCAATAAAATAGAGCAAGGGGCAATTTTAAGGTGAGCATAATAAGGCAGTGTCAGGGGCAGATTTAAAGAGGGTTATTAAGGCAATGCCAGGTTTAAGGAGGGGTAATAAGTAAGTATCAGGTTAAAATAGGGAGTAATAAGTCAATGCCAAGTCTAAGGATGGGAAATAACACCGTGCCAGGTTTAAAAAGGGGGCTAATAAGTGTCAGGTTTAAGGAGAGGTGATAATGCAGTGCCAGGTTTAAGGAGGGGGTACTGCACACTAGATAAGGCAGTGCCAGGTTTAAGAACGGGGTAATAAGTCAGTGCCAGGTGTAAGGAGGGGGTAATAGGGCAGTGCCAGGTTTAAGGAGGAGGTAATAAGACAGTGCCAGGTTTAAGAATATGGTGACAACTCAGTGCCTGGTTTAAGGAGGAGGCAAAGAGACAGTGCCAGATTTGAGGAGGGGGCAATAAGGCAGTTCCAGGTTTAAGGAGGGGGTAATAGGGCAGTGCCAGATTTAAGGACAGGGTAATAAGGCAGTGCCAGGTTTAAGGAGGAGGCAAAGAGGCAGTGCCAGATTTGAGAAGGGGACAATAAGGCAGTTCCAGGTTTAAAGAGGGGGTAATAAGGCAGTGCCAGGTTTAAGGAGGGGGCAATAATGCAGTGTCAGATTTAAGAAGGGGGTAATGAGGCAGTTCCAGGTTTAAGGAGGGGGCAATAAGGCAGTGCCAGATTTGAGAAGGGGGTAATAAGGAAGTGCAGGTTTAAGAATTTGGTAATAACTCTGTGCCAGGTTTAAAGAGGGGGCAATAAGGCAGTGCCAGGTTTAAGGAGGAGGCAAAGAGGCAGTGCCAGATTTGAGGAGGGGGCAATAAGGCAGTTCCAGGTTTAAGTAGGGGGTAATAAGGAAGTGCCAGGTTTAAGGAGGGGGCAATAAGGCAGTGCCAGATTTACAGAGGGGGTAATAAGGCAGTGCCAGGTTTAAGGAGGGGGCAATGAGGCAGAGCCAGGTTTAAGGAGGCGGCAAAGAGGCAGTGCCAGATTCGAGGAGGGGGCAATAAGGCAGTTCCTGGTTTAAGGAGGGGGTAATAAGGAAGTGCAAGGTTTAAGGAGGGAGGGGGTAATAAGGCAGTGCCAGATTTAAGGAGAGGATAATAAGGCAGTTCCTGGTTTAAGGAGGAGGTAATAAGGCAGTGCCAGGTTTAAGGAGGGGGCAATGAGGCAGAGCCAGGTTTAAGGAGGGGCAAAGAGGCAGTGCCAGATTTGAGGAGGGGGCAATAAGGCACTTCCTGGTTTAAGGAGGGGGTAATAAGGAAGTGCCAGGTTTAAGGAGGGGGCAATAGGGAAGTGCCAGATTTAAGGAGGGGGTAATAAGGCATTGCCAGATTTAAGAATAGGGCAATAAGGCAGTGCCAGATTTAAGGAGGGGGCAATAAGGCAGTGCCAGGTTTAAGGAGGGGGGTAATAAGGCAGTGCCAGATTTAAAGAGGGGGTAATAAGGCAGTGCCAGATTTAAGGAGGGGGCAATAGGGCAGTGCCAGATTTAAGGAGGGGGTAATAAGGCAGTGCCAGATTTAAGGAGGGGGCAATAAGGCAGTGCCTGGCTGTACTGTTCACAGAGTTCATTTCTAAGTAGGACACCTTGAGATTTAGTGGTGAGGCGCTGAGCATGGCGCTTTGTTGGTATAGCATTTCTGATTTGATCCTACACACAGGAGGGGGGGACAGCGGAGATCTCTTCATTAGAGACATAAAAGAGATTTCACGGGGCTGAGATATCTCCCAGCAGCAGGAAGAGAATGTGTTCATTGAGAATGAATTTGCATCATGCTGGGCAGCCCCCGGCACAGAGGCTATCACTCTCCTCTGATGTATTCAAACCAGATGCAATCCCACAGGACATCCCTGTGACATCACGTGACATTGTGTGACACGGCGGGGACATCGCCTGGAGGGCTCTGCTTTAACAGACACCTATCAGCACGTTTCCAGAGCCAGCAAGCCATCTATCTGTGCTGCTCTGCACATAGATGCAATGTCATGTATCCGTGTAGCACCAACACAGTCTGCGGCGTTGTACAACAGCAGGTCCATGGCAGCCTGTGACCTACTAAAACAGAGAAAGAGAGACCGTGTGAATATCCTTGACCACCAGAGCTCACAATCTAAAGAAAATACACGTCCTATAAATACATGTATATTTCTAAGTTTACACAATGTAAAATCCATATGCTTACACCTTTTATTTACATTACTTTGATACTTTCATTTACAGATAACATGTTTATTAGAGATCATATATTTAACGTATATTTACCTGGAATCTTTAAATTAAGGGTGAATCGGGTTTAGCAGATTCATAAAATGAATGGGGCAGATTCTCAGGGTGAATGGAGCAGATTATCAGGGTGAATGGGGCAGATTCTCAGGGTGAATGGGACAGATTCCCATGGTGAATGGGGCAGATTCTCAGGATGAATGGACAGATTCTCAGGATGAGTGCAAAGGTTTCTTAGTGTGAATGGACAGATTCTCAGGGTGTGTGGGCATATTTTCAGGACCTCAAGTGGCAGATTCTACGGTATATTTGGAATTTCCTGTGATGATTTAGTGTCCCTGACAAGAAATTGTTTGCATTGCTTCCTAAGGACACCTCTAGTGTCTGTCACTCGTACAATCTATCACTAGAAGTGTTTCCTCGTTTGGTCCTGCAATCTTTACAGGACCGACGTTTGCTGTTTTCATTCTCTACGTAAAGATACCAAATGCTCCCCCTAGGGATGCATTGAGCAAAGACCTCTCTGTGAGGAGGTGCTGATTGGTGCAATGTGCCAAGTGTGTGTGTCTGGCCATGTGTGTGTTTCTGACAGTGTTTATGTTTCTGGCAACGTGTGTGTGCAGGGCCGCCATCAGGGGGTGACAACCGTGACAGTTGTCACGGGCCCGGCGGCCCTGGGGGGCCCGGACTGCTCTGGCAGTCCTGGGCCCCACTTTCCCTCTCTGCACACATAGATAGCGAATATCGCTATCTATGTGTGCAGCCCGGGCCCCCGGCTTCCCAGTTACCGCAGAGGGGGCCCAGGCAGCACACAGCTTCTCTTCTTCTCGTTTCTGCTAATAACTCTCGCGAGACCCGGTTGCCATGGCAACGCTCCGCGGGTCTCGCGAGAGTTATTGGAGGAGAGAGGAGGCTGTGTGCTGCCTGGGCCCCCTCTGCGGTAACTGGGAAGCCGGGGGGGCCCCACCATGCCACCGGACCACCAGGGATGGAATCTCCCCCCTCCCTAGACACAGGTAAGCAGGGAGGGGGGAGAAACAATTTTTTTTTTTTTTATTTTTATTATGTTAAAATGCCCCCCCCCCCTCCCCCACACCCCAGCACATTTACACACACACACATGCATACACTGACACAACACACACACACACACACTGCATACACTGACACAACACACACACACACACACACTGCATACACTGACACAACACACACACACACACACACTGCATACACTGACACAACACACACACACACACACTGCATACACTGACACAACACACACACACACACACACTGCATACACTGACACAACACACACACACACACACACTGCATACATTGACACAACACACACACACACACACTGCATACACTGACACAACACACACACACACTGCATACACTGACACAACACACACACACACTGCATACACTGACACAACACACACACACACAGTGCATACACTGACACAACACACACACACACACACACACACTGCATACACTGACACAACACACACACACACACACACACACACACTGCATACACTGACACAACACACACACACACACACACTGCATACACTAACACACACACACACACTGCATACACTGACACAACACACACACACACACTACATACACTGACACAGCACACACACTGCATACACTGACACAACACACACTATATACAATAACACAACACACACACACTACATACACTAACACAACACACACACTCTGCATACACTGACACAACACATTCTGCATAGACTAACACAACACACACTGCATGCACTAACACAACACACACTGCATGCACTAACACAACACACACTCTGCATACACTGACACAAAACACTATGCATACACCAACACAACACACTATGCATACACCAACACACTCTGCATACACCAACACAACACACTCTGCATACACTGACACAACACACTCTGCATACACTGACACAACACACTCTGCATACACTGACACAACACACTCTGCATACACTAATACAACACACACTGCATACACTAACACACACACTGCATACACTAACACAACATACATACTGCATACACTAACACAACAAACACACTGCATACACTAATACAATACACACACTGCATTCACTAATACAACATGCACTCTGCATACACTACACACTAACACACTCACTGCATCCACTATACTGACACACACTCTGCATTCGCTACACATTAACACACTCTGTATTCACTACACTAACACACACTCTGCATCCGCTACACACTAACACACTCTCTGCATTCACTACACATTAACACTCTGCATCCGCTACACACTAACACACTCTCTGTATTCACTACACATTAACACACTCTCTGCATTCACTACACTAACACACTTTCTGCATTCACTACACTAACACACTCTCTGCATTCACTACGCATTAACACACTCTCTGCATTCACTACGCATTAACACACTCTCTGCATTCACTACACATTAACACACTCTCTGCATTCACTACACATTAACACACACTCTGCATTCACTACAAATTTACACACACACTACATTCATTACAATGACACACTCTGCATTCACTACACCCTAACACACACTCTGCATTTATTACACACTAACACACACTCTGCATTCACTAAACTATGCACACACTCTGCATTCACTACACTAACATACACTCTGCATCAACTGTGCACACAGCATCCACTACACAAACATCCTGTATTCACAGTACACACACTACATCCACCACAAATTGAAACACTCTGCATTCACTATACACAGACACTGTGTCTAATACACACACTACATCCACTACAGACACTGCATCCACTAAACACATTTCATCTAGTACATACAAACACTACATCCACTACACAAACACACACTACATCACTGTACACACACTACATCCACTACTCAAACACACTCTGCGTTCACTATACACACTGCATCCGCTACACAAACACACACTCTGCATTCACTGCACAAACAGTATCTAATACACACAAACACTACATCCATTACACACATTCTAATTCACTTCCACTATACACACCACATTCAGTCCCGCATCATTGTCAGCAGACTAGGTAGGGCGTGGGCGGGCCCGGGAGGGAGGGGGCGGGGGAGGGGGGGCCCAGACCTTGTGCTTTGTCAGGGGCCCCAAAATTTCTGATGGCAGCCCTGTGTGTGTGTGTAACTTTAATTAAGGAAAAGGAAGGCACACCCAGTCAAATTCATACCAGAAAAGTCAACCAAAAAGCCCCCAACGTTTCGGCAGAAAAAATGCCTTTATCAAATAATAGAGGCATTTTTTCTGCTGAAACGTTGGGGGTTTTTGGTTGACTTTTCTGGTCTGAATTTGTTTGTCTTCTATGTATAATTTGTTGGTTGCTGTGTCCGGGTATCTTTATGACTTAGTAGTAATTATGTTACTAATGAATGTTTTTGTCATCACTCCTGTTTGGATGTAATTGCAGAATTTCTCACATAATTCTTTTGCACTACTATCTTGTGATTTATGCTTTGATTGTCTGATATGCATTTTGAGATATCTTTTTTTTGTGGACCTATTTAATAAAGTATCTTTTTTATTTTTATGGTTGTGCTCCTCATTGAGTAGAATGTGTGTGTGTGTGTTTGTGTTTGTGTGTGTGTGTGTGTGTGTGAGAGTGTGTGTCTGCAGTATGTATGTATGTCTAGCTGTGTGTAGGTGTGTACGTGAGTAAACATCTGTGTGTGCATCGGTGTGTGTCTGCACTGCATATCTGTGTGTGTGTGTACAGTGCCCTCTAATATTGGCACTCTTGGTAAATATGAGCAAACAAAGCTGTGAAAATATATCTTTATTGTAACCTTTTGATCAAAAAACATACACACATTCTCTATGGGTTTCAAGTCCGGGAGCTGGGATGACTATAGTAGGACCTTGATTTTGTGGCCAGTAAACCATTTTTATGTTGATTTTGATGTATGTATTGGATCATTGTCCTGCTGGAAGATCCAACCAGGGTACATTTTAAGCTTACAGGGAGAGGCAGTCAGTTGTTCATGTAATATCTGTTGATATTTGATATCCATGACTTGAGTCCATGATGCCATACATCTTAACAAAACGTTCAGGTTCTCTGGCCGAAAAACAGTCCCAAAACAGTAGCCACCACCATGTTTAACCGATAGAACGAGGTACTTTTCCATATGGCTAACTCTCTGTGTGCACCAAATTCTGTTTTGGTTTCATCCGACCATAGAACCTGACTCGATTCCATTTGAAGTTCTAGTTGAGTCTGGCAAACTGAAGATGCTTGAGTTTGATTTTGCATGAGAGTTGAGGCTTTTTTCTTGAAACCCTTCAAAACAACTTTTGGTGATGTAGGTGATGTCAGATTGTAGTTTTGGAGACTTTGTGACCTCTGAAACTAACTCCTGCAATTATACAGCTCTGATCCTTGGAGATTTTTTTGGCAATATGTCCTCTTGCTTCCCCTATTTTCTTTGAACCACTTTCCATTTTGTGAAGCTCAACAACCTTTTTCCACACATCACAGCTATATTCCTTGGTCTTACCCATAGCGATAAAGGGCTATGGGGATTTGGCCTATTTGTTATCTTGAATTTATAGCCCTGTGAAACAGGAAGTCATGGTTGAACAATTTCCTTTTCCTAGTCACTCCAGTTCTACTAAAAATGTATAATATCAATGGGAATATACTTCAAATATATTTTCTCATATGAATTCAAAAAGGTTCCATTAATTGTGCCACATACCGGTGTGTGTGTGTGTGTGTGTGTATATATATATTTTAAAATAAGTTTTGTTTTTTATAAACATGTATTGTGTTTGCCATTGTTTGGTATGCACGAGAGCGGAGTATTTTTGTGTATGTTGTGAACAAAAGATTAAAAAAATAAACAATAACGACAATTATCCACAGCCTTCTTTACTCGTATTTATCAAAGGTTCCAATATTAGTGGAGGACACGATATCTCTGCGGCTGTGCCTGGCAGCACAGCCCTGCTGTTCCTCCTCCACCTACTAACTTGACCGCATCAGACTTTGCAACTCACTTCACTGACAAGATCTCTACAATCAGAGAAGAGATCTCTCATCTTTCTTCTTCCCTTTACAATACTTCCCCTAACTTCACTCCCTCTGCTGTTCTATGTTCATTCGCACCCGCTACATTGGAAGAGGTTTCTGCTCTGCTCCAGTTCTCCCGCCCCACCACCTGCTCCCTAGATCCAATTCCCTCGCATCTCATCCGTACTCTGTTTTCTTCTCTTTCTCCACCTCTTACTAAAATTCTCAATCTCTCTCTTTCCTCTGGTATATTTCCATCGCCCTTCAAACATGAAACTGTAACCCCAATTCTAAAGAAGCCCAATCTTGACCCTAACTCCCCATCCAACTATCGTCCTATCTCGCTACTGCCTTTTGCATCCAAGATCCTTGAAAGAATTGTGTATGCGAGATTGACAGACTTCCTCAAGTCCAACTCTCTGCTAGACCTGCTTCAGTCTGGTTTTCGCGCTAAGCACTCTGTGGAAACGGCACTGACCAAAGTATCCAATGATCTACTCGCTGCAAAATCTCGTGGTCACTGCTCTATCCTAATTCTCCTTGACCTGTCTGCGACTTTTGACACTGTTGATCATCAACAGCTTCTTCTCATTCTCCGCAATATCGGTCTACAAGATATTGCTCTCTCCTGGTGCTCCTCCTACCTCTCCCAGCGCTCTTTCAGTGTTTCTTTCTCTGGCTCTGCTTCTTCTCCCCAACTGCTCTCTGTTAGTGTCCCTTAAGGTTCAGTCCTTGGTCCCCTTCTGTTCTCCATCTATACTTCCTCCCTTGGTAAACTCATTAGCTCCTTTGGCTTCCAATATCATTTCTATGCAGATGACACGCAAATCTACCTGTCCTCTCCTGATCTCTCCCCGTCCCTCTTGACTAGTGTCTCTGACTGCCTCTCTGCTGTTTCTAACTGGATGGCTGCCCACTTCCTTAAACTAAACTTGACCAAAACTGAAATTCTGGTCTTTCCTCCCTCAAGTGTTGTTACTCCTGTGTCTGTCTCCCTCCAAGTCAACGGTGCTACCATCAGCTCCACCACGCAGGCTCGCTGCCTAGGTGTTCTCATTGACTCCGACCTCTCCTTCAAGCCTCATGTTCAATCTATCGCCAAATCCTGTCATTTCCATCTCAAAAACATTGCGCGCATCCGCCCCTACTTAACGCCAGATGCGACTAAGGTGTTGGTCCATTCCACTGTCCTTTCTCGCCTTGACTACTGTAATCCACTTCTCAGTGGTCTTACGTGCTCCCAACTTGCGCTGTTACAGTCCATAATGAATGCGGCGGCGAGGCTCATCTTCCTGTCCGCCCGCACCTCCTATGCCTCACCCTTCTGTCAGTCCCTACATTGGCTTCCTATAAAATATAGAGCTCAATTTGCTTTCAAATCTCTACATACTGCTGCTCCCATCTATCTATCCCCTCCTTTATACACAAGTATGTCCCGTCTAGGCCCTTACGATCTGCTGAAGACTTACGTCTATCTTCTGTCCGTACCACCTCTGATGCTCGCCTTCAAGATTTCTCGAGGGCTGCACCGTTCCTGTGGAACGCGCTTCCCTCCTCCGTTAGACGCTCACCCAGTCTCCACTCCTTCAAAAAAATCATTAAAAACCCACTTCTTCATAAAAGCGTATCAATTAAACTGTTAATAGCTCCCAACTGATTCCTCTTCTGCAACTGTCACTAGTCTAATACTATCCTTACCTTTTTGTGTCACTTTACCCCACTCCCTCTAGCATGTAAGCTCATTGAGCAGGGCCCTCAACCCCTCTGTTCCTGTGTGTCCAACTTGTCTGGTTACAACTACATGTCTGTTCGTCCACCCACTGTAAAGCGCTGTGGAATTTGACGGTGCACTATAAATATCATAATAATAATAATAATAATAATGTGTATGTATGTCTAGGAACCTGTGTCTTTGGTGACGGCAAGTGCTTTTGTAAGTAGCATCGCAACGTCTGCTGACAGCCATGCTTCTGAGAGAGAGAGCGGAGGTGGCCATCGTTAAAAAAACAAGGGCATTTAGAGGTAATAATATGAGTATGTTTCAATGCAATATCAGTATTACCAATTAAGCAGATAAATGATAAATTATCCCTGGCGTGCCTGTTTAAGGTGCCTGTGAACGTTTGGAAAAATCTAAGCACTGGTATTATTATTTGTTTTAATTAATTATTCATGCGAAACAAAACCCATACAATTAAAAAAAAGCATACATTAAAATGAAAAAGGAAAGTTATTTGCATGAATAATTAGATGCACTGTTTTAATAATACTTATATCTTCACACATCAAATATTATATTCACAAATGTGTTTTAATATATTTTGCTGAGGAAATGATCATTTGCAAATTGTCAATAAAGAATCGGCATCTGTTTCTGAGCACACATGGGGCCAAGCGTTGAATGACAATCCCAGCAATTCAGTAGTCTGCTCACTAATGATAGAATTGCTAAAAGAATATTAGCCAGTTTAGTTGAGTTGGGAATATTTTTTCAACCAAGTGTTCTTTTGTAAGTCAGTTGTCTTTTCGCCACAACTTGTTAAAATGCAGACATCACTATCTCGATTTACAATATAGAGACACCATTTTTTTCTGGAAATGCTGGACGTTTACTAGCGGTTCTAAGAAAGCAGCTCTCCTATTACAAGTCTTCAGAGCAAAATCACTCCAGAAGTCATATAAACTGCAATACCATTACCCATCCACTAGATGGCACTTAAGTCTTCTAGGCATTATTATTATTGCGATTTATATAGCGCCAACAGATTCCGTAGCGCTTTACAATATTATTAGAGGGGGGATTTGACTATAAATAGGACAATTACAAGAAAACTTACAGAAACGAAGGGTTGAAGAGGGCCCTGCTCAAACGAGCTTACAGTCTAAAGGAGGTGGGGTATAAAACACATTAGGACAGGGAAAAGAAGTCAAATAAGGTGGGAGTGGAGCAGAACTGGAGGAGAGAGTAGAGTGCTGCCCTTTAGGAGAGAGCAAGAAGCAGGTATGTGAGGTAGAGGTTACTCTGGGAGGCCATAGGCTTTCCTAAAGAATTGAGTTTTAAGGCACTTTTTAAACGATTGAAGACTAGGGGAGAGTCTGATGGCGGTAGGCAGGCTATTCCATAGGAAGGGAGCCGCCCGCAAAAAGTCCTGCAAGCGTGAGTTGGCCGTACGAGCGGACAGAAGGTGGTCACGGGCAGAGCGGAGGGACTGAGAAGGGGCATACCTATGGATCTGTGAGGAGATATAAGAGGTTCTAAGATTATTCATTAATCTTTATAGGTATGGGTTAGCATTTTGAATTGACTCCTATAGGATACAGGAAGCCAATGTAAGGACTGACAGAGGGGTGAGGTGTGAGAGGACCGACTAGAGAGGAAAATCAGTTTGGTGGCAGCATTCATTACAGACTGTAGCAGGGCAATACGGCTATTGGGAAGACCAATTAGGAGAGAGTTACAATAGTCCATGCAAGAGATTACTAGAGCATGGGCAAGCTCTTTAGTAGCATCTTGTGTAAGAAAGGGGCGGATGCAGGCAATGTTTTTGAGGAGGAATTTGACAACTGACCGGATGTGAGGCTCAAAGGTGAGGCCAGAATCAAAAGTAACACCAAGACAACGTGCTTGTAAGGTTGGGCTGATATGGGTACCACCAATCTGAATGAAACAAAGATCCTTTTTGGCATCTTTTTGATAGTTATTGGGACTATGTGTAAGGTCCTATTAGCTCATACATCCCAACATTTCAAATGGACAAAGGGGGACACTTTGAATTTAAATGTGTTGCAGGGGATGTGGCCAGGAGTGGGCTGCTTGGAGAAATATTAAGCAACTTATTTAACAATCTACAGAACTAAAATGTAATTTAGAATAAGAACAATGTATCTTATTAACACAGACTGAGTTCTAAACACATTTATTGTAGGTTAAAGACACATTACTGGGAGTATTATTGCTGTGGAGCTCTGTTATACAGACACATTACTGGGAGTATTATTGCTGTGGAGCTCTGTTATACACTCAGACACATTACTGGGAGTATTATTACTGTGGAGCTCTGTTATACACTCAGACACATTACTGGGAGTATTATTACTGTGGAGATCTGTTATACACTCAGACACATTATTGGGAGTATTATTGCTGTGGAGCTCTGCTATACACTCAGACACATCACTGGGAGTATTATTGCTGTGGAGCTCCGTTATACACTCAGACACATTATTGGGAGTATTATTGCTGTGGAGCTCCGTTATACACTCAGACACATTACTGGGAGTATTATTACTGTGGTGCTCTGTTATACACTCAGACACATTACTGGGAGTATTATTGCTGTGGAGCTCTGTTATACACTCAGACACATTACTGGGAGTATTATTGCTGTGGAGCTCTGTTATACACTCAGACACATTACTGGGAGTATTATTGCTGCGGATCTCCGTTATACACTCAGACACATTACTAGGAGTATCATTACTGTGGAGCTCTGTTATAAACTTAGACACATTACTGGGAGTATTATTGCTGTGGACACACCAACAATGTGGAGTTTCTAGAGAAGAGGGGCAGAGGGATAGAAACGAGGGACAGAGAGATTTGGGCCCAAAATAGGGACTGTCCTTCCTAGGGTGATTGGGAGTTATGTACTATCTGACTGCAGCCAGTCAGTCTACCGGCCATAACATGGTGAGCTGAGGGTGATATAACCTCCCAAATAAAAAAAAAAAAAAAACATATGTCTGTGAAACTTGGTATTTAACCCAAGAATGGCTTTCTCACCTCATGCCCTCTATCAAATGAGTGGGGATTTGAAAAAATCTAATGACATGAGGTCCTCAAGATAAGTGGTCTTCAACCGCTGGTCCACAGACCAGCGCTGGTCTGCAAGAATTTTTTGCCAGTCTGCGAAAGCTTTTGCGGACCGGCAATAAATTGCTGTGACATATTTCCCCGGTGCTATGATCTTATGATCATAGCACCAGGAACCGTGTCTCCCTCTGCGGTCCGCTAGCACTGTAATGCTGCAGCCAGCAGGGGAGAGAGGACCCCGGGGAGCGAGGGAGGACCACACACAGCCACAAGCATTTTACCCTATACACACACACTGCTCCCTATACACACACACACACACACACACACTGCCCCCCTTACACACACACTGCCCCCCATACACACACGCTGTACCCCTCACAAACACTGCCCCCATACACACACACTGCCCCCGATACACACACGCTGTACCCCTCACAAACACTGCCCCCATACACACACACTGCCCCCGATACACACACACTGTACCCCTCACAAACACTGCCCCCATGCACACACTGCCCAATACACACACTGTCCCCTATACACACACACACTGCCCCAATACACACACTGCCCCCTATACACACACACTGCACCCCATACACACTCACTGCATACAAACACACTGACCCCCCATACACATACACTGCCCCCATACACACACAGTGCAACCTTTACACACACACTGCACCCCATACACACACACTGCCCCTATACACACACACTGCCCCTATACAAACACACTGCCCACCCATACACACACACTGA
Source organism: Pelobates fuscus (assembly GCF_036172605.1). Lineage (NCBI taxonomy): Eukaryota > Metazoa > Chordata > Amphibia > Anura > Pelobatidae > Pelobates > Pelobates fuscus. The sequence goes on from NC_086321.1 coordinate 377,513,695, forward strand.
CCCCCCATACACATACACTGCCCCCATACACACACAGTGCAACCTTTACACACACACTGCACCCCATACACACACACTGCCCCTATACACACACACTGCCCCTATACAAACACACTGCCCACCCATACACACACACTGCCCCCCATACACACACACTGCCCCCCATACACACGCACACTGCCCCAATACGCACACTGCCCCAATACACACACTGCACCCCATACACACACACTGCCCCTATACACACACACTGCCCCTATACAAACACACTGCCCACCCATACACACACACTGCCCCCCCATACACACACACTGCCCCCCATACACACACACTGCCCCAATACACACACTGCACCCCATACACACACACTGCCCCCTATACACACACACTGCCCCTATACAAACACACTGCCCACCCATACACACACACTGCCCCCCATACACACGCACACTGCCCCCCCTACACACACTGCACCCCATACACACACACTGCCCCCCTATACACACACACTGCCCCCCATACACACACACTGCCCCTATACACACACACTGCCCCCCTATACACACACACTGACCCCTATACACACACACTGCCCCCCATACACACACACTGCCCCCCATACACACACACTGCCCCCTAAACACAGACACTGCCCCTATACAAACACACTGCCCACCCGTACACACACACACTGCCCCCCCATACACACACACTGCCCGCCATACACACGCACACTGCCCCCCCTACACACACACTGCACCCCATACACACACACTGCCCCCCTATATACACACACTGCCCCCCATACACACACACTGCCCCCTAAACACAGACACTGCCCCTATACAAACACACTGCCCACCCGTACACACACACACTGCCCCCTCATACACACACACTTCCCCCCCTACACACACACTGCACCCCATACACACACACTGCCCCCCTATACACACACACTGCCCCCATACACACACACTGCCCCTAAACACAGACACTGCCCCTATACAAACACACTGCCCACCCATACACACACACTGCCCCCCATACACACACACACTACCCCCCCATACACACAAACAAACACAAACTGCACCCCTCACACACACACACACACACACAGCACCCCTCACACATACCATTGTTTTTTATTTCTGGTCCGCAAAATATTTCTCCTCTTTTTGCCGGGCCGCGGGTGTTAAAAGGTTGCAGAACACTGCCCTAGATGGATGCCAAGATTTACACATGAATGCCACCCCATGTGCAAAGGGTTGAATGTTGTACCTACAAAGAAAATTTTTTAAACATTGCTTCTAAACATTGAATATGAATATGACCTGCACATCTCTTCCCAATCAATGGATTTCAAGGGTTGAGAGAAGGAATAAGATCACAGGTTAAGACCAGCCATTTGGAAGCTCGTTACTGAAAGACTGTGTTTCTCAAAAACAATCAAATTTATATTCACACTTCGCCACTTCAGGGTCTTAAACAAAGTTGCCCAACTGAAAATATCTACGAAAATGTCTGGCAGCGTGGACGACTGTACCTGATGGCTGAATAAGATACCAACCAGTTACACAGAGACAGGCGAGCGAGAAACACACACATAGAATGCGTCTGCTGTGGGACTGTGCAATTCTTATATCCACAGGCTACAGGGTAGTGAGAGAAAGGGCCAAGAAGGACCTCGGACTCTTAAATATTTTAGGTGCTTTAAAAAATAAAGGAGCCTGGGGGCAGATTTGTGTGTTCTCTGCGCAGCCATCATATGGTCTACTTGGCAGAGTGATTGCACTCATTAAGCTTCAAGGAGTCGACATATAAATCCCAGGATATTTAATTGCTTTTGGATCAAGTCAAATTTCAGGTTCAATGAGTTTAATCTCAGAATTGGTAATGCACAAATGAGGGAATCTAGATTGTTACATTTCTACTTTGTATCTGGATAGTTCTATGAGAAAATAAAGGAAGAGACCAGAGGGGTCTGGTGTCAGACAGCCTGGTGGTATCTTCAGAGATGGTTACTCTATATTGCTGTTCATCAACACGGAATCCAGAATGTATGGGGGGGTCATCACATTTGGTTATAAAAGTGTTGTAACCAGAAAGAAGTTGTAATAAGGGACACTTATACTTTATGTCACTGAACTCGAGGAAGGAAGATAGAACCTCCAAAAAAAACGATGTAGGAAGACGATGCGCGGTTTTGCTCTGATTTCAGAGCCCAGCAGTGAATAATGACGGACTCTCATGATAAAGGGGCAAAACCTGAAACTCTCAGGGTAAATGTGAAGATCTTCGAGATGGAAATACAAACAAGGTTGTTCATTAAAAGGAGAATTATCAGGAATTCCAAGTGAATTTCAACTTTAAGGTCAATGTAGCCGAACTGTAAACATGTCTCCAAGTCAGCAATGCTTCCACTTCAGATACGTTGAATTCCCATGAATGTTCCAGACTATTATCACGTTGGTGAATAACCGTGTAAGTCTTGCCTTCAGTACGTTTAATCTCTGGTTGGATTCTCATGGTCACACTGTCTGAATTTGACCTTTATTTTCTCTATTGATTTGATGATGACTTAGTAATCCAGTTAGTGCTTGTCATTAACATGCTAGTGATGAGATCACTGCTTGAATACAAGTGACTCGTTTAAGGAACGCTGCAGACACTATAACCATTTTATCTCATTGAAGTAGTTATAGTGCCCCGAGTCCCCTGGCACGGTCCCTCTATTCAGTGTTAAACCAATTTAGAGCAGTTTAGCACTGCATCAAAGTCACTGTCTTCCCATAGACCCACCCCCACTGGAGGTGTGGCTAAAGCAGAGCTTACACACTTCCTTCTAGCCTACAGAGTCATACTGTGATAGGCTGAAAGCAGTCAGCTGACCTAGCCAATCACAGCCGCCCATTGCTGCTCAGGCTAATGCTTCCTCATTAGCCCAAGAAGCACAGAGGGCCGGACTGCTAGGGACTCTTCGTTTATCATTAAAACATAAAAAAATTGTTTAATACTGAATGAAAAGACAGCACCAGGTGTCTCTAGACACTATAACCACTTCAGTGGTAGAAAGAGGATCCAGGCACTCCAAGTATCTTCAATTTTATTTATTTGGAAAAGTGAGACATAGCAACATTTCGACCCTCTGAAAGGGTCTTTGTCAAGCTTACCTGGATCCTCTTTCTACTAGTGATATCTACTCCATGGGGCTGGTGCTGGCCCTTGGTCCAGTTTAGCACCCGGATCTTCACGTGACTGGAGTGAGATTCGTTTTTTTTTCTCTTTTTGCAACTATAACCACTTCAATCAGATGAAGCAACTATGCGGTCTACACTGTCCCTTTAAGGATATCTCTAGGCCCTGACAAGTTAGCATTGGTTTCCAATATTGGCCAGTCATTTCACAGAATAGTTATGATGATACAGTTTAATTTTCCAAAATTCTGTTTTCCAGAAATAGCTTTGAGACAGTATCAGGGTTGGTGATAACGTATCAGTAAATTAGTGAATACATTTTTACTCCCATGTCCCCCCCCCCCCCCGAGTTACTACAGAAGTACCAGTTGTTTTATTTGAGGCGTGATGCTGTCTACTTCAAAATACTGATTGCAATACACCCCCCGCTATGTTTGAGATCACTGTTTTCTTGAGTGTAATGTGCGCCTTCACAAAAAGAGAAAGCTATAACTAAAGCTTATCATCTATGAAAAAGGATTTTGCATCTTTGGCAAATATTACTGCGAAGGTTCCAGTACGCTGAAAGAAATGTAGATGCTTGAAATGTCTGCTGATTCCTTGCTTGTCAGAGAAGCAGTTTTTCTTTGTGTTTGTTCTCGATAGCGCTTTTTGGGACACACATTTGATAAACACAGCAATATCACCAGTTCTGTGAAGGTACTGAGAACTTAGTCTGTCCTAACGCATGCATTTATTCTTTACCGACTCTTTGGTGAATTTCACGGACTGATTGATATCATACGGTGTTTTCAGAATGGTCCTAAGTAGGTCACTCAGCTGGGTGGCGTCTGAATCCAGGTTTGGTGATTTAGCAACTTAGTAATTGATGCCTATGGATATTCTCCTTATGTCAAAAGAATCTTGTGCACATTTGTGCATGCCAAATATAGTTTAATAACATGGATTTGCATGCATAAATTATGTTTATGTGTTCACGTCACATGTTGACGAGAAGGAGAAAATGAAGTGGTACACCATCATTTTTTGGTTTTGTTCCTTTTTTTACCATTCTGTTACGTACGTACAAAAGAGTATGGCAGACATTTAGCCCATGAATTAAAAAAAAAGCTCAGCCCATGAATTAAAATTTTAAATAAAAACCAAACATTTGCCTGTGTAAATTGTTCTCATATCCAGTTATCGGGTGATTTCTATTTTTTGCAGTTAAATGAAAACTGTCATAACTTTTTTTATAATTATTAAAAATTGCATGTTTTTTTAGTGTGACAGTTGCGTATCTCAAGGGGCAGACTAGACAAGGATTAATAACCCACAGGGTGCTAGGATGGTGAATATTTTGGCTTTTTGTATAATGATGGTGAATGGGTTTGGTATCTTCATGCTTCTGTTTCCCTTGCCTTAACCACAGTCCCTAGGCGTCTGCCTAACGCCCCCTTATGGCTAATCCCTCTGTGGCACAGACAAATTAAAAGCTGGAATGTTGGGACTGAACGATTAACTGCGCTACTTCTAAAAAAATGCTTGAAGCATCAAAAGGCATCTCACAACATATGTAGGCACCCATCATGTGAATTGTAAAATCTGATTCCTTTTTACAGCCTTCTTAGCAACATACAAAGAATTTAATAAACTGATCCTGCCTCGGCATGGCTCATGCTAATCTGGTTAAAGCAGTCATGTATAATGACAATGAACATGGAAGAAATATATACCTTAGCTTGTCCTGTCCTGATTGAGATAAGAACGGGAAAACCTGGTTGTATCGATACTTGTTCCAGGCTGGACCAGAGGAGGTCACCACCCAGAGACCATTCTGATAGCAATGACCAGGCTGGACACTCTTCACTATTTGCTGGGCCATCATCTTGTTCTGTGTATGACTGCACTCAGAGCAAAGCATTATTTTACATTTTTACCAATTAACTCATGTCAATGCCTGAGAGTGGGTAAAATGGGTAAAACCGGCAACATTTGTCCGATTTATTCAGTTTTATGGACTATGATATTGCACAATAAAGTTGACTTTGATTTTACTCCCAGTAGCTCTGACCTTGTTTAGACCTTGTCGTAAATTGCACTCTGCCTGCCCTGACCTTGAATGTACCTGAATACTGTCACTTTCTGATATCCCAGTATAGAAGCCCAACCCCATCACATTTCATTAAAATGGAAAGTGGGTTCTTGAAAATGTCCTCCGGGGGCCATTTGCCAGCCTGCAAATGTGTTACAACCCTAGATTTTCTATCTGATGCCTGTAATAATTGTACGTATTTTTATGACATTGTTACAAATTGCATTCTGCCTGCCCTGACCTTGGTCATAGCTGAATACATGCCATCAATCTCTGAAGACCAAGTTAAACCCCTCCCAAAGCTCCATGGATCCATCTTCCTGTATCACAAACAGGTTTAAAGGACCAGGAATTGGGTGGATTGGGGAAATTAGAGGTTAACAGTTGGCAAGCGTGGTGTGTTATCTGAAAGAGCAGGAAGACTTTAATCAGTATAAGAAAACCATCACATTTTCATTAAAATTAGAAATGGGTTCTAGGGAAATTTCTCCACGGGCCACTTGTCATGAGACACAATTGAAGATTGTCTACTGGATTCCTGTAATAACTATATCTGCTTTAAAAATAAAATCGTATTGATTTGTTTTCAAAACATGTTGCAGATTTATCAAAGCAGAACCAGGTGCTATTCTAGGGCAAAAAGCTGGATTCTACTGGTTATTTTACACATTGCCCCAGATTAGCACATCTTTGCCTTAATAAATCTCTCCTTATGACTTGAGGGTACACAGTCTAATTCTCAAAATACTCTCCTAACATAACATGTATTTCAGGTATTGAACGTGGAGCTGTTATTTTGTATAAAATGTCAAATTGTTTATTCCTTTAATTTTCTTTTCAGAAATATTGGGGAGATTAATACATTGTATTTTGTCTTGCGATATTTTGGACAGAGTCTGAAATCGTTCCAAGGAAGAAGAAATGTACACGTTGCAAGGGTAGAAAGAAAAACCATTATAAAATACCTTACTTATTGGTCATTTGTATAAAACCAGATTTCTGGGAATGCAGCCTCGGAGAAATGCAGCCTGATTGTTAAGATAATATATTAGGTTGGCATAATCGACACATACAGAAAGTACAGTTACATCAACGATACTGTACAGAGCATTGCAGGATGTTTTTGCAGCTGGTAAAAGCTCTGTACTTCTCTCTCTTGTTTCTACCCACACTGACAATTAAACCTATTAAATTTCGACATGCAAATGTTGATGAAAAATGTAGGGGGAAAAAGAGGAGGGGTCTATCATTTACAGTTCAGAAAAGCAAAGATACAGCGAAATTAGTTTTTGTGATGACCAGTTCTGGAGGAAAGTGAAAGGTACTTGGGACTAGTGGGACCGAAATGGTCATGTAAGGGTAGATAAAAAAGATTTTAAAAATCCCAGAAATTTTCCAATATCAGTACTTAGCAATTTTGTGCCCCTGTGTCCTCTTCCCAATTCCATCATGCCTGTGTGCCTGATGACAGGACTTGTCAATAACCTAGAAGCACCAGAAGTTTTTCCAACGTGGACTTGGTGTATTATTGAGTATAAAATAAAGTTTTCTGCCATCTTCCTACATTATACAGACATTTCTGCTGGGATCACTCCGAAGGGTTTCAAACCCTTATCATCTATCAAGGACGCCTGCATTAGACCCCAGGGTCCTATTTGGGAAATGCTGACGCTGAATCTGTGAGGACACCTTCACATAACAGAAGAAAAACTTAGACTGACAGCCTCTGTCTTATCATCTACAATAAAGACGATCTGAATTCCCCATCTAACAATTTAGTGGAAGTAGCTTAGACCTTACACTGCCAATTCCCTCGCAACTGACTAAAAGCCATGTCTGAAGATTTTTTTAATAGAAAAGAAAATGAAGATCTTGACCATAAATTGTTAAATAACTCCCACTTATCTCTGAAGGCTCAGGTAAACTCATCTTATGTTATGGCCAAAGGTGCACCTAGAGCATTTGGCACCCAGGGCGGACCCTGTGTTTGCCCCCCACCCCTCTTCCAAAAAATAAAAACACCTGCAAAATGTAATGTTAAAATGTTTTCTTTTTTTTATAAAAAGCTCTAAACTTTGTAAATCCCCTGTCAGCCCCTTCTACAAAACCCCTGTCCTGCCCTTTTCTTACAAAACCCCTGTCCTGCCCCCCTTCTACAAAACCATGTAGTGCCCCCTTCTACAAAACCCCTGCATTCCCTTTCCACAAATCCCCTGCTCAGCCCCTCTTATACAAGACTCCTGCCCCAATACAAAACCCCTGCCCCCTTCTACAAAATCCCTGCACCCCTCACACACAGTTACAGGCACACAGTCACACACACACATAGTCACATGCAGACAGTCACACACACACGCAGTTACAGGCAGATAGTCACACATGTTCAGTTACAGGCAGACAGTCACACACAGTTACAGGCACACAGTCACACTCACTCAGTAACAGACAGACACTCAAACACACAGGAGCAGGCAGACAATCACACACACACAGTTACAGTCCCACACAGACAGACAGTCACACACACACACAGGCCGACAGTCACACAGACAGACAGACAGGCAGGCAGGCAGGCACACAGACAGACAGGCAGACAGACAGACAGGCAGTCTGGCAGACAGACAGTTCATTCAGACAGACAGGCACACAGACAGGCAGTCAGGCAGACAGTCAGACACACAGACAGACAGGCACACAGACAATTAGCTCTTTCCATTATGGCTGGAAGGGGGAGAGGAGGCAGTGCAACTCCTGTAGTCAAGTTGGTGGGAAAGCAGGGACTCCTTCCTGCAGCTGCTTCCCACTTCCTGTGCAGCAGTTACCAGGGGCTTCTAGTAGGTATTAGCCCCGCCTGCACTGCCATTTTAGCCCCGCCTCTGCCTCACAATAAGCTCCACCCCCACCGCTCGGTAAGCTCCGCCCCCGTGCACCTTGCTATTTTATTTTTCCATAGACCCGGGTGGAGACTAATGAAATCCTCCACCCGAGTAACTGCTCTAGCTCCCCCCCTGCACTCCTGTCACCAGGCCATGTGTGAGCTGTGTCGGCCGCACAGCTCGCACACCCCTAAGGCCGGCCCTGGACCAGGGTCATGGCACCACCCTACCCGGTAGCACCCGGAACGGACCGCTCTCCCTTTCCCCTCCCCCCCCCCCATTTTAGTACGCCACTGGGTATGGCCCTACTTTCTAAGTGGTAATTTTACAAAAGGGAAACTATAGTGCCAGGAAAGCAAAGTTGTTATTCGGGCAATATAGGTCCCCACTCCCTCTCAAGCCACTAGCGATGGAGTTAATCCTCCAATCTAATTATTGCAGTTTCTAAAAAAACTGCAATAATTAGCTTGGAAGGGTTAAGGGACCTGGGACACTGCACCCAGACCACTTCAATGAGCTGATGTGGTCTGAAGGCAGTGTCCCTTTAACTACTACTTCTCATTAATGAGAATAGGCCAGATAATCATGGAATTAGTGGTGGCTAAAGTCTGGGAGATTCATCATTTTCTAAACACAGCAAATGTGTCTGATAAATTAAAGACATTCAGTGTCGGCCAGTTCTGTAGGAAAAACCACAAGGTAGATCCAAGTTCGATGGCCAGACTTGGCTAAACTGACAGAAAATCCCCAAATACTCAAATTTGCTTTCTTAAAAATGGTGTCGCCGAGTCAACATTGCAGTCTCGATTCTTGCAGCAACTCACCAGAGCAAGTGTTTAAGATTTCGGGTTAACACAACTGTATCGGTTGATCAGGCCTGCCCTACATCACTGTTGGTGACGGTGGTGCAATGGAAAGTGTATTTCAATTTTAAGGCCAGAGAAGGCAAAGTGAAAACATAGCTGATTCAGAGAATTTTTCCAGATCGACAATTTTGAACTTAAATTTGAAATTTACTTTGAATTCTCACTTTTGTAAATAATGCTGATGAGTCCCTTGAAAACTAGTTAAACAGCAATTAAAGATTATGCTAGCTTTAGTGTACTAATAATCTTAATTTTGACAGGAGGCAAATATTTTGCATAACTTTCTTTACTTACTCCATAGCAGCAAAGCATAAAGGAATAAGAGAAAAACCAATCAGAGATAAATTCAAGGTATAATAAGCCCCACTGAGGTACTTCCTCTTGCCAAAGCGACATCACAAGTCACGTAACAATAAACAGTATGTACAGCATCAACGGTAGCTGTAATAATGGCATCCTGTAGAACAAGGAAATACCAACTGTTAACGAAGAAGAAGAAGACACCATCCGAGGAGAGTAATCCATTGGTATGGTCGATGTGGCGTGTTAAGCTGAAAGAGAATGTGAGAAGTTTTAATCAAATGAAAATTAATCGTGTACAACAAAGGACCATCACAGTAGTAAACTCAGAACTAATCTATCATTAATAAAATAGACATAATATAAAATAATATGTTAAAGGACCACTCTAGTGCCAGGAAAGCATACTCGTTTTCCTGGCACTAGAGTGCCCTGAGGGTGCCCCCACCCTCAGGGACCCCCTCCCGCCCGGCTCTGGAAAGGGGAAAAGGGTTAAAACTTACCTTGTTCCAGCGCTGGGCGGGGAGCTCTCCTCCTCCTCTCCGCCTCCGTTCCTCCCCGTCGGCTGAATGCGCACGCGCGGCAAGAGCTGCGCGCGCATTCAGCCGGTCGCATAGGAAAGCATTCATAATGCTTTCCTATGGACGCTTGCGTGCTCTCACTGTGATTTTCACAGTGAGAATCACGCAAGCGCCTCTAGCGGCTGTCAGTGAGACAGCCACTAGAGGAAAAAGGGGAAGGCTTAACTAATTGATAAACATAGCAGTTTCTCTGAAACTGCTATGTTTATAAAAAAATTAGTTAACCCTAGCTGGACCTGGCACCCAGACCACTTCATTAAGCTGAAGTGGTCTGGGTGCCTAGAGTGGTCCTTTAAGCAATCTCTAAAACATGGGTTACTATAAAGTGAATTATAGTCCAATAAGTTAAGTCTATAAAACCTAACTAACTAGGGATAAAACTGGCCAGTAATCAGAATTATTTATTTATTTATAAAATATTTTACCAGAAAAGAGACATTGAGATTTCTCTAGTTTTCAAGTATGTCCTGGGAACCAAACAAAGTAAGCTGAATAAATCCATGAAATCACATGAGTGAAGAGAAAAAAGGGGGGGGGGGAGGGAAATACTCGCCTCCTTTCATTGCTAAAATTAAGATTATTAGTACACTAAAGCTAGCATAATCTTTAATTTTACCACGTGACCGGAGGCTTCATATTTTGCAATTTCAACGCTGCAATAGTAATGAAAAAGCATTAGGAGAAGGACAGAAATAGAAAGTCCGAAAGGTGGTTTTCCTAGACCAATCTGCTGCTTGAAGGATGTCCGATAAAGCCACACACGGCGTGAAGGCTGAAGATGCTGCCGCGCCTCGAACCAAGTGTGCGCCAAACAAGGGGTCGATACCAGCTAAAGGTAATAACCATCGGACCCACCTGGATAAGGTAGCAAACGAAACTGGCTTGTGGCAATGGACATATGAGATCAGCAGTTGGTGTGAGGACGATGATCGTAGGGTGGCCGTCGCCGATACATGAGCTCGTAACGTAGAGACTACACAAAGTTGAAACTCTGATGGAAAAAACGGGTAGAAAACGGACATCGAGTTCATTTTCGTACGATGGGAGATGCGGAAAGTGACACCTTCAGAAGACAAGGAGAAGGCATTAACGTCAAAAGCGCGAACGTCTGCGACCTTTTGGAATGAAACAAGACAAAGAAGAAGGGTCATTTTTGCAGTAAGTTGACGTAGCGACAGATTGTCGTTAGGAGGCCAATCTTTAAAAAATTGAAGGACTGAACCCACGTCCCATAGAGCCGTGTATTTAGGGTACTGGTGGCCGTTTTAGTTGAATACCATGGAGTAGTCCGCAAAACAATGGGTCTTGGCCCACGGGTTTTCCTTGGAACGTGGGCGGCAGAGATGGCTGACCGAACCACATTAATAGAGCGATACGACTTACCATTTAAAAAGAGGGACCACAGGAAGTTCAATATAGAGGAAACAGGGGCTGTAAAGGAATCGAGATTCCGTCCCATGCATCAATTGTCCCAGGAGTGCCATGTGGAGAGGTAGCACCTTCTTGTTCCTGGGGCCCAGGAAACCCAAAGGAGGTCCCTAGCTGTTGGCGATAACTCCTCGTGCCCACAGACTATGGACCTTGTAAAATGTGATATAAAAGCCTCTGTTTGTGTATTTGGACTATATGGTTCAGGAACCGAAAAGCCTCACGAACAGGAGACCACCCTGGAGCTCGTTAAGCCTAATTGCTACTGTGTAACAATTTCCACCTCAGTGTTCTAAGTGTTCGTCTGGTGGCCACAATTCCTACGGATGACCACGAGGTGGCGGACATCTTGTTTGCCTGAACGCAGGCAGCAGTATTTGGTCGTCGAGTTCATGGAACTATTTTCGATACTGAAACTCCCGAACACCGCTGGACTTCCATGATCGCCTGCGTTCAGTTCGACAACACTTAGAAAGACACTGTTCGCTGGAAACGTTCCCATGAACAAGGGGAACAAGCTCCAGGGTAAGAATATTGACCATGTGTTTTTGGGGTGCTTTTGTGGTGTTTGGGAAAAAAGTATGTTTTTTTCTGTGCTTGGAAATAATTGGATTAGATTAGTACAGTTCCTGATCCAATTATTTCCCTGGCACAGAGGAGGGATTATCTGATTATGTATGGGAGTGTCCTGGATCTGAGTGTCCAGGGGGAAGTGCCCCTTGCATGGGGACATGCATATAAGGCCAGTTGTGGCTGCCATTAAACGTGTTCCAGCTTGTACTCCCAGAACTATGTGTCGTCTGGTTACTGGGAGGGGAGAGGGCTATTCTTTAATCACTGTTCCAGTTTGGAGGATTCCACGGGGAAAGTCCTTATAAGGACTAGAGCTCCCAGGACTGAGTGTCGTCCAGTGCCTGGGGGTGTCTAGAGCGAATTCCCCTTTCGGCTCCAGGACGTAGCGGTTCCAGGACCCCAGCCAAGCCATGGCGACTGTGGGCAGAAGTGCTGCGGTTTGTCCCCTGTTCCAGCTAGGAAGCGGTCCTTGGCGCAGGTACCCAGCCGAAGTACAGGGAGCTCCGTCACAGCATGTCTCCAAGTGTCGGGAATAAGAGAATGGGGCAGTGAAGGATATTAGGTGAAGGGGACCCAGCTATATGAAAGGACAGGGACCCCTGAAGTGACAGGATATGTACTTATAAGAGGTCCTGAGGCAAATCTCTACCCCAAAGCCCCAAGGAAAGTCAAAAACACAGTTAAAAATAGATATAAATTGAATTTATAAACATATAAATAAAATTATAATACACTAAACATACAATAGTCAAGCCAAAGATAATTAGAGAACAAAATAATCTGACCTGACTTGTGATGGAGCAGCAAAGAAAGAGGAAGTACCTCAGTGGGAGGGGCTTATTATACCTTTAACTTATCTCTGATTGGTTCTTCTCTTATTCCTTTATTCGTTGCTGCTATGGAGTAATTAAAGAAAGTTATGCAAAATATGAAGCCTCCTGTCACATGGTAAAATTGAATGACAGTCATGCAGAAGTATCGTGCATCCCTTTGGCTACAGTCATTTTTAAATGGATATTTCTTGTAGGATAATGCACCATGTCACAAGGAACGATTGTGAAGTGTTTATTAGACCTAGTTAAGATGAGGAGGTTATGTTAGCAGTAAGTATTAGTGTCAGGCTACTCTGGTTGTCCTAACATATTAAGTCAGCGAAATCTTCAGCCGCTATTCCAAATTAGTGCAAGTCTTAGCTTTCTGTTGGGATTGAAATATTTTTTCCTTTCAATCAGAGGATAATTTGTATCTGAATGGAGCTCTTTTATGTATGTTTCCTTTCCCAGAATACACAGATGAAAAGACTTTCTAGTCATCTTGTAATTGTTTTTACTGTTGCTTGACCCTCTGGCTGACAGGGGTAAGCTAAGGTGGGTGTTCAAGGGGTAAGTCAGCCCGATGCTTTCTAGCAACTTAATGAAGACAAGGTGATGATTAAAATGAAACTCTTTCTGGGTGCCATGATTTATGATGTATTTATTTACAGCCTCCAGCTGCGATGTAGACTTGTGCATTCAGAATCGGACGAACTGCATTGCCGACAAAAATGTGTCCGAGTAACGAGTGACCGAATCGCAAGATGACTGGATCAAATGTCCCGACACATGGTGGATACAACTCAATTTGGTCATTCGTCCATTCGGAACGCTGAAAGATCAAAATTAAGGGCACACCTTCTGGACTAAAAGGGAATCATGACGGATTATTTCCGTCATGTGTCCTTAAGGGGTTAAGATCAGAATTAACCTTTTCTTGATTTTAAACGTTCAGAAGTTTAGTAGATTGCCCCTATTTTGGTAACCTTAAGTGGGAATGCCATATTTAAGGATGACAGATTATGAATCTATCTACCAAACAGTTAAAAAAAATCAGCACTAGTTTAAGAATGTATAATTTTATTTGTTGGAATCAAATACATTAACTAAATTTATTGGACAAAATTCAGATTAATCAAATCACTCAATTATTAAAAATTTGGATTGGCAAAACCAAGTTCAAGTTTGATGACCTCAGCAAAGGGGGCAAAACGGGGGCAGGGCTAGTCAAGAGGAGACCCGCGCGGTACTGTTAAAAGGTGAATTAAATCACCTTTTTTGGGGGGGGGGGAGGGGATGGGGTTAATTGGGGCCGGTAAACTAAACGTGAATTTAGTCCTGTAGTGTTAAGAATACATGTTTGTATTTCTAACATATAGTGTTCCTTGACAGGTGTATAGTCGCCATTTGGGCAGTCGGAATCCAGGACAAACCACCCCCATATCCTAACCCAATAACACACAGACACTAAGTAATATGGGGAAATTTGTCCACAGCTTTATTAACCAATAATTATTAATAATAATAATAATAATAACAATAATAAATTAACATATAAACATGGGTCATTGCCCCCCATACTCCGCCCCCTCGCATCCTGTTCCTTCGGCTACCATACAAAAGGCAATGACCCCCATATAATAACACATATACATATTTATAACATATTTATAACATACACCAACATTCCAAAGTGCCAACCATCCATTAACCACGGCAGGGGTATACCCGGATACCCCTGCCCCACCAGGTTCTGAGCCACCTCCAGGACTCGAAACCTCTCAACCACCGATGACCACAATCTGTTTATTCCACCTCACGTTCATCCAGGGGAGCCTATTTCCTCTCCTTCAGCTCCCCGTCCCGCCGCTGTGAAAGAAACGGGTTAGATAAACACATAACAAACAAAGGGAGGGTGGGTGGGACAAACTCAACCAGGTAGAAAGTTAGAATGACTCACCTAAAATGGCTGCTCATTTAAATAGCCAATCCTACTTACCCATAATTCCAACCCTTGCTTACTTCCTCCTAAGCCCGCCTCCTAACCCCTGTCAAGGCCTTTTTCCGCTTAGCTGCGCTCTAGCTACATGGGGCTACATGACAGGTGTATAGTCGCCATTTGGGCAGTCGGAATCCAGGACAAACCACCCCCATATCCTAACCCAATAACACACAGACACTAAGTAATATGGGGAAATTTGTCCACAGCTTTATTAACCAATAATTAATAATAATAATAATAATAATAACAATAATAAATTAACATATAAACATGGGTCATTGCTCCCCATACTCCGCCCCCTCGCATCCTGTTCCTTCGGCTACCATACAAAAGGCAATGACCCCCATATAATAACACATATACATATTTATAACATATTTATAACATACACCAACATTCCAAAGTGCCAACCATCCATTAACCACGGCAGGGGTATACCCGGATACCCCTGCCCCACCAGGTTCTGAGCCACCTCCAGGACTCGAAACCTCTCAACCACCGATGACCACAATCTGTTTATTCCACCTCACGTTCATCCAGGGGAGCCTATTTCCTCTCCTTCAGCTCCCCGTCCCGCCACAAGCTCAGACCTTGACCCCTTAAGCTGTCTGAGCTCCGCCACCCCGAAGAAACAGAGCCATCCGGATACCATCCTGCCAACCCAAGTTGAGCAGGTCCAAACCCACCTCCGAGAGGTGAACACCATCCGAGCGGTAGTATCCTGGCAACCCTTCCTCCAGCTCAAGGTGCCTTACCACCACACCCCCTACCTTCCGCACAAAGCTTGCCATCAAGCTATTCACTTTATTTCTGCACCTATCCATAGCCACCGGATCCCGAGCGTGCCGCCACCGGCGCCTCGGGACAATCTCCGACCAAACCAACATGACCCCCGGAAGCAGGCCCCTCAACTTATTGATGTCCTGCTTCATCCACTTCACCAGCCGGCGTTGCGGCGTAAGGCCCAGGTCATTACCCCCAATATGTAGGACCAGTAAGTCTGGCGTGCCTCCCGCCGCCAGCATCCCAAACAGTTTGCCACAAACATCCCCCCAGCAAAAACCCCGATACCCAAACCAGCGAACTGCCAACTGGCCTCTCGGAAAACCCAGCTGCTGGCCTTGCGCTCGAGCTGCGGCCCTCCTCTCGGCCCAGAAGACAAACGAATGGCCCACGATCCATGCCTCACGCCCTGGGGGGGGAAAAACAAATGATGAGGGAAGTCCGACAGAGACCCCCACCCCAGCTCAACAACACAGTGAACCATTTCAGTACAGCCAGTTACAAGTCTATTATTCCCATTTTTTTTTGTTTTTTGCATAAAACGGTCCCCAATTCCATTACTCCAACAGACCCAACCGGACATAGGAAAGGAATCTTACCGATTCCCACCTCCCGATCCGCTTCACCACCTCGTCCCCCAATCCCAACCGAGCCGCCTCCGTGGCCGCCCCAATACGGAACGAGTGCGTTCCAAATCGTTCAGCACGAAGCCCTAACTTGCCCAAGCCCAACCGAAAAACTTTCGTGAACTGGAACCGAGAGAGGGACGATCCGTCGGCATGCACCAACAAGGAATCCCCCATCGCTGGCCTCCGCGCCAGGTACTCTGCCGTAGCAGCCAACGGGCACAAAGCCGAGCCCGGCAAGGCCCCCAGTGCCACGTCCCGGCCCACGCCGCGGACGTCCGTTTTGGATCTGCCAAGGTGCACCACCACCTTCCCATACAGGACACGAACTCCCGAAAATTGCAGGCCCCCCTGCACCATCTTATTAGCGCTCATCAATTCCCCAATTCAGAATGCCCCAAAAAACACCAAAATAAACGCCACCTTGAACAGCGAAGCCTCGAACCCATCGAAACAGATCTCAGGCAATAAACCCACCAAATCCCCCAGTAGCTGAACCGACACCGGGCGCCTGGTATCTGGCGACCTGCGTCCCCTGCGATAACCCTTCAGGGCTTGCCTGATGACGAAGGTCTTGGTGAAGTCCTCCTTCCCATGCCACCTAAATCAAAATGCCATCGCCGCCATGGACCTGTCTACCATGGCAGGCGACGCCCCTTTTGCCAGCAACTGACAGGTGTACCACAGGAAAGCATCCCGCAGGGCATCCCCGTTGTCCATGGCCAACCCGTCCAGCGACTGTACGAGGCCCAAGTGGCCGGTGCCAGAGAAGCCTTCACAAGTCCTCCAAGCAGGATGCTCCCAGCTGCCAAATCTCGTCCGGGCAAGCCTGCCCTTCCTTCGATGCCCCCGGCGCCACCAGCCGGAATCGGGACCACTGAAAACGAGACAGAGCATCAGCCACCTCATTCAAATAGCCGGGAACATGGCGCGCGCGAAAAACAACATTCCGAGACATACACTGCAATACCAGTCGCCTAAGCAGCTTAACCACCGGCCTCGAGGCCGCAGACTGACGATTCACCGCGTGAACCACGGCCATGTTATCCGAGAAAAAGACCACTTTCCGATCGCGCAGCCTGTCGCCCCACAGTGCCATCGCAACGACCAACGGGAACAACTCAAGGAAAGCCAAGTTGCGCATAAGAGGGCCCGAACCCCAAGAGTCCGGCCACCTCTCCGCACACCAGCAGCCACCAAAATATGCCCCAAAGCCCACACTGCCCGATGCATCCGTGAAAAAAAAAGCTCAAAATAGGAGCACGAAATGGAACAACCCATGGGCAGGCACAAGTCCACGAAGTAGGCCCCTTCGAAGAAACACCCCAGTAGGTGATGACAGTCCCGGTGGACCGGCAGCAGCCGAAACGCGGCCTCAATGTCCACTTTCGCCATCAGAGCCCCACGCCCGGCCCGCCGGACCAGATCGACCGCCCGGTCGAAAGATGCATATGACACCGAGCACAAGTCCTTATGAATACCGTCATTCACCGACTCCCCTTTCGGGTACGAGAGATGGTGAATGAGTCTAAATTTACCCGGCTCCTTCTTGGGAACCACCCCAAGTGGGGAAATCCGCAGGCCTTCCAGCGGAGGCACTGCGAACGGGCCCGCCATGCGGCCCAGCCCGACTTCTTTGCCCAGCTTCTCCCTAACCACGTCCGGGAAGTCAGCCACAGACTTCAGGTTGCGCAGCCTCCCCGATCCCCCCTCCCGCTCCTGAAACGGAATAAAAAACCCCGTCGCAAAACCCGCCAGGAGCACAGCGGCATCCGCCCTGTTATCGTAGCGGCTTAGCCACGGCTCCATCGCGCTTAGCCTCACTGGGGTTAAGCCCAGGGGAAGCGGATGCACCCCCTCCCCCGGCCCTCATTATAGAGCCAACATAAGCCCTTTGGTAAGGTGGCCGACGAGGCGGACTGCCCCCTAGCGCCGGCCGAGTTCTGAAAGGGCTGCGCCTTTTGCGACATCATCAGCTTCATCCAGAGCGGCAGGTCCATTTGGTCCCACCGCATACCCGGGTTAGCCGCCAGCCGCTGCCTAAACTGCTCGTCATACCGCCACCACGCCAAACCCCCGTAAGTCCGGTACGCTTCCCAAATGCCATCCAAATAGCAAAACAGAGAGGAGCATAACCCCGGCGATTTCTCGCCGAGCACGCTAGCCAGCACGCAAAAGGCCCTCAACCAATTACCAAAGGACTTCGGAATCTTGCGATACCGCTTCCTCTTCTCCTCCTCCTCCTTCTTCTCGTCCTTCTTATCCTCCTCTTTGAGGTCTATAAAGTCCTCTAATGGGAGGAGGGAGAAGATCTCACAGAACTCACCCTTCCATATCTTATCCTTTACGTCCTGTTTCAAATGAACCCCCAGCGGGCCCGCAAAAGATACATACGCGTGCTGTCTAGCCGCGTCGGGGATACCCCCAGTCAACTCAGCCCGCTCACTCCCAGTCTCCCCTACTTCCTGCGGCACCACCATGTCCCCGCCCGAACTAGGCCCTGTGGAATTCCCGACCCGAGAGCCCGTAGCCACAGCACCCGGAGCCCACACCTGACCAATGCCGCTAGTGTCACCCCCCGCCCCCAATGAGTGGAGTAGTGCCTGAAGTGTGGTAACTAAAGCGCTAGAGTGTAGTGACCCACTGGACTCACCGGCCAAGCCCCCCGACACCGGAACGGTGGGGGCTGCAGTGCAGATCGCCCGACGTCCAGGAAGAGGAACTTCCGCTGCTGTCTCGCCGACCGGGGAGCCCACCCGGTGACCAGCCTGCGAGGAGGCAGAACGGCTCCGAGATCTAGGACAAGGAGAAGAAGTCCTGGGTAGGGTGTAACGGACATCAATACCCCTCCCGTCACGACCCCGGGAGCGCCTGCTCTGCACCGAAGCCTCCCGCTGACCTCTACCACCACGTGGCACCCGGGAACCCCTGGGGCTACGACTCCTCCCGTCTCTACTAGTAGGCCGCCCCTGCCGACCATACCTAGGGGCTGCCGGACCTTCCCCTGACGAGCTGTCCGAGGGGGAGCAGTGCCGACCCGACCTCCCCCGCGCGTCCCGGGACCCCAGAGATCTAACGGGCGAGGGACTGCCGCTACTACTCCCAGAACCCGGGCCCCCCCGCCGCCCAACCACTCCGGAGGATCCCAGTCCCCGGCCTCCCCTATTCCTCTGCCTAACTGCCTCCGGAACCCCCTTTCCCGCACCCACCGCCACTGCCCCCTTACCTTTTCCCCCATGCTTACCAGACCCCGTCGGCCCAGACCTACCCACCACCCCTTCGGGGGACCCGCTCTCTGACCTGGCCGCATCCCGAGAACCCCCACCGCCCTTGGAACTCACTCCTTTCGAACCACATTTACGCTTAGGGGCCCCAGGACCCTCCCCCCTTACGACTATGGCCTGGGCGCCCCCCACCGGCCTACTCCCGCCCCCCTCCGTGGCAGAGCTCCCCCTAGCGACCTTCCCGCCAAGAGGGCCCCGGCCGGAGCCCTCTGCACTTGCCTGTTGCCTCCTAGGCCGGCCATGCGGTCTCCCGGATCCAGCCTCATCATCATCGTCACTCTCCGATGGGGGGGAAGCCCTCCTAGACCTCCCCTCCGTGGGTCCCGCACTACCAGGGGGCCGCCCGGCCACCTCTGACCCGAAAGCAGCAGCGCCCCCGTCCACGACATCCTTCTGCCGCCGAGTGCTCATCCGAGGCTCCGGCCGCACGCGGGGAGGCAAGGCCTCGACCACGCGGCTCCCGGGCCTGCTGCCGGTCGCAACCGAAACTCCACTGCTTCCGGGGACAACTTCACCGGGCCCCGCGCCCGGGCTTAGCCTCCTCGGGGGCCTCCCGCCATCACCGTCCCGATCCGCCGCCTCCGCCAGGGCAGGGCCTAGCTGTGCCCGTAGCCAGTCCACAACCTGATGCCGTGCTGCCGACCTGATCCCCTCCAGCAAACGCTCCACGTCGTCCATTGGCCCTGCAGAGGAGACAAAAGAAATCCGACCAAGCAAGTCCGCGCACACCGAGGTGAACACAAACTCAACCAGGTAGAAAGTTAGAATGACTCACCTAAAATGGCTGCTCATTTAAATAGCCAATCCTACTTACCCATAATTCCAACCCTTGCTTACTTCCTCCTAAGCCCGCCTCCTAACCCCTGTCAAGACCTTTTTCCGCTTAGCTGCGCTCTAGCTACATGGGGCTACATTAGCCCTGTAATGTAAACGTTCCAATTTCTGCAAAATACCAATGTTTTACATCGCAGGGTTAACACTACAAGACTACTTCACCCAGACCACGTAATTGAGAAGAAGTAGTCTGTGTGCATTTAGTAGTTAGGCAGTGAGATAAACAGAGTTAAGTTATGAATTATAATAATGAATTTATAACGTGTGTTTATTTGCATTTAGAACAAGTTTATATTAATGATAATAAAGCCCATTTGCAATGTTAGAATGCCTCTGAACCCTCTTTATAGAACGTAATCCTGGCACCTGATCGCACTGACACCTAGTGGTCATTTTTACATATGACATTCATTGTACATTTAAACTGTGAGAATTGTCGGGAATTCAAAGTGAATTTCTATTTTAAGGCCTAAATTGTAAAAATTCTCCAAGTCAGCTATTCTTCCAGTTCAGCTATTTTGGTATAAAATGTGAAATTCTCTTTGCATTATTGACAGTTTTCACATAAACACGCAGGGCAACACAGGTACATTGATCATTGTGGGCCAGTATGTGGGAGATCTGTGCCATCCAACCCACCCTGGTCTACAAGATATGGCTTGCACAGCTCTAGCACCGAAATATCCCAACCTTCCCGCTTCACAGAGGGCGACACCACCTGACTTCTAGTTAACTGCGACATTTACTGTAAATTTAAAGTAAAGATAAGTAAGATAAGTAGAGGATTGTTGTGATGGTAGTCACCATCGCTGGCACCATAGAAACTCTGCCTTTCTTTCTGGCAGCCATTTCACTAACTGCTGGCCTCTATTTCCCACCATTTTCCTTTCAGTAACGACTGGCCTCCATTTTCCCCACCATTTTCCTTTCAGTAACGACTGGCCTCCATTTTCCCCACCATTTTCCTTTCATTAACGACTGGCCTCCATTTTCCCCACCATTTTCCTTTCAGTAACGGCTGACCTCCATTTTCCCCACCATTTTCCTTTCATTAACGACTGGCCTCCATTTTCCCCACCATTTTCCTTTCATTAACGGCTGGCCTTCATTTTCCCCACCATTTTCCTTTCAGTAACGACTGGCCTCCATTTTCCCCACCATTTTCCTTTCAGTAACGACTGGCCTCCATTTTCCCCACCATTTTCCTTTCATTAACGGCTGGCCTCCATTTTCCCCACCATTTTCCTTTCATTAACGACTGGCCTCCATTTTCCCCACCATTTTCCTTTCATTAACGACTGGCCTCCATTTTCCCCACCATTTTCCTTTCAGTAACGACTGGCCTCCATTTTCCCCACCATTTTCCTTTCATTAACGACTGGCCTCCATTTTCCCCACCGTTTTC
Source organism: Pelobates fuscus (assembly GCF_036172605.1). Lineage (NCBI taxonomy): Eukaryota > Metazoa > Chordata > Amphibia > Anura > Pelobatidae > Pelobates > Pelobates fuscus. Next base: position 377,535,339 of record NC_086321.1, read on the forward strand.
CTTTCAGTAACGGCTGACCTCCATTTTCCCCACCATTTTCCTTTCATTAACGACTGGCCTCCATTTCCCCCCCCCATTTTCCATTCATTAACGGCTGGCCTCCATTTTCCCCACCATTTTCCTTTCAGTAACGACTGGCCTCCATTTTCCCCACCATTTTCCTTTCAGTAACGACTGGCCTCCATTTTCCACACCATTTTCCTTTCATTAACGGCTGGCCTCCATTTTCCCCACCATTTTCCTTTCATTAACGACTGGCCTCCATTTTCCCCACCATTATCCTTTCAGTAACTGCTGGCCTCCATTTTCCCCACCATTTTCCTTTCAGTAACGACTGGCCTCCATTTTCCCCACCATTTTCCTTTCATTAACGACTGGCCTCCATTTTCCCCACCATTTTCCTTTCAGTAACGACTGGCCTCCATTTTCCCCACCATTTTCCTTTCATTAACAACTGGCCTCCATTTTCCCCACCATTTTCCTTTCAGTAACTGCTGGCCTCCATTTTCCCCACCATTTTCCTTTCAGTAACGGCTGGCCTCTATTTCCCACCATTTTCTTTTCAGTAATGGCTGGCCTCCATTTTCCCCACCATTTTCCTTTCAGTAACAACTGGCCTCCATTTTCCCCACCATTTTCCTTTCAGTAACTGCTGGCCTCCATTTTCACCACCATTTTCCTTTCAGTAACGGCTGGCCTCTATTTCCCACCATTTTCTTTTCAGTAATGGCTGGCCTCCATTTTCCCCACCATTTTCCTTTCAGTAACGACTGGCCTCCATTTTCCCCACCATTTTCTTTTCAGTAACAGCTGACCTCCATTTTCCCCACCATTTTCCTTTCATTAACGACTGGCCTCCATTTTCCCCACCATTTTCCTTTCAGTAACGACTGGCCTCCATTTTCCCCACCATTTTCCTTTCATTAACAACTGGCCTCCATTTTCCCCACCATTTTCCTTTCAGTAACTGCTGGCCTCCATTTTCCCCACCATTTTCCTTTCAGTAACGGCTGGCCTCTATTTCCCACCATTTTCTTTTCAGTAATGGCTGGCCTCCATTTTCCCCACCATTTTCCTTTCAGTAACAACTGGCCTCCATTTTCCCCACCATTTTCCTTTCAGTAACTGCTGGCCTCCATTTTCACCACCATTTTCCTTTCAGTAACGGCTGGCCTCTATTTCCCACCATTTTCTTTTCAGTAATGGCTGGCCTCCATTTTCCCCACCATTTTCCTTTCAGTAACGACTGGCCTCCATTTTCCCTACCATTTTCTTTTCAGTAACAGCTGACCTCCATTTTCCCCACCATTTTCCTTTCAGTAACGGCTGGCCTCCATTTTCCCCACCATTTTCCTTTCATTAACAACTGGCCTCCATTTTCCTCACCATTTTCCTTTCAGTAACGACTGGCCTCCATTTCCCCCACCATTTTCCTTTCAGTAACTGCTGGCCTCCATTTTCCCCACCATTTTCCTTTCAGTAACTGCTGGCCTCCATTTTCCTCACCATTTTCCTTTCAGTAACGACTGGCCTCCATTTTCCCCACCATTTTCCTTTCAGTAACGGATGGCCTCCATTTTCCCCACCATTTTCCTTTCAGTAACTACTGGCCTCCAACTAGGTGGATTTGGCTGTGGAAGCTGTATAGTGCCCTCTGTTGGTTGCAACTGTAACTGTAACATGAGCTGCGGGTGGGGACCCTAATTAAATAAAGCAGGGGACCTAATGTGCCCTTCAGGTCCCCACCCCTGACCGTTGGGTGGATACCATAATTAAATAAATAATGGGGGGACCTAATGTCACCCCTGGTCCCCACCCATGAGCGGCGGGTGGGGACCTTAAATAAATTAATAATGGGGGGACCTAATGTCCCCTCTGGTCCCCACCCATGAGCCGCGGGTGGGGACCTTAAATAAATAAATAATGGGGGGGAACCTAATAAAAACTCCCTACTTACCACTCTCACCCTAATAATAGTGAGGGGGGCGGCAATAAACTAACACCCTGTAAAATAAAATGTCATACTTACCATTAGATGTCTTCTTTCTTCTTTTCTTTTCTTTCTTCAGCCTTTCTTTTGTCCCATCACAATTGTTAAAATAATAAAAAGTGGGGCGTCTCCAGACATCGAGCGAGATGGACGCACATTAAGTGAGCTCCGCTTCCACGGGCTCCACAACGCGGCTAAAACAAGCTTTTTTCGGTGAATTCCCCGACCCAAAACGCTGGAGCGATGTCCCAACACCGGGCAAAGAAAACCACGGAGGCAAAAAGACAAATCAGCCTTCTTTGCGGCCAGAATGCCACAGCATAAAACCGCCGATCCACAGGCCCAAGATGGTGCCGACCCAGATTACAATAAAGAGCGCGACTACACAGTGAGTAGACAAGAAGATTGCCCCCTGACCCAGAGTCTCCTGCAAGTCATGCTTGATGCAGCAGTTACCAAAATGCAAACTACTGTCACAGAGGCCCTAAATGATATGAGGAAAGGCCTCAATTACCTGGAAGCACAGACCTCCCACCTTGAGGGCAATATGGAAAGTCTCACAGGGGCACACAATGAAACTCACGTATGCCTCAGCAAAATAGAGGAACAGCTTTATAGGCAAGAGACCGAAATAGCTGATGCAGAAGACAGGTCGCACCGCAACAATGTACGACTAAGGGGAGTACCTGAAGATATAGCGCAGCAAAACTTGACGGCCTACGCTGTAGAGTTCTTTCAAGCTTTACTGCCTGACATTCCAGCAGACATGTTCCTACTGGATCGCATCCATAGGCTTCCCAAGCCACAGCACCTGCCACCTACCACTCCGAGAGACGTCCTCATGAGACTCCACTACTATCACATCAAAGACCAAATACCACAGGCACACCATACCAAAAAGGACTTACCTACTCAGTTCAAAGACATCCTCATGTTCATGGACTTATCCGCAGAGACATTACGCCGATGGCGAACCTTTAAAGCCATAGCAGACACGCTGAGACATCATCATGTACCATACCGCTGGGGCTACCCAGCCAAGCTGCTTATCTCGAAAGGAGGGAAGCTCATCTCGGCAACTACACCAGCAGAAGGAATGGACCTCCTGCAACAATGGGGTCTGTCCCGGAATACACAGCCAAACTCCAGGAACCCCGGTAAACCACTACCCGAAGAATGGCGCCCTCAAAAGACGAGACGCACATCTCCAAGAGACGAATGAGAACGCTCAGCGAGATACAGCAAGTTTTAAACAAGTTTACTATGTTACTCACCTGTTATACATTGGGTTATAATGTAATGATAATGCACAGATAATTGCATGCTAGTACCCATATATTACGCCACTGAGATCCTCCCTCTTGAGACGGGAGAGGCATTAAGTGCGAAATCCCATAGATCCCTGACAAAACCCCTTTACTACTTACGCAGAGCGCAATCTTCCGGCTACCCCTAAGGTCATAGCCTCTACCGCTATTAAAGGGGCTCTCTACTGCCCATAGAGATGTTGTTCGCTCCAGACCATTAAATATTAACTACAAATACGGGCGGGGCACACCCGATTCATGTTGAGCCCACAGCGACCTCCGCTCGCCCTGAACTGACCACCTCACCCCCACTTAGGAAGTGCCATAGTCAAGGCCCATACCTCTGAAGTCACCATTGTAAGATACTTTTTTTGATTATTGTTTGATTGTTTAATTATCTTAATTTGTTTCACTGTGTTCTGAAAGTTATATTGTACACCTGGTTCCAACCACCAAACGCCACACCACGGCTACCCACTGACTTACCTACACAGGCATCCAAGCCAGACACACTGACAGACCCACCAACCCAACAGGACTGTGACTGCCTCCCCTCCTATTACTATGACAAAGCATCCTTACCATACAATTAACAGACGTTAGACGCATACAAGCGTACACCACCCACGGAAAATGAGGATAATTACCCACAACGTCCGTGGACTGAACTCACCATACAAGCGACATACCCTCCTCAAGGAGATCAATGGCACGCAGGCGGACATTGTCTGCTTGCAGGAGACTCACTTTAAACACGACCCCATTCTAGGAAAAAAAAAACTTCCCACACCAGTATCATGCTACCTCTCCGACCAAAAGCAAAGGAGTGTCAATACTGCTGAGCCACACTCTAGCCTTTGACCTAATCTCAATCGAATCCGACCCAATGGATAGATATATCGTTTTAATATGCACCTTGAACAACTCCACATACACGATAGTGAACTCTTACTCACCGAACGACAACCAGAAGACCTACTTGGCCTACCTACTAGACAAGGTAGAGAAACTCCAAACGGGCACTACGGTCATCTGCGGTGATTTTAACCATATCCTAGACCCTAATGCGGACTCTACAGCCCGACACACAGCGAAACGCAAAAAAACACTACACAAATATTGCAATTCCATAAACAAGCTTTTGTCAGCTCACGGACTCTATGATGTCTGGAGAACCCTACACCCTAACGATTAAGAATATACCTATTACTGCCAAGTTCACAATACATACTCCAGTATAGACGGGTTTCTCTTGCGCAATGCGCACCTGCAGCAGATTAGGACATGCGACATAGAAACATCCACGATATCAGACCATAACCCAGTGTCATTAGTACTCACAGATTCATACCAATTCAAAAACCGCAGCCCTTGGAGACTGAACGAACACCTCCTTAACGAACCCTCTTTCCTGGAAAAGGTGAAGAGTGAAATGACTCTATACTTCACAACCAATGTCCCTACTGGCCCAACCCCCGCCACTCTGTGGCTAGCCCACAAGGCAGTTATCCGAGGAATCCTGATAGGCAGAGCGGCATATCTTAAGAAGATTAACCATACCACATTACTCACACTCCTCAGAAGGGTCCAGGACCTTCATAGATCGAATCAAGCAAATCCCACAAAGACGCTCCAACAACAAATACAAAGCACACAAGACGAAATCAACAACATACATCTCCGCAAGGCCACTGCAGTGTTAAAAAAACTCAAAGCCACTTCCTACTCGATGGGCAACAAAGCTACGAAACTACAGGCACTAAGACTTAGGGACAAACAAGCACAAACAAGAACACAATTCCTAAATACACAAACGGGGCAAAAAGTAATGCAGCCCACGCAGATATGTAATGAATTTGCCCGCTACTACGGATCTCTATGCAACCTGAAGGATGACCCAAATTCGCCCCGACCTACCCCGACGTCCACAAGGGCTTACCTCAACAAACTCGCACTCCCCACTATTAACTCATAACAAACAGCACAACTCATTGCCCCAATCACCACAGAGGAAGTTATTCACCATATTGATGCAATGCCCAGAGGTAAAGCACCAGGCCCAGATGGGTACACCAACAGATATTACAAAGCATTCAAACATGAACTAGCCCCTCCTATCACCCAATTCTTTAATGAAGCAACTAAGCAGGGCTCTTTCCCCTGAGTTTTTGTCAGCTCACGTAATCACAATACCTAAACCAGGAAAGCCTCCAACTATATGCCAAAATTTCAGGCCAATCTCGCTGCTCAATGCAGATGCTAAACTATACGCAAAAATCCATGCTGACCGCCTTAAAACAATACTACCTTCCCTTATTCATACAGACCAAGTAGGTTTCGTGGCGGGCAGACAGGGCCCAGAGAACACCAGAAAGGTCCTCAATATATACCACCTCCTAAAACGGACTAAAATGGAGAGCATTATGCTCTCGCTAGACGCTGAAAAGGCGTTTGATCGCCTAAACTGGCACTTCCTACACGAAGCCCTGACCCTCTACGGCTTTCCACCACCCTTCCTGTCAGTCATCCATGCCCTATACAGTAACCCCACAGCGACAGTGCTGACTTCGGGATTCTGCTCTCAACCCTTCCCGATAACCAACGGCACCCGCCAAGGATGCCCTCTGTCTCCCCTCCTGTACGTCCTAACCCTAGAGCCCCTGGCAAGAACAACAACATACATGGAGTGCCACTTGGCCAAAAGGAGTACAAACTCAACCTATTCGCGGACGACATACTACTCACACTCACCCAACCACATCATTACACAAAGAATTACATGCATACAGTCAACAATCCTACTACAAACTCAATATCACCAAAACACAAGCGATGTGCCTCAATGTACCTAGAACCACTGAAGACGTCCTAAAATCGGCCCACGAATACAACTGGAGAGTAGATCACCTAACATTCCTAGGCATCAGGATAACTAACAAACCCACTGATCTCTTCACAGCGAACTATACAAAACTGCTACTGGAAATTGAAAAACAGATACACAGCTGGAAAAATCGATTCCTATCATGGGTCGGAAAGATAGCTGCGATCAAAATGACAATACTTCACAAAATCCTGTATCTTTTCCGGTCCCTGCAAATAAAGATCCCACAGAGCTACTTGATGAGCCTGCAAGCAATTCTCCTACGTTTCAGCTGGAGTGGAAAGCACCCTAGGGTTCCTAAGACCCTGCTCTTCAGACACATAAAACAAGGAGGAATGGGATTTCCTAACCTAAAGTCATACTATTCCTCCTCACGAATGTCATCAACGCACACACAACAGAACACCCTCCACAATGGGTAGAATTAGAAAGCCAGTTCTGCACCAACAATGACCTATCTTCCACTCTGTGGACTCCCAAACACGCAAGACCAAGATCCATGGACATGCTGCCTGCCACCAAACTCTTACTATCCACATGGGACAGCTGCAGGGGAAAGTTATGCTCAGCTCATCCATGGACACTAGCTGCCCCAATCAAAACCCTACATCACTGTAATGGCACATTCCCGCATCAAAAATGGGAAGAAAGAGGCATCACACATATGTATCCCCTCTACACGTCTAAAGGCCTGAAACACTTCCCGGACCTCCAAACCGAGTTTACACTCCCTTCGAACTTCACGTTCACTTACCTCCAATTAAAAGCCCTACTGAAAGACAACTCGATCCACACCAGAAGACAGACATTACGAACCACAGCATCAAAGTTCGAGCTGCAATGCATGTCAGCAACACCCCCGAAAAAAGTGCTCTCCACCTGCTATGACAGTCTAGCAAACCCCAAGGCAGGCGTCACATGGAAATTGATGAATGACTGGCAGGAAGACCTCCAAGAAACAATCTCCCCACAAGAATGGAAGAAAATCTTCACAGCGCACAAAGGTCTGACCTCCTGCGCGACCCACTTTGAGACATCACGCAAACTGCTATATAGGTGGTACACAGTACCCTCCCGATTGCACTCAATATACCCGGAAACTACAGACATATGCTGGCGTTGCAGTTCGCACAGAGGCACAATGTTACATATATGGTGGACCTGCAACACTGTAAACCATGGGTCGTCAACCTGGTCCCTACCGCCCACTAGTGGGCGTTTCGGGATTCCAGGTGGGCGGTAGGGATTTTCAATTTTTTTTATGGATTGGGTGAGCGGGCGGGCGGGTGTGAGCCGGCGGTACCCCTGCGATCGGGTACCGCCATCACCACTTGCGGCCCCGGCCCGGGCGGCAATCCGCCGGGGCCGCATATAGAGGGGTCCATCGGGTGGCCCATGCTGTCAGGGCCACCCGATGGATGTGGATTGTGAGGGGGCCCAGTCAGCGCTGGGCGCTTTAACAGCGCGACCGGCCCCCTGTGATGACATCATCTCTGCTGGGAGGAAGTGATTCCCCGGTCACTCCTCCCAGCATACTGAGAGCCCGCGCGGGAGGAAGGAAGAGGAGGGAGTCAGAGTGGGAACTCTGACTCCCATCCACCTGAGCCACCACTGGACCCCATGGAAAGTCACCTTCCTGCACCTTAAAGGTAGGAAACAGGAGGGTGACTTAAATATAATGTGTGTTTGTTTGTGTATGTGTCTTTGTATGTATGTCTTGTGTGTGTCTGTATGTGTGTCTTGTTTTTGTATGTATGTCTTGTGTGTGTATGTGTCTTTGTATGTGTCTGTATATATGTGTCTTGTTTTTGTATGTATGTCTTGTGTGTGTATGTGTCTTTGTATGTGTCTTGTGTGTGTCTGTATATATGTGTCTTGTTTTTGTATGTATGTCTTGTGTGTGTGTCTTGTTTTTGTATGTATGTCTTGTGTGTGTGTCTGTGTGTGTGTCTTGTTTTTGTATGTATGTCTTGTGTGTGTGTCTGTGTGTGTGTGTCTGTGTATGTGTCGTGTGTCTGTCTGTATATATGTGTGTATGTATGTGTGTCTTGTCTTTGTATGTATATGTTTCTTGTGTCTGTCTGTATGTGTGTGTGCCTGTCTGTATGTATGTGTGCCTGTCTGTATGTGTGTGTGCCTGTCTGTATGTATGTGTGCCTGTCTGTATGTATGTGTGCCTGTCTGTATGTATGTATGTATGTATGTATGTATGTATGCCAGCAGGGCCGCCATCAGAAATTTTGGGGCCCCTAACACAGCTCAAGGTCTGGGCCCCCCTTCAAGCCCGCCTCCAAATCCTGTCCACAGGAATACACACACACACACTAACAGATACAAATACTGAAACAGACATACACACATGCATACACACTGGCATACACACAGTGCATACGCATACACTGACATACACTGGCATACACATACACTGGCATATACACATAAACTGGCATACATACACACACACATACACTGGCATACATACACACACACATACACTGGCATACACATACACTGGCATACATACATACACACACTGGCATACACATACACTGGCATACACACACACTGGCATACACACACACTGGCATACACACACACACTGGCATACACACACACTGGCATACACACACACTGGCATACACACACACTGGCATACACACATACACCTCATTTTCAGCCACCCTCCTCTCCCCTTACCGTCGCAGGAGGGAGGCTGGGGATGATGCGAGTCGGCTGCCTCTCCTCGCGGCCTTTCTCTCCTCCTTCCCGCGCGGAGTAAACTGGGAGGAAGTGACCGGACGTCACTTCCTCCCAGCAGCACTTGCTTCCGGCTGCATTTTTTTTTTTTTTTTAAAGGGGCCCGGTCGCGCTGACCGGGCCCCTGAAGATAATAGGGCCCATTTGGTGGCCCTAAATGCTTGGGCCACCTGATGGGCCCCATAAGCGTGTGGGCCCCGGTGCAGATGCACCGGCGGCAGTTCCGCTGATACACGTGGGGCCCCCAGGGCCGCCAGGCCCGTGACAATTGTCACGGTTGTCATGCCCTGATGGCGGCCCTGTGTGCCAATCTGTTATACTGGGATACCTAGCTCAGCCTTCCTTCTGGGCATTGCTATAAGGAAGGTTAAAAAAGGGGGGAAAAAAAGGTGGGGAGGGGAATTGAGGAGGGATAAGAGGGGAGATGACGCACAGATGAGAAATCCTATTATGCGCAAACAGAGAAGTCGTCTGAATATCACCGAAAGAGGAGACCTTTGTTTGTTCCTTACGAAAATCGAACCAGATATCAAATATTTAGTCTTGCAGCATCAACCTCAAGGATCTCATTAATCACTAGTAAAGGTAATTTCAATTTACTTTATTGTTTTCTCATTAAACTTTATAAAGTTAAAAACATTATAAACATGCATTAATTGGAAATAAAAAGATAAATGAACGTACACGCTCCTTTCGAAAAACATTCCGCACTTGCGCGAAAACTGGTGGGCGGTAAGGAAAATTTTTCAACCAAAAAGATGCATTAGTGGGCGGTAGTTAGAAAAAGGTTGACTACCACTGCTGTAAACGAACGTTGGAAAACAACGGAACGAATGATTCAAGAAACTACAGAATGTACCCTGCCTCACGAACCAAAAACAATACTCTTACGGTCGCTCCCTGATGCCACCCCCAAACCAGCAAAAAAAATTATATATATCATATTGAGCACAGTCTCCACTCTAATAGCTAGAAATTGGAAGACCTCTGCTCTTCCCTCAATCCAAGAAATTACAACTCTGTTGTCGACAACAGTGGACTATGAACTCCACATGTGGAACCAACTGAAAATTGGGAAACTGAGCCCATCCATTGCCTAGATGTGGCGTACCTACTTATCAAAGCAGAAGCCACTTTCACAACCTCCATAGCCTAATGCGAACAGAGGCTAACATAAGTCAGAACTCATGTAATGTCTACCACGAAGAACAGGCGAGCCTGCTTGCCACTTATAACGCTACACCAACGCACCACATGACTACACATGACCCTAGGCAAGATTCTCAACCCTCAGCCGACCCCTGTAGAGACGGCCTTCACCAGGACCAGAACCACTATTTTCACCGGGTTTCTTTACCCTTCCTCTCCCTTTCCCTTCCCCCAACCCTCGACTACGAGCCTTGAAGAAGAACATGACATCACACACTTGACCCCTACACGACATCATACGTATATGTTACAAAAGAGCTACCATATACAGGTACCTCCCAGGGATCGGGTCATATAGACATGGAACATCACGAACCCCACTAAACTTGTAACAAGAGAAGACACCATGCAACTGGAACTGACATACCTTTACCAAGGTGACAAAGTCAGAGAGCTAACAACACACTAACACATAACGGTAGCAAATACTAGTTCGACACCATACTCCTAAGGGTAATTTGCCGTGGGCCGAATGCTTAATCTGGTGTTCGGACCACCCTCGTCCGACCCGAACAGTCAATATGCACACCAAGATATAATGTGTACAGTGTCAATACCCTTGTTATGTAAAATATGCAATGTAATAATGTTAAGTGTGTCATAATGAACAAAAGCTTTCCTTCTGTATCCCCACACTATTTGAAAACAATAAAGAATAAGTTAAAAAAAAGGCTCGTAGTCGAGGCTGGAGTGCAAAAAACATGCAGCAAAAAATAATCCATGTTCACCCGTGGTGGGCTTTACACAGAATGAGCTTTGCAGGGCTACCCATGCCCTGCAATGTGACTCAGAGCACTCTGGTTGATTCCAAGCCAACCAATCAGAGTGCTCTGACAGGTAAATGAAGAGACTGACAGGTAAGTCTCTACATTTACCTATCACAGCACTCTGATTGGTTGGCTTTGAATCCAACCAATCAGAGTGCTCTGTGTCATTTTACACAGTGTGGGAAAGTTCTTTGGAATTTTCCCATGCTGTGTAATTTGACTCATAACACTGTGATTGGTTTAACCTCCATTTTATTAATTTGGGGGTCATAGTGACCCCCATACTGATAGATATCCAGTTTTAAATGAAAGCGAACTGTTTAGGCAACATGCCCCTAGTCGTGGCATGCTGCGAGTAGGGACATGCAAGTATTTAACCACCCTTTTATTGATATGGGGGTCCTAGTGATCCCCATACTGATTGATATCCCGTTTTAAAATACAGCGGGGGGGAGGGGGGGTTAATGAAGGGGGTGTAGGAATGGTTAATATTTATTACAAGGTGGGAGCTGGTAGCGCTGCCGGTTCCCTCTTTGCTTTTTTTTTGCGCATGCGCAGTGCTATTCAACAATTTTTTTTTTTTTTTTTTTTTATAGTTTATGGACGAAATTCGGAATAGACAAATTTCATTTTTATTTAGTACGAAACTAAAATTTCACTCGTGCACATGTCTGATTTTACATATTTGGCTGGAAAAAAAATACATGTCAACCTATTTCTCTTAATATCCTTGTGGAGAGTGGAGTGTTTCAATCCCTATGCTATTAACACCGAGGATTTACTGGCTGCGTTACTATTTATGTACAGCATATCCCCACCGAACCTCACAATTTGCTTTCCACGTTTCACAACCCGCTACATTTTCCAGACTTCGCTATATTGTGTCCAGCCCTGGACCTTTGCCTCCAACATTATTTTTGACTCTCTGTAGCCAAGCAGCATCACAGCTTCTGTGGTGGTTTTGTTTGTGGAAGCTTGTCGGCCCCCGATATCTGCCATCTGCGCACAAACCGGATCAAGCTGCAAGACCTTCTGCTAACCTGGTGCTGGACGGTAAACTACAACCTCCTTCCTGGCCTGCAACTCTACTTACTACTACAAATCCCAGATGGTATCAGCGGAGGTCACTTCCATTGGCATTATGCGAACTCTCGGATCTTTACGTGTCTACAGAATGATAGCATCAATTGTTCCTGCTTTAAAACCTGCCATTTAAAGGGACACTTCTGGCACTTCACAAAACATGTGCAACAAATTGCTTTTAGTCCATTCCTTTTTTCATTATATCTTTTTTTATTTTTTATTTTTTACATTTTCTTTACATTTATTATTTTTTAAAATTACTTTGTCCACCTTATTTTTTGCCCCTTCTGCAACATTAAATTTGTACTGCTATGGAACAGGTGTGTATCACCATTCTAATTATTATTTATAAAGCACCAACAGGTTCCACAGCGCAGTATAATAGCTGGACGAACAGAACTAATTGGAACGAGACAAGCTGAACGTAAAGGAAGAGAAGGTGGTGAGGGCCCAGCTCAGCCGACATGGTGCGAACGTCGATAACTTTCATTCGTTCACAGCTCTCTGAAATCTGAAACATACTTTGTTTATAAAAATAAAATCAGGGATGTCATTGAGAGGCTCTTAGAACTCACACAGATCACATCCAGATACTAGTGAACATTCAAAAAGATGTAAAGACAAGCAGGGCATTCCCAGTCCTTAGAGCTGAGCTTAGAGCTAAATATTGCAAGAGTTGGAAACGTAGGAACCGACAGATTAGCATAATCAGTGAGAGCAGAGGTCTGGGAAACCAGAAACACACAATGGGGACATTTGTATACGTTTTAGGGAATAATCTGGGATTTTGTTTTCTGAATGATTTTTCGTTTTTGACGATATTTTCCAGTATTATTTACTTTTGTGCCATAGCTGTCGTTTTCTCTTTTGTGTTACGTTTTGTGTACATCATGCTATTTAGTGACATTTCCACTTGTATGCCGCAGAAAACCATTTTTCTCCTACTAGAGTTTAACTTGCTTTAGAAAGCGAGGCGGAATACTCGTAGAAGGTTTAGTGAGTGGGACATAATCGGGAACGTGCAAGAAGGTGACACTTTCTAGATTACCTTAACTATACTCACTGGTGTATTTTGGATTTGTGCTGCCCTAGGCACGACTAAATTCGGGCACCCCCAAAATCTAAAATTGCCCCCCCCCCCCCCCCTCCCAATTCGTGTCAAGGCCATTTTTTTGACTGACAGATACATGCCCTCATTGATACATGCACTGATATACACTCACTGACAGATACACAGTCATTGGCGCACACACACTGTTTAACAAACACACACTTTCACTGACAGACACATAATGACACACCCACTCACTGACAGGCACACACTTTCAGATACACATAAAAAGACATAAACACACTGACACACACTCACAGGCACACCCATTCTCACTCACAGACAGACACTGACAGCTACACTCACTCACTCACTCACAGTAAGGTGGACAGCCCCAGAACACGAGGCAAACAAGGCATTTGTCTGGGAGCTTGGGGTGGCATTTTTGGGCGCCCCCCCTTAAAGTGCCGCCCTATGCAAATGCCTTGTTTGCCTTGTGGTAAATATATAGTCTATACTTACTAAATTGAAACAGAGTTTTGAACACCCCCCAAAAAAAGATATTTTTCAGAACATTCTGAAGAGTATCGAAGGATAATAGAGAAAATAATATCCAAGAATTTAAAGTTATTAGAGGAGTCTGTAACCCCAAGGGCTCCCCCTGTAGGGAAGAGGAGGAGTATTTAATGGTGAGGTCATTGTAGCTGTAATGTTATATGATACCAACATCATAAATCAATGCAAGGGTCTCTGATCTCCAGTCATTGTCAGCTGTTCTCCATGTGTTGCCTAACTTACACTTTAACCACAAGTATCACCTTTATAGAGCTTCACACGCCCGTTCCATCTCCATAATGATCGACGAACATTTCTTCTTGACTTACTGCACCCATGACAAAATCCCAGGGTAGTCATCACTTTGTAGCTGGGATTTTCCTTCTCCACATCAATATTCGATGGCCTACACAACCAGTTTCATTTAATTCCTGCACCCTAGCACTCACAGAGGTGATACCAGAATTCTAATTAAGGCAGTAACTGCTGAGTGATTAGGAGTAAGATTAGAGCATTAGAATGACCTTGTTACAGCAAAATACAGTCTTGTAGAGGAGACTTAAGGAAGACATGGAATAACTGTCCATTTTACAAGCGATAGTCCTACAATTTCTCAGGGGAATCAGGGGAACTGAAGGAGACTATTCTTCCAACATACCGTCGTTTTAATAAGGCTTTCCTCCTGAGCCGCCAGGGTTTACCAAGAGAATCAGCTTTCTAAACCATGTGTCAGTCTGGAGATGAACTTGATGAGGTGGTATTGTTCTATTTGACAGACCTCAGAGAGATTATTTTGGTGTCATTGTTAGAGGGTAAATCTGACTATAGAATATGATGGACTGGTCTCCGTGTGTCTGCTGCCTCAGATATCCAGGAATCTTCTACAACCCTACCACTATCTGTGCAATTTAAGGCATTTATCAACTCTGCAAATTACTTAATAAAAAGCAACCATTCCTTTTGGGGATTTATTGTGGCTACATTGTACCCATGTTTACTAGAAAGGATCACAGCTGGACCCCAAGTCATACCTCCCAAGTGGCCCTGTTTAGAAAGCACAGCACAGGACTTATCTTGATCCCAAATCCCTCTATTGCTGTTTTCTCTCCTAATCAAAAATGGGTTAACCATCAGGTGGCCTCCTAGGGCCAGAATTCAGACATTGGCCTGGAGCTCCAGTTCTGGCTGTGATGGGGGCCTTCCTTGAGTTGGCAAGGGAATAAAAAAGATCTGCGTGCTTGACCCAAGCCCTCTCACTTTGTTGATAGAATGTTGTGTTCTGCACCAATATTGAGTACAGACCACTTTTAAGAGCTCACTTGTGGCCTGCTGGTGCTTCTTGATGACTTAGAGCACAAGAGCTGGCACTGTGAGTCATTAGCTGCCTAATTATGAGGGAGCTCTTAGTGTGGTCTGCACCAGTATTGGTGCAGACTGCAATACTACCACACTGCATCACCAGACAAGTTTCTCCACCGAAACTCCTGAGTGTATAACAGAGCTCCCCAGCAATAATACTCCCAGTAATGTGTCTGAATGTATAACAGAGCTCCCCAGCAATAATACTCCTAGCAATGTGTCTGTGTATAACAGAGCTCCAAAGCAATAATACTCCCAGTAATGTGTCTGAGCGTATAACAGAGCTCCACAGCAATAATACTCCCAGTAATGTGTCTGAGCGTATAACAGAGCTCCACAGCAATAATACTCCCAGTAATGTGTCTGAGTGTATAACAGAGCTCCACAGCAATAATACTCCAAGTAATGTGTCTGAGTGTATAACAGAGCTCCACAGCAATAATACTCCCAGTAATGTGTCTGAGTGTATAACAGAGCTCCACAGCAATAATACTCCCAGTAATGTGTCTGAGTGTATAACAGAGCTCCACAGCAATAATACTCCCAGTAATGTGTCTGAGTGTATAACAGAGCTCCACAGCAATAATACTCCCAGTAATGTGTCTTAGTGTATAACAGAGCTCCACAGCAATAATACTCTCAGTAATGTGTCTGAGTGTATAACAGAGCTCCACAGCAATAGCACTCCCAGTAATGTGTCTGAGTGTATAACAGAGCTCCACAGCAATAATACTCCCAGTAATGTGTCTTAGTGTATAACAGAGCTCCACAGCAATAATACTCTCAGTAATGTGTCTGAG
This sequence comes from Pelobates fuscus, assembly GCF_036172605.1. NCBI lineage: Eukaryota > Metazoa > Chordata > Amphibia > Anura > Pelobatidae > Pelobates > Pelobates fuscus. The sequence continues at coordinate 377,551,101 of NC_086321.1, forward strand.
TGTATAACAGAGCTCCACGGCAATAATACTCCCAGTAATGTGTCTTAGTGTATAACAGAGCTCCCCAGCAATAATACTCCCAGTAATGTGGCTGAATGTATAACAGAGCTCCACAGCAATAATACTCACAGTAATGTGTCTGAATGTATAACAGAGCTCCACAGCAATAATACTCCCAGTAATGTGTCTGAGTGTATAACAGAGCTCCACAGCAATAATACTCTCAGTAATGTGTCTTAGTGTATAACAGAGCTCCACAGCAATAATACTCTCAGTAATGTGTCTGAGTGTATAACAGAGCTCCACGGCAATAATACTCCCAGTAATGTGTCTGAGTGTATAACAGAGCTCCACGGCAATAATACTCCCAGTAATGTGTCTGGGTGTATAACAGAGCTCCATAGCAATAATACTCCCAGTAATGTGAGTGTATAACAGAGCTCCACGGCAATAATACTCCCAGTAATGTGTCTGAGTGTATAACAGAGCTCCACAGCCATAATACTCCCAGTAATGTGTCTGAGTGTATAACAGAGCTCCACGGCAATAATACTCCCAGTAATGTGTCTGAGTGTATAACAGAGCTCCACAGCAATAGCACTCCCAGTAATGTGTCTGAGTGTATAACAGAGCTCCACAGCAATAATACTCACAGTAATGTGTCTGAATGTATAACAGAGCTCCACAGCAATAATACTCTCAGTAATGTGTCTGAGTGTATAACAGAGCTCCACAGCAATAGCACTCCCAGTAATGTGTCTGAGTGTATAACAGAGCTCCACAGCAATAATACTCCAAGTAATGTGTCTTAGTGTATAACAGAGCTCCACAGCAATAATACTCTCAGTAATGTGTCTGAGTGTATAACAGAGCTCCACAGCAATAGCACTCCCAGTAATGTGTCTGAGTGTATAACAGAGCTCCACGGCAATAATACTCCCAGTAATGTGTCTTAGTGTATAACAGAGCTCCCCAGCAATAATACTCCCAGTAATGTGGCTGAATGTATAACAGAGCTCCACAGCAATAATACTCACAGTAATGTGTCTGAATGTATAACAGAGCTCCACAGCAATAATACTCCCAGTAATGTGTCTGAGTGTATAACAGAGCTCCACAGCAATAATACTCTCAGTAATGTGTCTTAGTGTATAACAGAGCTCCACAGCAATAATACTCTCAGTAATGTGTCTGAGTGTATAACAGAGCTCCACGGCAATAATACTCCCAGTAATGTGTCTGAGTGTATAACAGAGCTCCACGGCAATAATACTCCCAGTAATGTGTCTGGGTGTATAACAGAGCTCCATAGCAATAATACTCCCAGTAATGTGAGTGTATAACAGAGCTCCACGGCAATAATACTCCCAGTAATGTGTCTGAGTGTATAACAGAGCTCCACAGCCATAATACTCCCAGTAATGTGTCTGAGTGTATAACAGAGCTCCACGGCAATAATACTCCCAGTAATGTGAGTGTATAACAGAGCTTCACGGCAATAATACTCCCAGTAATGTGTCTGAGTGTATAACAGAGCTCCACAGCAATAGCACTCCCAGTAATGTGTCTGAGTGTATAACAGAGCTCCACAGCAATAATACTCACAGTAATGTGTCTGAATGTATAACAGAGCTCCACAGCAATAATACTCCCAGTAATGTGTCTGAGTGTATAACAGAGCTCCACAGCAATAATACTCTCAGTAATGTGTCTTAGTGTATAACAGAGCTCCACAGCAATAATACTCTCAGTAATGTGTCTGAGTGTATAACAGAGCTCCACGGCAATAATACTCCCAGTAATGTGTCTGAGTGTATAACAGAGCTCCACGGCAATAATACTCCCAGTAATTTTTCTGGGTGTATAACAGAGCTCCATAGCAATAATACTCCCAGTAATGTGAGTGTATAACAGAGCTCCACGGCAAATATACTCCCAGTAATGTGTCTGAGTGTATAACAGAACTCCACAGCCATAATACTCCCAGTAATGTGTCTGAGTGTATAACAGAGCTCCACAGCAATAATACTCCCCGTAATGTGAGTGTATAACAGAGCTTCACGGCAATAATACTCCCAGTAATGTGTCTGAGTGTATAACAGAGCTCCACAGCAATAGCACTCCCAGTAATGTGTCTGAGTGTATAACAGAGCTCCACAGCAATAATACTCCCAGTAATGTGTCTGAGTGTATAACAGAACTCCACAGCAATAATACTCCCAGTAATGTGTCTGAGTGTATAACAGAGCCCCACAGTAATAATACTCCCAGTAATGTGTCTGAGTGTATAACAGAGCCCCACAGCAATAATACTCCCAGTAATGCGTCTGAGTGTATAACAGAGCTCCACAGCAATAGTTATCACAGTAATAATACTCCCAGTAATCTGTCTCAGTGTATAACAGAGCTCCACAGCAATAATACTCCCAGTAATGTGTCTGTGTGTATAACAGAGCACCACAGCAATAATACTCCCAGTAATGTGTCTGGGTGTATAACAGAGCCCCACAGTAATAATACTCCCAGTAATGTGTGTGAGTGTATAACAGAGCTCCGCAGCAATAATACTCCTAGTAATGTGTCTGAGTGGATAACAGAGCTCCACAGCAATAATACTCCCAGTAATGTGTCTGAGTGTATAACAGAGCTCCACAGCAATAATACTCCCAGTAATGTGTCTGAGTGTATAACAGAGCTCCACAGCCATAATACTCCCAGTAATGTGTCTGAGTGTATAACAGAGCGCCACAGCAATAATACTCCCAGTAATGTGTCTGAGTGTATAACAGAGCCCCACAGTAATAATACTCCCAGTAATGTGTCTGAGTGTATAACAATAATACTCCTAGTAATGTGTCTGAGTGGATAACAGAGCTCCGCAGCAATAATACTCCCAGCAATGTGTCTGAGTGTATAACAGAGCTCCACAGTAATAATACTCTCAGTAATGTGTCTGAGTGTATAACAATAATACTCCTAGTAATGTGTCTGAGTGGATAACAGAGCTCCGCAGCAATAATACTCCCAGCAATGTGTCTGAGTGTATAACAGAGCTCCACAGCAATAATACTCCCAGTAATGTGTCTGAGTGTATAACAGAGCCCCACAGTAATAATACTCCCAGTAATGTGTGTGAGTGTATAACAGAGCTCCGCAGCAATAATACTCCTAGTAATGTGTCTGAGTGGATAACAGAGCTCCACAGCAATAATACTCCCAGTAATGTGTCTGAGTGTATAACAGAGCTCCACAGCAATAATACTCCCAGTAATGTGTCTGAGTGTATAACAGAGCTCCACAGCCATAATACTCCCAGTAATGTGTCTGAGTGTATAACAGAGCGCCACAGCAATAATACTCCCAGTAATGTGTCTGAGTGTATAACAGAGCCCCACAGTAATAATACTCCCAGTAATGTGTCTGAGTGTATAACAATAATACTCCTAGTAATGTGTCTGAGTGGATAACAGAGCTCCGCAGCAATAATACTCCCAGCAATGTGTCTGAGTGTATAACAGAGCTCCACAGTAATAATACTCTCAGTAATGTGTCTGAGTGTATAACAATAATACTCCTAGTAATGTGTCTGAGTGGATAACAGAGCTCCGCAGCAATAATACTCCCAGCAATGTGTCTGAGTGTATAACAGAGCTCCACAGCAATAATACTCCCAGTAATGTGTCTGAGTGTATAACAGAGCCCCACAGTAATAATACTCCCAGTAATGTGTCTGAGTGTATAACAGAGCTCCACAGCAATAATACTCTCAGTAATGTGTCTTAGTGTATAACAGAGCTCCACAGCAATAATACTCTCAGTAATGTGTCTGAGTGTATAACAGAGCTCCACGGCAATAATACTCCCAGTAATGTGTCTGAGTGTATAACAGAGCTCCACGGCAATAATACTCCCAGTAATGTGTCTGGGTGTATAACAGAGCTCCATAGCAATAATACTCCCAGTAATGTGAGTGTATAACAGAGCTCCACGGCAATAATACTCCCAGTAATGTGTCTGAGTGTATAACAGAGCTCCACAGCCATAATACTCCCAGTAATGTGTCTGAGTGTATAACAGATCTCCACAGCAATAATACTCCCAGTAATGTGAGTGTATAACAGAGCTTCACGGCAATAATACTCCCAGTAATGTGTCTGAGTGTATAACAGAGCTCCACAGCAATAGCACTCCCAGTAATGTGTCTGAGTGTATAACAGAGCTCCACAGCAATAATACTCCCAGTAATGTGTCTGAGTGTATAACAGAACTCCACAGCAATAATACTCCCAGTAATGTGTCTGAGTGTATAACAGAGCCCCACAGTAATAATACTCCCAGTAATGTGTCTGAGTGTATAACAGAGCCCCACAGCAATAATACTCCCAGTAATGCGTCTGAGTGTATAACAGAGCTCCACAGCAATAGTAATCACAGTAATAATACTCCCAGTAATGTGTCTCAGTGTATAACAGAGCTCCACAGCAATAATACTCCCAGTAATGTGTCTGTGTGTATAACAGAGCACCACAGCAATAATACTCCCAGTAATGTGTCTGAGTGTATAACAGAGCCCCACAGTAATAATACTCCCAGTAATGTGTGTGAGTGTATAACAGAGCTCCGCAGCAATAATACTCCTAGTAATGTGTCTGAGTGGATAACAGAGCTCCGCAGCAATAATACTCCTAGTAATGTGTCTGAGTGGATAACAGAGCTCCACAGCAATAATACTCCCAGTAATGTGTCTGAGTGTATAACAGAGCTCCACAGCAATAATACTCCCAGTAATGTGTCTGAGTGTATAACAGAGCCCCACAGTAATAATACTCCCAGTAATGTGTCTGAGTGTATAACAGAGCTCCACAGTAATAATACTCCCAGTAATGTGTCTGAGAGTATAACAGAGCTCCACAGTAATAATACTCTCAGTAATGTGTCTGAGTGTATAACAATAATACTCCTAGTAATGTGTCTGAGTGGATAACAGAGCTCCGCAGCAATAATACTCCCAGCAATGTGTCTGAGTGTATAACAGAGCTCAACAGTAATAATACTCTCAGTAATGTGTCTGAGTGTATAACAATAATACTCCTAGTAATGTGTCTGAGTGGATAACAGAGCTCCGCAGCAATAATACTCCCAGCAATGTGTCTGAGTGTATAACAGAGCTCCACAGCAATAATACTCCCAGTAATGTGTCTGAGTGTATAACAGAGCCCCACAGTAATAATACTCCCAGTAATGTGTCTGAGTGTATAACAGAGCTCCACAGCAATAACACTCTCAGTAATGTGTCTTAGTGTATAACAGAGCTCCACAGCAATAATACTCTCAGTAATGTGTCTGAGTGTATAACAGAGCTCCACGGCAATAATACTCCCAGTAATGTGTCTGGGTGTATAACAGAGCTCCATAGCAATAATACTCCCAGTAATGTGAGTGTATAACAGAGCTCCACGGCAATAATACTCCCAGTAATGTGTCTGAGTGTATAACAGAGCTCCACAGCCATAATACTCCCAGTAATGTGTCTGAGTGTATAACAGAGCTCCACGGCAATAATACTCCCAGTAATGTGAGTGTATAACAGAGCTTCACGGCAATAATACTCCCAGTAATGTGTCTGAGTGTATAACAGAGCCCCACAGCAATAATACTCCCAGTAATGTGTCTGAGTGTATAACAGAGCTCCACAGCAATAATACTCCCAGTAATGTGTCTGAGTGTATAACAGAGCTCCACAGCCATAATACTCCCAGTAATGTGTCTGAGTGTATAACAGAGCGCCACAGCAATAATACTCCCAGTAATGTGTCTGAGTGTATAACAGAGCCCCACAGTAATAATACTCCCAGTAATTTGTATTTAAACTACAATAAATGTGTTTAGAAATCATTCAGTGTAAATAAGATTTATTATTATTATTATTTATAAAGAACGAACAAATTCCGCAGCGCTGTACAGTGGGTGGACTAACAGACACGTATTTGTAACCAGATGAGTTGGCCGCACAGTTACAGCGGGATTGAAAGCCCTGCTCAATTAGCTTACATGCCAGAAGGAGTAGGGTATAGTGACAAAAAAGGTAAGGGTAGGGTAGAAACGTAGGTTGTTCTTGTTATAAATTAAAAATATATTCTATTAATGATAACAATCTTTAAATAGGCAGTATAAGGTGTTTTTATTACTATAATTTGTGAACTTCGAATATTTGGTTCTGAGCAGATTTTCTCACAATGCATCTTCCTCTGATGTCATAGGTTTGTTATGACATAAATAAAATAAACGGTGCAATTGTGATACCATTTGGTATTTTCTCAGCATTTATTAAGCAAAATTACGGATTAATTCATGCAATTGGGGAGAAAAATAATTTAAAGGGTCCCTTTAAATGTACAGAACCCTTTTTCAATTTTTAACAAAATATATATTTAAAAAAATAAAAAATAAATAAACCTTACATAACAATTTGTACTATTAATCAGTGGTATTGGGTATGATAGTAATATGCATTCGATGCCATTCCCATTTAATGCAAAAAAACATGTTACTGGCATCTGGATACTTTACTGCCATCTAGTGTCACTTTAGGTAAACTGCAACAAGCAATTTGCCAGTTAACCCCTTAAGGACACATGACATGTGTGACATGTCATGATTCCCTTTTATTCCCGAAGTTTGGTCCTTAAGGGGTTAAAGTGTGTCTCCTGTTCAGTGTTACTTATGGTTATGTTATAATTTCTTTTTGGTTCAATTTTTATTTGGCATGTTGAACATAGTACCAAATGTAAACATACAGCATAGATGCAATTGCCACATATTATACAGTCTGATACAAAGATGTAGTTTAACAGAAAAAAAAGCAAAACCAGAGAAATGAAGGAGACGTTAAATTAAAGCATAATTTAGTTTAATATGAAAAGTCGCATTAAGATATGTGGAATTATATTTGCAAAAGCTATGGATCTTTTTACTACTATTGATTTTTTTGCATTTAAAAGTGGACAGTGGTTTGTCCCACCTGGGCTTTTTAAGAGAGAGATTCAACTTCTACTGCAGTCTGCAGATTTCTATACAAATTGACACTTTTTTTTAATAAATTCACCTGGTTACACCCCTTGGCCGTCAATCAGACAACTAGCCATGTTACTTCCTGGTTTGTTTAGCTCCGTGAATATAAACTCAACATGCAGCATTTGCCCAGAGCACCTGCCCTGCAAAGACTTCTCATTGAGCTACATTGGGCAGTCTGTGATTGGACAGACACAGAAAGTCTGGGTGGGGTTAGAAGGGGAGGGATTGTAAAGGCTGCAGGCAAGAGATCTACAGGTTTTACAAGTTGTTTTTATGTATACCCCAATGTAACATTGTATAATTAGATGCATGCAAGTTTGGGGTATATCTATTAAACAGTGATTTTTAAAATCTATTTTGCAAAACATATCAAAGGAATGTAATAAAAATAAATGTCCACAAGAGGGGAAATGCCTTCATGCAATCCGTGCTCTTGGCGTGAGAGGGACATGTAAAGGAGGCCGAAAGGAGTGTCCGGCAGTCACTTCCTGACTCAGAGAACGCCACGCACAAGGAGCAGTGACAGTCGTATAGAGACCGTCCTCTGGCTCCCGTCCCTGCTCCTTCACCTGTACTACAAGCACTATATCTGGCATTATATTGTAGGTGACATCCTGGCACATAGCCGAAAGACAAATACCAATAGTGCCAGTCACTCAGTTGGCACCAGGAAAGAGTTGGTAAAATAAAAAAAATAAAGCTGTATGTTGTTTGTGGTTGGAGCAATTGTCCCCAGGACCCCACCCCCTGCCCTATTGCCCCCCCCCCCCCCCCTCCCCGCCGCCCCATTCTCACTCCTCTTCCTCTTAACAGATCTATCAGTGACACAAAAAAAAGCCAAAGGATATTAAAAAATATGTTGTAAAATGAAGGAGATAATTGAGCTCACTGATAATAACTCTGTAAGAAAGTCCATCGTAACGTGTGTTCAGATTATTCTTGTCCCAGAGTCATAGAAACAAACACTGAATTATGTGGACATTTGTTTTTCAAGCAGGTAATTTCCAATCACTGGCGTTAATCTGAAGGATCCTTGCCCCCACCTCTCACTCTCTGCCGGAGCTGTCTCTAATCTTCTGGGAAGGCTCTCTGCAAGATGTGAGAGCATTGCTGCAGGTTTAACTTCCATTCAGACACAGGAACATTCGCAGGCAGCAAAGTATCAATGTCAGGAAACAGAGACAAGAGCCAGGCGGCCAAGATCAATAGGCAGAAACTGGGAGCAAAGAGGAGAGGAGCTGACACAAGGTGCAGCGTACAGGGACGTACAGTGTGCAACCGTGAGCCTTCTGTGTGTAGAGAGTTTTCAGGGTGAGATGTACTAATGACATGTTTAGGTGCCTTAGGGATAGTGGGTGTTCATGATTTTGAGCCTTAGGGTTAAGGTCTGTCTGTATGAAGCCGACCACTTTGTGAAGTGAAAATTTTGACAGAATTGTCACTAGCCAGCCTGTCCAAGCGCTGGCTAATTACTACACAATGATGCTCGGTAGGTGGAGTAACACCTGGCAGCAAAGGGGTTAAACTCCGTATGTGCACATTTTTAAAGCGTAACGCTGCACATACAAATTTCAGGCACCATCACCACTTCAAATCACATAAGTGGTAATGGTAGTTATAGTAACCCTTTAACTCTCATGATTCTGAGCCAAAGGAGGTGGATTGTGGGAATTCCTCTCTCTTTCCATACTTACAAAGTCTACATAGCTATCCGAGGCCCTCAAAACTGTACTTAATACTGTGGGATGATCACAATGTTCACATAATTTGGTTTTATTAGTATTTGGCACTGGAGGTACAGTTTATTAACCTATTAAATTAAAGGTTATTCGTTATTACCTTGTTAAATTATTAGCTTTTTGTATTAAATGTTTAATACCTAATTAAAATGTAGCTTGTAAAACACTCTGTATGAATCACCAAGGACCATTCACTGTCCACCGTCCATTGCTGTTTGACAGATGGGGGTAACTCATGCAGATTACAGCTCAGTGCATTGAAATTTGGGGGTCGTGGTATCTTGAAGTGATGTGGGTATATGACAGTGACGTGCAATCAGGGGAGGCAGGTGGGGCAGAGCACCACCTGTTATGAAACAAGACAAAACATCCCTTCCTGTAACACAGAGTCAACGACAAGCTCAGCTTCCCCGCAGTGGACCGAGCGCCTGCCTGTTAAAATAGTTACAGGAGTGTGCATTATCTCTATTCCCTTCTGACAGGTTGAGCATAGAGGAGGCTGAACTCATTGTTGTCTCTCCGTGACGTGTGAGGCATTGATCTCAGAAGGACGGTGGCCCAATCGAAAAGCACCATTGGTCCAAGCTGTCCAATTAAAACGCTGCAGGTGAGGCAGGTATGATAGCTGACTCTCACTAACAGTCACAGGAGGGGGGAATGTCTTAACACACACAGACTCTCTCCCTGTCAAAAGATCAGAGAGCTCTTAGCACTTTACCTGTCAGAGCACTTTGATTGGTTTTCTTAAGCCAACCAATCAGAGCGATCTGAGTGAAATTGCACAGTGTGGCTACTTTACAACAGGACACCCTGCCCTGTTTACCTTCATTGCTGCTCCTTGCCTGAGTGGAACCCCCCGCTGGGTGAAGATGGATTTTTTTTTCTTCTGGCTACAGGTGGGGCCTGCAGGGGGACAATGGGTCCCTTGTGTATTGTAATGTTCCCCACTCGCAGGGCATGGGGAACGGAGCGCCAGCTGGCGATCAAGTCGACAGGGAGAACAAAAGGTCAATTCTGATTATATCAGCCAATCTAGCACTTTCCCATAGAAAACATTGGGAGGCTAATGCGTCCGCGCAGCAAAATGCCCCACTGCGCCAATTAGCAGCTCCTCATAAAGATTCATTACATCAATATCTCCATGCAGAGTGTGTAGAAGCTGATTGTGCGTTCTGCACACTGAGTGTTGAAAAGGCAGTGTTTCCCTTAAAAAGCCTGGAGGGACAGGCTATAGACACCAGAACAACCCCATTAAACTGTATACTGTACATTAAACTGCAGTTGTTCTGGTGACTATAGTGTCCCTTTAAAGAGACACTGTAAGCACTTAAACCATTTGATGTCATAGAAGTGGTTATAGTGGCTAGCGTCCCCTGGTGCTGTCCCTCCATTCACTGATAAATCTTTTTTGAGCAATTTAACGCTGAATGAGGTTGCCTGGCTTCCCATAGCCCTGCCCCACTGGAGGATTGACTAAGCCTGAGATTACACAATTCTTTATAGCCATACCGATTTGTACCAGCAGTGGGCGCTGTGACAGGCTGAAAGCAGTCAGCTGACACTCTCAGCCAATCAGAGCCGCCCATTCCCGTTCAGGCCAATTCCCTCGTTAGCCCAAGCAGCATGTAGTGGATGGGCTGCAGGGGACTCTCATTTATCATTAAAACATTAAAAATGGTTTTACACTGAATGAAAGGAAAGGGCCAGGGGACTATAACCACTTCAATGAGATGATGCAAGTGCCTACAGTGCCCAGTTATACCAAACCACGATTAGTGTTGCCTTGGAAACCCTCTTGTGCACATTTTTTGTTGCATCATAATTGCTGATTGGGTTCAGCACAATTTCCTCCTGCCCACATCCTCCAGATTATTTTCTTATCTATGTACGTCTGCTCCATGCCTCAACCTGCCTCATAAGTTACGCTCCTCTTAGACTCGACTAATCCCCTATAGTCACCTCTAGTTATCACACAATAACGTTCAGTCACTGTAGAATGATAGTTGCTTCAGTGACGAAGGGGTGTTTCTGAGCTACCTTGCGTGTCCTCGGTGCCCACCAAATCACCCATGCAGCGTCCGTGCAATCATTCGACATGAACATGAATTCGATCTGGACGACGGTCAGACCAGGCCTTGGCTACTTTACAACAGGACACTGTTGTGCTGCTCTTTCTCGAGGACTTCACAATCGCAACGTGACAAGATGATGGATTGTAAAGAATATAACAATTTTAACACAAACGAACTGCATCACACATTCACATGGCTCGCTGCGCGGTATGAATTCGATAGGCTTTGTGGGCAGCCTGGGTATGTGAAATATATAGGTATTAATCTTAAACTGTCAAGTCAAATTGCAAAAAAGTAGCCGTGCTCTGTAGTTATGGTTGTACAGGAAAGATATGGTCGATCTTTTATATAGAAATTATCTTTTCCTAAAATCCTATTGTTTTACCCACTATAGTTAGGGTTACCAGATTCACCGTATTTTCGTATTACGTATTAAAGGGTAGCACATGAAAAGGGTTGCCCTTTAGTATGTAGAACTCAGAAGGAGGTGTATAAGATTAAGTAATTAGGTAACGAGGAATCCTGCAAAATATTCATAGTGCAGCGCAACCCCTTTCATGCGTTTTTATTAATATGGCAGAAATTCTGTGTATCCATGGTGGGTATCTGGTAACCATAACTCTAGTAATCTACAGCCTCCTTCTTGCTGTTTCTTATATCTGTTCCTTTATCAGTTAACTCTTCAAGAACACATTACAATATGCATTATGTTATTTACATATTTTTGTTAATTTTCCATTATTTGCTTAAGACTATTTTCACCTTAATTAATATCCGATGTACTTCCAGTGTAATAACTGTGAACTTCCCCTCTAAGAAGACACAATGCACTGAAACAAAGCCTCTCTTATTTAGGATGTTCGAGTGTTCCTTTCAAACTTTATATTCCGCCTCACACCTCACCCCCACCTATGGAAACCAAAACAAAATCCCTAAGTAAACTCGCCTTTTATCCATTACGGTCCTGGTCTTGTTGCTGCAGTCTTTTCACCTATTGTGAGATCCTTATTTTGATAACCTGTAGTCCGGTCCAATGCTTTTGGGACCTGTGGCATATCCGCAGCAAACACCACGTTCGGACCATTCGGCCCATCTAGTCTGCCCAATTTTCTAAATACTTTCATTAGTCCCTGGCCTTATCTTATAGTTAGGATAACCTTATGCCTATCGCACGCATGCTTAAACTCCGTCACTGTGTTCCACTCCAACTGGAAGGCTATTCCATGCATCCACTACCCCCTCAGTAAAGTAATACTTCCTGATATTATTTTTAAACCTTTGTCCCTCTAATTTAAGACTATGTCCTCTTGTTGTGGTAGTTTTTCTTCTTTTAAATATAGTCTCCTCCTTTACTGTGTTGATTCCCTTTATGTATTTAAATGTTTCTATCATATCCCCCCATCTCGTTTTTTCCTCCAAGCTATACATGAGATTCGATTTAATCGATAATTGAATGCTTCTCTTATCTCAGTGCTTTCTATAAGAAGAATGATCAGTATTCAGTTTCGTTGTGCTGGGTGCGATTATCTTCAATTATCAAAGATCGTCCTGAGGAACAGCCTCTAGTGGCAGGAACCTGACAGCCAATAGGATTGTGTTCTCTTAAAAATATAAGCATTGGCTTTTGCCTTAATGAAACTAATTCTTGTTTCTGACCGGACCCCAGATTTACCGCTATGCTATCAAGGAATGCACCACATGCTGAATTTAATATATTATATGTTAGCAATGAATGTACCCTATGGCAGTAATGAATGTACCCTATGTTAGCAATAAATGTACCCTATGATAGTAATGAATGTACCCTATGATAGTAATGAATGTACCCTATGGTAGTAGTGAATGTACCCCATGGTAGTAGTGAATGTACCCCATGGTAGCAATGAATGTACCCTATGGTAGTAATGAATGTACCCCATGTTAGCAATAAATGTACCCTATGATAGTAATGAATGTACCCTATGATAGTAATGAATGTACCCTATGGTAGTAGTGAATGTACCCCATGGTAGCAATGAATGTACCCTATGGTAGTAATGAATGTACCCTATGGTAGTAGTTAGTGCACCCTATGGTAGTAATGAATGTACCCCATTAATGTACACTATGGTTTAATGAATGTACCCTATGGTAGTAATGAATGTACCCTATGGTAGTAGTTAATGCACCCTATGGTAGTAATGAATGTACCCCATTAATGTACACTATGGTAGTAATGACTGTACAATATGGTAGTAATGAATGTACACTATGGAAGTAATGAATGTACCCTATGGTAGTAATGAATGTACACTGTGATAGTAATGAATGTACCCCATGGTAGCAATGAATGTACCCTACGATAGTAATGAATGTACCCTACGGTAGTAGTGAATGTACCCCATGGTAGCAATGAATGTACCCTATAGTAGTAATGAATGTACCCTATGGTAGTAGTGAATGCACCCTATGGTAGTAATGAATGTACCTCATTAATGTACACTATGGTAGTAATGAATGTGCCCTATGGTAGTAATGAATGTACACTGTGGTAGTAATGAATGTACACTGTGGTAGTAATGAATGTACCCTATGATAGCAATGAATGTACCCTATGGTTATAATGAATGTACCCTAATGTAATAATGAATTTACACTATTGAAGTCATGAATGCACACTGTGGTAGTAATGAATGTACCCTATGGTAGTAATGACTGTACCATGTGGTAGTAATGAATGTACACTGTGGTAGTAATTAATGTACCCTATGATAGTAGTGAATGTACCCCATGGTAGCAATGAATGTACCCTATAGTAGTAATGAATGTACCCTATGGTAGTAGTGAATGCACCCTATGGTAGTAATGAATGTACCTCATTAATGTACACTATGGTAGTAATGAATGTGCCCTATGGTAGTAATGAATGTACACTGTGGTAGTAATGAATGTACACTGTGGTAGTAATGAATGTACCCTATGATAGCAATAAATGTACCCTATGGTTATAATGAATGTACCCTAATGTAGTAATGAATTTACACTATTGAAGTCATGAATGCACACTGTGGTAGTAATGAATGTACCCTATGGTAGTAATGACTGTACCATGTGGTAGTAATGAATGTACACTGTGGTAGTAATTAATGTACCCTATGATAGCAATGAATGTACCCTATGGTAGTAATGAATGTACCCTATGATAGAAATGAATGTAACCTATAGTAGTAATGAATGTACACTGTGGTAGTAATAAATGTACACTGTGGTAGTAATGAATGTTCCCTATGATAGAAATTAATGTACGCTATGGTAGTAATGAATGTACACTATGGACGTAATGAATGTACACTGTGGTAGTAATGAATGTACCCTATGGTAGTAATGAATGTACCCTATGGTAGTAATGAATGTACCCTGTGACAGATCCATCTGTATAGACTTATATTGCTGGTTCGTCTGTTTGCCTTGATTTCGTTGGATTTCCTGTCCGTATGCCCCTGTTCGTGTGTTTCCCCAAATACCGATTGAAACTACCGAACGGACGGCCACCCAGGAGAGGAGTGTGCTGCTAGTTAACTTATTGACCTCAATTAGAATGTTGCGGTTAACCGCAATCACCTCTCCATTCCATTCGTACGGGTGGTCGTCGTTCATATGCCGACCACGAGGCGGCGGCCATTTTGGGACACGAGGAGAATAAGCGGTGTTCGGTGCAAATCCTATGGAACTAAAAACATACACTTTATCTGCCGAACACCGCTGGAAGTCGCCGCCCGCCTCCTATTTCGTCGAGGCTTACGAACACCGGTCAGTTCGGGAGTTTCTACCGTTCATATGGACTTTACCCAGATAGCCGTCCCATGGAGTCGTTCGTATACCGAAGGACTTGTGAAAGACTTTGACTCCATGGCGATTGAACTATGTACATCGGATCTGAGCGCTATTCGGTAGAAGTATGCACTCAGGTCCAGGCTATCTGGGGATACGTTACACGAACCATATGCATTCGGTATTTCTCAAGTTATGTATTTTAATGTATTTTTCTTACTGTATTTTAAAATGGCGATTGTCTCTATCCTTGGAGATAATTAGGTTTCTTCCTAATTATCTCCGGGATAGAGAAGAAGGATTTATGGGTAAAATGGGAAGGGCTTATGTTGAAGCCACTGCGATTGGCTACTGTCCAATATATTGTACAGTCTTCCACAAGGTCCCCTAGGGGAGTGTCCACCTTGTGGAGACTCGCATAAATACCGGGCAGGTAGCCCCCATTAAACACATTCCTGTTTGACCTTCAAGACGGAGCTTGGTCTCGTGTGTGGAGGGATTTATTATTGGGACAGTACTTTCGTTATTTTTAGCTGTGGAAGGAGTTCGACTGGATTGCTGATCGGGAGTTGCCGCGTTCGTATGCTCCGTTCGGGAGTTTGACGATCGGCTGATTTAAAACTGCATTTCTGGAGAAAGGGGATTATCTACTAAACGGCGGCTTCATCTCCCTGGCGGTGAGTGTCGTAACATACCCTATGGTAGTAATGAATGTACCCTATGGTAGCAATGAATGTACCCTGTGGTTTAATGAATGCACCCTATGGTAGCAATGAATGTACCCTATGGTAGCAATGAATGTACTCTATGGTTTAATGAATGTACCCTATGGTAGCAATGAATGTACCCTATGGTAGTATTGAATGTACCCTATGGTAGCTATGAATGTACCCTATGGTAGCAATGACTGTACCCTATGGTAGTAGTGATTGTACCCTATGGTTTAATGAATGTACCCTATGGTAGTAATGACTGTACCCTATGGTAGTAGTGATTGTACCCTATGGTTTAATGAATGTACCCTATGGTAGTAATGACTGTACCCTATGGTAGTAGTGAATGCACCCTATGGTAGAAGGAAGGTGATATTTTATGTTGGATTAGATTTTTTTTAAGGATCTGACTGTTACGACCTCATAGGCCATTTTAACGAGGTCTTAACGAGTTAAAATACCGTGATAGCATTATAATTTGAAGCTATCAATACATGTATTTTGGGAACTATGTGAGTAATATTTAATATATATAAAAAAGATTTCAAGTCATTTAGATTTTTTTTTTAAATTGGGAATAACACTCCCTCTGAGGACTTAAAAATGAGAAGTCAATTACCTTATAGCTAATGCAACATAAATGAAATATTCTCTTAACAATTAGATATGCTTTGCCTCCAGCAGATAGTGGTCAGAATTCTATAAAACTGTATTAAAAAATATATGTAAATATGGGATTATAGTTTCCATTGCTGTGAACATAGCATGTTTAAGACTTATACTTTTTTATTGAAATTAAAAATTGATGATGTAATTAAGTCTGCTAACTAAATTAAGTATTAATGGTTACCAGTACAGAGAGATTAAACCATTAGTGTGTTATCCCTTTAAGACAATATGTGGTTTACAATGAATTCGGGCTCGTTTAGAAGTTGGAGACTGAAATCAATGTGTTTCCTTAAAGAATTAAGACGGTCGGTGCTTTGTACTTACAATCCATGTGTATCTATCAATTGGTATCCAGATTATTTACTAATGTGAGAATTCAAAGTGAATTTGAAGTGAATTCCAAATTTAAGTTGAAATGATCCGAATTTGTAGAGAATTGCAAGGAATATGCATGTTTTAGTCCAATATATCTCAACAGGAAAATAAATCTTAATTTGCCAGCTTGGATATTATGATATATAGTTTCAATTCTCCGCAATCTCACTGCTTATTGAAAAACCCTGTATATATCTCGCATCTAGACATCTGTACGTCTCGTTGATTAACCCCCACTGCAAAATGCATCACACTGTGGGGTAAACCACAAATCAGTGTATCCGATCAGTAACGTCTTCTGTCTTTTGACTTGTATTGTGTGGATTTTTTGCGATCACAATCCCAAAATGTTTTAACCTTTTTATCCCGGTAATTCTGTTGAAGATATGAATCGCTATCGACGTAAGAGTGGGCTTAACTTGCATCGACATTGTTAATGGCACGGTCGGGAAATCGCTACTGGATTTTGGACCAAAAACTTCACGTTACAGCAACAAAAGAGAGATTGTAGGGATTATGTGTGTACAGTGCAACAATCTTTTAGAAAAATATGAACATAGCATCATCATTCATCAATTCTGGAACTCCGCGATCTGAGGGTGGAGTGGAGCGTAGCTAGTTTGTTTACCGATAAGTTAGAAAAGGTGTTCAGTGATTACAAATTCAGCTATTCTGAGACAGTAACAACTTCATAAAGAAAATCTAAATATTTGAGAGCTTGATTGGTATTTACATGAAATAAAATGGACGCAGAGGCTAACGGCACCCATTTTAAGCCTTCCTACCCAAAATTTGTACTTTGAATATAATCAGGGCGGACGTTCGTGGGTAAACAGCTCCCCGAATTTTGTATGGGATGTATCGATATGTTGCTTAACTCCCTGATGTCCCATCATTCACGTACATTTAAATATTTCTGTAAATTTGTGCCGTATGCTCAGTGAATTTATGTCACAGATGTCCGGGCTACAAAAGCCTAATGATGTTTACTCAAATTTACTTCAAAGTTTTCAAACTTCACAGATCGCATGCTGTCAAGGCAACCTCCAAATATTGAACACCCCAGCTCCAATATTTCTGAAGACACTGAGGGCACTAGAAGTACCTAGGACAAAAATAGTTTGTTTGTGTTTTACGGAGGCCTCCCACAGCGTGCAGAATTAACATGCAAATCTAGGACAGATGATATAGTAGCCTCCTCACCTCTGGCAATATTCCTCATGACTCTAAATTTATCTCGTTATTTCCTACTGCAGAATCATATGGAGACGTAATTAAGAAAGAAAAAAACAGATTGGTTTTACTGTAATGCATTTTTTACATCAAAGCGTGAAGAATTAAATACAGTGGAGGGGAATTGTGCAGAGGTGCAGGCATTCTGTTCGTTCACCTCTAAATTAACTCCTTCCTTGGCAGACGGACCATAAATTAATAAGGTTACAAAATAAAAGCTGTGTGCGAAATATGTGAACGCCTGTCACGTGCACGGTGCAGTGTATCTCTCTGTGCTCAGAAACATGTGATGATATATGCACCCAGAGGATTGGCTTTATGTCACAAAGGGCAATATAATGCTTGATCCATGGTATAGTCCAAAGTCACTGTATAGATCCAAAGGTTCTTTATTGATAATAACAGCAGAGGAAAGATAGCAAGGTGATATCTACTCAAATGCCAAAGGAATACGCAATCTATGACAGTGAAACACATTGTGTCTTAGTCATTTGATGGGTTAAGAAAGGACAAGTAATATACAATCTGGGAATTTCGTGAATGATGTGAACCTGAGACATTTTAAAATACTAACTCTTGAAATGATCATCATTTGACTCACCAACACCATTTGCATACAGTCATTTGTCTTGGGTTTGGCAACAGGATCCTGTTTTAAAATGGATACATTAATATTCCAGATAAACATTTAGCGTCAGCGACCACAGGAAGAGACACTTGCCCCCCAACACCAAAAAAACACACTGGATTATTTCAACCAGGGTGCTTATTCACACTATATCTGGCTCTGTGCTGTCACATATATATATCTTCAAAGGCCCTGTTGGAGTTCAGTAAAAACAGGTACCATTATATGACATTGTGTCTTGATGCTCTGCTTCATCAAGATTCTCACCTAAATGCCAGAAAAGGTATGGCTAAGCCACCAAATATATCTAATTTTCACTAAAATTCCACTGCATGTCCTATTTGCCTGGTGGAGGACTTATCCGGGACATCACATAGAGGTGGCCCTTGAGATGTTGACTCACACAGGGATATCTCTAAAGTGAGAATCTCCGGCAATTCAAAGTGAATTCATAATTTAGTCCAAATGACAGAAATTCTCCAAGACAATTCTGTTTTCAATTTGGCTTTATTGCCCTAAATTTGAAAATCACTTTGAATTCTCTTCGAATCCCTGGCAAGTCGGACGTTATTGAAAAACGTTGTCAATGTCTGTTGGGAAATAAATGATCTTACCTATGCAATGCTTAGTGAATGGTGGGTTTAGCACTATCGGGTCAGGAATACATGTTTGTATTTTAAAATCGCATTTTTTAAACCTACATTTTTTTCTGTTCTTGTGCCTGACACCAGCTATCGCTATCTTTTATAAACATCCTGCACTTGCAAACAAAGCATTTTTTCTACCACCTGCAATTTTTAATTGGGTTCCTAAATCTCATACTGTCACGTGCATCAGTTAACAGGAGACTAACTAACAGCATTAAGAAAACTTATATGAAAAATGATACTTTCGGTTCTGAGACTCCCATGATTGGTTAATGTTGCCGTTGCTGTATACATCCCTAGACAAACTGTGTTTTATATATACGATGTACGACGCATTAAAACCTTTGAATGTTTATTGATGCTACATCTGAGTGGTGTGACTTCATTGAGTATTCCCAACAGCTGATTACAGAGATAAAGGAAATCAGAAACGTGTTAGTGCATAAGTCCATGGCAGTGTAAGGTTTTCTAGACCCTGTGGTGATTTCCAGCCTAACAAGTAGGGGTTACGTCCGAGGGTGAGGATTGTGGTACCCAATGGTGAGTACAAAGATATTGACCTCTTTCTGTCTTTGTCTATTCACGTGGTGGTCACAGTATCCTGTCTTGAACCTGTCTTAGGCTGAGAGAGAGATCAGTCAGTTGGACAGAGTCTCTGAGTAAGAGGTTGAGAACGGGATCGGCCGTTTGCCGATGAGGTTGAGAACGGGATCGGCCGTTTGCCGATGAGGCTGAGAACGGGATCGGCCGTTTGCCGATGAGGCTGAGAACGGGATCGGCCGTTTGCCGATGAGGTTGAGAACGGGATCGGCCGTTTGCCGATGAGGTTGAGAACGGGATCGGCCGTTTGCCGATGAGGCTGAGAACGGGATCGGCCGTTTGCCGATGAGGCTGAGAACGGGATCGGCCTTTTGCCGATGAGGCTGAGAACGGGATCGGCCGTTTGACGATGAGGCTGAGAACGGGATCGGCCGTTTGCCGATGAGGCTGAGAACGGGATTGGCCGTTTGCCGATGAGGCTGAGAACGGGATCGGCCGTTTGCCGATGAGGCTGAGAACGGGATCGGCCGTTTGCCGATGAGGCTGAGAACGGGATCGGCCGTTTGCCGATGAGGATGAGAACGGGATCGGCCGTTTGCCGATGAGGTTGAGAACGGGATCGGCCGTTTGCCGATGAGGTTGAGAACGGGATCGGCCGTTTGCCGATGAGGTTGAGAACGGGATCGGCCATTTGCCGATGAGGTTGAGAACGGGATCGGCCGTTTGCCGATGAGGTTGAGAACGGGATCGGCCGTTTGCCGATGAGGTTGAGAACGGGATCGGCCGTTTGCCGATGAGGTTGAGAACGGGATCGGCCGTTTGCCGATGAGGTTGAGAACGGGATCGGCCGTTTGCCGATGAGGTTGAGAACGGGATCGGCCGTTTGCCGATGAGGTTGAGAACGGGATCGGCCGTTTGCCTTTGAGGTTGAGAACGGGATCGGCCGTTTGCCTTTGAGGTTGAGAACGGGATCGGCCGTTTGCCTTTGAGGTTGAGAACGGGATCGGCCGTTTGCCTTTGAGGTTGAGAACGGGATCGGCCGTTTGCCTTTGAGGTTGAGAACGGGATCGGCCGTTTGCCTTTGAGGTTGAGAACGGGATCGGCCGTTTGCCTTTGAGGTTGAGAACGGGATCGGCCGTTTGCCTTTGAGGTTGAGAACGGGATCGGCCGTTTGCCGATGAGGCTGAGAACGGGATCGGCCGTTTGCCGATGAGGATGAGAACGGGATCGGCCGTTTGCCGATGAGGTTGAGAACGGGATCGGCCGTTTGCCGATGAGGTTGAGAACGGGATCGGCCGTTTGCCGATGAGGTTGAGAACGGGATCGGCCATTTGCCGATGAGGTTGAGAACGGGATCGGCCGTTTGCCGATGAGGTTGAGAACGGGATCGGCCGTTTGCCGATGAGGTTGAGAACGGGATCGGCCGTTTGCCGATGAGGTTGAGAACGGGATCGGCCGTTTGCCGATGAGGTTGAGAACGGGATCGGCCGTTTGCCGATGAGGTTGAGAACGGGATCGGCCGTTTGCCGATGAGGTTGAGAACGGGATCGGCCGTTTGCCTTTGAGGTTGAGAACGGGATCGGCCGTTTGCCTTTGAGGTTGAGAACGGGATCGGCCGTTTGCCTTTGAGGTTGAGAACGGGATCGGCCGTTTGCCTTTGAGGTTGAGAACGGGATCGGCCGTTTGCCTTTGAGGTTGAGAACGGGATCGGCCGTTTGCCTTTGAGGTTGAGAACGGGATCGGCCGTTTGCCTTTGAGGTTGAGAACGGGATCGGCCGTTTGCCTTTGAGGTTGAGAACGGGATCGGCCGTTTGCCTCTGTACCAGATTCAATATAGACTTAGGAGTTCTTGAGTTGTCGAGAAGTGGGAACTGGATCTGCCGCCCATCTCGACGTCTGTTAGTTAGGGAGGCCCTAAGTGAGTCTATATATTAATTTACTATCTGTTAGTTAGTTAGTTGGTAAGTAGGGGATTTATAATTTTGGTACACTTTGTCCCCTGGAACCAGTTGAGAAGTTTCTACTATGTTATTGTGGTTTTCACACTGTGTCTTATTAATATTAGAGTATAAGTTTTTCACTTCATATTGAATATTTTACCGAATGAGGTCTGATGCAATTGTGCTATGAATGTATGATTTGTATGTTTGTTATTAATAAACTCAATGAGCCCAATATTTTTCCTTTTTACGTTGGGACTAGGAATATACGTTTGCAGTGAAAGAATTTGTAATCTGAACGAGTGGTTAAATTTTAAATGAGCCTGGTGCATGTTTATGAGACAGGGACTTTGCCTTAGATTAGAAAAACAGATTTAGGTAGAGTCCATAAGTCCCAATATGTGGATTGAGTTATACACCAAACAGCACACAAGATAGTTAATGATCCCATTTCCCATGAAATGTATAAAGACCCTGTGGTTTCCAGCCTAACAATGTCCAAGGCAGAATATCACAGCTGTCGGGGTTACAGTTGTAGACATCACAAGATTCTAATAAGATGTATCATAGATTGCTTAATTAAGCCACGCTTAAAGAGGTCCACATGTAGCATAACTGTATTCGGGTACAAATTTAAACTAAAGTGTAATAGTGAGCGTCCTGGCACGAGTACCTCCTAGCAGCATCCTGGCATGAGTACCTCCTAGCAGCATCCTGGGACGAGTACCTCCTAGCAGCATCCTGGGACGAGTACCTCCTAGCAGCATCCTGGGACGAGTACCTCCTGGCAGCATCCTGGGACGAGTACCTCCTAGAAGCATCCTGGGACGAGTACCTCCTAGCAGCATCCTGGGACGAGTACCTCCTAGCAGCATCCTGGGACGAGTACCTCCTAGCAGCATTCTGGGACGAGTACCTCCTAGCAGCATCCTGGCACGAGTATCTCCTAGCAGCATCCTGGGACGAGTATCTCCTAGCAGCATCCTGGCACGAGTACCTCCTAGCAGCATCCTGGCACGAGTACCGCCTAGCAGCATCCTGGCACGAGTACCTCCTAGCAGCATCCTGGCACGAGTACCTCCTAGCAGCATCCTGGCACGAGTACCTCCTAGCAGCATCCTGGCACGAGTACCTCCTAGCAGCATCCTGGCACGAGTACCTCCTAGCAGCATCCTGGCACGAGTACCTCCTAGCAGCATCCTGGCACGAGTACCTCCTAACAGCATCCTGGCACGAGTACCTACTAGCAGCATCCTGGGACGAGTACCTCCTAGCAGCATCCTGGCATGAGTACATCGTAGCAGCATCTTGGCACAAGTACCTCCTAGAAGCATCCTGGCACGAGTATCTCGTAGCAGCATCCTGGCACGAGTATCTCCTAGCAGCATCATGGGACGAGTACCTCCTAGCAGCATCCTGGCACGAGTACCTCCTAGCAGCATCCTGGGACGAGTATCTCCTAGCAGCATCCTGGGACGAGTACCTCCTAGCAGCATCCTGGGACGAGTACCTCCTAGCAGCATCCTGGCACGAGTATCTCCTAGCAGCATCCTGGGACGAGTATCTCCTAGCAGCATCCTGGCACGAGTACCTCCTAGCAGCATCCTGGCACGAGTACTGCCTAGCAGCATCCTGGCACGAGTACCTCCTAGCAGCATCCTGGCACGAGTACCTCCTAGCAGCATCCTGGCACGAGTACCTCCTAGCAGCATCCTGGCATGAGTACATCGTAGCAGCATCTTGGCACAAGTACCTCCTAGAAGCATCCTGGCACGAGTATCTCGTAGCAGCATCCTGGCACGAGTATCTCCTAGCAGCATCATGGGACGAGTACCTCCTAGCAGCATCCTGGCACGAGTACCTCCTAGCAGCATCCTGGGACGAGTATCTCCTAGCAGCATCCTGGGACGAGTACCTCCTAGCAGCATCCTGGCACGAGTACCTCCTAGCAGCATCCTGGCACGAGTACATCCTAGCAGCATCCTGGGACGAGTACCTCCTAGCAGCATCGTGGCACGAGTATCTCCTAGCAGCATCGTGGCACGAGTACCTCCTAGCAGCATCCTGGGACGAGGACCTCAGAGTCCTAGCAGCATACTGTGACAATTACCTCCTAGCAGCATCCTGGCACGAGTACCTCCTAGCAGCATCCTGGCACGAGTACCTCCTAGCAGCATCCTGGCACGAGTACCTCCTAGCAGCATCCTGGCACGAGTACCTCCTAACAGCATCCTGGCACGAGTACCTACTAGCAGCATCCTGGGACGAGTACCTCCTAGCAGCATCCTGGCATGAGTACCTCGTAGCAGCATCTTGGCACAAGTACCTCCTAGAAGCATCCTGGCACAAGTATCTCGTAGCAGCATCCTGGCACGAGTATCTCCTAGCAGCATCATGGGACGAGTACCTCCTAGCAGCATCCTGGCACGAGTACCTCCTAGCAGCATCCTGGGACGAGTATCTCCTAGCAGCATCCTGGGACGAGTACCTCCTAGCAGCATCCTGGCACGAGTACCTCCTAACAGCATCCTGGCACGAGTACCTACTAGCAGCATCCTGGGACGAGTACCTCGTAGCAGCATCCTGGCACGAGTACCTCCTAGCAGCATCCTGGGACGAGTACCTCCTAGCAGCATCCTGGCACGAGTACCTCCTAACAGCATCCTGGCACGAGTACCTCCTAGCAGCATCCTGGCACGAGTACCTCCTAGCAGCATCCTGGCACGAGTACCTCCTAGCAGCATCCTGGCACGAGTACCTCCTAGCAGCATCCTGGCACGAGTACCTCCTAACAGCATCCTGGCACGAGTACCTACTAGCAGCATCCTGGGACGAGTACCTCCTAGCAGCATCCTGGCATGAGTACCTCGTAGCAGCATCTTGGCACAAGTACCTCCTAGAAGCATCCTGGCACGAGTATCTCGTAGCAGCATCCTGGCACGAGTATCTCCTAGCAGCATCATGGGACGAGTACCTCCTGGCAGCATCCTGGGATGAGTACCTCCTAGCAGCATCCTGGCATGAGTACCTCCTAGCAGCATCCTGGGACGACTACCTCCTAGCAGCATCCTGGCAGCATCCTGGCAGCATCCTGGCACGAGTACCACCTGGCAGCATCCTGGCACGGGGTCCTGGGATGAGTACCTCCTAGCAGCATCCTGGGACGAGTACCTCCTCTCGCTATCAGAGGTGGCTTTGCCAGGAAGCAATGTTTAAAACAAACACCGGTCAAGGTATGTTTGATGGAGGGGGAGCAAACACAAGGTGAGGAGATGAGTGGACAAAGAAAGGCATCTGGTCAATATTAAATGGCTTTATTGATCCCTGGCTGCCATTAGACAAAAAAGCAAAGACTGATGAGCTCCCGAACAGATTAATCTAAGAGACGGACAGGGAAATCCGGGAGAGGGCAGTGTGTAGGAGCACAAACATTGGCAAAACCCTTAATCACTTCACCCAGCGAGCTGAATTTGATCTATATTTACTGTGCTCCCATAATGCACTGCAACAGGCAGAGTTATGGATTTAGAACAAACATTTGTTTTTGTTTGGCTTGAAATGTTACATTTTCTGCATTATGTCTCAAAACAATCCCCAGGGTCCTATAATAATCGAGTAACTACTAAAAGGGGGTCGGGGATTACTAACAGGTAGCAGTGCAGCAGTGGTAAGACAACAACCCCATGATGCTTTGCCAGTCCATACATTGGCTAGCCATTTATAACAGAAGGCCCTCACTGGATGACCAAATTTATATCTTATTTTATACAGGAATCCCTCAAAGCAGTAATCAATAAAATGTACGGAGGCTCTGATTACCCAATGCAGCCATGATGTGTGAATTTTTTTTAAAATCATTCCTAAATTACTAAGGGTTTTATTCACTATTTAGCCCCCCTTAGCAGTCTGGCTTCCCAGCTGTGGGCTCCTCGCCTTAGTGTGCACAAAACAATTGTAGTGCAAAGGGACTGAATCTAGAGAAATGAAGCAAATTGGTAAAATAGTCACTGACAATATATAAACGCAACGCCGGTATTGAAAGGGTTAATTATACGTACACTCCCAGGATAACAGGACATACACTGCACTAATTCCTGTGCACAAATCAGTCAATTTAATTGTAACTTGGCCTCAGCCTGATCAGCTAAAGAGTGCCACCTGCTGGGCACCAGGCATAATTACATGCCAATAACAATGCAATAACATAGAAAGAGATTTAAACAACAATTTGCAACATTTGTTTCACTTCTGTAATTTATCAAATTTTATTTTATTATTTGAAATTCCAGCTACTTGTTAAAGGGACACTATAGTCACCCAGACCACTTCAGCTCAATGAAGTGATCTGGGTGCCAGGTCCCCCAGGTTTTAACCCTTTCTGCTGTAAACATAGCAGTTTCAGAGAAAGCAGGGTTAATCCAGCCTCTAGTGGCTGTCTCACTGACAGCCGCCAGAGGAGCTTCTGAGAAATGCTTTCCTATGGACTGTTTGAATGCCCACGTGGCTCTTGCCGCGCATGCGCATTCCGCTCCATTCGGGAGCTGACGTCGGCGGGGGAGAAGAGCTCACCAGCGCCGAGGGAGCCCAGAGCTGGATTAAAGTAAGTGGCTGAAGGGATTTGACCCCATTCAGCGCCAAGGGCGGGGGACCCTGAGGGGGGCGGGGTCCTAAGGAAGATATAATGTAATTTAATAATTAATTTAATAGGAAATCGCACAGAACCGGAATGGCCGCCTGCTCTACAGTCTGCCTCAAAAGAGATGGTTTTAGAATTGGGAAGTCACTTTAGGAGACTAAGTATCGAACGTGGATCGGTGGGGGTGGCAGTCGGTTAATAAATATTCTCACATAAAGTCAACTGTGTCCCTCACAGCTGATGTCCACCCCTCCTGTACTAAATATCTGTCACCGAATGATCACATTTTGTAAATATTAATATATATTAATAATTCGTGAACCAGGTGCACACAACACCTGCACAAATCTTGTTCTTTCTTCAAAATGTTGTAATTTATGTGAAAAATTATGAATTTCGACGATTTCACATTTTTGCCAACAGTATTAGCCAAGTTCTTCTTTAGAACAACAATTAAACTTGGTGACCAAAGTACAACTGATTGGAAAGGTTTCAACATTCTATCTGATCCATGATTGATAAAACTATTTCAGTTTTATGAGTCCTCCTATTAAGAGATATAAATTTCCATCAATACTCAGATGGCATCGAGATATAGCTGGAATTACTAAAACAGAACAATGAACTCGCTAACAACAAGACTTCATGCCTGGAAGAAAGGTCCGGTCTGACTTCTCACCTTGTCCAAATCAAGTCAGATATAATAGGGTGGCTGTAACTACAGGGTGGCCCATTATTATTATTATTATGTTATTATTTATATAGCGCCAACAAATTCCGCAGCGCTTTACAATGGGTGGACGAACAACATGTAGTTGTAACCAGACAAGTTGGACACACAGGAACAGAGGGGTTGAGGGCCCTGCTCAATGAGCTTACATGCTAGAGGGAGTGGGGTATAGTGACACAAAAGGTAAGGATAGTATTAGACTAATGACACTTGCAAGAGAGGAATCAGTCAGGAGCTATTAACAGTTTAATTGATACGCTTTTATGTAGAAGTAGGGTTTTTAATGATTTTTTTGAAGGAGTGGAGACTGGGTGGGCATCTAACGGAGGAGGGAAGTGAGTTCCACAGGAACAGTGCAACCCTTGAGAAGTCTTGAAGGTGAGCATCAGAGGTGGGAGTATGGACAGAAGATAGCATTATGTAGAGATTTGACAGCAAGAACCAGAATTTTATATTGAGCCCTATATGTTACAGGAAGCGAATGCAGTGACTGGCAGAAGGGTGAGGCGTGGGAGGTGCGGGCAGACACGAAGATGAGCTTCACTGCCGCATTCATTATGGACTATAACAGAGCAAGTTGGGAGCACGTAAGACCACTGAGAAGCGGATTACAGTAGTCAAGGCGAGAAAGGACAGTGGAATGGACCAGCACCTTAGTCGCATCTGGCGTTAAGTAGGGTCGGATGCATACAATGTTTTTGAGATGGAGGCGGCAGGATTTGGCGTTCGACTGAACGTGAGGCGTGAAGAAGAGGTCGGAGTCAAAGAGAACACCTAGACAGCACACAGATACACTGGATACATAAGATATATGGATGGGTAGGGACTTATGGGCCACCCTGTAGAATCCAAGGGCTACATATCAAGCAACTCAAGCATCAGTTCTTAGACCCTTAATAGGTAGCAACGGTCATCTCATAGATGGAAACCACGAAAGCCACGGTGGAAATGTTAAGGTAGAATAGCACAACCTCTATCTAGAAACGTAGAACAAGTTTATCTAGAATTTTCCATGGCTCGCTCCTTTTGTCTCTCTAAGCAAATTAAACTTAAAAATAACCTATGACTAAGTACCTTTCATGGTTAAAAAAAAAAAACAATCAAGGTCTGCTGTTTGCAGAAATGTCAATCTGTTACACATTGTACGGATTAAAAATATTCAAAACAAATAGTTACTTACATCACACTACAGTCGTAGAGGTAGAGAGGTAAATCACGAATCTTAACAGGTGCTTTAAATGTCACAGTTTTCGCAAAACGAGATGATATAATTTCTGAACCTACCCAACAGTGACGTTGTGACATCATAATTGCCCGAGTTCAAAGAAGGCTCGTCATCCTGTCCATCTGTCATGTGGAGTTAGTTCACATTTCATTGTAAAACATGCTGTGTGCTTTGCCATTTACAAAACATATGCGACCAGTTGTATAAAAGTGTATACGGTGACCTTCAATACAAGTTTTTTGCTCTTTCGCAAACATTTAGTGCAAAAAATCTTTATTGCGCGTGATCCAGAAATGTTCTGGGTAATAACGTACTTTTCTCACACAGTCCAAAATGCTCCGCGTGACCCAGGCCATCTACCAATCACCGCCTGTTGAAAAAAACATTCCTTACCTCCTTCTTGTCTTCTCATTGTTTGAACTGTTATTGTGAAAACTTTTTGATAGTCTCTGTTTAAATTCGGACTCCCCCTTGCAGGAAGGCCCTCGGTCAGACTGATGTAAGATTAAAAACACTATGTGAAAGGCAGATGATGCTTGGAGATGATATCAGTCTCAGAGCGGTGCAGACTGTTCCCTATGAACAAGGCCAAGGACAGGCTAGATAAGTACTTGTGAGCTGATATCATATCACAAACAGATAGAACACTGCACACTAACCTAATCTCCTCTTGCCTTAAAATGCCTTTGAGACTCAAGCTATTAAGTTCACCTTATTATTGTTATCACAGAAACAGGTTCATCTTCTTATTGCTATCACAGACACAGTAAACTTTCACCCTTTAAGAGACCCTAAAGTGAAAATCTGCGTAGGAAGGTGCACTGTGGGTCGGAGCGGAGATGATGGTTTATGTTGAGGTAATGAGTTGACTTTCCATTTTGTCCGTTTTAAAAATGGAAGACGGACCTTTACATGGAAGGTTATGGGCAGTTCTTTGTGGACATTCTCAGGGTAAATTATACCTTTCATGGTGAACTGCGTCAGGGACAGCCGCCGATAACACTCAACTTCATGGACCAGCCACTACTTACCCCGGCTTCTATTATGGCATTGCCCTTTGGATTTTGACAACAGGATATATTTTCTTTTAATTGACCCGCTGGCCGCCTTCACCCCTCCACAATTCACTCCAATTCCCTGCGCTCCACACTACACAAATATAACTTCACCATTCTTTGATAAATATACCAAATGCCGGTGAAAATACTGGGATGGCAATCCAATCAACTGAAACTTACATTTCGCTTTATTTTGGCTACTAAACTGTATAGAGTCCCAAACTAGCATTGACCCTGCCGTGAACCCTACAGGTTCTAAGCAAGTTGGTTAAATAACCAGGGCACTAGGCAAATTGATGGATGATGGATGATATATTTACTGTCTGTTGTTTTAACAGAGTGTCCTGTTTCAAGTCATTTTTATGAATGGGGAGACACCGATTGGTTTAGACCATCATCTGACAACTCTATGCCAACCAATGGCGCCCCAGCCTAATGCTGCCCAGCCTTCCATTCTGAAGATTAAAAAAAAAAAAAAGCGGAAGGATCGGGGGCGTAGCAATCAGGCTAACTTTAGGGTTAAGCCGTTTTTGAACAGTTTCCCCCCTAATGGTAAGCCAGCGCCAGTGTCCACCCAGCACCATAACAACTGAATTTTGTTGAAGTTGTTATGGTGCCCAGAGTGTCCCATTCAGTAGCTGTATGGATACGTTTGCGAATAACCTTTGGTTAATTTTTTTCTCTGGATTTGGAATGCCCTGGATTATTTTATCTCTAGACTAGAGAATAAATTCCTTAACCTATCTTGTTTTTTCCCATAACCAACTCGTTATTTTTTTTTCGATCATTTTCTATCAGTTCTTTTTTTTTTTTTTTTTTTTAAGTTGAAAGTACAAATTAATTTATTCAATAAAACAAAAGGTAAAATCAATGGCGGTTTCTTAAGCAATGTCCACAATAGTCCAGTACAATACCAAAACGCGTTTCGCCGGTTGTGGCTTCTTCAGTTGGTATGGGTGGTGCTGATATGCCGTTCAGTTCTTTATATGTCCTTACATTTTTTTTTTTCAATTTGAAATTTTTATTTTCAGCAAGGGGAATTGAGGGTACAGAAGAAAAAGAGGGGAGATGGGGAGGGGGAGGGGAGACGACTCAAACGATACATCAAATTTTTCACATTGTATCTTATGTATGGTTAACATTAACATACGAACAAATCATGGTGGTATTGATGAAAATACAGTGTTAAGAACATAAACATTCGATAATGATTGCAGAGTTACACAGTACTAGTAGGCATCCGCACCTCAAAGAATAGTTACAGATCCCTCCACACCTTCTTAACTGTTTGTTAAGCATTCTGAGCTTGGTCTATAGTGCATTATCTTAACCATGTGTGTGGGTTACCTCTATAAGTAGAATGCGTCCTGACAGCCAGTCAGTTATGTTTGGTTTGGTTGGGAAGAGGGGCGGTGTATTAATGGAAGCCATGGTCTCCACAGCTGTTCCGTAAGTTGTGTTGTTGTGTAAGAATCTGATGAAAGTACGTCATATCTATAAAATTGATATATCTTATGCATTAGTTCCTTGTGTGATGGGCATTGTGTGCTCTTCCAGTGCAGAGCAATGAGATTCCTAGTTCTTTTTTTTTTTAATTCAAAAGCGCTCCGATTCTTTATTTATCCCGTCCGTGCCATTCGTGGTATCTATAGGAGTGAGATTTATACGAGTTTATAGCTGCTATCAGTTTCTGCACATTGTGTTGGACCGACCTTTTGATACTTTCATAAGCACTTCATTCACAATACTTCTTTTACCTCGGTAAAAATACTGTCTCTTAACATTTCACAGCTTCTCTGCGCCGTCCCGTAAACACGCAGAAATAGGACTGTCTATATACTGCACGTCCCTGATTAAACACAATGGGTTTTATTATTTAACCCCTTAAGGACCGAACTTCGGGAATAAAAGGGAATCATGACATGTAATGTGTCCTTGAGGGGTTAAACAGTATTTGAGGACAGTTTGTGATTGTTTCCTGATCAGAGAATATACCGCAATAGGTCCGATGTATCAAATATGATAAATTGAGAGTTTGGAGAGAGTTTCAATTCCTGAGAGAGACATGTATACATTCTATGGGACGTGTCGCCCAAAGAGGTTATCTTTAACCCTCCCACTGATGGGCCCTCTGTAGTCCACAGTAGATGTAGAAGGATTGAAGACATTTTCTTATCCCTTATGCTCTCTCTCTCGATTTACTACATACACAAGGGAGGATCTCATATTGCAAATGACTGTGCTAGCTGGAAAAAATAATAAAAGTGACTTGACTAATGATAAACTCCTCCTTAATATACACACCTGTGGCCACCTCTAATGGAGACTCTGAAGCTGGGGGGGCCTGGGCGGGGTGCTTAACCCCTAAGGAATCTGGTCTGGATTCCAAATATAATATGAACAGAGAAAGGATAGGGGGCACTCCCTTTGTTTTTTGTAGTCTGAGTGCGCCACAACTATTTATTCTCTCATTCATGAAGTTTTGGTCACAGCGGCAGCACCTTTCATACAAAATTCAGGTCTCGGGAGTGCCTCCTATCTTTTCTGTTTATATTATATTTGGAATCCAGACCAGATTCCTTAGGGGTTAAGCACCCCGCCCAGGACCCCCCAGCTTCAGAGTCTCCTTTAGAGGTGCCACAGGTGTGTATATATAGGAGGAGTTTATCAATAGTCAGTTCACTTTTATTATTTTTTCCAGCTAGCGCAGTCATTTGCAATAGTGAGTATACCCATTTTAGCACAAACACATTAACTATTTAGTTCTAACACTGTTTTTAATTGCTTTCATCACGTGTTTGTATACTCACTATGCTCTTACCAGTATTTATTTTTAACACTTTTATTTTTAACACTATTACTATTTATTTGCCCCCCACATTTTAGTGTAGGACCCACCAATAATGGGGTACTTTGAAAGTAGTGGTGGGCTTCACAACATATGGCCATATGGTGGAACCAAATCCCCATATTTATACTTAGATAGGCATTTTAGTAGCCTTCTTTGTTCTCTTTGTAGTCTGAGTGCGCCGCAACTATTTATTCTCTCATTCATGAAGTTTTGGTCACAGCGGCAGCACCTTTCATACAAAAGTAGGTCACGGGAGTGCCCCCTATCCTCTCTCTGTTTACTTATAACAATGTCTAGAATTAAATGTAATTTATAACAAGAACAATGTATCTTATTTACACAGACTGATTTCTAAACACATTTATTGTAGTTTAAAGACACATTACTGGGAGTATTATTGCTGTGGAGCATTGTGATACACTCAGACACATTACTGGGAGTATTACTGCTGTGGAGCATTGTGATACACTCAGACACATTACTGGGAGTATTACTGCTGTGGAGCATTGTGATACACTCAGACACATTACTGGGAGTATTATTGCTGTGGAGCTCTGTTATACAGACACATTACTGGGAGTATTATTGCTGTGGAGCTCTGTTATACACTCAGACACATTACTGGGAGTATTATTGCTGTGGAGCTCTGTTACACACTGAGACACATTACTGGGAGTATTACTGCTGTGGAGCATTGTGATACACTCAGACACATTACTGGGAGTATTATTGCTGTGGAGCTCTGTTATACAGACACATTACTGGGAGTATTATTGCTGTGGAGCTCTGTTATACACTCAGACACATTACTGGGAGTATTATTGCTGTGGAGCTCTGTTACACACTGAGACACATTACTGGGAGTATTACTGCTGTGGAGCATTGTGATCAGGGCCGGACTGGGAGAAAAATTCGGCCCGGGCATTTTTTTATCCCAGCGGCCCACTAAGAAGGGGGCGGGTCAGAGGAGGTGTGCTTTGTCATCACTAATGACAAGCACGCCCCCTCTCAAAGTGAGCATGTTGGTTCAATGCTCTTCCAGGGCAGACCATGCGCAGAGCTCTGCTGAAGAGCTCTAGCATGAGAAAAAAAAAACTGTATTTGTTCTGCACAGTGCAAGCAAATTTAATAACATGCTTGCACTGTGTTTCCTTGCAACTTGTCTCTGGTGTCTCTATAACTGGATACCAGGAGACAAAAATGCCAGGAAAGAGTATTGTGCATGTGTTTGGAGTCTGCTTGTGGTATTGCGTGTGTGTAGAGTGAGCTGATTGTGGTGTGGTATTGTGTAATAAGGTTAGTTTTAGACATGTTGTGCCTGTGTTGTAATGTGATGCATATGTGGCTAGGGGCTGTAGAGAATGTATGTAAAGGGGATGTAGCATGTGTGCAAACAGGCTATAGAGTGTGTGTATAGGTGATGTAGTGTTTGTAGAAAGTGTGTGTTTAGGGGTGTAGTATGTGTTTGCTTACAAGGAATCTAGTGTGTGTGTGTGTGTGTGTGTGTGTGTGTATAGGGGATTCAGAGTGTATATGTTAAGAGTGTAGTGTGTGTGTGTGTGTGTATGTGTATAGGAGTCTAGTGTGTGTTTGAAGGACCCAGAATGTGTAGGAGATCTAGTGAGTGTGTGTTTATAACGGATTCAGAGTGTAAATAGGGATCTAGTGTTTATATGTGTGTAGATGATCCAGAGTTGGGTAAGGGATCTAGTGTGTGTCTGGAATGTAATGTGTTTAGGGGTGCAGTATGTGTGAGGGGTGCTGTGTGTGTGTGTGTGTGTGTGTATGTGTATATATATATATGTGTGTGTTTGGAACTATTGTGTATGTGTGTGGTGCAGTGTGTTGGGGGGGTTCTGTGTGTATGTGAGGGGTGCAGTATGTGTGCGTGATGGATGCTGTGTGTGAGGGGTGCTGTGTGTGAGGGTGCGGTATGTGAGGGTGCGGTAAGTGGTATGTGAGGGTGCGGTAAGTGGTGTGTGTGAGAATGCTGTGTGTGATGTGTGTAAGAATGTGGTGTGTGAGAGTGCTGTGTGTGACAGTGCTGTTTGTAATGTGTGTGAGAGTGCTGTGTATGATGAGTGTGAGAGTGCTGAGTGTGATAGTGCTGTGTGTGAGTGCTGAGTGTGATGTGTGTAAGAGTACTGTGTACGATGTGTGTGAGAGTGCTGTGTGTGATGGGTTAGAGAGTGCTGTGTGTGAGAGTGCTGTGTATGATGTGTGTGAGAGTGATGTGTGTGAGAATGCTTTGTGTGATGGGTGTGAGAGTGCTGTGTGTGATGGGTTAGAGAGTGCTGTGTGTGAGAGTGCTGTGTGTGAGAATGCTGTGTGTGATAGTTGTGATAGTGCTGTGTGTGATGGGTGTGAGTGCTGTGTGTGATGGGTGTGAGAGTGCTGTGTGTGATGGGTGTGAGAGTGCCGAGTGTGATAGTGCTGTGTGTGAGAGTGCTGAATGTGCGAGTGCTGAGTGTGATGTGTGTAAGAGTACTGTGTGTGATGTGGGTGAGAGTGCTGAGTGTGATGGGTGTGAGAGTGCTGAGTGTGATGGGTGTGAGAGTGCTGAGTGTGATGGGTGTGAGAGTGCTGAGTGTGATGGGTGTGAGAGTGCTGAGTGTGATGGGTGTGAGAGTGCTGTGTGTAAGAGTGCTGAGTGTGAGTGCTGAGTGTGATGGGTGTGAGTGCTGAGTGTGATGGGTGTGAGTGCTGTATAAATGTTAGAATGGATTTTGTGTGTAGGGGGGGGGGTAAACAAATAAAACAACAGGCATTATGTCCCCCCCTCCCTTCTTACCTTTAGCCTGGGAGGGGGGGACTGGTTCCTGGGACTGGGAGGCAGAGTGGCAGTGTTCCCTGGTGGTCCTCGTGGTGAGTGAACTCTAGCCTGCGGGCTAGAGCTCACTCTCGCGAGATCCGGTCGTTGCCATGGCAACGCTCCGGATCTCGCGAGAGGAACCCGGCGGAGCTGCAAGTTAGAGCTCCGCCGGGTCCTCTCTCCGGGCAGGCTGTCTCCCTCCCTCTCTCCCCGCCGGCGGCCGCATTGGATAGCATGTGGGCCGGTGAGGGAGATCTTTGATCTCCCCACCGGCCCGACATGGAATACAGCGGGGCCGGCGCTCGGATAGTGCCGGCCCTGCATAAACCGGCAGGGGAAGTCCTGGGACCTTCCCCTGCCGGCTTCGGCCCCACGGCCATCGCGGCCCACCGGGCATTTGCCCGGTGTGCCCGATGGCCAGTCCGGGCCTGATTGTGATACACTCAGACACATTACTGGGAGTATTATTGCTGTGGAGCTCTGTTATACAGACACATTACTGGGAGTATTATTGCTGTGGAGCTCTGTTATACACTCAGACACATTACTGGGAGTATTATTGCTGTGGAGCTCTGTTATACACTCAGACACATTACTGGGAGCATTATTGCTGTGGAGCTCTGTTATGCACTCAGACACATTACTGTGAGTATTATTGCTGTGGAGCTCTGTTATACAGACACATTACTGGGAGTATTATTGCTGTGGAGCTCTGTTATACACTCAGACACATTACTGGGAGTATTATTGCTGGGGAGCTCTGTTATACACTCAGACACATTACTGGGAGTATTATTGCTGTGGAGCTCTATTATACACTCAGACGCATTACTGGGAGTATTACTGCTGTGGAGCTCTGTTATACACTCAGACACATTACTGGGAGTATTATTGCTGTGGAGCTCTGTTATACACTCAGACACATTACTGGGAGCATTATTGCTGTGGAGCTCTGTTATACACTCAGACACATTACTGGGAGTATTACTGCTGTGGAGCTCTGTTATACACTCAGACACATCTGAGTTCCAAATAGGGAGTGTCCCTCCTAATTAGGGACACTTGGGAGGTATGGGGAAGTCTATAGAAAGTTCCAAAGCACTGAATTATGTTTTCTCTTAACATATATTCCTAAATCATTTGCTGATCTGACATTCCTAACCTTTACAGATTAGAGGCTGATGCACTTTATAAAATAATCCAAAATGAAGTTTTGAAAAACACGTTTCTCCTGGACCGTACCGTGATAGCAGGGCCGAAGAAGGAGCTGATGCCAACTCATTATTGGAATAATGATTTTCTTTCTGGATTGTAAAGATTTTTCTGGATAAGATATCAGGGTAAACTTTGTCCCCGGATATTCTGTATTTATGAACTCTATTATCCAGCTCTTATTCCTCACTCTCTCCCAGCGGCAATGAAGATATTAGCTCTGTGTGTGATCCTTTCCACCATCCTTACTCGGGGGGACCCCGTTCCGGTTAAGGGACGAGGAAAAGCCATTAATAAGCTCCTGCTTATCTCCTTCGATGGCTTCCGCTGGAATTACGATCATGACGTTGATACTCCTAATCTGGACAATATGGCCAATGACGGGGTCAGAGCAGAATATCTCACGCCGGCCTTCATCACAATTACCAGCCCCTGCCACTTCACACTGCTCACCGGTGAGTAAAGGACTAGGTTAATCGTAGCAAAAAGCCACCAGTGATCAAACATCAGTGATCGCAAAGAGGACCACACCGCGGAACGGTAGGAGGTAGGATTTATGGAAACGTGCAGAAGGAACGCATAGATGTATGTATGAATGAATGTAATCTTCAATAATCTGCCGCTCAGCGCAGGTGGTAAAGCAAAGTGTCTGAAATCAAGTCCTAAAAGCCGTGGACAACTTGAATTTTCAGTGAGACACTTGTGATATTGGTCAATGATAATCATGTATTGGATTACATGATAAACTGACTGTCTTGTACACCGTCTGGCAACATCCTATTTATTCAATTTATATATTTTATTGGCTAAAGTAAAAATATCTAATAAAAACCATCTCTTATAATTAATGAGTTTATTCTCAAAAGGACCTAAACAATAAGGAGAAGGTCCTGCCACAAAGGTGTTACGATCATTGATTCATTCGGATTCTTTGGGGTTTATTTATTAAGCCAGGGATCACGTGGAAATGACAAGATTATGGCACATTTTATATCAATATGCGGTTTTCTCTCTATGTTAGAAAAATAATCCATATGTTGCTTTAACATGTGCAATAATCTGTCATTTCAAAGTGATCCCTGGAGAGACCATTATATATATATATCGTATGTAATGAATTAAAAAAAAAATAATAAATAAATATATATATTTTTATTCTTCTTAGAGTTACGATCTGGGTCATTTATGAATTTGAATTTGAGTCCAATTACAGGACCCCCCACACCTATTCTTAGTTTAGCTGTATATTTGAGCTCCCATTGAAGTTAAAGGGACACTCTGGGCACTGACACTGCATCATCTAATTGAAGTGGTTATAGTGTCTGAAGTCCCCTGGCGATGTCCTTGTATTCAGCGTTAAACTGTTTTAAATGTTTTAATGTTAAACAAAAGTCTCAGCAGTCCATCCACTCTGTACTACTTTGGCTAATGAGGAAGTATTAACCTAACCTGAGCAGCAATGGGCAGCTGTGATTGGCTGAGAGTGTCAGCTGACTGCTTTCAGCCTATCACATTGTCCATTGGAGGCATTAATTGGTATGGCTAGAACAAAGTGTGTAATCTGTGCCTTGGCCACACCTCCAGTGGGGGCCAGGTAGGGCCGTTTGAAGGAATTTGGGGGCCCCAAGCAAAATGGACATGGAGGCCCCCCCAATATGACGTCATATTCCGGCTCCCGGCATCACTCTGCGGCGCGCGAGGGAGCTGAGCAGAGCGTTCAGGGGAAAGTGCTCCCTCGCCAGCGCCGCCCGCCCGACCGGATTGTTAGTTAGCCGCAAGGCTAACAAGACATTTGCCCTGGGCATTTGGTGGCGTCTTTTTTTGCCGCCCCCTGGAAAGTGCCGCCCAAGTCAAATGCCTTGTTTGCGTCGTGGCTAATATGTCCCTGGTCGTTGTCTTGGGGCCCCAGGCCAGCTCGGGACCCCAAGCCATTGCTTGGTTTTGCTTGCCTTGTCGCAATGGGCCTGGGGCCAGGTTGTGGGTGTCCAGTGTTACACTTATTTAAAATGGATTAACACTGAATGGAGGGACAGTGCCAGAGGACTCCAAGCACTATAACCACTTCAATGAGATGAAAAGGTAGAGTCCCTTTTATTAGAACTAGTAGCAACCTTACAGCATGTGCATTAGTGTAAACCCATACCCCAATACTCTACAGCTGTGCTCCTAAGCAGGAGCTTCCCTTAGTTCTCTTACACTAAGCTCTGCAATGGCTGAGATGTATAAATAGTAGTGGAGGCAATGCACAGCAGTAGTTATGGTGTTTGGAGTGTTCCCTTAAATAAAACGGACTGTGTTAGATCAAAAAATACTGTTTTTAAAATCCAAGCTTAAAATCTAAGCTTTAAAAATATTTTATTCTAAGATAAAAAAAAAGGTAGATAACGTATTACATCAGAAATAAATGGACAGCTGAAAAAGGTCCTTCGATTGTGGATTGTGCGCTGAGCCTTCAAGCCACAAGTAGGACATTTATTTCAGCCTCGTGGAAATAAATGAAGGTAAAAACACATAGAACTAAGTGCATCCCTGTACTTCCTTTTCTGATTCCTGACCCACTACTTCTGATTCACACTGAGAAAATAATTTGCGGCTCTGTGGTGAAGGACTGGGTGATAACGCATTTATGTGATAATATGGAAAGAAGCAGTGGGAGGGGGGATTTAAGGGAAGTTACACCCAAACAGCCAAAACACTCTACAGACGAAACGACCAGAAATGTATGAAATCTTTGCTGTATAATACGGTGCAGATCAGTCATTTTAAACCCGTTCTATTACTGGAAAACAGAGACAGATCCGGGTGACCAGGTTTTCGTGGAACCCTTGTAAATCCTTTATCCTGTCGGGCAGGGATTGAAGGTGCTGCCCAAATGTATGCGGCATTCATGTGCTGATGGTATGAAATCAGTGAAAGTAGAATTCTTCTGGAATGCTGTCTGTGACTAATTACTTAATTCCACCTGTAAGCCTCTGAATTCCACACAATGCTGGGCAGCACTTTCACTCTCTGCCCAACAGAACGAGTTAATTACTAAAGTGAGAAATTAAAGTGAACTCAGAGTGAATTTCCAATTTAAGGCCAAGATAGCCAAACTGGAAGAATTCTCTACGTCAGTTATGAATCATTTTCGGCTACTCTGGCCTTAAATTTGAAATTCATTTTTAATTCACTTTGAATTCCCAACAGTTGTCCTTGTATTAAATAACTCTGTAAATAAACATACAGGGTTATTTACTAAGGTGAAAATGTTCTGCAAATGAAAGTGGATTCCAAATTTAAAGGAATACTATAGGGTCAGGAATACAAACATGTATTCCTGACCCTATAGTGGTAAAACCACCACCTAGCCCCCTTTTGCTCACCTAAATTTAGCAAAATCTTACTTGTATTCAAGTCTGCTGCTGGCTCTGCCCCTGATCTGCCTGCTTGGCTGACATAATCAGAAATGATTTTCTGAGCCAATCAAAATGCTTTCCCATTTGATCAGCTGAGCCTGTCAGGGACAGAGCCAGCACAAGTCAGTCACAATCCTGGCCAATCAGCACCACCTCATAGAGATGTATTGAATCAATGAATCTCTATGATGAAGGTTCAGTGTCTGCATGCTGAGGGTGGAGACACTGAATGGCAGTCACACTGTGCAGCACTGCCCAAGGAAGCACCTCTAGTAGTGTTTTGAGGAGTGCCTAGTGCAGATAATCCACTCCTTTAAGAATTGCTATCATCTACCCTCACCCCCCCAACTCCCCGTTCAACTACTGCCCTATCTCGCTACTACCTTTTGTGTCCAAGATCTTTGAAAAGTTGTGTATGCGAGATTGACAGACTTCCTTTGAGTCCAATTCTCTGCTCGACCCACTTCAGTCTGGTTCACCCGCTCAGCACTCTGTGGAAACGGCACTGACCAAAGTATCCAATGATCTACTAGCTGCAAAATCTCGTGGTCACTACTCTATCCTTATTCTCCTTGACCTTTCTGTTGCTTTTGACACTGTTGATCATAAACAGCTTCTTCTCATTCTCCGTAATCTCGCCTACGAGATATTGCTCTCTCCTGGTGCTCTTCCTACCTTATCCAGCGCTCTTTCAGTGTTTCTTTTACTGGCTCTGCTTCTTATCCCCAACTCCTCTCTGTTGGTGTCCTCCAAGGTTCAGTCCTTGGTCCCCTACTGTTCTCCATCTATACTGCCTCCCTTGGTAAACTCATTAGCTCCTTTGGCTTCCAATATCACTTTTATGCAGATGAAACACAAATCTATCTGTCCTCCCCTGATCTCTCCCAGCCCCTCTTGACTAGTGTCTCTGACTGCCTCTCTGCTGTTTCTAACTGGATGGCTGCCCACTTCCTTAAGCGCAACTTGTCCAATACATAACTTCTGGTCTTTCCTTCCTCAATTGTTGCTACCCCTGTCTCTGTCTCCCTCCATGTTAATGGTGCTACCATCAGTTCCACCACGCAGGCTTGCTGCCTAGGTGTTCTCTTTGACTTCGACCTCTCCTTCACCCCTCATGTCCAATCATTAGCCAAGTCCTGCCGCTTCCATCTTAAAAAACATTGCGCGCATCCGCCCCTACTTAACGCCAGATGCAGCTAAGGTGCTGGTCCATGCCATTGTCCTCTCTCGCCTTGACTACTGCAATCCCTTCTCAGTGGTCTTACATGTTTCCAACTTGCCCCACTGCAATCTATAATGTATGCGGCGGCGAGGCTCATCTTCCTGTCCGCCCACTCTGCCCACGCCTCACCCCTCTGTCAGTCCCTACATTGGCTTCCCGTAAAATATAAGACTCAGGGGCGGACTGAGAACCCTCAGGGCCCCCGGGCAAAATAAATCCAGGGCCCCCTTACAGGCCCCACCCATACTCCACAGCAAGCGCCACCCATGTCCCGCCTCCATGCACCGCCTCCAGCCACACCCAACACAATCTTTAGACACAAGGAACAAAAGTGCAATAATCCCTTCAAGGCCCCAGTAGAGACTACAATTGAGGGATAATGAGCCATGAAGGGGGGTCTTTCTAGCAGAGGCTATCTCAGTGTCCTTTAGAGAGTGTGTTAGAAAGAATACCCTCCAGGTCCCATTAGAGACTACAATGGAGTCTAATGGGGCCTGGAGGGGGGTCTCCTCAACACTCTGGTTCCTATTCACAATATAGCAACACAACATAGCTCGCTGATACCTAGGCCAAGTTGGCTCCTCTTACCTTAATTACTGTTGCTGGCTGGCAGTCTGTGGGCTTGCTGGAAGGCTGTGGTCTTACTGGCTGCGGCTGGCAGGCTGTGGGCTTGCTGGCAGGCTGTGGGCTTGCTGGCTACTGCCGGCAGGCTGTGGGCTTGCTGGCTGTGGCTTGCTGGCTGGCAGGCTGTGGCTTGCTGGCTTTAAGCCTAACTGGTGGCCTGTGGGCTGGCTGGCTGGCTGGCGGCCTGTGGGCTGGCTGGCTTGCTGGCTACTGGGGCAATCGTAGATTATTTAAAGAAATAATCCATGCACAATAACCACTACTGCTCTGTGTAGTCGTTATGGTGCCAGGAGGGCCGGGCCCCCCTCCTAGAGTAAGTAGTCAAACCGTTTAAGAACAGTTTGACAACTTACCTGGGGTCTGCTGGGATATGAGGCTGTAGTAGGGTATAGGAGCAGTGGTGCAATGTGTAAGGGGTGCAGTGTGTGTGTGAAAGGTTCAGTGTGTGTGAGGGGGTGTAGTGTGTGAATGTGTAGGGTGTGTGGGGCAATGTGTGTACGAGGGGGCTGTGTATGTGTGTGGCAATGTTAGTATGGGGGGCTGTGTGTGTATGGGTGGGCAGTGTATGTGTGTGTGTGTGAGGCAATGTGTGTAAATGTGTATGGTCTGTGTGGAGGCAGTGTGTGTGTGTGTATAGGGGGCAGTGTGTGAATGTGTATGGTGTGTGGGGGCAGTGTGTTTATTGGGCTAGAGTTCACTCTCACCACTGCAACCACCAGGAATACCTGGTGGTCACAGTGTTGAGAGTGAACTCTAGCCCGTAGCTCCAGGGCTAGAGTTTACTCTCGCAAGAGCCGTAACGTTGCCGTGGTAACCGCGGCAATGATCTGTGCTCGCGCAAGAAGGACCCAGAGGAGCTGCAGGCTGAGCTCCCGGGTCCTCTCTTCCTCCCTCCCCTGCCGGCTGCCCGCACGGTGCCTGCGGACAGGGAAGGGGGCAATTGCCCTCCTCTTACTCCCCCCTCCCCCTCTTCTTACCCCCCTCCCCCTCTTCTTACCCCCCTCCCACTCTTCTTACCTCCCCCTCTCTTCTTACCTCCCCCTCTCTTCTTACCTCCCTCTCTCTTTTTACCCCCCTCTCTTTTTACCCCCCTCTCTTTTAACCCCCCTCTCTTTTTTAACCCCCTCTCTATTTTAACCCCCTCTCTCTTTTAACCACCCTCTCTCTTTTAACCCCCCCTCCCTCTCTCTTTTTAACCCCCTCTCTCTTTTAACCCCCCCTCTCTCTTTTAACCCCCACCTTCCCTCTCTCTTTTAACCCCCTCCCTCTCTCTTTTAACCCCCCCTCTCTCTTTTAACCCCCCTCTCTCTTTTAACCCCCACCTTCCCTCTCTCTTTTAACCCCCACCCTCCCTCTCTCTTTTAACCCCCACCCTCCCTCTCTCTTTTAACCCCCACCCTCCCCCTCTCTTTTAACCCCCCTCTTCCTTTTAACCCCCCTCCCTCTCTCTTTTAACCCCCACCTTCCCTCTCTTTTAACCCCCCTCCCTCTTTTAACCCCCCCTCTCTCAACTCTCCCCCTCCCTCTCTCAACCCCCCTCCCCCCGGCCTCTCTCAACCCCCCCTCCCTCTCTCTTTTAACCCCCCTCTCTCTTTTACCCCCCCTCTCTTTTAACCCCCACCTTCCCTCTCTCTTTTAAACCCCCCCTCCCTCTCTCTTTTAAACCCCCCCTCTATTTTACCCCCCCTCCCTCTCTCTTTTAACCCCCACCTTCCCTCTCTTTTAACCCCCCCTCCCTCTTTTAACCCCCCCTCTCTCTTTTAACCCCCCCTCTCTCTCTCTCTCTTTTAACCCCCCCTCCCCCTCTTAATCCCCCCTCCCCCTTCCCTCTCTCAACCCCCCCTCCCTCTCTCTTTTTACCCCCTCCCCTGTAGCGTGGACGAGCGGCTTTCCGGTCCGCAGCCGGAGTGATAGGAAGGTGCACACTGTGCACCTTCCTGTCAGTCCGGCCGGGTACAGGAAACAGAAACTTCTGTTCCGCGCGGAACAGGAGTTTCTGTTTCCTGTACCCGGCCGGACTGACCGGAAGGTGCACACTCAGTGTGCACCTTCCTATCACTCCGGCCGGGCACCGCGGACCGTAAAGCCGCTCGGCCACGCTACAGGGGAGGTGAGAAGCTGCAGCCGCCTGAGCGCTCTTAGGAGAGCGCTCAGGCGGCTGCAGCATTTAAAGGGGCGGCCGGGCCCCCTGATGGCGGGCCCCCCTCCCGGCCGGGCCCTCGGACCATGTCCGAAGTGCCCGACCGGTCAGTCCGCCCCTGATAAGACTCAATATAAAATTCTGGTTCTTGCTTTCAAATATCTACATAATGTTACTCTGACCTATATATCCTCCCTAATACACAAATATGTCCCTTCTAGGACCCTACGCTCTGCCGAAGACCTACGTCTATCCTCTTTTTGTACTCCCATCTCTGCTCGCCTTCAAGACTTCTCTAGGTCCTGTGGAACTCCCTTTCCTTTTCCGTTAGACGCTCACCTAGTCTCCACTCCTTCAAAAAATTATTTAAAACTCACTTTTTCACAAAAGCGTATCAATTAAACTGTTAATGGCTCCAAAACAACCCACATTAAGTCTTCATTAAATACTATTTTACCAAACTACTTCCCTTACCTTTTGTGTCACTTTACCCCACTCCCTCTAACATGTAAGCTCATTGAACAGGGCACTCAATCCCTCCGTTACTGTGTGTCCAACTTGCCTGGTTACAACTACATGTCTGTTCGTCCACCCATTGTAAAGCGCTGCGGAATTTGTTGGCGCTATATAAATAATAACATAATAATAATAATAGGCTGGAATGTGAACAGTGCATTTTCTCTGAAAAGACAGTGTTTACTGCAAAAACCCTGACGGTAATGATTCTACTCACCAGAACAAATACAATAAGCTGTAGTTGTTTTGGTGACTGTAGTCTCCCTTTAAGGTCAGA
Organism: Pelobates fuscus; assembly: GCF_036172605.1. NCBI lineage: Eukaryota > Metazoa > Chordata > Amphibia > Anura > Pelobatidae > Pelobates > Pelobates fuscus. The sequence goes on from NC_086321.1 coordinate 377,595,242, forward strand.
ATAGCTCATTTGATGCATTTTCCAAGTTGCCTTTGCTTCCAGTTTGGCTATTGTGGTTTAAAATTTGAAATTCACTTTGGATACTAAAATACTTACTAAAATACTTACTTTAGTAAATAGGCCTCATAGTAATATGACATTGTAAATACGGTATATAAATAATGGCTTTTGTTTGGGTCTAGTGACACTTATAACACAGACAGTGGGCTTTGAAAATTGGTGTGAGATGCCATGCAGTGACTGATTACCATTCTGCCTTCTTTTATATAGGAAGAATTAGACATAGGAAAGTGCCAGAAAGGTCCTCATCCCAACCCCCGGCGTGTGAGTGATGTTTTTGTGTGCGAAGTGGCTGAGTGTAGTATGTGTGTGGGAGAAATTGAGTGTAGTATGTAGTTGCTGATCATTGTGTATGGAAGAAGGTGAGAGCTGTATGTGGGGGCAAGGTGCGCTGTGTGTGCAGTTTAAAATATCCACCTCACTTAAAGGGATCCTATAGTGCCAGGAAATCAAACCCATTTTCCTGGCACTATAGGCTCTTGGAGTGCCCCCTTCCCTTGGGGGCCCCCCTCCCTCGGTACTGAAGGGGTTAAAACCCCTTCAGCCACTTACCTTAATCCAGCACCAGGCTCCCTCGGCACTGGTGACCTCTCCTCCCTTGCCGACATCAGCTCATGAGTGGAGCCGTCCGTGAGGACGTCCAGCATCAAATAAGTGTGATTTACTCCGCGTAAATCGCGGAAGAGGCCTCTAGTAGCTGTCAGGGAGACCGCCACTAGAGGCTGGATTAACCCTGCAGTGTAAACATGTTTTCAGCTGCAGGGTTAAAACTAGAGGGACCTGGCACCCAGACCACTTCACTGAGCTGAAGTGGTCTGGGTGCCTATAGTGGTCCTTTAACAAAAGGTCACCATGTAAAATTCTACCTTACTTGAAATTCTAGATGTTGTAGAAAGCTCTGAAAGATAAATAAATAAATCAAATTTGGACTTGTGCACAGCATAAAAATCATTTTCAGTCAAACCACTTCGTATGAAAAAAAAAGATTAAAGTGAGACAAAGTAATCAATAAAGGAAAAACGAAGAGGATCAGCCATGTCTATTCCTCTCTTCTCATTCGATCTGTGAATAAAATCATTTAGTGGTTGTCCTGTAGCCAGGGACTATTGTAACTACAGGGAAGAACCCGCCATCCTGACATTGGGCTGTTAAAGGTTTTCTCTAATGGTTGTAATTATTCCATTTCAGTTCAATATGGAGATATTTCGTAGGAAGGTATTGTAACGGCTTCCACTACCTCCAGCAAGTCACCTTACTGTAATGATATTGATGTTACAAAGTTTTGGAGTCCAGTAGCCAGATCAGCAATGTTTTCTGCCAGAGGTAGCCACTCGTTACCCAGGTGGTTGAGCCCCTGAGCCTTGAGTGGCCTTCTGGTCTTAAGCAGAGATGGGAGACTGGAACAGAAAGATGATAATCGTAGTGAGGCAAGCCGAGGTCAATGGGAAGGAGAAGCAGCAAAGTCCAAATTCAGCAACAGGTAGGAGAAACAGGAACAAGCTTGATTAGAGAGTACAGGAACCACAATAATCTAACAAAGGTACAGAGACAGGAAGTGGCTTTTATAGGCCAAGAACCAGACACCTGACCAGACACAGCTGAAGAGAGTTGTCACTGATAACCTTGACTCTACAAGCAATGGTATCAGATCTCAGATAAATTTGCAAAAGGCAAGCTGCTGTACTGGTAAGGAAGAGGTTTAGCACCATGTAAACCAGGCTTCGAAACCCAGCAGAGTCAGTTCCTCACACTTACTCTGTCTCGCTTGTCTTTTGCAGGAAGATACATAGAGAACCATGGAGTTATCCATAATATGTACTTTAACACCACCAGCGGAGAGAAGAAGACCTATCTCCCTACACAAGGCATCTCCATGTGGTGGGACAACGGGAGTCTTCCAATCTGGATCACCGCCCAAAGACAGGTACGGCAAACCTTTCTGAGAAATGACGTCAAGAGGGTGCAGGGGTGGAGGACTTCACACAAAGATATATCTATTATTACCCTGTAAGTAAGTTATCCAGTCCCCGCTTAAAAATTGGTCAGCCGTCTAAACATCAGGAGAAGATACAAAAACCTTTCCTAAATTTAAATTGCTATGTTAAAAAAAATAATAAAAATAAATAAAAGGAGAAATATACAAGTAAACATGCTTAGTTTTATCCTTTGTCTCATAAAGTGAATTATTTGTCCCACTTAATATATTGGCTTAGAGCCCGTTAGCATCAATACATGCCCCTAGGCACACGGGGACCAATGTCATCTGGCTAAGAGGAACAGTTGTTTTCAGTGTGTGGGAATTCGACCAAATCTTAAATTTCACTCACATGCATAGTGGCCACAGTTTGGAATCATTTGTAGTTAGAAAATCATTTAAAAACACATTCTTGTAGCTTTGAGATAAGAGGAAAAATAAAATAAATGAAATGTGCAGAATGACAGTATGTCCATCCAAAATTAGGGAAAATGTTCAGACTGTAATTCAGGCATGATGTCAGGCGAGTGAAGTGATCCTCAGTTGAATGTGAGTCCATTTAATAAAAAGGCCTCGGTAAGAATAACCATGATTTATTTTGACAAAGTAAGCATTCTCATTATTAATTCATCAATTTCAAGCAAATTCCAGTATGTATGTTGATAGTTCACTTCCAGGCCATCTAATCTATCGCTGATGGAACTCGTGTGATACTTTGTTAAATGTTATAAAAACTGTAGGCGTTAAATTATGAAGTTACAGTCTTCTTTATTATTATCTCTCAACTCTAGGCCGGTAATACCATAGAGCTAACTAAGACATATTTGGAATGTACTTACCCCGAGTAGGAATAAGTCATAGTCTCCGGATTAAAGCTGTACTCACAGGTGGAAATTGAGCTGAACATTAATACAATTTCAGACAATTGTGCTACTGATCACATTTGTATGCAACCTGTTAAATTCTGCCTTTCTCTAAACAGGGATTTAAAGTAGGATCTCTTTTTTTCCCTGGTGGAAATGCCACGTACGGTGGAGAGGAAGTGGAAGTGAAAAAAGTAGAAAATCAAGGTCATAATTATGGCAATGAGACAGAGTGGAAGGAAAATGTAGAGACGGTGATGGGTTGGTTCACTGAGCAGGACCTCGATTTTGTGGCTCTGTATTTTGGAGAACCAGATGGTGTAGGACACAAGTATGGACCAGAGACTCAAGAACGCAAGGACATGGTCAGTCAAGTGGACCGTATGGTTGGATATATACGGAGCAGAGTAGTACATTATGGCTTGGAGTCAAGACTCAACATAATCATCACAGCCGATCATGGAATGGCCACTGTTGTAAAAGGTACTGAAGAGATTCTTCTCAGAGATGTGGCAAACTTCAAGTTCACCGACCTTCAATTCCAATTGTTGGATTATGGCCCAACAGGATTTCTGGTTCCCAAGGAAGGGAAACTAGAGGAAGTGTACCAAGCTCTGAAGAATAGCCATCCAAAGCTGCATGTCTATAAGAAGGAAGAAGTTCCATCCAGGTTGCACTACTCAAAACATGAAAGGATCACCCCCTTATTTCTGTATGGGGACCCCGGATATGTCATCCATGGGGTATGTACCATTTCCTCTCAGAATAAGCTTTTATTCTGTCTCACTTTAAGACAAGATAAAACCAATCTTTGTGTTCCTAATAGAATGTCTAGTTTTACAAATGTTATACCAAGCAGAATAGTTTGAACAACACTTGCTGTTACAGTATTATAGATAATGTAATACTATGGAGCTTAGTATTGAAACAGAGAATTCTAGAAAATGGAAAACTAAATTGTAAAAATCAGGATACAATAGCTGGCAGGTGATTATAATTAAGCTGGGGAATTTTTCTAGATGAGCTATTTTAGCCAACATTTTGCAATTTAATTTTAGTTCACTAAAATTAGCTGTTTAGTAAATAAACCCCTTTGTTTCTGTAGTAGAAATATATATTATTATTTTTTTTTTATAGTTTCTGTGTTTACTGAGTCTTATAAAAATATGTCTGCACCTAAGCTCACTTCGGACTATTGATCATTATCAAAAAATATTTGAAAACGATTTGCCGTAAATTATATAGACCTATACTGAGAGTTATTCAGATCTAAGTTTCACTGAAATGTGGATCGTTGGGCAAATTGTCCATGAGTAGGACTTCTCAGCAAATCCTCTATTTGTCCATCTCCATGCAGCCCCCACTCAATCGAGTCTCCATTCATTTAAACAAACACTACAGAGCCTTCTTACCTGGGATCTGCTGGGCACCACCCCTAGCCCCTTCCCTTTTGTTGTAAGAGCTGTAAGCTCCAAGTAAAAGCTGTAGTGGTTATGGTGCTTGGAGTGTACATTTAAATGGGAATTTAAACAGGGATCCCACACACACAGATTTGCTCACTAGTCTCTGAAAATACCAGTATTCAATGCTGCCGGAGACCTGAGACACAAATTGTCCCAGACATGCACCCTGATGTGTACATTTCTAGAAATTCAGTCTCGGGGCTATACTGTGCCTGTTTTTAAAGAACTTGATTAAAGTAGGACTGGATTATATATATCTATATTGTTAACATTTGCCATTTTTTTTTAATATAAAATAAATAACAAAATATGTTTGCTGCCCCGTCCCAGATCTGAATCTTTACGCATACATGTCTTGTTACTTTGCGGACATTTCAGACCAACGGACAGTTGATAAAGCTGGGTGGTGCAATCTTTACATGCCCAAGTAATCAGTGGAGGCTCATGGTGAGGCAACCCGTGGCGACATTTGTGGCATGTATGTCAAACAGTACATGTGATTTTATTTCCATTGTGGGATCTCATTGCCCTGTGCATACATCACCGCGGCCTCTATAAATGTCAATTAGCTCTAAAATTCATTGTGCACATAAATAGCACACAAATAGAGAGTAATAACGCTCCAAAACAGGTTAGAATTTCATTTTCTACGACAATATTATTTTGGGGTTTCTTCACAAAGGCCTCGATTTAATATTTTGGGATAAACTTTTCGAATGACTTCTTATTTTTGGAAAACGTTTTTTAAAAGATTAAATCCGTGTAAAAGTTTATCCAAAAACATGAAATCATTTGAAAAACGTATCCAAAAATATAAAATCGAGGCCTGGTTTCTGAGTGAAGCCCTGTATTCATAATCATTCGGATATTCACTGAAGTGTTCATTATTGTAATTTTAAAATTATGGTCCCAAATAGCTTGGTTAGAAAAACCTCCAAGGTGGCTATGCTTTCAATTCAGCTATTTGGGTGATAATTCTACACCCAGTGGATGGAATTTGATAACGAGGTATCTTCGATTGTTTTTGCAGATGGCCAAATTTCAGTTTAATAAGGGAGAACATGGCTTTGATAATGAAGCGATGGACATGAAGACAATCTTTCGTGCCGTGGGACCGTCCTTTAAGAAGGGGCTGCTGGTGAAGTCCTTTGAGAGTGTCCACATTTACGCCCTGATGTGTGAGCTGCTGGGAATCGTACCTGAGCCTCACGATGGATCACTAAGTGTGACCCAGGATATGCTACTGTCAACCAGTATTGATGATGATGATGACGATGCAGGTATGATGTCATGGGTAATCGAGACCCATAGTTGTCCCAGAGATGACTGATGATTATTGCGCTCCTGGGTCAGAATTACGTTTTCTGGGATGTGAGAGAGGCATTTTGCTCCACTCGCTCTCCATCTGACTTGTCGATTCCAGTGGGCATGATTCAGTGTCCCTTGTAAAAATGTCAATTAATTTGATGTGTATTTATTGTTTCATTGTCAAAATATGGTTAACTAACGTGATATGTGTAGTGGATGCATTGAATGGTTAGCCAATAGAGGTAGTGCCATTAATTACTGCATGGTAAGCACCAAAATAACTTTAGCTTACTTAAGTGGTTTTGGTGTATACTGTAGGTCATACTCCTGCAGTCTCAATGCTCAAATCACTGCCATTTATGAGTTAAATCACTGTGTTTATGTAGCCATAGACACACCTCCTGGCATGTGACCTACACGGCCTTCCTAAACACTTCCTGTAAAGAAAGATCTAATGTATTGCACAAAACAATTGGTACAAGTGAAACCTAATCCCTTAGTGGAGGGCTGTAAGAAGGGGGGTAGCTTACCCCACGTAATCTTGATAAAACCCTGTGTCAAATATGTAAAAGATAAACAAATAGAATATAGTGTAGATGGTAATAAAACTTGAATTGTTGCAGCCAATCTTGCAGAGCTCCACTAAGGAAATAGGTTTCACTTGTACCAAGTGTTGTTTTGTGTTTATGAATGTGTGTGGAGAGCAGGGTATTCCACACAAGTTTATATTGTTCAACTTAAGCACTTTTGTAGTAACACACTTTGCTTTTTTTTGTTGCACAGTCTGTTTAATTAAGATGTCATCTCCTCCTCGTTTACTAATATGCTAAAGCCTGCATCCTGTGTGTGATCACAGTTCAATTAACAGAGCAGGAGATCATAACTTCTAAAATAAACACACTGTTCTGTAAAACTCTGCATCGTGAGAGCTATAATCCGCACGGAGCCAGGGAAGTTCTCTGTAGACCACACTAAGCTAAGAAGCCTACACACCATGAACTCCACCACAAGCTGGGCAAGGAGAACTATGCTCTATGGCAGCTGTATTTCACAGTAAGGCCTTGATTTAATATTTGTTGGATACGCTTTCCAAATTAATTAATATTTGTGGATAAACTTTTTTAATTATTTTGTTTTGTTTTTTAAATTAAAATATATAAAAAATATCATGTATAAAAATGTTATCAATATTTAAAAACAAAATATTACAAAATTCTATTTTTTTGTATCCAATAATATTAAATGACTTGGAAAGCTTTATCTAACAATATTAAAGTGAGTTCTAAGTCAGGGACAGTCTCCACCATGGGAGCTGTAATAAACATTGACCCAAAGAAACTCTGCACAATAGCAGCTGTGGCCAAAACTAATCCAGGGAAGCTTTCAACCATGGGATCTGTGGTCCACAATAAGCCATGGAGGATCTGTACTATAAGGGTTTAAATGTCAGGAGGCAAATCCATGTGTGCCTAAGTTGCTGAGTACAAAGACAGAAGATGGTCCAGGCACTCAAGTTTCAAAGAATAGGCAGATTTATTGGGAGAGTGCACACTTTGGAGAGACCCAAAAGTGTCTTAACCAAGCTCGAGAAAGTGCCTGGACCATCTTCTGTCTTTGAAGTCTCGTTTAAGGTTTGGCCTACCTTGGGTCCAGCTGGATCCTGGTTATTAAGGGAGTGTGGTGTCCCTCTGTTTCATTTACTAAAGTTACTGCGTAGACAAAATGCCATTTGGTCTAATAATTCCAGAATGTTAGAAGATTGCATAACAAGGATAGCCAACAAACAGTTCTTCAACTGTTGAAGAACTAAAAGTCACATAATGCGTTGCAAGCCTGTAGACCCAGACTATAGTATAGTATTGAAAGTAATTTAAGGATCTTGAGTTTGGCTATACTACGTCCAGCAAATTATCAATTTAATTATCCAGAAAATCACAAAAGCTGACACTAGATTTCCACTGTTTAGGCTCCTCTGAAGGCAGTCTTCCAGATTCCCTCTTCAACGCAACCATCGGTCTGACAGCAGTACTAGGCTTTCTCCTACTGGTCTTCATCATTGTCACCATCAGTACATCGGTCAAGAGGCACAAACGGAGGAAAAGGTGAGGGTCTTGTGTTTTGAAAATGAATTGAAATTAATTGAATACCCATAAATGACATAAATTTGTATTCACCAAACAAACTCGAATTGAATTTAAAAATTCAAGCCAAAGTAGTTGAACTTAGAGAATTAGTTAAATAATTTTTGCCTAAAATTTTCAGTTTGCTTTAAATTGCCAGCAATCCCCCCTTTAATGAATATTACTGATCGCATTCCTAGTTATAATATACCTTTCAGCATTTTAGTTATTAATTTTATTAATATTTTGTGCAGATCTGCAAAGTCTACAGAATTGGATATGAAAGAAGATAAGTTTTGAAATCCTCAACAAAAGTCAGTTTTTTTTTTGTTATGATGGAAACTACCTACTGTTGACTTTTGGCCAATACTACATTCTAAAGGCTTTGATATGACTTTTCTTATGAAAACAGAAAGGCATGAACTGCAGGGACTGAACTATAGAAGGAACTGATGGGGCCAACCATTCGCTGTGATGGTCCATATCACAGCATCGTGTGTCCAATTAAAGGGAACTGGCAGAGTATTCTAAAACTAAATTATGGTTTAATTACTTTGTGGAAAATCTCTAAGAAGTAACATGACGGATCTCATGCTCTGTAAAGAGCTGATATAGAATAAAATATGTATATATTGAAAAACAAATTGTCTTTAATTGTGCCTTTTGAGCCCAAACAATATGCTCTAATATCGGTTATGTAAGTTCGGATCGGAATGTCAGTGTTCTAAGTTAGAACCTTGGGTATCTTCCAAAAACCAATGCATGTGTCCAGGAAGGACCAAGTCAGGCATTCCATGTTATGTTGGGACTCCGAACAGTTGCAGATTCAGTGGGGCAGAACTGATTTGCGATTTGCCTTCTCATTGTTGCCTTCTCATCCTCAGAGGTTGGAATCAATTGAGTAAATGAATCAAAATATCACATGAACCAATTCAGTTGTGGAAAATGAATTGAAAGACGCTAAAGCAGTTTTACTGAAGCGGCTTTGACCCATACCTACTAAATCAGTAGCTTATTTAATCCAAAAAACATATAGAGAGGGATCTGTGTAACAAAAGACTTTTAAATATAAGACTGCGCAACTTCACCCGACAAAAATACATTTCCAAAATAAAACACTGCGGAGTGCGCAACCCATTAGTGTAACTTTTGCAGTGTCCACGATGCAACGGCCTATAATCAATGCAATGACGTATAATAATTTTTTTATTTATTTATATATATATGTACAACCACGTGCAATATAACGGCACACAGTTAGCACTCTTCCACTTCAACCAGGTAGAGAGCATTACCAAAACAGTAACGATAAAAACAAATCTCTACAGTTATACAACATTAACTTTAAACTGGCAGGAAAAAAAAACCCAAAACATATACTGATACAGAATTTTAGTACGCTAGAAAAATAAATGATGACAGAGCCGCGTCAAGGAAAACCCTCGTAGTATCTGCATTAAAAATAAGTGAATTAGATATAGCTGACCGCAAATTGTTTATATTGTGTCAGCGTTTTATTATTTTAAATAAAAGCCGTATTATAAATCGTAAAAGGACCAACACTCTGCACCGTACCTCCAGCCTTGTAGCAAAGCCAGTTTATCGCACACTCTGCTGATTTATATTTTAAGAGTCTTTTGAGCACGGTTTTTAATTTCCTGGCTATTTAATGTACATTTTTATGGCAAATGTTGCCATAAATCACCCAGAGAGAAAGTGGTGGAATAAATTGGTTGAATTACAGGATATGTATCACGAGGAAACGAACAACTTTATATTATCTATCTATGTTTATAGTAATATATCAAATTGAAATGACTGATTTAGACTTTTTTTATTATGATCATTTTAATAGACTGATGTCAACTCGAAATAACTTTTTAAAAAAGTCCTTAAAAATATACTGAGATATAAACTTATGTCTTTTTCACTGGGAAGAAACGCCCAGGGGCCTACTCTCTAAATTTACATTTTAGGAATCTGATTGGGTAGGGGTCACAAATGTATTGGGCTATTACCTAAATACTGTATACAGGGCCGCCACCAGAAATTTTGGGGCCCCTAACTCAGCTCTGGGTCTGGGCCCCCTGGGTCCCGCCTCCAAATATGCCCACTGGGTCAGTGGCGGATCCAGAGCCTGATCTCGGGAGGGGCACTTGTAGATAATCCAGACACAACCACTACAGCTCAGTGTAGTGGTTATGGTGCCAATAGTGCCGGGACGCCCTCCCAGAGTAAGTAGTCAAACCGTTTAAGAACAGTTTGACAACTTACCTGAGGTCTGCTGAGAAATGGGGCTGTCATAGGGCATAGGAGCAGTGGTGTGTGTGAGTGGTGCAATGTGTGAGGGGTGCAGTGTGTGTGTGTGAGGGGGACAGTGTGTGAAGGTTGCAGTGTGTGAGTGAGGGCGGCAGTGTATGTCAGGGGTGCAGTGTGTGTGTTAGGGGGGCAGTGTATGTGTGTGTGACAGTTGCAGTGTATGTGTGTATGGGGGGGCAATGTGTGTATGGGCGGCAGTGTATGTGTGTCTGGGGCAGTGTGTGTGTATGGGGGGCAGTGTGTGTGTATGGGGGGCAGTGTGTGTGTGTATGGGGGGCAGTGTGTGTGTGTGTATGGGGGGCAGTGTGTGTGTGTATGGGGGGCAGTGTGTGTGTATGGGGGGCAGTGTGTGTGAATGGGGGCAGTGTGTGTGAATGGGGGGGCAGTGTGTGTGAATGGGGGGGCAGTGTGTGTGAATGGGGGGGGGCAGTGTGTGTGAATGGGGGGGCAGTATATGTGTGGGAGGGGCAATGTGTGTGTAGGGTGTGAGAGTGTGTTATAAGGCATGGGGGGCATTTTTTATAATATGCTTTTTTTTTTTACATTTATTTAATTAAAATAAATATTAATTATGCCCCCCCTCCCTTCTTACCTTTACTGGGAGGAGGGGGGACATTTCAAGATTTGTTTCAGGCCCAACCTATTGCAAAAGGTGGATCCCCATCTGTCGTACAACTCCAACAATGCTTTGCCAGCTGGAGAGCTACGAATTTTGCCCATCCTTGCAGACCTGTAGCACTGAGCAGGGTTTGTGTGTTTGAATGTAAGCATGGTTGTGTATGGAGAATGTGTGAGTTAATGTAGGAGTGTGTTTGTATGTAGTTTTGGCATTTGAATGTAGGCATGCATTTGTGTGTTGTGTGTGTGTTTTTTTTAATGCAGTGTGTGATATATATTGGTTGTGTTTGTATGTAGTGTTGGCATTTGAATGCAGGGGTGTATTTGTGTGTAATGTTGGCGAAATACTGAGATATATGCACATATACACACACTGCCACATATGCAGACACATAGATACACAGATTTACACTGACAAACAGATACAAAGACACTTAGGCACACACACTGACACACATGCAGATACAAAGATACACACTGATACACTAACATATACAGATACACAGGCACACAAATGCAGATACATAAACACACAGACACAGATACAGAGACACACAGATACAAACACTGACACATACAGATACACAGACACACTGAAACACATAGAATACACAAACAAAATAAAGAAACGCAGACACATATTGATACATAGACACATAGTCACACACAGATACACACTGACACCTATGCAGCTACACAGATACAAACACTACCACACATACAGATACACAGATACTACCATACATACAGATACACAGATACTAACACACATACAGATGCACAGATACTACCACACATAGAGATACACAGATACAAAAACTACCACACATACAGATACACAGATACTACCACACATACAGATACACAGATACTACCACACATACAGATACACAGATACTACCACACATACAGATACACAGATACTACCACACATACAGACACACAGATAATAACACACATACAGATGCACAGATACTACCACACATAGAGATACACAGGTATTAACACACATACACATGCACAGACACATAGATGCAAACATTGACACATACAGATACAGAGATACAAACACACACAGATACAAAGGCACACAGGTACACACATCCACACATACACAGACTGACACACAGTGAAACACAGACTGACACACAGGTATACACATACACAGACTGACACACAGTGACACACATGCAGGTCAAAATATACACATTTTTAGCCATCCTTCTGTTTCCTACATTTTGGGTACAGGAACGTGGCTTTTGCGGGCTGAGGCTGTTGGGAGTTAGGTGCTGGCTCTACAAATCCGTTCCCCTCCTCCTGTGCTGCTTGGTGTTAGCTAGGAAGAAGTGACCGGCTCTCATTTCCTACCAGTGCTGCCAGTACATTATTTCAGGGGCCAATCGCGGTGTTAGAGGGCCGCAGTGCACGACTGTGCCCCTGAAGGCATAAGTTCAACGGGTGGCCCTAAGTGCATGGACCACCTAATAGGCCCCCTGAGGATGTGGGCCTGGCTACTCCAGACAGGAATTTACCCATTCTACCTTTAATTCATTACACAGATCTCTCATTAAAATATTATAAAACAGCCAGTCAAATAATAATAAAAATATACCCCCTTTTAAAATTCATTTTATTGTGCAAATCCCAATATGTTTAATCACCAAAACTAAATCAAGCGCTGAGTGGATCTACCCTCCAATGAGCAAATTGACAATAGTACCACAATAAAACAAAATGGCAATAATAATAACAATATCAAACCCAACCAATTTATACTGAAAAATATGCCAGTTATAGTGAAAATAGCACCAATTCTAAGGTGGTGGGTGTTTACCGAGTATCCTGTATTCGACGGTAAGGAGGAAGCAGCACGCAGGCAATGTATCCAGTAAGGAGAAGGTAATTTGCAATAGGACAGAGGCAGATTAAAGATCAGAATACTGCACTTATTTTTTTTATTTTGCAAAAAACGAAATAATTTAGAAAATGCTATAAAACATATAAAAGTTGTGTCGCTCGCTATGTGTTGTGTATCTTTCAATTTCTAACAATTTTATGTGTAGTAGTTAGGGCTCTAAAAGATATAGATGGACAATGTTAAGTATCTATCTTAAAACACATTGTTTCCATCTGCACCCCTCAATTTAATTCCCAATGTTACATTTTATATTGCAAAGAAATCTTAAAAATATTATCGCATTATCATTGTCCCATGAAACATTACATGTTCGTTGTGTAAGCAACCTTCGTCTAATACTACTGGGCCTTTCTATATAAAAATAAGCTAGTACAATCTATCTACAGCCAGGACCAGTACAAACAGCTATCTGGTAACCTATCCATGTCTAGCAAAAAATGACACTTAATTACAATTGAAGATTACTGGCCTACAGCAGGTGAAATTCTCTTCTGACAGATTTATTATATCACATTCTATACAGATTTTGTAAGCAATGCAGGCTCTCAATCATCCCAATTTCTCAGCAGAGTCCCTATTTAAAGGGATTCTCTAGAGCCAGGAAAACATATTTCTTCTCCCTCCCTCCCACCCTCCTCTGCCCCCTCCATCCCAAGTTGCTGAAGGGGTTAAAAAACCCATTCAGTGACTTACCGGAGTCCAGCACCGATGTCCCTAGGCGCTGGGTCAGACTCCGCCTACTCTCCTGACGTTGGCGGGGGAGATCTAATGCGCGTGCATTAGACCTCCCCATAGGAAATCATTATTTAATGCTTTCCTACGGGGATTTCAGCAACGCTGGAGGTCCTCACATAGCGTGAGGACGTCCAGCGTTGCTTAAAACACTTTTCATGTTCTAAGAACACGGAACTCCCTCTAGTGGCTGTCTGATAGACAGCCCCTAGAGAAGGACTTAGCCCTGCAAGGTAAATAGTGCAGTTTATGAAAACTGCAATAATTACAGTTGCAGGGTTAAGGGTAGTGGGAGTTGGCACCTAGAGCACTCCAATGGGCAGAAGTGGTCTGGGTGCCTGGAGTGTTCCTTTAGCCTTAAATTTGAAATTCACTTTGAATTCTCACTAAATAATGCTATCTTTCGATATGCTGTTTCGCAGTACAAGAATAATGCTAAAATACAAAAGTATACGGTGAAAAGATAATCTGCACTCTGGTGCTACAATCACCCTAGTGGGCCACAATAAACCACTAGAAAGAACACAAGTAGTAAAATAAAGAATAGTGGTGAGAGCACTCAAATAGAAAAACAGATAAAAAATCAGATAATATTACCCACTTGTAGGATAACACTAAAAGGGAGAGAAAACACAATATAGGGTAATAACGTCAGATTAAAATAAAATTAAAAAAAAAAAAAAGGGGGGCAAATTACACTCACAAACGGGGGGCCAATTAGAAGCTGGCCCAAGCTACACGCCTTGAACAGAAGAAATCTCCCAGAGACTGGAACAGGGACGAATTGTAGAGGGTGTCTTCCCAGGGTAAGTGCAACACACAGGAACGCAGGTTGTAGATTGCACACCAAATTTAATATAAATTTAAAACAAAATAAACAAAATTGTAAAAAAGGAAAGTCCCATAAAACTTGAAATAAATGTCCCAAAAACGTCCTCCGGGTCCACCTTACGCGTTTCGGCACAAAGCCTTCATCAGAGGTGCTATCTTCTGTTCTGGCACAGAGTTCCTTATAAGTCTTATTCTTGGCGCCGTTTTCGCCGATCACCGGCACTTCTCTTCCGGGTTCCGGCGTCAGGACGTCCTGCGTCATCACGTCCTGCCGCTGCTGCTGGTTTCGGCGAGAAAGACGTGTAGGAACCGTCCTCCATTAGAATCAATATAATTACAACCTAAAACATCAAGAATTCTAAAAACGTCCCTCAAACTTCAAAATAATACAGGGGGGGGGAAGAGGGAGGAACATATTTAAATAAAAAAAATATTAAATACAACTTCCCTCCACACCTTACATTAAAAATACATATAATATACATGTTACTAATGTGTAAAACTATATTCATAAAAATATAGTAAAATCCAAATCACAGGGGGAGGATAAAACAAAAGTAGAGTTAGTGCAAATTGGGTAAAAATATATAAAACACATTTAATATATTTAACCACTTATGGACCATGGTCCCCAAATGGATACTCAGACGTATTTATTAATTTCAAAATCAATATTTAACCCATTGGGAACCATGGTCTCCATTTCAAACATCCATTTCATCTCAGCATATCCTAAATTATACTCTTTGTCTCCCCCTCTCCAATGTGTTGTGATAATATCGATCCCCATAAAATCTATGCCTCTTGGGTCCCCATTGTGTACCTCAGCAAAGTGTTTTGATACGTTATGGTTTAAAAATTTGCGTTTTATATTGTATATATGTTCTCTAATCCGGGTTTTAAGGTTACGTATGGTCTTGCCAATATATTGGTAACCACATTGGCAAGTAAGCAAATAGATTACTCCTTTACTCGAGCAATTTATAAACGTATTTATTTTATATTCTTTTTTCGCTAGTGAGGTAAACTGAGAGACTTTTCTATTTTTATTTGTTCTAAAACTACATCCTTGACATGTACCACAATAATGGTAACCTTTACTCCCCTTCAAAAATGATTTGTTTTCTGCTTTTTCTTTATCTAAAAAACTATTTGTTAATAACTGCTTAAAATTATTTGCCCCTCTAAAAATAAATTTCGGTTTAAAACTTAAAAACGGAACTGCATCTGAATCTTCTTTTAAAACATACCAGTGTTTTCTAACTATTTTTTGTAAAATTCCATTATTTGAGCTAAAATTGAAAATAAAAGGGATCACCTCATTCTGATATTGTCTCTCGTTAGGGTCTTTTTTCTCTTTATATTTTAGTAGAGGCTGTCTGTCTCTTTCCGCGATTTCTCTTTCAATGGTGTCTAAATCCTCTTTAATGTACCCTTTCTCAATAAATTTTGTCTTTAAGATTTTGGCCTGGTTAAAAAATTCCTCTTCTTCTGTGCAATTTCTCTTAAGTCGCAAAAACTGGCCTTTCGGAATGTTAGTTAACCAAGGTTTAAAATGGCAACTTTTTAAATCTATAAAACTGTTAACATCCACACTCTTAAAAAAAGTTTTACTTTTAATCCTATTATTCTCGATGTAAATTAAAAGATCTAAAAAGTTGACACTTTTTCTACTGATTTCATGTGATAGGTTAATATTAAAGGAATTACAGTTAAGAGTGAGGATAAAATTCTCTAGGGATTCCCTATTCCCTTTCCAAATGATAAAAATGTCGTCAATATACCTTTTATAGAGGACCAGATTTGCCCCGTGTTCTGATTGGGAATAGATATTTTGTTCTTCCCAAAAAGACATAAAGAGATTTGCATAACTCGGGGCAAATCTGGTCCCCATTGCTGTTCCTAAAATCTGTAGGTAAAACTTACTTTCAAACCAGAAAAAATTATTATTTAAAATGAAATAAATACATTTAATTAAGAACTCCACTTGAATACTGTCCATTTCTCCTGATTTTTCAAGATAAAATTTCACTGCCTCACATCCTTTTTCATGATCTATAATTGTGTACAGACTCTTAACGTCGCACGTTGCCATGATAAAATCTTCCTCCCATATAAAATCATCTAAAATTTGGAGGAGACTCATGGTGTCTTTTAGATAAGCAGATCCAAACCCACCGTGTCTGCCCTGAAATATATCATTTATACATGGAGAGCCCTGCTGTATGTAGCATTCATATTATACTGACTGCATGGAGAGCCCTGTATGAAGCATTCATATTATACTAACTGCATGGAAAGCCCTAGATGTAGCATTCATATTATACTGACTGCATGGAAAGCCCTGTATATGAATGCTACATACAGCAGGGCTCTCCATGCAGTCAGTATAATGTGAATGCTACATACAGCAGGGCTCTCCATGCAGTCAGTATAATGTGAATGCTACATACAGGGCTCTCCATGCAGTCAGTATAATATGAATGCTACATACAGTGCTCTCCATGCAGTCAGTATAATATGAATGCTACATACAGGGCTCTCCATGCAGTCAGTATAATATGAATGCTACATACAGGGTTCTCCATGCAGTCAGTATAATGTGAATGCTACATACAGTGCTCTCCATGCAGTCAGTATAATGTGAATGCTACATACAGTGCTCTCCATGCAGTCAGTATAATGTGAATGCTACATACAGGGCTCTCCATGCAGTCAGTATAATATGAATGCTTCATACAGGGCTCTCCATGCAGTCAGTATAATATGAATGCTACATACAGCAGGGCTCTCCATGTATAAATGATATATTTCAGGGCAGACACGGTGGGTTTGGATCTGCCACTCCCTAGCCATGACTCTCAGCCATCCACAGGCTGCAGGTTTTATTTAGAGCCAGAAACAGTGAGGTTACAGGAAGAGCAGCAGCTCCGGACTACATTTCCCGTGATGCTCAGGGCCTGGGTAATGGCTGCCAAAGACGTGTCCTGGAAGCCCAGCCCTCAGCACGCAGACACGCCCACTGTGGGTGAGGCTCCGATAGACCACGCCCCCTTTCTAGAACACGGGCGGGGTTAGGCAGCGCTCTGCCCCGGAAGCCCCGCCCCTCGCCGTGGCCGCGCCCTCCGCTCGCTCCCGCCTGGCTTTGTGTGCGGAGACTCGTGCGGCGGCGGCGGAGAGGCGGAGCCCGGGGATCATGGAGGAGCTGAGCGCGGTGGGGGAGCAGGTGTTCGCGGCCGAGTGTATCCTGAGCAAGCGGCTCCGTAAGGTAACCCCCCCCCCCGGCCACTGGCCAGGATACCCCCCCTCTCCACCCTGCCCGCCCGGACACCCGGCCCCCCGTTACTCTCAGTGACCGCTCTCTCTCTCTCTCTCTCTCTCCCGCAGGGCAGCGCCGAGTACCTGGTCAAATGGAGAGGCTGGTCCTCCAAGTGAGTCCGACCGAAAGAACGACCGACCGAATCACCGGACTACCTACCGGATTACCGACCGAATTAACTACCTACCGACTTGCCGGACTACCTACCGACTTACCGGACTACCTACCTTACCGACTGTGACCGTGTGATCTCACACCCACCGACCTACCGCACAGCTCGTATCCTGCACCCACTTACCTCCAGCTCATCTTACTCATACTCCCACCTACCTTATCTCATCCTGTGCCCACCGACCTACCTACACCTCAACTTTACCTACCTGTCCTCCTCCATCTTACCACCACCTCAGCCTTCCCCTCTCTCTCCCTGCCAGCCTGCACCCCCTCTCCCTGCCAGCCTGCACCCCCTCTCCCCGCCAGCCTGCACCCCCTCTCCCTGCCAGCCTGCGCCCCCTCTCCCTCCTGCCAGCCTGCGCCCCCTCTCCCTCCTGCCAGCCTGCGCCCCCTCTCCCTCCTGCCAGCCTGCGCCCCCTCTCCCTCCTGCCAGCCTGCTCCCTCTCCCTCCTGCCAGCCTGCTCCCTCTCCCTCCTGCCAGCCTGCTCCCTCCTGCCAGCCTGCTCCCTCTCCCTCCTGCCAGCCTGCGCTCCCATCTCCCTGCCAGCCGGCCTCCCTCCGCCTCCTGCCAGTCTGCACTTTATTTTTAAATAATTTATCCTATTGCCATGAGCTGCCTTACTTTCTCCAAAACATCTTTCACTTTATCCATGTAAACAGGAACCACTCCCCCATCAACCAATATAAACACGAGCAGCTGTACTGTTAGCCATGTAAATGCAGACTGCTACTTGGTATCCCGTGTAAACAGGGGCGGCTCGTTGGTATCCCGTGTAAACAGGGGCGGCTCGTTGGTATCCCGTGTAAACAGGGGCGGCTCGTTGGTATCCCGTGTAAACAGGGGCGGCTCGTTGGTATCCCGTGTAAACAGGGGCGGCTCGTTGGTATCCCGTGTAAACAGGGGCGGCTCGTTGGTATCCCGTGTAAACAGGGGCGGCTCGTTGGTATCCCGTGTAAACAGGGGCGGCTCGTTGGTATCCCGTGTAAACCGGGGCGGCTCGTTGGTATCCCGTGTAAACCGGGGCGGCTCGTTGGTATCCCGTGTAAACAGGGGCGGCTCGTTGGTATCCCGTGTAAACAGGGGCGGCTCGTTGGTATCCCGTGTAAACAGGGGCGGCTCGTTGGTATCCCGTGTAAACAGGGGCGGCTCGTTGGTATCCCGTGTAAACAGGGGCGGCTCGTTGGTATCCCGTGTAAACAGGGGCGGCTCGTTGGTATCCCGTGTAAACAGGGGCGGCTCGTTGGTATCCCGTGTAAACAGGGGCGGCTCGTTGGTATCCCGTGTAAACAGGGGCGGCTCGTTGGTATCCCGTGTAAACAGGGGCGGCTCGTTGGTATCCCGTGTAAACAGGGGCGGCTCGTTGGTATCCCGTGTAAACAGGGGCGGCTCGTTGGTATCCCGTGTAAACAGGGGCGGCTCGTTGGTATCCCGTGTAAACAGGGGCGGCTCGTTGGTATCCCGTGTAAACAGGGGCGGCTCGTTGGTATCCCGTGTAAACAGGGGCAGCCTTTGGTTATCCCGTGTAATGTTATAAAAGCTTTTGATGTCTCCCGTGTCATCTCCCCTTTATTCCATTGTCCCATGTAAATATCAACATGGTGCCTCTCTCCCATATAAATGTCATTTTATTTTCTCACGCACGTGTGAGCCACCCCGCATTGTTTCAGGAATTGGTGAGCTTCTTCTGTCATGTAATCCCGCCTTTATCCTATGATGTCTCATTTTCTCTCGCTGTATTTAAACAAGTCCTCCCCTCATTGTGACCCCACCCTGTGCCCAGACCACCTATCTCCTTCACTGCGCTATTACCTGCCATCCAGCTTTGCTCCTCATCCTAATTCCATCCATCCTCTCTCTGTAACTCCCACATGGGTGGCAAGTTTATCTTCCAGACACACTGCTGATTACATTGTAATCCTATAGCCCATTTGCAGAGTTGTGTCCCATCATCTCTGGGGGGGTATTGCATTCAGAAAAAGCACTTCTGCCGCTGCCTTTAGTTCTTTAGTGTGATTTGTGTCACATAACACAATATTATTCCATCCCAAGGATATTTAACAGGTATTTTTGGTCACCATAATATGCTCCCTGGCCTCTTAACATCTCACAACAAACCAAAACTCCCCCCCCCCCCACCTAATCTATGTATAATTTATCACCTGTATTTATTATTTAGAAAGCTCCTTGTTTCACGGCAGCCAGTATTGTCCCTGCCTCCCAGATGACCCACAATCACCACTCACAGCATCCTCTGTTACTGTATCAGGCAGAAACAAGTGTCAGCTGTTATGATCCTACATCTTGCCTGATGACTGGAAAAGGATCATGGGACATGTAGTTTTACAGCTGATGCATCACAGGATAATTACAATTGATTCTGGTCCCTCAGACTTCAAACTTCCATACCCGCTTTGTCTTTGTTTTGTGGGAGGATGGGGCGCAGTGTGGCAAAATGATCAACTTTGTGATTTAAGTTCTGCTCGTTCCAGGCACAACAGCTGGGAGCCGGAGGAGAATATTTTGGACCCACGACTGCTCTTGGCTTTCCAGAAAAGGTAGGAATTCTGGATATTATTATTGCATCTCCAATGCACTGTCTGATCTGTGTTTCCAGTGATGTTACTGAAAGGCCATTGCCTGCATTCCTTCTCGTATTATTTGGCTGCAGTAGGAATCCGGTTACAGTCTGGCATTTAATGTGACCTCTTGTATTTCTATTGACAGGGAGCAGGAAAAAGAGCTGCGAAACAGAAAGAGGGGTAAACGACCAAGAGGACGTCCGCGTAAAAACGTGGTAAGCTTCATTTAGGGAATCTCCTTTTGTCTCTTCATTTTGGATATTGATTATAATTTAGGGTCTGAAAATATTAAAGAATCTTGTCTTCTACTCATCCGGGGATTTCTTACAAGTTTCCTTTAGGATATTGTTTTTGTACTTCTATACAGGAGCTTAGTGCTAACTCAGCCCCTCACCACTGGTATATTGAAATTTAGCCCTAGTGGGAATTGTACTGCAGAGGGGAATGTAAATTTAAACTTAAATTTAATTAATTAAAAGCATACAGCGTTATTTACTAAAGTGTCCGCTTTTGAGTTCATAGTCGGTTTTCGAATTTCAGGCTGGAATAGGTGACCTTAAAACACTACTATCTTGAAGAACTTTTCCATTTCGGGTATTGTGCCCTAAAATGTAACAAAGACAAACCAGACTGGCAACATGTAGGCAAAATGATCCCAGAATATTAAATAAACTGTGAATTCAGTTCACTGCCGCTCGAAGTTTAGATTCTTTGTGTTCCAAGTTTAGAACCTTGAGGAATTACTCTGATAATGCAGACAGAGGTGGCATTACCTGTGGAATGCTAGCAAATCAAGTCTTTCAATTTTATTCACAAATTAATTATTTTTGGCATATCTGTCTTTACTACTAAAGGTATGAAGCCAACGCATTGCCTCTGTGGCTGTATGCAGGCTACCATTATTAGATGCTGGCTTTACCTGTTCTATCATTTAGCAGCAGCTAGGAAAGATGCCTTCGTAATAATTCCATAGCACTTCGGTGTTCTGCTTCCTACACAAAGGTGTTAATTCTCTTCTGACGCCCGCCTGTCGGCTCCTTCCGACGCCCGCCTGTCGGCTCCTTCCGACGCCCGCCTGTCGGCTCCTTCCGACGCCCGCCTGTCGGCTCCTTCCGACGCCCGCCTGTCGGCTCCTTCCGACGCCCGCCTGTCGGCTCCTTCCGACGCCCGCCTGTCGGCTCCTTCCGACGCCCGCCTGTCGGCTCCTTCCGACGCCCGCCTGTCGGCTCCTTCCGACACCCGCCTTTTTATTTATATTTGGTTCATTTACTAAACTCCCTACTGCAGCAAATTACAGTCCATACAAAAAAATGTAGGACAAAATATCAAAACCGACTACAGCTGGGTAATTTTTCCCGAACTCACCTTGGTTCTATACATTTTCAAGTTCAGTGATTACCCTCAACTGTGACTAGTAACTGGTTTTAAATAGACTAGTTGTTCTCTCCGGCCACAGGAGCTGTCAAAGAAAATAAACTGACAGCTCCCCTTTTCAGGCCTTTTTTTGGAACACTGTTTGCCTTCACCTCCCTAATGGCTGTTCCCCTTTAACCCCTTAAGGACGAAACTTCTGGAATAAAAGGGAATCATGACATGTCACACATGTCGTGTCCTTAAGGGGTTAAATAGGTTAGTGTGCGTGCACACTCTCGAAATGTGAGTTTTAAAATCTTATCTCCGTCACTCTGCACCTTGTTTTACAATGCTCTAGGACAATGGGAGCTTGATACCTGATGTTTAACTGTCTAACCGCTGTTAATCATTATATGTCGGAGTTTGACCAACAGCCTTCCTTTCCTGCTTTAAAGAAGCTGCCACAGGAGGGATTTTCACATTAATAAACCGCCAGAATAATTACAATATTATCTTTTTAAAGTGACCAGGACATTTTTGATTAGGAGAAATATCTCAATGGAGCATTAAAAATACATGACTTATCCCACCACCCCAAGTATTAGAGATTGCTGTTCGTGGGAGATGACATTAACAAACGTCTTGTCGCCTATTTTTTAAATCACCCTTTGTCTTCTGATCAAACTTCACTGCCCATTCCTTTGGGTCGGCTCAGTAAACAAATTGTAGCAAACTGAAATCTAAATGACAAATTTCAGGCAGAAATAGTCCGTGACTATTTTAGTCTACATTTTACCATTCAGATTTTGTTTCTCGGAAATGTTAAATCTAACTATACCTCTTTCTATATAGATATGGATGTTTCTAATTTATTTACTTATTTTTTACATTTGGAGGGACAACACTTTTTTTTTTTTCCTCCTGTATTCCTTTTCTTCAACATGTGCCACATACACATTGTCTTCAGGATTTTAACAGGCTGAATGCATCCCTTAACTTTATTTTTTTAAATTGGTGCTAGAATTAAAACTGGGATTCCTATCTGGCAATATATTTATAAGATGTATGTATGTCATCTAGTAATGATTCCTACACGTCTAAGCCACTAATGAAAGTGTGTGTGTGTGTGTTTATATATATATATGGGTGTAGAAACAATCGCACTCCTGGGACTTGGTTGAAGTAGTAAAATTTAGCTTTTATTTATTCCATATAAAATATCAACGTTTCAGCTCCAACATGGAGCTTTCATCAGGACTACTTCAACCAAGTCCCAGGAGTGCGATTGTTTCTACACCCATATCTACCTTTGCCACAACCAGCACCGGGCACTACAAAAGTCTTCTTGGAGTGCAAGCTACTACTATGTGTGTGTGTGTGTGTGTGTGTATATATATATATATATATATATATATATTAGGTGTGCCTTTAAAATCTTTCTCTCATTGAAGAGTGCCTTGGTCTAAAGTTTGGGAACCAGTGGTTATATGTGTCACTAGACCTTTGACAAATGTCACAATTGTTAAAGGATCACTATAGGGTTAGGAACACAAACCTGTATTCCTGACCCTGTAGTGTTAAAACCACCATCTAGCCGACCTGGGCTCCTCATGCCTCCCTAAAATAGCAAAATCTTACTGTATTCAAGCCTGAAGCTGTAGATCTGCATGCTGTTTGCCTCAGAAAAACAAGCTGTCTGCTGACATCAGCAGAAGTGGTGGCCTGATCCAATCACAGTGCTTCCCCACAGGATTGGCTGAGACTGACAAGGAGGCAGATCAGGGGCAGAGCCAGCACGATTCAAACACAGCCCTGGCCAATCAGCATCTCCTCAGAGATGAAATGAATCTCTATGAGGAAAGTTCAGTGTCTGCATGCAGAGGGAGGAGATACTGAATGTTTGGATGCATTTTAGGCAGCCATGACCCAGGAAGGATCTTTAACAGCCATCTGAGGAGTGGCCAGTGAAGTTATCACTTTCTCTGAATAGACCGTGTTTACAGCAAAAAGCCTGAAGGTAATGATTCTACTCACCAGAACATTCAATAAGATGTTGTTCTGGTGACTATAGTGTCCCTTTAAATAAACTTTACTGATTTGAAAGGGAAAGTGTGTGAGCTTGCCTTCCTCTCTGAAAGCAATATAGCTGTTTTTTAATTGCGTGTTTATAAAAGCCCAAATTAGCTGGTAATGTCTCATTTTATTTGTTTTTTTTATTGGGTGATGCATCATTTTCTTTTTTTTATTAACTTTCTTATTGTGATCCCTGCATTGCTTAAGTTATGCCAGGGCTTCACAAATTTGCTTTGAATTTAGGAGCCAGCAAAAAATATTTGAGCCAGGTTTTTCAATATCAAAAATACAATTCTTAAAGGGACCCGATAGTCACCAGAACCACTACAGCTTAATGTCTATAATGTCTCCCGTCTATAACCTTTCCCTCCACACTTTTCAATGTAAACCCTGCCTTTTCAGAGAAAAGGCAGTATTTACATTATTGCCTAGTAACACATCTAGTGAGTCACTCAGCCTCTAGACGTGCATCCTGGGTCAGTGCTACACAGTACACAGCACCTACGGTTAGCGTCTGCACGCTCTGCATGGAGGCGCTGAATGTTTCCCATAGAGATGCATTCATTCAATTCTATGAGGAGATGCTGAATGGCGCAGTATGGTGTTTTGCCACACATGCGCAATAGTTGACCCGGTGCCTGGGATTTGTCGAGCCCTGCGTTATGCACTCTAGGGCCTATAGAGGCATTATAACACTTGAACGCAGGGCTGTTCCAAGTCTTGTTGTTTATTTTATGGTACTCTTGTTTGAGTGTGCTCACGGTTCGGGCTTTGCTGCTGGGCTTGAGGGCGCGCCCTGTGGATGCCTTAATTGGGCCAACTCTTGCGCCAATTTTCGCGCGTGTGCACTTGTACATGTAGTACGCAAGCGCGGATGCTCTGACAGTCGGCAGTGCTGGACGTCACATCCATATGTTTTTTTCATATAGGATCTTATAGGGAGGGAGCTGGGGACAGGGCTTTCCTATGCAGAATTTTAATAAGCCCATTTATGATATGGGGATTTCTCCATCAATTTATTCTGAGTTTCTGTTATTGTTATTTTATTATTTTTCACTCTTTGACATCCATGGTCATGTGATCATTGATGGGTGGTGCTGATTGAATTGTGATATATCATGTGATCATTGATGGGTGATGCTGATTGAATTGTGATATATATCATGTGATGGCATACCATTTGCCATAGTAGACAACCCAAGGTATTGCAAATGGGGTATGTCCAGTCTTTTTTAGTAGCCACTTAGTCACAAACACTGGCCAAAGTTAGTGTTAATATTTGTTTGTGTGTGAAAAATGCATAAAACTATTTGAACGCCAATTGGCAAATGGTATGCCATTATGGGGGTAATTTTAATTCCTGGGCTACTATACGGTCCCAAAGGCAACGTAACCAATCTGGTGAATTTCAATGTAAAAAAAACTGAAACGCAAGCCTAATATTTGACTCTGTAACTTTTGAAAACATAATAAAACCTGTACATGAGGTGTACTGTTATACTCGGTATACTGTTAAGACTTCGCTGAACACTGAAATGAAACACTGATCATATCGTCTGTGTAAGTGCCATTTGTGTATGAAAAATGCAAAAAATTTCACTTTCACTGACGATATCATCGTTGTAATACATTTTACTGTTTTGAAACACTAATATTTGTGTTCAGCAAAGTCTTTCGAGTAAAACAGTACCCCCCATGTACAGGTTTTATGGTGTCTTGGAAAGTTATAGGGTTAAATATAGTGCTAGCAAATTAAATTCCCTCAACTTTCGGCCTGGGTTGTCAGGCAGGTCCTGCAAATTTGTAATTAATAAAATGACCTAATTATGTAAAATTATTGCATAACTATAGATGTAGAATTTATATATATATATATATATATATATATATATGTGTGTGTATAATTTTTTTACTTATTTTTACTTATATATAGTGATGTATATAGATATATATTATTTTGTTCTACGTGTATTTTGATATCCATATATATATTCATTTTAAAATAGTTAGAACGAAATTACACATATATATTTTTTATTTATTTTATTTTACATAATAACTTTTTATATGTGTGTGTGTGTGTGTGTGTGTGTGTGTATGTATGTATATATATATATATATATATATATATGTTTTATTTTAAACTGTTTTAAAATATTTTATTGTACATTGTTCAGGCAGCAGGGGGAGTACCTGTCATTACAGGCACTTCCCCTGCTGGCACTGCTGTGGACGGCTATGCCGTCCATGTGATCGTGAGGTCCTCGCAAGGACCTCACGATCACATGAACCGCCCCCCCCCGGCATTCATAGCTGGGTCCCCAAGGACGGCATAGCACGCCCCCCTGTCCTTAAGGCCTAATATATAATATATGGACATAGATTTTTTCTAATACAAATGTTACTTTTTATGGGATGTGCTCCCCATTCATTCTGTACATCTTTATCATGGACGTGGCCAGTTTTTAACTTGATGTGTAATGGTAAGACTTTAATGTACATCAAACATTCCACAAGTTCGCAGCATAAACATTCCTATGGTACACTAGCAGTTAAGAATTATGTATGCATGTTGCTCTGCTGACTGCAAAAAGTTAGCCTTGACTGGTATAGTAATTTTACATGTTGTTGTTAGAATTGGAGTTCTTGACTTTTAATTTCTATTTTTTGTCCTCCATAGGAAACAGAGGTTCCTCCAAAGGCAAAGTCAAGCAGTTCTTCCTCCTCCTCCTCTTCATCGTCTTCATCCTCTTCATCCTCTTCATCTTCCGATGACGACAGCGATACTGAAACGCATCGTGGTCCAAGACCGAGAGAATCACACCCAGTGCCGCAGAAGAAGGCACAAGCCGTGGTGGCCAGGCCAGAGCTGAAGGACCAAGTGCGTAAAAAGCGAGGAAGAAAACCATTGCCTCCTGAGCAGAAGGCACCCAGAAGAGCAAAAGGGCTGAAACCTGGACCTAAACCAGGCAAACCACCAGGGAACAGTACCCAGGGATTCACTGCCCTCAAAACCCTTTCCAAAGATGCACCAATTTCCAGCAACAACCGGCCAGGTGGTCTGTCTGCAGAGTTACTCTCCAGCATTGCCAAGAACTCTCCCAGTCAACCAAATGGGAGCTCACCCAGAAGCCTTAGTTGGCAAAGCTCCATCGTTCATTACATGAACCGTATAACTCAGAGCAACTCACAGCCCGGCAGAAGACCAGTCAGCTCCCCTTTTGGTGCAAAGAGGACCTGCCCAGACCCAAAAATTACTTCAAAAGTAAGGGCAGATGATGACACTGGCCCTAGCAAAACCCCTAATATCCAAGACTCAGAGGAACAGACTCGTCCAAACACTGGGAGTCAACCTGTGTCTGGAGCGGCGTCAGCCAGCAGAGAGAGCACCAGCCAGACGGTACCTGCCCAAAGTAAGAATCCGGCCACAACAGCCTTGTCAGCATTCAGTGGGAACCAAGGAACAAACCATCCTTCAAAAAATAATGCTCCATCATCTCTTGGGGCGGCTGCTGGATGTAAAGCAGATAAGGTGGTGCGGAAGACAGGTGGAGCAGGCACAGTCAGCTCACCGGCTGCAGCACCCCCAGCCCGCATTTCTACTGTTGAGAAATCGCAGCAGGTGGAAGGGCACAGACAGCTGGCAGAGCTAAGCACTGGAGACGACAGCAGTTTGGATTCTGACCATGACTCCTCTCTCTCCAGCCAGGACATGTCTGTGCAAGCTAGCCAGGACTGGAAACCAGCCCGCAGCTTACTGGAGCACGTTTTTGTGACCGACGTCACTGCCAACCTTATCACAGTCACGGTCAAAGAGTCTCCTACCAGTGTTGGCTTCTTCAACATGAGGCACTTCTGAAATCAAGGGATGTAGGACCAAAACTCCACACAATACACCTCAGCAAAGACTTTTCCTGTACAGGGTTCTTTGCATGCTTCCTCAGTCTAATTGTAGCTAGATCATCAGGATTCTGCCTGTTATACCTTTGACTGCCTTTATTTTTTTCTTTTATTTTTTTCCAGGGATCTGTCAATATACAGAATCTTCATCTCATTTTTGCATTCCATGCAAGGTGGCTTGCATTGCATCGGACAGATACCAAAACGTGTGTTTATCATTTCGATTAAGCTTTCTCCATGTCTTTTGAGAAACTCGTACCATAATTGGCTGGTTTATCGCTACTGAGCAGGTTTAAAAAGATTACTGCTTACTCAGACTGACGGAGTGTGTTAAGCCTCTAGGTCATATATCCTAGAAGCCCGTTTGGTGTTTTTGCCCCGGTAGATGTTTTGGGGGTGTCCAGCCATGTAGGGCAAATAACACATAACATGCTTGCTGGGGGAGGGGGGGGTGATAGTTTGAGAAACTGTTTATTAAACATATTTACTGTTTAAGCCTTAAATACTGGAAGATGGGCAATTTACTTGCGCATCCAGCACCTCAATGGTGCAGCCTGTTAATGAAGAATTAGCAATATCTTGCTGTTTTTTTACTTTTCTTTTTTTTTTTGGTGTGCATTTTTTTTTTTTTTTTAGAGACCATTTGGCACTACTGCCAGTAAATCGTGTAAGCATATTTTAGATTATCTCCGTACAAGTCATGAAAAATCGCTGGTGATGTTTGAAGTGACTAGGATGCCAGCGTTAAGACAATTTCGGTCTCTGGCCAAACTCTGCCTTTTTCCTCCCGCAGATGGAGCCTGCCTTTCGAAAGCTTCTGGTCTGTACTGTGCAGGGAAGCTGTGTGACCGTGCCTATACTTCTTCATGGCAGCTACAACATTATAGTGTTAACCAGTCCATAAAATGACAATTCCTCCTTAGATAGATTTACTTGTATTATATAGTATTTCTTTACGACTTGTGCTCTTACCCCAGAACTCTGTGCCTTTAAAACTTCCTGTAGGGAGCTCAGCTTTCTAACATCCATATAAACCCCTATGTGATCTGGTGGCCCACGCTTTACTTATGGTCCTCTAAAGGGCATTATTGATTTAGTGGAGAAGAGCTTTAACACGAGAGAGGGATTGGTGTACCAAATCATTGGACAATGGCTGCAGGAGACAAATTCATGGCAGCATCTTGCAGCCAAATCTTACAAAGCAATAAGAAACATTGATTTATTTATTTCACCATCTGCAGCCAAGTGCCTTATAGCTCTAGACAGGTAGCTGCATGAGGCATTTTTCCGGCCCGTTGATTACTTTTTCTGGCCAATCTGGTATTGCGTGGCCCCTTTAAGGAGATGCTTATCTCTGCACAATGAATATTAAGTGGCCTTTTTGCTTTTTTACAAGGGTGATAGAACCTTTCTGTACTGGGTTACATGTAACAACTTTATTCTTTTTGTAATTTTTCAAGTTTACCTAATGCACCGTAGCTAGCCATGTAATCCTCTTTTCTTGCCGGTGATATGCCTAGAGCAGGTAGGGCTTTTCTTTAGTAAATGATGTTATTACTATACATACGCTTTGTGCGTGCTGTTGTACAACCAGTTAACTTGTTCTCTGCTGCTGTTTCCTGTTACATGGTGACCCAACTTGACTGGAAACGTTCTGTATTTAGAATTAGTAGCAGAGAGTATGGTTTATCTCTTCTACAGCAAAACATCAGAAAGAGGAGAAGAGCAGAAACTGTGCATTTGATTTCAGTTATAGCATGCATGTATATATCCGCTACTTGCCTTGCTTAAAGCAGCTCTGTCACCTTCTGACGACCTCCATGCTTGCTGCGTGGTGTCCCTTGCGTGATGATGTCTATGGTCTTCAGTTCCTGTCACTACATCCGCCAGATGCCCACGTCAGCTATACATTTGTACACGCGTGAGAGTACAACACTAATGTCAATGGTGGATTCATAAATAGACTCTCGCATACTGACAGAATGGGAACACGGTCGCTCCGCTCCTTGTTATGTTTAGTCAACTTGACGATTTAACACAAAACAAAGTAGTTCCTGCTTTGTCTAATGATCTTTTAACTGCGTTGGAATTTCAATAGAATTCTAACAGTCCTTAAGAGCATTTATTTTTTTTCTCTATGAAATGCTCATTTTTCGGGGGGATGTGACAGACTGGCTTTAATATACGTGATGGTTGCTGTCCGTGTGTTGCATAAAACAAAATGTAAAATGTTTTGTAATTGGCCCTGCCTCCAACTTCATTACCAGCAGTAAGTGGAGTGCTGCTCATTGTACCCCTTCCTGATATTATGAGCAGTAGTCTTGGGGAGTGTTGTAAGGCCTTACAGAACTAATCCACATTCCGCCTGTAGGGTATTTAATTGGTTACGATGTTAAAGGGCTGGTTTGTAGGCGAACCAGACTGTTGGGAGAGTTCATTTCAATATGTTAACGTTTAGTTTACTCTCCCAACTATTTTTTTTTTCTTTTTCTCCTCTACAATCGCCTCACACAATTCAAATGCAGACCCTTTTTTTATTTTTTATTATATATATATATATATATATATATTTTTATTTTTGTAAAATTCTCACAGGAGACAATCTATGTAAAAGTGGTCATGGAAGTTTCACCATGATAAAACTAATCCTATTGTATAGCTTTAAGTGTTGGCAGGCTGGTCGATATCTTGGATTTCGTGATTCTCACCTTCATTTTCCTATTGTGTTTCTGTAACATTACATAATCGGTCACAAGCGGTTATCGGTTACCTGTACCCGTTACTTACCCAAGTATTCTCTGTATCGGGACACATTTATTTGCATAGGTGACATTACATTTTTCCTCGAATTGACCTCATTTACTGCATTTTTGGCCTCGTGGTGTGGCCTCTAAAAGGAGCACCTACAGGGCAACCTAAAACAATGCAGTATCTGGAGACATTTCATCTCTGAATCAGAAGTGTTGGTAATTGCAGCGACACCTCTTCCTCAGTTAGATAAAGAATACTATATTTTATTTTTACTTTTGTTAAAGTCTGAGGCTGGTTCTGATCTCACATAAAGGGTTTGTGACATCGTGCAGCTATTGTTAGTCATTTTATCCTGTATTTGTGTTATTTTGGTTTCGTAAAAATATATATTTTAATACCCTTTTTCTTTGCGGTTTTAATATAATGCTTCTAGATATTTAGTTGGCTTTTAATTTATTTGCATAAAACACTAGGGAAACTGTTCCTTGTAAACAGAGTTTTGTACACAGAATTTTTTTTTAATGTAGAATATCAATAAAATATTTTTGTAATCTTGTACATGTCCTGGTTTTTGTTATACCCACTTTGTTACAGAAATTCTTCGAGGACCATAACCACCACAATGCTCTGTAGTTGTTATGGTGACAGTAATGTAAATCGTCAGATCTGCCTGGCGTTGCTTGACTCATTCGGTGAACACAATCGGCTAAGCTCTCAAACTATGAGCTGGCCTTGCACGGCAGGAGCCTCCGGTTCTTAGTCAACTTAGCTAGGGGTTCAACAGGTTCCAGTAGCTTCCTATACTACTAACAGACTACTTCCATTGGAGAGGGTGTCAGCGCGTTCCTTTCACCAAAGCAACGGCACTGTAGTTATTATGGTACTTGCTGTGTTCCTTTTAACTGTATATCATTGAGCAAAGGGTATATGGTACCATGTGCTTCCATATTCTGAAGTCAATTCTTTACACTTTACCTGCTGACAAAGTAACACAGGGAGTTTTTTCCCCCCCAACTAAACTCCGGTGTAGCGAATTGATATCCGAATGGTAACATTGAGACTAAAGTTGCTGATTTGTATAAAATCTCCCATTCAGTTATAGTTCCACTGTGGCTGTATTTTTGCCCACATTCTGCCACTCCAATTTCAATTTGCTACAATAAGCAGTTTGGTGAATGAATGCTTTCTTCAAAATACATGTGAGTGCTTTGCAGTAGACACAAACAGACTTTTTCCATAATCTGATGGAGAGCCGAAAATTGGATTTCTGTGGGTTGAAGTTAATACTTTAATTAATCTATGAGTTAAGATGTCTGTATCTGTTAATGAAAGTCTTCTATACGATAAAGCCACGTACCCCAATGCTCAGTTGGTAGCTTTCATTTATTGCAGTCAAATCCAGTCTGTCATAGGATGTCTGAAGTTAAAGTTAAAATTAAAGTGTCTTCCCTTAATACTATTTTAAAAGATCACATTTTAAATTATTTCAATTGCCACTGGCTCCGGCTGAGACCATAAATCATGTTTTAAGTGGGTGTTATGGTTGCAGTAAAAATTACCCTGAGTCTGCCTGTTTGGGAATTAGATTTGCTTCCCATAACAGTTATAAATGTCCTTAACACTTTGTGCGAATAAAATGTATCTAATCTCTCTCCGTTCATATTGCCAGTTGAAAGCTGCTGCAAGAAATTCTAGCTGTTTCTCTTTCGGTGCTGTTGCTCTCACAAAGCCTGCCTCTACTTCCCATTTCAGACAGTCTTCTTATTTTTTAGAGAAATCAAAACATTTGCTAGCACAATGTTTAGATTAAATTTGATTATGAGTTAAGATTGTTTGTCATGAGAGATACCCTTTAAAATACATTACAGCTCCTCCTTGGGGACAAAGTGCATTTCTTCCTAATGACATAAATGCTGGCTTCATTGCCAGCATGTTCTATACACCACACAGACTTGAGACATGCTCGATGGGGTTAGTAATCACTGATAAGGAGCTGGAGGGGAACTACCCGCTCACCCTGTCTCACTCCTTGACTCAAACCTGTATGTTTGCAAGCATCGTGGCTGTTGGGTGATTAGCAAGTGAGGGACAGTGAGTGTGTATGTATAATTTATGCATTTGCTAGCATTTCTGCTTGTACAATGTATAGATGCAATTTAATGGTTTTTAACCCCTTAAGGACCGAGGACGGTCTTAGTTACTTACCCGATCGCCGTCGGTCCCGGTGTGGGGAGACTGCCTGCAGCCCAGACAGTCTCCCCGCGGCGGATAAGGACCCCTGGGGCCATGTGATCGCTCAACAGAGCAATCACATGGTCACAATAGGTGTCCATGTGTCTGCCTGCAGGGGGACTGTCTGTGCTGACAGGCAGTCTCCCTGCATGTGTAAAATCATAAAAAATAAAGTTAAAGGGACACTAGTCACCTGAACAACTTTAGCTTAATGAAACAGTTTTGGTGTATAGAACATGCCCCTGCAGCCTCACTGCTCAATCTTCTGCCATTTAGGAGTTAAATCCCTTTGTTTATGAACCCTAGTCACACCTCCCTGCATGTGACTTGCACAGCCTTCCATAAACACTTCCTGTAAAGAGAGCCCTATTTAGGCTTTCTTTATTGCAAGTTCTGTTTAAGATTTTCTTATCCCCTGCTATGTTAATAGCTTGCTAGACCCTGCAAGAGCCTCCTGTATGTGATTAAAGTTCAATTTAGAGATTGAGATACAATTATTTAAGGCAAATTAGAGGCAGTAGAGGCAGGCTTTGTGAGAGCTGTTTGAAAGTGAAACCATTTTTTTTTTTTTTTTCATGCAGGCTCTGTCAATGATAGCCAGGGGAGGTGTGGCTAGGGCTGCATAAACAAACAAAGTGATTTAACTCCTAAATGACAGTGAATTGAGCAGGGGAATGATCTATACACTAACACTGCCTTATTTAGCTAAAGTAATTTAGGTGATTATAGTGTTCCTTTAAAGTTAAAAAAATAATAATTATGGGGGGCGGGGCCGGACCGCCGAGCTGGCTGGTCGCATGCAGGACCAGCTCCTGCAGCATAAGTTTAGAAGCTGCTTTCAAACCACTAATTCGGGCACAAAACCTACCGGCACCGGTGGCCCTTGCCGGGCAGAGAGCCCTGGGATCCAGGGTGAGGCTGGCCCAACAGGCTACAGTCCCCTGGAGGAGGAATCCTACCCGACGATCTACAGGCCTACTCCGGAGGCGGGCGGGGCGGACGGCCGCTGCCTTTCCGCCTGCTGTTCGGGGCTTAGAGTCGGGCCCGCGGGGATACCGGCCCCGTTCCCCCCCCTCTGGACCGGGGGGGTGATCCTGGTCTACGCCCTCGAGACCTGATCGCCTACAAGTACTACAGGCGAAGCAGCAAGACCACGTTCCAGGCAGTGACTCCAAAATGGCGGAGGCCATGCGGGATGGCGCGGAGCTGCTTAACCACAACACCAGTATATAGAGTGGAATGCAGATGCGGAATCGCAGATACTCAATGTGCATTGAACCTCCTAGAAGAATATCGCTCAAAACTGAACCAAACAGAAGATAAGCAACTAAGGAAATCTATTGAGCGGGTCATCGGAATCCAAGCTTTAATAGACATACAAGAATATCATGAAGTGACTCTACTGGACAATCCCAAATGTACTGACAACTCAAATCAGTCAGAACCAACACAGCCTGTGAATACATGGGAATCTTTCTAGTCTTCCTAGCACAGATGCAACAGTCTCAGAGACCCTCATACCCTGAAGAAGCCAGGTATCAAGATGGGGGATGGGGTGATAGATCACTAATAAGCAGCCTGGACATTTCAGTCACGCTCTTCTCTCACGGACTGATTTGTACCGATCCACACCTGGACTATTTACACTACCTGGCCCACTTAAGCGACCGTTATGCCACGACAGACGCTGACCAGACCAACACGCAGCCTCCTTCACTGAGACTCACAGCTGGAGAGAATTTTCCAACAACCCTCAAAGCATGAGTGTTCTTAATTGTTCAATCGTTTTCATGTGTTTAAGTGTGTCATTGTTAGGCATCCTCATGGTATTTTCTTAACACTTAAATAACGACATATAGCTCACACCAGTCACACACCCTCTATCACGGCATAACTAGTAGCCAACCTGCAGACATGCACACTCATAAAACACTCAGTACTAGTGATGAATATGTCGGTTAATATAGCTTGACCACCACACAAACTTGTTTAACTACCTACTGACACTTATTATTTTTATTAAAATACTGTACCCCACCTGCAACCCCTATATAAAAATGTGCAATCTTTATTAATGCCAGGCTCATCATATATCCTGCCTATTTTACTGCGCTGGATGGAGCTGTTGTGACATGCCTTCTCATTCACCTCCAAAGTCTAGATAGATTTACACACCGTGGCAGCAAATACCACAATATAGATCTAGACGTTTTATTAAGCCTTGTTTATTAAGCACGTTCCTTAACTTGTCAATACTTTTCTAAAAAATGTGCAAAAGTTTCTATCAATGCCTTAATATGTGTAAGCCATGTACCACGTCTCTTTGTCAATTGCTGTTGGGGCATGACAAACTTGTATGGAATTCACTGCACAACAAAATAAAGAATGAAAAAAAATAATAATTATTATTATATATGTGTGTGTGTGTATATATATATATATATATATATATGATATATAGACATATATTATGTCTATATATCAAAAATAAAATGTCATGCTAAGTGTTTTTATATTAATATGTACATATATTAATATAAAAATACACTTATAATTAAATTACACACGTGTGTGTGTATATATAATAACTATATATATTGTGTGTGTATATATATATTATAAAATACTAATAAGTAATTTACAAATGTAAAAATAATTTTTTATATATCTATATGAAATTTTATTCTTATAAATTCTTTATTTTTGCACACGATAGGTAAGGCAAGAATAGCACAACTTGAGGGCTTGCGCAGAAGTCAACTTACAAAAAATCAGTCTAGTAAACACAATAATTGACAGTAGCAGACATCACAAGCCTCTTAATGAATGTTATACTACTCTCCCCCCATCGAGGATTTGGTGTTTTTTTTTTTAAATTCTATGCTGAACACACGATAGGCATAGCAAGAGCAATATAACTGTGAGGCTTGCGCAGAAGCCAAAATGCAGAAGACCTGTTTCGTAAACACAGAATGTGGCAGCGGCCCACTTTCCAAGCCTCGCCATAAATTCTACATCACTTGCCTCCCACCGAGGATTTTTAAATTCTGTATTTTTGCGCACCATAGGTAGGGCAAGAAAAGTACAGCTGTGAGGCTTGCGCAGAAGCCAAAGTACCAAAAAACAATTGTGTATACATAATAATTGACATCAGTCCCCATGACAAGCCACTTACTAGATCCTGTATCGCTTGCCTCCTATCGAGGATTTTGTTTTTTATGACCAGGCCGTGTGACTTTAGAGGGGGCCCAGACGCTGAGAGGCCTGAGAGAGTAAGGAAAGAATGAGAGAGAGAATAAGAAAACCAAAACAAGAATAAGAGATAGAACCGGAGACATCCAAGGTACCTGAATGTCAGTATATAAGACCCCCGGATACTGAGTAAGTAGGACGTAAGAGAAGATAGACAAAGCAGGGAAAAGAGAGAGGAGAGAAAAAAGAGACGGGATGCAAGAAGATAAGGCTAGACAAACAGGTGAAGGGGGTAGGGTGGGGGGGGGGGGGGACGACAGGGGCGGGCGAAGTGAACGGATTCCACCCGGAAACCACACCGCACAGAGCCATTACACTGATCAGATCAGAGACCCGGCTCCTCAGCCGCTACCGGAGCCCCCTACACTCAAATCCATGAAATTTTATTCTAACTGTATTTTGATATTAATATATATTTATATCAAAATACACTTAGAATGAAATTGTGTGTATATATATATATATATATATATATATATATATATATATGTGTATATATATATAAATAAATAAATAAAAAGAATACGTACTATTCATATGTCCATATACAAAACTACATAAATAATTATATAAATATACACGTAGACTTCAAATAAATAAATATGCATATATATTTAAATTCTACTTGCGTATTTATGTAATATTTTTACATAATGAAGTAATTTTATTAATTGCAATTTGAGGGACCTGCCTGCCAACCCAGGTCGAAAGTCCAGAGAATTGAATTTGCTAGCACTGTATTTTACCATGTAAAGTTCTATGACACCCTAAAACCTGTACATGGGGGGGCACTGTTTTACTCGGGAGACTTCGCTGAACACAAATATTAGTGATTCAAAACAGTAAAACATATCACAGCGATAATATTGTCAGTGAAAGTGACTTTTTTTTGCATTTTTCACACACAAACAGCACTTTTACTGATGATATAATTGTTGATACATTTTCCAGTTTTGAAACACTAATATTTGTGTTCAGCAAAGTCTCCTGAGTATAACAGTACCCCCCATGTACAGGTTTTATAGCGTTTTTGAAAGTTACAGGGTCAAATATATGGGTCAAATATTTTTACATTGAAAATGGCCCAGTTGGTTCTGTTGCCTTTGAGAGCGTATGGTAGCGCAGGAATGAGAATTACCCCCATGATGGCATACCATTTGCAAAAGAAGACAACCCAAGGTATTGCAAATGGGGTATGTCCAACACTGGCCAAAATTAGCGTTCAATTTAGTTTTTTACTTTTTTCACACACAAACAAATATGAATGCTAACTTTGGCCAGTGTTTGCGACTAAGTGGCTACTAAAAAAGTCTGGACATACCCCATATTGAATACCCTTGGTTGTCTACTTTAAAAAAAATATGTACATGTGGGATGTTGTTCAGAGATTTATGACAGATAATAGTGTTACAATGTCACTATTGATAAATTTTAAAAATGTATGTTTTGAAACCGCAATATCCTACTTGTACTTATAGCCCTATAACATGCAAAAAAAATAGCAAAAAGCATGTAAACACTGGGTATTTTTAAACTCAGGACAACATTTTGAATCTATTTAGCAGTTTTTTCATTCGCTTTTGTAGATGAGTAAAAGATTTTTCACATAAAAGTAAAAAAACATGTATTTTTTCAATTTTTTCATCATATTTTGTCATTCTTTTTAAATTAAATTACATGAATAATAGTATGTAAAGAAAGCCCCTTTTGTCCTGAAAAAAACAATATATAATTTGTATGGGAACAATAAATGAGAGAGCGGGAAATTACAGCTAAATACAAACACCACAAAAGTGTAAAACGATGCCTGGTTGCAAATGTACAACATTGCAAAAACAGTCTAGTCCTTAAGGGGTTAAAGGAACACTCCAAGTACCATAACCACTGCATCACACATGGCTAACACTCAAATTATCATCTGGCTCTCTTGTTAGCAGTGTGACCTCTTACAACGATGGCTCACCAGTGCCTTCTTGGCATCGTGTTTGTGGTGCTTGGTGTATTCATCCTGGGTTTGACTGCACCGTATGTACCAAGACAGGTTTTAAAACTTCTGTATCACAGGGTGTCCAGAATTGTCTTGTGTAGAACCAAGGATGGGGGAGGATTGGGCCTGCCCCATCTCCACAACTACTACCTCGCAGCCCAGATAGCCCAGATTGCCATGTGGCACTCAGCACCGGGAGACCGGCAATGGGCGGACCTGGAGGCAGGCATTATGGGAGCAGACCTACCGCAATTTTATATATGGCTACCGAAGGAACACAGGGCCCTAATACGCACCCAATGCCCCGCAATCCTGAATTCCATAAAAGTCTGGGACGCCACAGGAACAAAACACAAACTAACCACCTCACCCTCCCCAATGATGCCAGTCCTGCATTCCACCAGGAATGTGTGCCAGAGATTTTAAGAATATAGAGAGGCCGGGCCTACAGCGGGCAATCCACCTGTATGAGGGTGACCAGGTACTAACATTCGAAGCCCTGGCAGCACAGACAAGCCTAACACCCTCAGATTTCTTTCGATACATACAGATCAGGGATTTCGCACAACACAACCGAGCAAAAACTGCAGCACTGACTACACCAACGGGTTTCGAGAAAATGTGCCTAAAAGAAAACCCCCTGAAAGGGCTCATATCATCACTTTATGCACACCTTAGCTCCAATAACACTGATTGGGGGGAACTACATTACACGACCCAATGGGAATCAGATCTGGGAGGGGCCCTGGAGGGCACAGACTGGAGAGACATATGGGAAGCAAATAAGGCCACCTCGATATGTGTTACACAACAGGAACAGGCTTACAAAACCATGTTCAGATGGTATACCACCCCAGTGAAGCTATACCACATGCGCCAAACCCCTGATGACCTGTGCTGGAGGGGCTGCAGACATACAGGCACATGTGGTGGGACTGCCCAAAGGCACAGGCCTTTTGGAGAGAAGTAGAACACCTCTTAGACAAAGTGTTCCAGAGAAGGGTAGGCATTGACCCATGGGTGTACCTGTTGTCCAGACCAATGGACGACTGGACAGGAAGGGAACAAAAACTCCTCCGTAAAATCACCCTGGCAGCTAGACTCACCATGGCACAGGCATGGCTTAAACCCGAAATCCCCCAGATCCAAACGGTGATACACAAAATAAGAGACATCCAAGTCATGGACCACCTCACGGCAAAAGTGAGAGGTACTATACAAATATATGAAAAGGTTTGGGAACCCTGGAAGGCCACTGATAGAGAAGACTGAGACTAGAACAGGAGGCATTACCATTCCTGGCCTACCCCGAGTGTAAACCAGTCTAATCCAGACGAA
Source organism: Pelobates fuscus (assembly GCF_036172605.1). Lineage (NCBI taxonomy): Eukaryota > Metazoa > Chordata > Amphibia > Anura > Pelobatidae > Pelobates > Pelobates fuscus. The sequence continues at coordinate 377,634,408 of NC_086321.1, forward strand.
GCTCCGATCTCCGCTTGAGGATCCCCTCCCCCTCCCCTCCCCTCCCTATCCGTTACTCCCCCCTCTTTTCTTTAACCGGTTACTGTGTAAATGTCAAATTGTGTCGCCAACAATAATATATGTAGGCTAGTGACAAAGACAATAACACTGTGCGAGTCACATTACGCAAACGTATACTTAAATGTACCATGTAGATACCTGGTCACGCAACTATACCCACCAAAGAGTACCACAACAACACACCAAACATGAATGAATCTTTAAAAGGTGGTATAGAGAAAAGGGGACAAATCACAAGTCCGCATTAGTGAAAAAACGTGTTGGAAATAGAACGGGACACAAGTTGATGTGACTTACAATGAATGTGCAATGTCTATGGTTGTTTATTATATAACAATGTTCAAATGCATGACATGTTACTTGGCTTTTGCACAAGCTAATATGCTAACGAGCTATCACTATGTCTACCAAGATGGAAAAAATAAAGAATTATAAATAAAAAAAAAACTTCTGTATCAATTCTTCATGTGCTGGTGTGGATCCCATGTTCTAAGGACAGTTGTGTAAGTTTCAGAGTATAAAAATTTCTGTCGGGTAGAGCGATAGCTGAACATGTCTCTGCAAGGCCGAGTCACTCGGGCCACGTATCTGACAATTACAACAAGCTGTGCAGCGTATGCTATTAAATGGGCTGTAACCCCTTCCTATAAACAACTATATGTAGAACTGAACATGACTTACTACAGTATATGTAACTGTGCTGTTTATAGCCTTGCGTGGGAGTGGTATAGTGATAACAGTGACAATAAAACCACAATAAAGTGTGTTCCAACTTGGTTACAATAAAACACATGCTTTGACAACAATGCTTTGTTCTAATTGGCTGAACACCCGAAGCAGTCCATCACAATGTAGCTTGAATGCCGTTCATGGTCAATGTGCAAAAATGTTCCCAGATGAGATTAAAGTGCCTCTCCCTATCCTCTAACATGCAGACTTCCTGGCGCTAATCAAGTAAATAAAGATAATGTCTCTAATGGTTATATAAAGATATGAACACCACACTGTTAGAGCATTCTAAACAGATTGCAAAAACAAACAAAACCCACAGCCATGGAGCAGCAACTGTGAGCTCCTCTGAGAGTCAGGGAAGTCTCCACCAATCTGCAGCCTGCTGTGCTTTCTGGGAGTGTAGCTCATACCATAAACCAGTCTTCAGCGGTAATCTGCCCCGGTTTCACTCTTCAACCATCCAATAATGGCTTTCAGTTTATTCCTTGTTTTGTAAATGAAGCTTTGCAGCATGTGTGCAGCCATAGCTGGAGGGGAGGTGGGGACTCCTATATTTAGGCACAACTTTGGACAACAGAAATGTATCCCTATTATCTTTCTAATACATCTTTGGCACTCCGACACTGTTACAGTGTTATTCAATGAAGTGGAAATTCAAAGGGATGGCTCCAGACCTCAAAAGAATATTAGCTGGCGGAAATGATGTATGTGTAAAAAGTGTCATTTTTTTTCCATTTTGTAAAAAGTGCAGATTTTAGTAGAAATTGACACTTTTATAAATTCAAGTTGTTACACACCTCCCGGCTGTCAATCAGACAATTTGTCCTGTTAAGTTCCTGGTTGTTTAACTCTGAAGATAAACAAAAGAGACAACAATAACCCAGAGCAGACTTCATATTGAGATGCATTGGGAAGTATGTGATTGGACAGCCACATAAACTCTGGGAGGGGTTAGAAGGGGAGGGCTTGCAAAGGCTGCAGGTTAGAGATCTGCCGTTTTTATAGGCTGTTTTAGAATATCCTTTCCTTAGTGAAAAAAATGCACAAATTAATGTATACATTTTTGTTTGTATATATTTTTGTTTGGCCATATCTACTAAACAGTGATTTTTTATTTTGTCGTTGGGCACTGGGGTGTCCCATTAAGCCCCAAATAGCAATACTGGAAAACTACTGCTCTCATTTAAATACACAAAAATCAAATATACCAAGCAATTCATATAAGGAGTAAACACATAACACCTAAAGTTAATCGATTGTACCATATCCCATAAACCAATCTTTTTATGGGACATTGGCTAAAGTTGTCACAAGTGTCTTTACAAACAGTCAGTAAGTCTCAGGAGTTTCTCGATGGGATACAATTATTCCAAATGTAACGTGTATCCCTACATCACGTGTGTGTGTTCACAGGGAGGTGAACAAAACCATCAAACAGCCTGTGTTACTCCAGAGACGACTGGTAGAAAAATAAAGATTCTTTCCCAAATCTACCAGCGTGCTGGTCCTCTGAGCAAGCTATTTATTTGTGAACAAGGTGAGACCTTAGCTTATTTATTGATGAGCAGGAGGTATTATAGCTAAAGTCGCTGCATACTGCGCTATTGCAGTCTCTCTATTTCAGTGCCCTAAATGGTGATTGGCAGAAAATGATTTATATAAAGGTGTTTGGGCCAGTAAGGAGAGTCCCCAAAAAAGGCGAGAGCATATATAGCACTGTATAGTTGGAGGTTTCTTTTGTGTCCACTGGAGGGCGCTGCTGCGACCGAATAATCTGAAACTGATTTAAATTGTGTATAACTGCTGAAGTCCCAGAAGCAAGAGACCAGGTTCTTCGAAGAATTTAGATTTTTTTTTAATTTGTAAAAGTGATTTTCCAGTTCTCTGAGCTGAAAATATGTCTCTGTTTCATTGATAAAATAATACAGTCTTTTAATGCTAAAAAATAGTCTGCAAGACTGCCACCTTGTGGAAGACAGAAAATACAGCAATTAACAGAGGAATTGTGTCCCTTAAACTACGGTTAATATGAAGATTTGCCATGTTAGGAATCCGTTGAGTCAGATAGAGTTCTATTTAATAATATATGCGCATTAATCGCTCCCATGCAGTACAATCCTTTAACAACAATTTTTTAGCAGTTTTTTTGTTTATTGTAATGAATCATAGAGAGTAATGTGACACTGAATGACAAAACAATAGCTGACCAGGGCTCCTAAACTGTCCCCAGCCCAAAGTTACAGAGCTTTCTGCATTAACAGGGTTATATAGAGTCTTATATAGCTCCCAAAATTATAACGAAAATGCAAAATGCCCACCTCTACCAGCAGACCATAGGGAAGTATCGGGAGGCTAATTTGCATGCGCAGCAAAATGCCGCACTGTGCCAGTCAACATCTCATGGAGATGCATTGAATCAATCTCTATGGGGAGCATTCAGTGTCTGAGTGACTGTCACTGGGGGTGTTATTATGCAGCAATGTAAACGCAGCCTTTTCTCTGAAAAGGCAGCATTAGCATCGAAAAGCCTGCACGGACAGGATATCGGCACCAGAACAACTACATTAAGCTGTAGTCCAGGGTAAAGGTTAGCTAGGGTTAGACATAGAGTCAGTGTTTGACATTGGTTCTTATGCTTTCACAGCTAATATCAGCAAATACCATTTCTGGGAAAGAAGCAAGCACAAGCTTGTTTGGAATGTGATGGTTCTCCAAAATTCTGGTAAAGGTTTACATGTAAGATATTCCTGTACTTGTAAAATCCAGCACAATACAAATCCGAGCTGTGTGAACTAGTAAATACAACTAGACTAGTGAAATTCACCTTTAAATTTCAAAATGTGAAGGGGGGCAGCACCCTCACTCTCGGAGAAGCTGGGCAGGCGGTTTGCCAAATGGCTGCCAAATGGTACTTACCAGGGGGGCCCAGCAGGCACCTGCCCTAGATCAGACCAGTCAACAACCGACCTCATTGGCACAGGAAGGAGGACCCAGCCAGAGCACACCGAATCGGCGGACCAGGTTCTGGCGCCCAAGCAATTCTTCCTGAGGTAACTTGAAGCTTCAGGCAGGCCGGGAGAGGTCACAACGTGTGATGGAGCTACACATGCTCCTACATGGCCCTCTATTTATCTTAAACTTCAGTGGTGCCACAAAGGTGGGGTTCAAACCACCATTGGCGGAACAACAACAGGCTGGACTGTGCCTTAGGTCCGGAGGGCATAGGTTGAGGGGGGTATATTAATCGGCAGGAATGCCTGGAGATATATATATATCACTATATTTACAACAGCTATTCCTCATTATGCTATGACTATTGGAGATCCACTGCTGTTATGTTGCTTACGTTGCAACATTGTCTACTAGATACTCTGTTACTAGACTGAGTTACTTATGAGGTATCAAGTTTACATCGTAACTTTGTTGCAAGCTTTTTTGAGCATAGCTGTTCTGTATCCCTTAGCATTTATCCATATTTAGTTATAGGTTAAGCAGTCTGGGGTGTTTAGACACTTGGTGGTGTATATATTTTAACATTTATTTACTATTAAGAAAACTTTATTTTTATTTTTTTGAGCCATGTCTGAGATACAGTTTTTTTTGCAAGTTTTCATATATTGCTCTGTAGGGGGTACTGGTTTTGATGGGATTGGCTTCCTCTTTTTATAGAGGAGTACTTCTCCCTCATTTCCTTATTTTCTTTATTTCGACTATTATAAGTATTTAAAAAACAAAAATTTATTAAACATGAGTATGAAAAAACAAAAGTAAACAAATAGTATATAAAATGTAGTCTTCAATCTTCTTGCCGAAACGCGTTTCACTGTGTTGTGACAGCTTTCTCAATCAGTAACTTTCTTGCTGCTAGGTGATGATTTAAATATCCCTCTCTTCTTCCTGTATGGTGGACCAATTCTGTCATCCTCCAATTGGCTTGCGTGGTTCGCTGGGTGTGTTTCCAGCAGCTGAATTTATTAATGTAATTTCTAGCCCGGTCACATGACGTCTCACGTGACACGCAACGTCACGCGCGGCGTCATGGATGGGGCATGCACACGGCTGATACATACGAGTCCCATATCGTCCATGTGATTGTTGGGCAGTAGCCCCCTTAAAGGCACATACACCTCTACACCAGGAGCCAGGTTTTGGGCTCCTAAAAAGGTGAAAAGCAATTTTTCTATAATTTTACACATATATCTCTCTGGAACATATTACACTAGGAGCCATTCTGCTATCTATGTTCCCCTTCCCTTCCTCTCTCCTATATATGAGGATCTACTGACTAAAAGAAGGATCGATCTGGTACAGTGTCACCTGAGTACACACCTGCCCTAGTGACTTGAGCCTATCCCAATGGGCTCCAGATCATGTGAGTGAGACCATATAGATCAATTATTCACATGACTGTTTAAAACGTTATTTTACCCTTTTATTTCTACAGATATACGTATTGTGATACGTCTTTCCCTTTGCAGTCAAATTGTGTTAACCCATAGGGGTAAGTTGACGTATATCTAGCGCTCCACATATACTCTAGTGGTGGTTTTTATTATTACAATATTCTCCTAAACTGTGTGTACACTTGCTTCAATGAAGTGGTCTGGCTGCCAGGTCCCCCTAGTTTTAACCCTACAGTTTAAAACATAGCAGTTTCAGAGAAGTGTTAATCCAACCTATAGTGGTTGTCTCCTTGACAGCCACTAGAGGCCGCTTCTGCGATTCTCAGTGTGAAAATCGCATTGAACTCACGCAGCGTGAGTTTAAATCCCCATAGGAAAGCATTGAGTAATGCTTTCCCACGGGCGGTTTAAATGCGACTTCACTCGGGGGCTGACGTCGGCAGGGGGAGGAGAGGTCACCAGCGCCAATGGAGCCCGGCCCTGGATTAAGGTAAGTGGATGAAGGGGTTTTAACCCCTTCAGCCCACCGGGAGGGGGGGCCCTAATAACCCTATAGTGCCAGGAAAACAGGTTTGGGTTTAATACGGGTTTGGGTTAAATACAGGCTTACCACTAATAAGTCTCTGATTAAGTGTGTTCTTTTAAATTGTAAAAGTGGACAAAATTTGTTGAAGGGGATGCTGAGGTTTTTATTCCTTGCGACCACAACTGTAGACTCCATGTACATTGGGTTTAAGGTTTTGGTCAGGCTTGTAGAATCTGCATTTTTTTTATGTCCCTTGGACACACAACTTGACCGGTCAACTCAAAGGTTTGCCATGCCTTTTTAACATGGTCTAGCGTACATATATTGAATCTCTGAGAGTCCAGAAAAATGCAGATGACACCAGTTCTGTGTCACCTGATCCAATTATTTGTTCAATGTCTTATTAGGTTGATGTAGCATCATCTGAGAAACTTATTGACAGGGTACAGACTTTGTGTGGCCAGAGTGCCTGCATATATATATCACCCCCAAACTTAATATCACCCCCTACCCTCACATTTTTTTTTGCGGCCCACATAAACTTAAACCTTGTTTTTTTAGCCCGTGTTAGCCTTTGAGTTTGACATACTTGGGTTAAGGTATAACTATATGTTGGTACGATGCCTAACAATATTTTGGTGCAATGTCCAAAAAATGTTATACAATAGTCAGCTATAATGCACACGGAAATTTTTTGATATATGACTGCAAAGCCTTGTTGCAGATGGGGCCAGGCACATGCTCTCCTAAACGCAAAACCAGAAACACAAAGTCAAATTTTAAATTAGGACCACCGAGTTTTTAGCTCCAGACCAATGAAGCCTCTAATCCAGCCCTTGGTAGAATCTGAATTAATCAAATTTCTATCACTTGACACAAAGAAGACACAGGCAGTGGCGTATTAGCCGCGAGGCAAACAAGGCATTTGCCTTGGGCGGCATTTTCCAGGGGGCGGCAAAAAAAGCCGCCCCCCAAATGCCCAAGGCAAATGTCTTGTTAGCCTTGCGGCTAACAGACATGCTGGGCTGCTTATGGGCGGTCGGGCGGCGCTGCTGGGCGGGCGGCGAGGGAGCACTCCCCCTGAGCTGTCTGCTCAGCTCCCTTGCGCGCCGCACAGTGAGGCTGGGAGCCGGATTATGACGTCATATTCCGGCTCCGCCTACCAGCCTCACTGTGCGGCGCGCGAGGGAGCTGAGCAGACAGCTCAGGGGGAGTGCTCCCTCGCCAGCCGCCCGCCTGTGCCCCCGACCGCCCAGCAGCCACTGGACCACCAGGGAGAAAGATGACCCCCCCCCAGCATTCCCAAAGGTAAGGAGGCTGGGGGGGGGTTAAAGTAAAAAAAAAAAAAAGAAAAGTGTTAATGTGAGTGTGTGTGTGTGTGTCTGTTAGTGAGTGTGTGTGTGTGTGTCTGTTAGTGAGTGTGTGTGTGTCTGTTAGTTAGTGTGTGTGTGTGTCTGTTAGTGTGTGTGTGTGTCTGTTAGTGTGTGTTTGTCTGTTAGTGAGTGTATGTCTGTTAGTGAGTGTGTGTCTGTTAGTGAGTGTGTGTCTGTTAGTGAGTGTGTGTCTTAGTGAGTGTGTGTCTTAGTGAGTGTGTGTGTCTTAGTGAGTGTGTGTGTCTTAGTGAGTGTGTGTGTCTTAGTGAGTGTGTCTGTCTTAGTGAGTGTGTCTGTCTTAGTGTGTGTGTGTGTTAGTGTGGGTGTGTGTTAGTGTGGGTGTGTGTTAGTGTGGGTGTGTCTGTTAGTGTGGGTGTGTCTGTTAGTGTGGGTGTGTCTGTTAGTGTGTGTGTCTGTTAGTGGGTGTCTGTTAGTGTGGGTGTCTGTGTGTGGGTGTCTGTGTGTGTGGGTGTCTGTGTGTGTGGGTGTCTGTGTGTGTGGGTGTCTGTTAGTGTGGGTGTCTGTTAGTGTGGGTGTCTGTTAGTGTGGGTGTCTGTTAGTGTGGGTGTCTGTGAGTGTGGGTGTCTGTGAGTGTGGGTGTCTGTGAGTGTATTTGCCTGTGAGTGTGTTTGCCTGTGAGTGTGGGTGTCTGTGAGTGTGTTTGCCTGTGAGTGTGTGTGTTTGCCTGTGAGTGTGTGTCTGCTAGTTTGTGTCTGTTAGTGTTTCTGTTAGCGAGTGTGTGTTTCTGTTAGCGAGTGTGTGTTTCTGTTAGCGAGTGTATGCGTATGTGTCAGTGAATGTGTGTGTGTGTGTGTGTATTTAGAATGCGGGGGGGGGGGGCCTGAGTTTTGTGCTGCCTAGGGCAGCACAAAACCAGGATACACCACTGGACACAGGTCCACCTCTCCTTATCCCTAGAGATTATAAAGACTGCGCAGGATCTCCAATGGAAGGGAATAATATTTGTCCCTTAACTAGTCTGCACAATGTCGCTGAAATAACTTGGAAAATTGTTTAGTCAGAGAACATTACACACCAAACTTTAGTGGCCCCCTTTTTCAATAACCATATTAATTTACCTTTCAATGATAATGATATTCTGGTAAAATAAGTTATCCAAATCAATTCATTAATGAAGACTGTCATTATGCTGTAGCTTTAACAATGGCGTATGCTTACATAACCCGGCAGTTTCGAAGTTACAGCTTTACAGAAAACATTGAACTAATGACTGCCAAGTTATTATGTAATAGCCTATCCTAGTCTCATTTTTTTTTTTTAAACCACAGGTTTGTGTTTAAGAACCAGATGGCTTAATTACTAAGTATAATTTAAAATTTAATTATAGTTAAACAAGGTCACGAAAGATTGTAAGCACTGGCTGATATTCAATTTGTAAAGTAAACTTTTGATCAGTTCAAAATAAATCCAAATTGCGTCAGAAAAAGTTATTTAATTTACAATAAGCAAATAAGACACTCACGGTGAACGACCAAGAGTTTGTATTGTGGGTAAATGGAAAATCGCACCCCGACCTACTGACAAAAGTGATGTATTTTTTATTTTTCTATTTTTGGTTAAGTGGAAGAACTTAATTTAGTAAATAATATTTTTAAAAATCACGTAAAATGTTTTCCTGTGAATTTATGTGTTAAAAGAACAAGGGCAGGGCCGGACTGGCCCACCGGGATAGCGGGAAATTTCCCGGTGGGCCGCAGCACCTGGGGGCTGCAGAGGTATGTGCCACCGGGTGGCCGGTCCGGTGGCACACTCAGAGGGGGCCGGCAGCTTTCCACGCTGGTGCCACAATTCCCAGCACAGGAACCGTGAGGGAGCATGGTAGAGAGACATGCTCCTCCCTCCTCCTTCATGCTCCTCCCTCCTCAGCATTAGAAGTGCCGCCGGACCGGCGAGGCTGCCACCCAGCCCGACGGCACCAGCGTGGAAAGCGGACGGTCCCCTCTGACTCCTCTCAGGTAAATGGAGGGGATGGGGGGGCGGGGTTAAGATAGAGACACAAGGGGAGGGGGGGAAATAAAACAGAGATAGGGAAGAAAGAGACAGTGGGAGAATAGAGAGAGACAGAGGGGGAGGGAAAGTGAGACACAAGGGGAGAAAGAGGGGGATAGAGAGATGGTAGAGAGGGAGAGAGAGACAGGGAAAAGGGGGGATTCTCTTACATTAATACATTTAATTTCAATATTTTTTTTTTCTATAATTAACTTCTTTCTTCTAACTCATTTTCCAGATTGTTATTCTTAGAAAGGTTTAATCACATTATAAGTAATACTATTACTTATTAATTTGCATTTCATATTGAAATTTTGACGATTTCCCATTTCTTAATCCTGAACAGCGTCATTAGGCTAATGATAACCTAACAGTCACTCAAAGGGCAGCCCTTTAATCTAAATGACCACTTAGTTCTTTGTTACACATGTTCCTGACTGCTACTTACCTACACTTAAATGTAAATAACTCACCTTCCTGGGACTTTCTAAATGTGCTAATTCCCATGACACAAAACTTTATATTGCAAGTTGTGGCAGAGCCGCTGCCTGTTCGTGGATTTCCCTCTTTCTTTTAACGTGTTTCCCTTGTATTTTCGTGTTTTGTACCCGCTCCCCGTTCGGGAGGGCTGCCGCAAAGGAAATCCATTCGCCTCCCGAACAGGGACCACACCAATACCCCATTTAGAACGCTTCTTGCGCGAGTACAGAGCGTTGCCGCGGTTAAAGTGGCAATGCTCCAGCTCTCGCGAGAGTGAACTCTAGCGCTGGAGCTACGGGCTAGAGTTCACTCTCACCACTGCGACCTCTAGCCCCATACACAAAGCTTCATAATGGGACTGAAATGGTGAATGTATGTAGGGCACAACTGTAAAAAATGACGGTCTGTGTTTTAATGCCATTACAGCTTGCTGAATGAAGATGATGATATCTATTCTGAATGATCCTGACATAATTTTTTGGGGGTTTGATAAATTAAAACATCTGAAATCCACAACCTCTGCATATTACTGATACCATTCTGAACATTTAAAGATCTCAGATGTGGTCAAATCAGATTATTAATACCACGTGGTCCTAAGTTGATTGAATCCACTCTAGAACTTAGAACAATGAATATCCGGTCAAAACATTTGTATCTGTTCATCTGGATTATGGGAAGTTTCTCAACACGAAGGTTCCTCTGCTGCTGGTGTCTGTAGAATGCAGCGGGTCAAATACACAGACTGATCCTCCCACCGCACCTCGACTTTTACTGACCGTCAGTAGGACTCTGAATCAGAACACACAGGGAGCGCAATCTTATATCACCAAATAACACAGTGAATAAATACTTATGCCGACACGTCTTCGTAAACTAAAGAACATTACGCACTGAAAGAAGAGCAGTATATCTGGAGAGAAAACACGAAATACAGAACTCTCATAGCATAATACTGTTAAACTTGGTGTATTAGATAAAAGGTTACGTCGAACCACGTTTTCCAGAGCCTCATATTGCAAGTTCTGGCTTATATCATCCAATATCTGGAATGCCTTGTAGTCTCTCTCCGGTCTTCCCACTTCCACAATAAGAAGACATGCAGGACCTCCGTGTATGGGTAAATGGATTTTATTAAACAACATATTTGACATATTGGACACACCAAATCTAGCGCCAAGCACCCCTCACAAACCTTTGAGTACTATAGGACTCTATCACCATGATACCATGCACTGAATTGTGTAACACTTGTGTTATCGACATTCTATTTTATTGTGCTTTGTATATAAAGCACATTTCATGTATTTCATTGTTATGTTCACTATTATTCTAATGTGTTTTACACTAGTTGTGTTTATGTACTAATATAATTAACCTATTGGTTCTGTTGTATTTAACAGGTTACCATTATGCAAAATAAATCAGAGTAAAAGAAACATTTCAGGCACCATAACTGCTACAGCAGGGGTGCCCACAAGGTAGATCCACAGATGTTTTAAAACTACAGCTTCCACTATGTTCTGTCATTCTAAAAGCATGCAAATAACAGGAGTTGTAGTTCTACAACAGCTGGGGATCTACCTTTTGGGCACCCTTGCACTACAGCATTTTATACTTCACCGTGTATGTAGTCAATAATTTGCTAAAGTTTGACATCTCACGTGATGTCCATACGGCACATTTCCCTGTCTCAATGGGGAATGTATATTCTCGGCTCTGAGCTGTAACCAGCTGGGGGGCATTATGCCAGGGGCAGGTAACCTTTTGGCACTCCACATTCTGTGGACTATATAACTGATAAATGATGCTTTGCCAGATAAGAAGTCAAACCATTAGCAAATCGTTTGAATAATTACATTGCAAAGCATGTCGGGCACTCAAAGCACAATAAATACTATTTTGCTGAAATGGTTATGGTGCCAGCGGTGCTCTGTTGCCTTATCTGGGGTACACCAGGCACCATTCCCTGCCTCAGTGGGAGCTGGATTGATTAGTTAATTCTCTCAGCAATGACCTGGTCCAAACTACACTGCTTACTTCAGAAGAGCAGGTCCGTAAGGTTAAAGGCAGGGAATGGCAACTCACAGACCCTAGGTAACTAGTCAAACCATAATTAATCAATTTATTACTTACAAGGTCAGGGGTTCCAGGGAACTCCAAGCACCATAAACCCCTCTGTGCTGTAGTTGTTATAGTGCTTAGATTATTCCTGTAAACGAGATGTAGGTGCAGAAGTGCCTTCATGTCACCCAGTATGCTTGGATATTTCAGCTCGTTATAGTAAGAGCTTTATGGAGGTTCTCATGGACTTTAAGCTGGTAATGGCAGTTCATGTGAAATGCTTTACTGTGATTGCTTTACTGCCTCCTGTATTGTCGTGTTTTGTCTATTTCACTCCATGTAATTTACCGCTGAGGATGTAAGAAACAAAAACAATAAGTTCAAACTCTACCCACTGGTGTTAATACCCAACGAGATCCCTAGATGTCCAGACAATATGTAGGCCTGTCATTCAGGGTGTTCATGATCTAAAGACCCAAAGAAAAAACAATGGGCGATGGCAGATATCTCAGAGAAAATTAAGCATGTCTACACCAAGAAAATACGAAAATGTTAAAAAATGCCCCCAAATCTTTACATGATTAGTTCTTTAGCCTTTTAGCAGCATCTCCCCAATAATATGGGATGGTGGGATAAAACTGCAGACACAACATTTGTTTGATAACCCACTCGTATCACAATTCCTTGCCATATCAATAGAATTGTTTTCTTTATGTATTGCAACAAAAACCTGGGGGAGAGGGGGTCACTATTCCTGTCTTCCTGGACCAGTCTTGACTGGCTGCATGTATACTTCATTTGGAAATTAGTGATGTCGCGAACACAAAATTTTCTGTTCGCGAATGGCGAATGGGAACTTCCGCAAACGTTCGCGAACCGGTGAACCGGGCGAACTGCCATTGACTTCAATGGGCAGGCGAATTTTAAAACCCACAGGGACTGTTTCTGGCCACAAAAGTGATGGAAAAGTTGTTTTAAGGGGACTAACACCTGGACTGTGGCATGCCGGAGGGGGATCCATGGCAAAACTCCCATGGAAAATTACACAGTTGATGCAGAGTCTGGTTTTAATCCATAAAGGGCATAAATCACCTAACATTCCTAAATCACAATGGATATGGATTGACACCTGACATATGACATATTGACACCTTGACATATGGATTGACACCTGTCCTCAGAGACCCTGATACACACTGACATAGAGCAGAATAGGGACTGTTCACCCTACATAGGGTCACTTGGCAGGTATGGATTGACACCTGTCCTCAGAGACCATGATACACACTGACACAGAGCAGAATAGAGACTGTTCCCCCTACATAGGGTCACTTGGCAGATATTGATTGACACCTGTCCTCAGAGACCATGATACACACTGACACAGAGCAGAATAGAGACTGTTCCCTCTACATAGGGTCACTTGGCAGATATGGATTGACACCTGTCCTAAGGATCCCTGATACACACTGACACAGAGCAGAATAGAGACTGTTCCCCCTACATAGGGTCACTTGGCAGGTATAGATTGACACCTGTCCTCAGAGACCATGATACACACTGACACAGAGCAGAATAGAGACTGTTCCCCCTACATAGGGTCACTTGGCAGATATAGATTGACACCTGTCCTCAGAGCCCCTGATACACACTGACACAGAGCAGAATAGAGACTGTTCCCCCTACATAGGGTCACTTGGCAGGTATGGATTGACACCTGTCCTCAGAGACCATGATACACACTGACACAGAGCAGAATAGAGACTGTTCCCCCTACATAGGGTCACTTGGCAGATATGGATTGACACCTGTCCTCAGAGCCCCTGATACACACTGACACAGAGCAGAATAGAGACAGTTCCCCGTACATAGGGTCACTTGGCAGATATGGATTGACACCTGTCCTCAGAGACCACGATACACACTGACACAGAGCAGAATAGAGACTGTTCCCCCTACATAGGGTCACTTGGCAGATATAGATTGACACCTGTCCTCAGAGCCCCTGATACACACTGACACAGAGCAGAATAGAGACTGTTCCCCCTACATAGGGTCACTTGGCAGGTATGGATTGACACCTGTCCTCAGAGACCATGATACACACTGACACAGAGCAGAATAGAGACTGTTCCCCCTACATAGGGTCACTTGGCAGATATGGATTGACACCTGTCCTCAGAGACCCTGATACACACTGACACAGAGCAGAATAGAGACTGTTCCCCCTACATAGGGTCACTTGGCAGATATGGATTGACACCTGTCCTCAGAGACCACGATACACACTGACACAGAGCAGAATAGAGACTGTTCCCCCTACATAGGGTCACTTGGCAGATATGGATTGACACCTGTCTTCAGAGCCCCTGATACACACTGACACACAGCAGAATAGAGACTGTTCCCCCTACATAGGGTCACTTGGCAGATATGGATTGACACCTGTCCTCAGAGCCCCTGATACACACTGACACAGAGCAGAATAGGGACTGTTCCCCCTACATAGGGTCACTTGGCAGATATGGATTGACACCTGTCCTCAGAGACCTAATTGTGTAATAATGGTAATACTATTACCTATTATATAATATTGGCAGGGGCAAGGAAATTCCCTCTAAATAGATGGGTATAGGCAAAGAGTATGGAGACCGGAGTGATAAAGTGTCAATAAGGTGATATAAAGTTAAATGTATCACAGACACACAGCCACCCTTTCTCTTAGCTAGTTTCCGGAAATGCTGGATAGGTAGAAGGGCTATAAAGACTCAGAGAGGTCTAAGAAGAATCCTCTAAACTAGCCCCAATCTCCTTAAACACCTTCAAGGGTGTTCTAAGCTAAAGCTCAATCTAAACGTTAAGATGACTGCCTGATTTCCCATCACAGATGCTGGCTAGAAATAACAGTGTGCAAGACAAAGAGTGGGTCTAAGTGCCCATAGTGCAGTAAAGTGTCCCTAGTGAAGTGAAAAAGAGAATAACGAGCTGGCGCCCAAGAGAATAACGAGCTGGCGCCCTATCAGGGGACGTGTATATGGCATCGATTTTAGGAACTGGGAGATGGAAAAAGATGCTTGGTCAGTCCTCCTACTTCAAATTTGGGACACTGCGCGTGCAATCTAATGTGCCACCAGATAGGAGTGGTGTGTTAAGTAGTACTATTCCTATCAGTTTAAGCCCTGTTATGTGCCTTTTTTTTGTTTTGGTTTTTGAAGCCACAGTTCAGCACCAGAGGGCCGAAAAATTAGGCATGTACACATGCCTGAAAAATTAGGTATTGTAGCAGCGGCCATAAAAATTGATGTTTGTTTCCCAGGCAGAAAGTGCCCTAAAACATTGCGGCTTGAACCCTAGTTGGTGGCGGATAAGTCACGCAAGTCAACCGGCATTCAGAGCTAAAATACAGCAGCGTGTGGACCATTTTTAGCCCAAGGCAGCTCATCTCATCAGGCCTTTTTTAGTCGAATGTATCGCCCACTGCCAGTCCCTTCGGGATCCATCCCTCATTCCTCTTAATAAAGGTGAGGTAATCTAGACTTTTTTGACCTAGGCGACTTCTCTTCTCAGTGACAATACCTCCTGCTGCACTGAAGGTCCTTTCTGACAGGACACTTGAAGCGGGGCAGGCCAGAAGTTTTATCGCAAATTGGGATAGCTCAGGCCACAGGTCAAGCCTGCACACCCAGTAGTCAAGGGGTTCATCGCTCCTCAGAGTGTCGATATCTGCAGTTAAGGCGAGGTAGTCTGCTACCTGTCGGTCGAGTCGTTCTCTGAGGGTGGATCCTGAAGTACAAATTGAATGTACTAACTGTGATAGACTCCAGGCAAGTATTTGTGATTTGGGAACAGCTGGATCTTAAATCTGAATTAATTTGTAAGCTCAGAAATGAAGCTAAACACATGTGTGTGATTACAAGGAGTGATCATAATTTGATACCAGAGACAGTTGATGTCACAGAAATATCATCCCAGTCTGATTTGCAACGTAGAAAATTGTTAGATGAGGCTGCAAAACTTAAATTAAAAATTCAAGAGCAGTTAATGAAAGTTACCAAAGATATTGCCCCATATAATGCATCAATGGATGCCTTTGGTAATGCAGACGTATAGTCTAATTTATCTAAACATAATTTGAATGACGAACAAAGGAACAGATTGTTTAAAATATGGCTGCCAACATACATTGCACGTAGACTGACCCCACCCATAAGTACCCCTAATGACGAAGATGGTGAAATAGTCCATGGGAATGAGCGAGATAGATTGACACAATTAATAAGATTAACAACAGGAAATGAGCATTTGGATATTGAGGTTTTAGAAAAATGAAAACCAAATATAAATTAAGATGTCTTCAGTTTTCTTTTAAAATTTGAGCATGCATACAGATTGGTAATGAGTATTCCTGATGATCAGACACCAAAATCTATGATAAATGCATTTGTAAAAAAATTTAAATATCTTGATCCAATATCAATTGCATGCGCTCTCCAGTGTCAAAATTTTGAAGAAGCCGCATCATTTCTAGATAGGGTCAGGAGGGAATCCAGACAACAAACAGTTAAAAAATCTGTCTGTGCAGTAAGGAGAGATAGGGGAGCGGAAAAACCCAGCTACAGGAAGTACCCCTCTCCCTCGCCTCCTGCAGTTGTTAGAACTCAGACAAAGAGGAGAGAAGCTCCAAGTTTTAATATGCCCCACTCACACTATGAAAGAAACTCGACACATGGTCTGGTCTGTTTCTATTGTAACAAGCCATGTCATATAAAGAGAAACTGCAGGAATTATTTTCATGATTTACAATCAAGGGATCATGGCAAATCAAATGGATTTATTCAAAATAATCCTAATATAGAAAACTCCAGAGATTCGCCATATACTCCTCTGATAAGGCAAGTGAGAGAAATTGTAGCTTCCTCAAACACAGGAGACAGACAGGGTGTGATTTCTAACATGTCTAATCAGGCTGACCAAATTTTAAATTCACAATGACAATCTAAAGTAATCAGGCCACGTCCACTTGAATTTTTGGCTCCATTAAATTTAGAGGGATGTGGTAGACCATACATTAAATGTTCTTTAAAAGGTTATGACACAGAATTTCTCATCGATACAGGTGCTCAGTTAAGTATAACTAGTTTACAACTACCTTTATCACCAAGTGCAACTATATGTACAATTGTAGGATTTGACAGAAGTGGAGGATCTATGGCAACATTAGTAAATAATGTTACTTTAGAAATACCTCAGTGTTTAAAAACAAAAATTGATATCTGGTACTGCAAAAATGTTGATAATATCATAGGCACAGATGTTATGCAAAGAAGAGGTTGGATTGTTGATTTGGGAAACAAAGCGATTTGGAAACATGCTAAGGGTAGGAAACCAGTGCTATTGGATCCTACTGAATATGGGGAGTTAGGAATTGTTTGTCCAGTAGATGTAGTGTCTACAGAAAGACAATGGCCTAATACTAGGGATAAGTTCGAACTTAAAGAGATTGTACAGAGTTATCCAGATTTATGGGCACAAAGTAAAAATGAATGTGGAAGATTTAAAAATGTGCTGATTGACATTCAAGGTCCTGATCCACTTCCACAGAGGCAGTATAGATTACCCCCAGATTCAATTGATTCTATTGCAAGTGTCATTAATGATTTGGAACAGAGAGGAATAATTAGAAAAGCAAATAGTCCATGCAATCACAATCTGTGGCCAGTGTTGAAAAAAGAATCAAATTCTTGGAGATTAACAATTGATTTAAAGGGACACTATAGTCACCTGAACAACTTCAGCTTAATGAGGTTGTTTAGGTGAGTGCTACAGCTACCCGGAGCCTTTTTCTTGTAAGCACTGTATTTTCTGAGAAAATGCAGTGTTTACATTGGAAGCTTGGAACACCTCTTGTTGCAGTCAATCAGACGGCCACCAGAGGGACTTCCGAGTTCAGAGGCCCTAAAAAGGCCTCTCGTCCGATGCATTCTGGGTGAATGCATCAGACGGGCTATCAGCACACAAAGCACTGTGAACGCGCTTTGTGTGCTGACAGCCTGTCAGCACTGCTGTGGGCGTGGCTTCAGCTGACAGCTGAAGCCCGAACCCACAGGGATGCTGTCTGGCCACAATAGTGGTTGAAGGGAGGGGGGGGACGGACCTACTCTCCTCCCCCCCCCCCCCCCCCGGCCCCCACCCCTGAGCGGTGAGTGGGGGCCCTAAAAATAAGGGTGGCACATACTGCCCCCCCGGCCCCCACCCCTGTGCGGCGGGTGGGGGCACTAAAATTATCAATAAGGGGGGACCTATTGTCCCCCCCCGGCCCCCACCCCTGTGCGGTGGGTGGGGGCCTTAAAATAAAAAATAAGGGGGGGACATACTGCCCCCCCCCCCGGCCCCCACCCCTGTGCGGCGGGTGGGGGCCCTAAAATTCACAATAAGGGGGGGGGGGCCTACTGCCCCCCCCCCGGCCCCCACCCCTGAGCGGTGGGTGGGGGCCCTAAAATTCACAATAAGGGGGGGGACCTACTGCCCCCCCCCCGGCCCCCACCCCTGAGCGGTGGGTGGGGGCCCTAAAATTCACAATAGGGGGGGGACCTACTGTCCCCCCCCGGCCCCCACCCCTGTGCGGCGGGTGGGGGCCCTAAAATTCACAATAAGGGGGGGGACCTACTGCCCCCCCCCGGCCCCCACCCCTGAGCGGTGGGTGGGGGCCCTAAAATTATCAATAGGGGGGACCTATTGTCCCCCCCCGGCCCCCACCCCTGAGCGGTGGGTGGGGGCCCTAAATACAAAGGGGGTGGGGACCCTAGTTAACCCTCTCCCCCCCCCCCCCCCCAAAAAAAAAAAACTTATCTCCCTACCTACCCCCTCACCCTAAAAATAATGAGGGGGGACCCTTTAACTAAAAACCTGTAAAGAAAAAAAAAATAAGATAAAAACAACTTACCATTCGATGTTTTCTTTCTTCTAAAATCTTCTTTCTTCAGCCCCAAAAAAGGCCAAATAAAAATCCATAATAACCGACGCAATAAAAAAAAAAAAAAAAAAACCCGAGCGCAAAAAAAATAATCCATCTTCACCCATGGAGGGCTCCGCGCAGACTGAGCTCCGCAGGGCGGGGGAAGGCTTATAAAGCCTTGCCCCGCCCTGCAATTAGGCTAAGAACACTCTGATTGGTGGGTTTAAGCCAATCAGAGTGCTCTTTGTCATTTTACAAGCGTGGGAAAGTTCTTTGGAATTTTCCCACGCTTGTAAAATGACACAGAGCAATGTGATTGGATGGCTTGAAATCCATCCAATCACAGTGCTCTTTGTCATTTTACAAGCGTGGGAAAGTTCTTTGGAATTTTCCCACGCTTGTAAAATGACACAGAGCACTGTGATTGGATGGATTTCAAGCCATCCAATCACATTGCTCTGTGTCATTTTACAAGCGTGGGAAAATTCCAAAGAACTTTCCCACGCTTGTAAAATGACAAAGAGCACTGTGATTGGATGGCTTGAAATCCATCCAATCACAGTGCTCTTTGTCATTTTACAAGCGTGGGAAAATTCCAAAGAACTTTCCCACGCTTGTAAAATGACACAGAGCACGGTGATTGGATGGCTTGAAATCCATCCAATCACAGTGCTCTTTGTCATTTTACAAGCGTGGGAAAATTCCAAAGAACTTTCCCACTGTCAGGCTTACCTTGCTGGGAGTCCAACATGCAGAGATAAAAGCTCACCCTTGCATTTAGACACAGGCCAAGGTGGTCAAGGTAGAACTCACCTGGCCTGTGAATCTGTGCACGGGGGCTGTGCAGGTAAATGCTTGTAGTCGCAGTACAGACAAGGAAATCCAGGAGAGTAGTCGTAGGTAAGCCAATGGTCAGAGGGTGCCGGAAATCAGGGGATACGAGTAACAAGCCAAGGTCAAAGGATGCCAGAATTCAGGAGATACGAGTCACAATCCAAGGTCAGGCGAATACTTAGTACGTGGAGTAGCAACTCTCTAACCAGAGTCATTGAACTGACACTGCCCTTAGGGAGGAGCAGTGTCTTATACCTTGATGATTAGTATATCAGGTTCAGCTGGAGAGTGATCGACAGGTCTGAGCCAGGTGAAGTCCAGCCCCTTAGTGCTGCAGGCAATACAAGAGAAAACAGGAGTTATCCCAAGTCCTGAAATGGCTCAGATGTTAAAGAGCAGGTTCAGAACTGCCAAGCATACAGGTTCAAATCCCTCTTCGGGCAATAAAAGGGCGACCCCGTCTGGCAGTCTGGAGGTCAAGGCGTAAATCCTGACAGTACCCTCCCCTTAAGAACGCACTCTGGGCGTGAACAGGTTCCTTTTGGGAACTGTATTCCTCGTCTTCGGACTCCGTATCACTGAGGAAGTCCTTGTAATCGAAGTATCCAGAGTGGAGTCCCTCAGTCGGGGACCTTGGGGTATCAGTGTCGGGTACTGGTGGAGAAAGGTCTGGGCCATTCAGAGACCTGGTGCAGGCGGAAATAAACTTAGTCCCACCAACCATATTATCTGAACTATTTCCCATCGGTGAGTTTTCTGGAAGTAGTGATTTCTTGTGGTCTTGAGATCCACTGGCATCAGCAGCCATCGTAGTCTGGGTACTCTTCTGCATCACGGAACTTGGAAATATCCGACAGCACCTTTGACATTTTTTAGGTCGTGTTGCCGGAATAACAGGGTGCAGCTGAATTGTACCCACTTGAAGAGGTTCAGGCCGAGTTGGGCGAATAGGGCAGTGAGAGATAAAGTGCCCTTTTCCACCACAATAAAAACAGAGACAACGCGCCCTCCTTCGATCTCTTTCTCTAGATGGCAGTCTTGTTTTAGAGCGGACGAAGCATATCTCCATGGGTTCCTCCCTGTCCACTGGAGATTCACAGCTAGCTAGAGGAAAACCAGGGTCACAAGGCGGTTCCTCCATGTCCATTGGAGTTTCATAGCTAGCTTGAGGGAAAACAGGGGTACAAGGAGGTTTACTGGAGGAGGGTTTGCGTTGTGACCTTATGGGGACTTGGTAGGAGTCCTTTTCTTTAGGCAACAGCGATCTGCGGTTAGATGGAGCAGGCTTGGGAGTAGCTTTCCTGGAGGCAGAGCTCTGAGAGTCCATTGCGGACATAAATGACTCCCAACTGTCCAAGACAGTGCTTTTCTCCTTTAGCTTCCGGTATGCCCACTCCTTGATCCGTCCGACAAGTAAGTTGATGGCCGAACGGACCTTGACAAAGTCACTGTTGTAAGTATTAGGCTTGAGAGCAAAAAGAAGTTCACAATCCAGTCTGAATGCTGTGAAGGAGGTACGGGAACCATCAAAGCGGTCAGGCATCACAACAAACGGTTCTGGAACTGGGCGTACTGTGCCTTTAAGAGATAAAAGTTCTTGCTGCAGTTCCGAAACAGTCTGGTTCAGGCTGGACACTTGCTGAGCAAGGGAGGTGAGCATTATCTCTGTGGACTCCATAATGGTCAGTTCAATATGTCAGGCTTACCTTGCTGGGAGTCCAACATGCAGAGATAAAAGCTCACCCTTGCATTTAGACACAGGCCAAGGTGGTCAAGGTAGAACTCACCTGGCCTGTGAATCTGTGCACGGGGGCTGTGCAGGTAAATGCTTGTAGTCGCAGTACAGACAAGGAAATCCAGGAGAGTAGTCGTAGGTAAGCCAATGGTCAGAGGGTGCCGGAAATCAGGGGATACGAGTAACAAGCCAAGGTCAAAGGATGCCAGAATTCAGGAGATACGAGTCACAATCCAAGGTCAGGCGAATACTTAGTACGTGGAGTAGCAACTCTCTAACCAGAGTCATTGAACTGACACTGCCCTTAGGGAGGAGCAGTGTCTTATACCTTGATGATTAGTATATCAGGTTCAGCTGGAGAGTGATCGACAGGTCTGAGCCAGGTGAAGTCCAGCCCCTTAGTGCTGCAGGCAATACAAGAGAAAACAGGAGTTATCCCAAGTCCTGAAATGGCTCAGATGTTAAAGAGCAGGTTCAGAACTGCCAAGCATACAGGTTCAAATCCCTCTTCGGGCAATAAAAGGGCGACCCCGTCTGGCAGTCTGGAGGTCAAGGCGTAAATCCTGACACCCACGCTTGTAAAATGACACAGAGCACTGTGATTGGATGGCTTGAAATCCATCCAATCACAGTGCTCTGTGTCATTTTACAAGCGTGGGAAAATTCCAAAGAACTTTCCCACGCTTGTAAAATGACAAAGAGCACTCTGATTGGCTTAAACCCACCAATCAGAGTGTTCTTAGCCTAATTGCAGGGCGGGGCAAGGCTTTATAAGCCTTCCCCCGCCCTGCGGAGCTCAGTCTGCGCGGAGCCCTCCTTGGGTGAAGATGGATTATTTTTTTTTGCGCTCGTTTTTTTTTTTTTTTTTTTTAATTGCGTCGGTTATTATGGATTTTTATTTGGCCTTTTTGGGGGCTGAAGAAAGAAGATTTTAGAAGAAAGAAAACATCGAATGGTAAGTTGATTTTATCTCATTTTTTTACAGGTTTTTAGTTAATGGTCCCCCCTCATTATTTTTAGGGTGAGGGGGGTAGGTAGGGAGATATTTTTTTTTGGGGGGGGGAGGGTTAACTAGGGTCCCCCCCCCTTTGTATTTAGGGCCCCCACCCACCGCTCAGGGGTGGGGGCCGGGGGGGGGACAATAGGTCCCCCCCCCTTATTGATAATTTTAGGGCCCCCACCCGCCGCTCAGGGGTGGGGGCCGGGGGGGGGGACAGTAGGTCCCCCCCCCTTATTGATAATTTTAGGGCCCCCACCCGCCGCTCAGGGGTGGGGGCCGGGGGGGGGGACAGTAGGTCCCCCCCCTTATTGATAATTTTAGGGCCCCCACCCGCCGCTCAGGGGTGGGGGCCGGGGGGGGGACAGTAGGTCCCCCCCCTTATTGATCATTTTAGGGCCCCCACCCGCCGCTCAGGGGTGGGGGCCGGGGGGGGGGACAGTAGGTCCCCCCCCTTACTGATCATTTTAGGGCCCCCACCCGCCGCACAGGGGTGGGGGCCGGGGGGGGGACAGTAGGTCCCCCCCCCTTACTGATCATTTTAGGGCCCCCACCCGCCGCTCAGGGGTGGGGGCCGGGGGGGGCAGTAGGTCCCCCCCCTCATTGATAATTGTAGGGCCCCCACCCGCCGCTCAGGGGTGGGGGCCGGGGGGGGACAGTAGGTCCCCCCCTCATTGATAATTTTAGGGCCCCCACCCGCCGCACAGGGGTGGGGGCCGGGGGGGGACAGTAGGTCCCCCCCTCATTGATAATTCTAGGGCCCCCACCCGCCGCACAGGGGTGGGGGCTGGGGGGGGGACAGTAGGTCCCCCCCCTCATTGATAATTTTAGGGCCCCCACCCGCCGCACAGGGGTGGGGGCCGGGGGGGGACAGTAGGTCCCCCCCTCATTGATAATTTTAGGGCCCCCACCCGCCGCACAGGGGTGGGGGCCGGGGGGGGGACAGTAGGTCCCTCCCCCTCATTGATAATTTTAGGGCCCCCACCCGCCGCACAGGGCGGGTGGGGGCCCTAAATTATTATTGATAATTTTAGAAAGCGAGCTGAGCTGTCAGTCAGACAGCTCAGCTCGCGAACGCGCATTCCGCGCACATGCGCGGTAAAGCGCTCAGGTTCTTCATAGGGCGGCATTCAATGCCGCTCTATGAAGAACGCGATTGGTCCAGCGCGAAGCCGTCCCATTGGGCCCCGCGATTTCGTCATTTTGACGAAAAAGGGGGCGCGGCCTAGCGGGGAGCTCGGCGCTGGAACGGAGGTAAGTTTTTAATATAAAAACACCGATTTTTTTTTTTTAATGAATGAAAGTTCATATAAAAGCAAGAAGGAAGGCTGGGGGACCTGTCTTTCTTGCTTTTATATGGTGACTATAGAGTCCCTTTAAGAACATTAAATAAATACACACCACCTTCTGCACATGTGGTGGCAGAAACCCCAGATATGATGTCACGATTGACGTCAACGGCTAAAGTATACTCAGTACTAGATGTAAGTAATGGATTTTTCTCTGTACCACTGAAACATAGTTGTCAATATAAGTTTGCTTTTACATTTCAAAATCAGCAATATGTGTTTACTGTGTTACCTCAGGGTTTTCACAGTTCTCCAACATGTTTTCATCAGGCATTGGCAAAAGTTTTGTCTAAGTTTTCTAGGCCAGAATGCTTGTTACAATATGTTGATGATATGCTTTTGCAGACTGAAACTGAGGAAGAACACCTGATTCTGATAAATTAATTACTTATCCTTTTGCAGGATTCTGGTTTAAAACTGAACATACGCAAAGTAACACTGATGCAACTAGAAGTACAATCAGGGCCGGCGCGTCCATAAGGCGGCACAGGCGGCCGCCTTAGGGCGCACCGGCTCTGGGGGCGCAAAATTCCAGTGACCGGCAGGAGGGAAGTGCTCCCTCCTGCCAGGTCACCTCCTGGATCCCCGGAGCGGCGTCTGGCTGAACTGGATTGCGAGGGAGCTCTGATCTCTCTGATCTGCTCCCTCGCGCGCCTTTTACTGATACCGCGGGAGGCGGAATATGACGTCATATTCTGGCTCCCGCGGCATCAGAAAACAGCCTGCGAGGGAGCAGATTAGAGAGATCAGAGCTCCCTCGCAATCCAGTTCAGCCGGACGCCTCCCAGCAGCCCCACTGGACCCCACTGGACCACCAATGAGAGACCCACGCCAGCTCTCCAGGTAGTCTGGCTGTCAGATACGTCTGTGTTTGTGATTGAGTGTGTGTGACTGTCAGTGTTTATACACCCCTGACTGTAGTGTGGCCAAGCGGAGTGTACCGTGGTACTGGAACTTCTGTTTCCTGTTCCTGGCAGGACTGACAGGAAAAGCTCACTGTACCGGGATTCGCTCCGCTCAGCCACGCTACAAGGTAGGAGGCACACCAGGAAGGGGAGGGGACCACTATCGGGGTGGGTGGCGCACCAAGGGACAGGGAGAGGAGGGGAGAGATACCCTGAGGCACAGGAAAAGGAGGGAGGGTGGAGAGGAACACTAAGCGACAGGGAACAGAGGGGGGAGGGGAGAGGAACACTAAGGGACAGGGAAAGGAGGAGAGAGGGGATAGGAACAGTAAGTGTCAGAGAAGGGAGGGGACCATTAAGGGACGGGGAGAGGGGCTGGATGTGAAAAACACACAGTGGGGCTTGAGAAGGAAAGAGACACACACACAAAGGAGCTGGGAAGAGTAAAAGACACAAAGGGGCTGGAAGAAAAGGAGTCACACATAGGGTCTGGGAGGAGTAAGACACACAAAATGTGGTAGGATGTAAGAGTCATACAAAGAGGAGAGATAGGAGACACAGATATTTAAAGACGGGATAAGAAACACAAAAGGGAGGTTAAGAGGCACACAGGTGAAGATGTTTTTTTGGGGGGGTGGAAAAATGCATCTTCGCCTATGTACCCAAAATTCTTTGCACCGGCCCTGAGTACAATACTTGGGTGTACACATTGGTCCAGGACACAAGAAGCCAGTGAAGGAAATAATCAAAACTATTTCTTCTCTTCCTGTACCGACTTCACACAAGGCCTTATGCCAGTTCCTAGGATTAATGAATTTTTCCAGAGAATTCATTGAAGGGTTTGCTGAAAAAGCCAAACCTTTATATGATCTCTTGAAAAATAGTGAATCTTCATTTGGACCATGGACAGATGAACATCAAAATGCATTTGAGGTACTTAAAAGAGACTTACAGGGGGGTGGAGTCTGGCAGCCGAGCCAAGCGGATGCATGGTAGATGGGCTCCGTGTCTACCCGGAGCAATTTAGTAATTTTCGGCCACCAGACCGCTGATAAAAACGTCCAAGCAACCCAGAACGACAATGGGAAGAAAGACCAAGAGGCCAAAACCTGACCGACCCAAACCAGGAGCCAGCATAAGGGACCTCTTTCACCAGGCACAAGGTGCATACAGCCCCAAGATGGCCGCCGACCTAGCGGATTTCTCTGACTCCTCGGTGGATTTCTACCCAGAGGAAGCCGCCACCAGCTTACCACCAGCGAGGCCCCAACAACTGGCACCGAATCCGGTGGCGGCAGAACCGGTGACGGCGAAGCTGCTGAAAACTCTCTTGGGGGATTTACAGAAGACCCTCCAAGCAGATGTAGCACAGCTACGCTCAGACCTTGCAGGTCTGGTAGGCCGCATCGAAGTGGTCGAAACGACTTCTGCGAGGCAGACACAAGAAATCTCGGAGCTCAGGCAGGAACTGCAAGCTCTAAAGCAAAAGCAGGCCAAGACTGACCAACGCTTCGCGGCACTGGAAGATACCAGGCGCCGCAACAACCTAAAGATCCGCGGGATCCCGGAAGAAATACCTGCAGAGGAACTCCCACACCTCTTAAGGCGGCTTACGGGGGCCCTACTGTCGCCCAAACAAGCCAGGAACATCGGCATTGAAGCAGCCTTCAGGATACCGAAATCCCGGAGGGCGCCTGAGACAGCCTCCCGAGACCTCGTGGTGAAGTACAGGAGCTCGGCCGACAAAATGGCGGTCCTCACAGCCCTGAAAGGATCTGCCACCTTCAGTTTTGAATCTATGACTTTGTCCTTCTTCGCGGACCTGACGGGGGAAACTATGCAGTGGCGTAGGTCCCTGCTACCCGTCACCAAGCTGCTCCGCGATAAGCAGATCAACTACCGCTGGCGCACACCGCACACAATGCATATCCACCACGACAACAAGGTGTACCACATCTCGGATATTAATGAAGCACCCGCCTTGCTGAGGCAACTGGGACTGCCTGTGGAGGAGCTGCCGCCCACCGCTGCACTAAGACCAACTGCAACGGCACCGAGATGGGACCCAGCGAAGACAATCCCCTTCATCCCACGGGGGCCAGGGAACCCCGAGTACGTGGCTGCCACCACATGAGGGCTGAGCGCCCACACAGGGACATTCTACACCATTACATGACATTGCACAACGGGACTGATACCCTGATTAGGCTCTCTTGTTTTTCCCCCAACCATGCAATACCAGCAAAGGCAGGCAACCTGAAGCAACGTGAACAACCTGGCCTTGAGACAAGCCCCTAGGGCATCCAAAGGTTTTAACTGCTGGCCCCAGGTCTTAATGTTTTTTATTGAATCTATTTTGTGTTACTGGCCTTCCCTTTTCTAACAACGCTCAACTACCCATCTACCCTGTTACACTCAACGCCTCAGACCCGCAATGGTAGGCCTTACGGAGACCAAACTGGGACACTACCAACCTTGCATGTCCGAGTAGAATACACGCTGGGCAGCCTTACTGCCTCGTTAATCCCCGCACTCACATAGCTCTCAGACAAGCCTAGGACACAGGGAGTCCGTTTTCCCCCTAGTCCCCGCTCGCACACCCCCCCTCCCCAGGGTCACAGGGGACATCAAACCATAGGGCGGACCACAAGACACTAATCTTCCTCTCAGACCCCATACATCTATTTATCTGTGGCTCAGCCTACATATGTTCCTTGGCGAACCTTTAACCCCTTAAGGACACATGACGTGTCTGACACGTCATGATTCCCTTTTATTCCAGAAGTTTGGTCCTTAAGGGGTTAAGTCGTTTATTAGAACGCGTTATAAACCATAGTACCAACATGATTTATTTTGTAAGCCTCTGCAAACATATGATAAGAGATAGCTTAGAACTGTTTTTTCTTCTACGTATAACCTTGAATGCCAAATTAGTCAGGAAGCTGCAGACAAATCTACTTTTAACTTGATTGTTACCGCAAAGACATATCTACATAAGTACCTTTAACCTTAAAAATGTGCATGTTTTCAAGGCCACTGTTTTACATATTTATGTTCCCATACTACTGAACGCTGTTGTGGCGCAAGTTTATATTTTGTATCCTCCTGCACTACAAAAATAAAGAATTAAAAAAAAAAAAAAAGAGACTTACAGGTTGCACCTGCTTTAGCGACAATACATCCAACTGCATCTTTTGCAATTCAAGTACATACTTCAGAGACGGCTGTCTCCGCAGTACTATTACAATTGCAACAAGAGATAAGGAGAATAGTGGGATATTTTTCTAAAATTCTTTCCCCAGTGGAAAGAGGGCTAGAAATTTGTGCCAGACATTTGGTAGGAGTACATTTTGCGGTAATGGCAACTGAACACATAGTGGGATTCAAGGACATAGTTCTGCAAACACCACACACACCTTTGAAATTACTTCTTGAAAAAGGAATTCCAGGTGTGTCACATCAGAGATTTTCACAATGGTTAATAGCTCTATCACCAAAGCAAGTTAAGGTAGAACATAAGGCAAAGTATGTACTTCCACAACTAATGCAATATGAGGGTAAACCCCATGAATGTTTAGCAGAAGTTGAAGAGAATTTTCTTTCTCTTTTCAGAAAGGAAGCAAGTGAATCTGATGAACCTGTGTTTGTTGACGGGTCCAGATTCTGTTCAGATGGGAAGTACTATACAGGTTATGCTATATGGTATCCAAAACGAGGATATTCAGTAGAGCATAAATTGCCAGGTCATTTGTCAGCACAGAGAGCAGAACTAGAAGCATTACAAACAGTACTAACACTTGAGGAAAAAGAAGGGCGTCCCCTAGTGATATATAGTGATAGTTCATATGTGGTCAGATCACTAACGGAACATTTAGCTATATGGAAAAGAAGAGGGTTCGTAGATGCCTCAAATAAAGTGTTAGCACACAAAGAGACACTAGAGACCATATTTGGAATTGCGTCTCAAGAGCCATGTTTACATGCTATAGTTAAAGTTCCTGCCCATCAAAAAGGTAAAGATTTACTTAGTGAAGAAAATGAAATAGCTGATACATTTGCAGAAAGAGCAGCTTTAACTGGTGAAAATGCATTGCAGACAGAGCCTATGTCAGTAGCAGTGGTTAGAAAGACTAACACACAGCCTCCATCTTTTGCAGAAGAACAGGCAAAGCATTCGTCCCTTGCGGCTTCTCGGGTTGATCCAAAACCTCCATTTGTTCATGAGAACGGGGTTTTGTGTCATGACCAAAACGGAGAACTGTGTCCGGTCATGCCAGAACATCTAAAAGTGTTATTTACACAATATAATCATGAGAGTTTAGGTCATATTGGACAGCAGAAACTATTAGAGGTACTCAGAAATAAGTTTTATTGGGATAACATGGAAAAGACTGTACAACAGGTAGTACAATCATGTTTGATATGTGCACAAATAAATCCCAGACCTAAAGGACAAAAAACACCTATACAACGTATAGCACCTGCAAATGGTCCTTGGTCTACTTTACAAATTGATTTCATTGGGCCATTACTAACAGGTAAGAATGGATTAAAATATGCGTTAGTAGTTGTGGATGTATTCTCTAAATGGTTAGAAGTAATTCCACTGACTATAAGATGATTCACAAAAAACGGCTGAAGCGTTATGGACACACATTTTCTCAAGATGGGGATTTCCTAGACTTCTAGAGTAAGACAGAGGTACCCATTTCACAGGGAAAATCATGCAAGCACTGTGTGCTATTCTAGGCATAGAGCAGAGATTTCATGTTCCATATCATCCACAATCTGCTGGGATTGTGGAACGTATGAATCGAATATTGAAATCTAGACTTTCAAAAATGTTACGTGAGAAAGGCAACACATGGGTACAGGCACTTCCTGCTGTACTTATGGGTATTAGAGGCACTATGTCTTCAGCTACACAATACACTCCATTTGAATTGATGACAGGTAGGAAAATGCAGTTGAATTTTCCTAATGAACCATATTTGTCTACCCCACAGAAAGATGCAATTGCTAAAAATAAATGGTTGCAAATGCTGCAGGAAAATTTGGAGCAAATTCTTCCACATGCAGCTACTCGTATGTGCAAAATGGCACCTCCTGATTTTTCAAAGTTTTTAACCCCTTAAGGACCAAACTTCTGGAATAAAAGGGAATCATGACATGTCACACATGTCATGTGTCCTTAAGGGGTTAAAGGGGGGTATGGTCATGATAAAAACCTTTAGGAAAACTGGACCTTGGGAGGCAAACTGGGAAGGTCCTTATAACATAACAGATACAATGGGACAAACAATGGTACAAGTGCAAAGACCTCTTGATGGTTCACGGAATAAACAGAGGCAAAATAGTTTTTGGGTTCATGCAGATCAGTGCAAATTGTATGAACCTACAACATAATCTGATAATATATTGATACTGCTTTGTTTTTCTTAGTCTATTTTAGATAATTTGTAAGCAGACCTACAGACGAAAGTTGGCCGGTGACAGATGATGTGTTCGCAAAGACAACCGTGTAGCAGAAAGAAGTTGTTAGTCAGCATCCTGCTAACATCGATGACTACAGTTCTTGTAATAGTTATCTTTAAGATGAACAAAACGACTTTCAATCAGGAGTTAAAGAATGACTTATTGGGAAATATTAGAAAAAAGAGAGACAATGAACAAGTATTGAAAGGCCATGTTTGTTTCGGGACAAAAGATGGCTATCTACAAGTATGCAATGTGCGAATTCATTTCACAGGAGATAGTGTTATTAATTTAAACATTACAATAGGTCCTAATGATTTATTTAGTTGGACCAAAGGTTCATTTGTACAAGACAATGTAAAAACGGGATCATGGGAACTTAACATATTACAAAATGCATATATCATGATTGTAGTTAATGGAGAGGAAATGGTAAATTGGTCAGGTGACATGTATGTGAATGTTGCACAAACTTCAGTAACAACACGAGGACGAGGTGGTGAGGTACTTTATACAATACAATATTGGCTTATACATTTAGAGCCAGAATTCCTCTTAAAAAACAATACTCCAGGTATACCTTGGATATGGGAAATACGAGCATCTAGGGAATCGTTGACAGTAAGAGTTAACATGATGTTTCTGGTAACTGATTATGTTATGCGAGATATTATAATGAAGCCTAGTCTTGTAGATATCCAGGAAGGAAAAGAAAGACTTAGATTAACATGTAGTACACATATAAGTTTACCCCATGAGTCTGTAATGACATGGAAAAGGGAAGGAATGTTTTTGGGTAGTATGTCACATACAACGCCAAAGGTTATTCACAGAGGTGTACTAGGAAAGGTGGATTGGTCGGAAGAAATTTTTGTTTTCTATTTAGACAATCCTACCTACAGTGATAGTGGAAACTATCAATGTTGTATAATGTTAAGAAATGATCATGAGAGATGTGGTGATGTTAAGGTAAATGTATTCTCTCCCAGAATGGTAGAATGCAAAAATAAGGTTTCTAAGTTATCAAGTCCCTTTCAATTGAATCATTTTCAATCAAAGCCTTTGTTATTAGATGGGAAATTTGCAACAATAGTTTGGCATTGTAATGTTTCTCAGTGGAAAATTTCAACTAAATTTCCACAATGTAAGGAACATTTATTAAATATGGAACGAGGCTTAGAACATTGGTTTGGAGGAAGTAAAGTATTAAACAGGAAAAAAGAGACATAGTAGAAGGAATTATGGCTGGATTTGGTACTATAGGAAGTATCACTAATTCTATGGATATTCAAACATTAAAGAATGATTTGGGAACTGTAGGGTTGATAGGGGGAAAATGATTGCATATTCAAAGAGGTTTAAATCAAATATTGAAAAATATGGCTATGAACGCAGCCTCTGTTATTGCACCCTCTGTTCAACATTTACAGGAAGCTACTTTGGCATTAATGAGAAATGCAGAGTCATCCCAGGTAGCCAAAGCTTGTTTAGAGATACAAGTTGAATATTCTACAGATTTTAAGGTGATGGCACAAGCATTACAAGGTGGTGTTACTCCTATAGAACTCAAACGTAGTTTGCCTGAGCAGTTTGCATTCGCTAAAAATCATACAGATTTATGGGTTAACAAATGGTTGGGATGCAACAATGATATATGTATAAGTTCTTCTTTAATACCAATTTCTGGTATTGAAAAAACACTATTTTCAATGTCGGTATTAGGAATTCCTATTAGTAACACACAATTATTATTTTATAAATTACAATATCCTGATTTTGTATCTTACAATAACATTACTGAACTTGAGCAGGTAGATCTTTCTAGTTGTCTACATTTTGCATCCAAAAATAATATGTTTAAATAACCAAGTTGAAACCATTTATCATTCATGTTTTCATAACCAAAGTTCATGTTCCGGTAATATTAAAACAGTTAAAAATCCTCATGAAATTGTAACTCCCATAGAAAAAGACAAAGTATGTGTACAGGTTATGTCAAATAATGAGTTAGTAAGAGCTACATTTTCAGAATGTACACATTCAGAAACATTACAGAAAGGTTTATATTGTATCAATGGGGGTCCACTCTTAATACATATACAAGGAACTCAAGTTAACATATCGAAGAGTCCTATACAAGAGATAGATATCATGCCTATTCAATTAAATGTTTCACAAACAAATGAGTTTCCATGGAGAAAGTGGGCAGATGAGATTAGGAAAGACAAGATATTATTATATTCGTTACAAAAACAGTTGAAAGAAACAGAAATTCAATTTGAACATGAACAGGGTAAATTAAAGGAGATAGAACATGAATGGTCAATTGTTTCTAGTTCCTCTTGGTGGAATGACATAATTAAAAGTACAAACACACTTGCTAAATCATCTGTAGGATCAGCAATTGTAAATATTTTATTTCACCCATTTATTATTGTTATATGTGTATCTATAATATGTATTGTTTTACAAGTAATTATGCAATGTAAAATTAGAAAAATGTATATACTCGTTAATGAAAAGGTTAAACAGAAGGAGGATACACTAAAGGAAACTGTAAACAGGGTAATACACAATACTTCCAAGGAATCTCAGATACTGGATAGCTATGAACACATCTCTTCTTATACCCAATGAATGTGATATGAAATGTGATACGAATGATGTATGAATGGACAGGTAAATAACATTTTGTTATGGTTTATAAATAAACCATAAACAGAGGGAAATGCTGAATATTGCATATTCTATATGTTCCTATTCAAATACATATTAAGGTGTGGCTGTCCAATGGGTTATACAGAACAGATGGTGTTTGCTATTCTGTACTATGAGGTCTCTGGAATTTGCTGTAGAAGAGATTTGGGGTGGTCTTTATATGGGGAATTTCCTTATATGGCTAGTCTAAACTAAACATTATTACGTAATTTGGGCTATAAAGGGCTACGATCCATTTTGTTCTCCTCTCTGATATCCTGTCAGGGTACCTGTAGTCTCTACCCCTGAGACGGGTAGAGACTTAGACGTTTTTCCATCCAGACGGCATGATTCTCCCGTTCCTCGCGGTCCCCTCGCGCATGTAAACGTGTCGCTCAATAGTCGACGTCATGACGCTATCCTAGCCCGACCTGTCAGTCAAACTCCGGACACGAATCAGGCCTCGGCGGAGGCGTGATTAGTCTCTAGAACCAGGGTATTTAAGGGAGCTCTCAGCAGTTGCTCATTGCCCTGTCGTGGTTCTAGCCAGCCTAGTCACACAGTGCTCTTGTATACTCCTGTCTTTTGGTTCTGACCCGGCTTTGTTATTACTTACCTGTCTTCTCTGTTATCCTTGACCCGGCTTGTCTCTCGCTTACCTGTCTTCTCGTTCCCTCGACCTCGGCTTGTCCCTGACCATTCTATACGTAGTATTACGTTAAGTCCGGCCATTCTAAGGTCCGGTATACGTATCTGCTACTCTTTGTACTCTGCGTGTTGGATCCCTGTCCCGATCCTGACATATCCTGAGTTGCTGATACAAAGACGACTCTCTGTAACTTCGTTAAGAAATACCATCTGTTAAGTATATTCTATGTTTGCTGTTGAAGTAGAATAAATGCTTATTTTTTATAAAGAACGTCAGATTGCGTATTAGTATTTTTCAATAATATAGACATATATTATTGTGGCGAGCATTTGGCCCAAGACTATATATATAAAAGACTTATTCAACTAAATAAACACACAGCCAGTTATTACAGGGGCTCATGATAGTACAGAGGAAAATACACTGATGAGTGTAAGATGGTATTAAAAGAGCAAGTCGGTTGTGGTGTGCCTGAACCGACGATGAGGTAGGCCTGTAAATAAAGAGGGCCTACCAAGAAGAAATGTAAATAAAAAGGAAAGTTAATAATGAGGAGTGGTGGGAGGGTCATTCAGCGCTGACCTTGAACGGTATGGAGCCAGGTAAGGGGTGTCCCTTAAGTAGGACAGGTGTGTCATATGCCCCTCCCACAATTACAGGCCAAATGGCCTTAATACTTGTGTTAGGGGCTCATGATAGTACAGAGGAAAATACACTGATGAGTGTAAGATGGTATTAAAAGAGCAAGTCGGTTGGGGTGTGCCGGAACCGACAATGAGGTAGGCCTGTAAATAAAGAGGGCAAAAATAGAATATCAAATTTATTACATACCAACAATACATAAACCTAAACCAGACATGTCTTGAAATGCATTTCTTAATTCTTGTACAGGGTTAGGTATGTATCAAGAGTAAGCGGAAGATTTCCAATGCCCCAGTGTCTTAATCACATGAACCGGAATGTTTACACTGGAGGCTGTGGAGGCCGCTTCTATGCAAAAGGAATGGCCTGAATAGTTAGCTGATTTGAGGCCTAGCTGGGTTAGTAAAGACCTGACGTGGGTCATAAAGGTGGTAGTAGTGAGTACCGAACCTTGTAGCATGAAAAGTGGTTGTGATGGTGGTGCACTGCTATGCTGGGTATATGAGTCCAGTAGCTTGACTGGGTACCACCTGTTGTGAGTAGGATAGTACTTAACCTCTACTGGAGGAGCATGTTGACTGGTTTTGGAATGGGGCAGAGTCAGGATATAATGGTCCATGTGTTTCGTTACGTGTGAATGAAGCAGGATGTGAGTAGACTGTGTCATGTTGATGGAGGTGAATTCTCTTGGTCTCAGGAAACCATAAAAGGCTACGTATATAGCTGTTTTAATGACAAGATTTGTGCTGTCGTCAAAAGGTTTTAAATCTAGTAAGTTGGATAAGTCTTTAAAAATATGAAAATCTAAAGGTAGCCTCTGAGCCGTATGAGGGGGTTCGGATCTCTGGATACCCCTAAGGATATTCTTCACTTGGTAAGAGGACATGAAACTCGAGTTGTTTGGTTGTAAAGTTAGCATGTGATGTTGGACGCCTGTCAGATATAGTTTGATTGTGTTGTATGATAGTTTGAGTTTGAGGTGGCAAAAAGAAGCAAACCCCAACAAGGATGTCATGATGAAAGGTTGCAAGATGTTGTGTTCCGCAAGGAATCTTTTAAATAAAATGAAAGCTCTGTCGTAGGTTTTCCTGGTATTAGTGGACAGTGCTAGTTGGGACAATGTTCTTCTATGTTGCATGATAGCGTCTAGTCCATTAATAGATGGTGAAATAGTGGAGTGATCGTGGCTGTGAGCGCGGCTGACGGGAGTATTTGACGAAAAGCCTGGAATTTAAAACAAGACAAATTGTCAGCAGCCGTGTTACATACACCTGGAACATGAACACAACACAAGAAGAAATTATGACATGCAGCCAACCAAGTGAGTTTCCTCAGAAATCTCATAATAGTCAGGGATTTGGAGCGGCCTTTGTTCATAATGTGACAAGTTGCTTGGTTGTCTGAGTAACAACGTACTGATAAACCTGCCCATAAATGCCCCCATGCCACGGCAGCCGCCACAATGGGATAGATCTCAAACAGAGCTGAGGTAGTGGAAAAACCCTCCAGGTCCTGAACCTCTGAAGGCCAGCTGCCCCAAAGCCATTCGTTCCCAAAAATTGCTGCGAAACCTGTGGTAGATGCCGCGTCTGACCAAATGGTAGGTGAGGAGTCAGACAATTGAGGGAGGAACATACTTTTACCATTCCAGGTGGTTAAAAAATTTCTCCACCTGAGTAGGTCTGCCGTGGCATGGGTATCTAGGGATAACCTGTGCGCATCATGTAGAAAAAGTGGGAACATGTAAAGGAGTCGTGAGATGAAGGCACGGCCTTGAGGTATGATGCGCATAGCAAAATTGAGTGACCCCAGCAGAGACTGTAGTTCTTTGCGGTTGCAAGTACCGAGTTGTATGTAGAGATTTATGTTGGTGAGAATGTTTTCTACCTTAG
Organism: Pelobates fuscus; assembly: GCF_036172605.1. Classification (NCBI taxonomy): domain Eukaryota; kingdom Metazoa; phylum Chordata; class Amphibia; order Anura; family Pelobatidae; genus Pelobates; species Pelobates fuscus. Next base: position 377,670,186 of record NC_086321.1, read on the forward strand.
CGCGTGGCAGGCTAGCTTGCATGGTGGCTGAGTCTAGTATGATACTCAGGAATGTGATAAAGGTATCTGGCCCTTCGGTCTTGGTAGGGGAGACTGGGGCACCCAACTGTTCAAATAGGCTGATGGTTTCCTTGAGGCTACTGGGAAGGGAAATATTCTCCTCGACCAGTAGGAAATCATCCAGATAATGTAGTACTGTAGGACATCTGGCTATATTTAGTAATAACCAGCATAGGGTTTCAGCGAATACGTCAAAGATGGCCGGACTACTTTTAGAACCGAAAGTTAGACGTGAGAAAAAGTAGTAGTTCCCGGCCCACTTGATGCCATGTAGGTGCCACAGTGTAGGGTGGATAGACAGTCACTTGAAAGCATTTGTGATATCGGTCTTACTGAGCCATGCCCGAACCCCGCCTGTATGATAGCCGTAATGGCGTGATCTATGGTGGAATATTGTAGTGAAAATTCCTCAGAGGGTATGAGGGAGTTCCGACTAGGAGTGGCGGAGGTATGTGGTGCCGATAGATCGATGATAAGTCTCTGATTATGGGAAGATTTCCCTGTGACAAATCCAATGGGGTTTGTCCGCCATGTGGTGAAAGGAGGGGACTGGAAAGGCCCCAGTAGGAAGCCCTCTGCCACTTCCTTGGCTATGAGTGTGTCAACAGCTGTAGGGTTTTGCTGTGCGGACTGTAAATTAGGACATTCCAGGATTCCGGAAGGCATGTGTATCACACACAAAAATCCTTCTGATAGCCCCGAGATAATGAAATCCACCAGATGTCTAGATGGGTGATGTGACAGTAATGTTGTAAGTGTAGAAATGTTTATCGATGTTAAGTATTGTTTAGGATACATTTTATTAGGACACATGGTTTTAGCATGTGCCCTGAAACATTTTAAACATATATGCAATAACCGACAACCACTGTAATTACATGATCCGACATTAAAGTTGTTACATATCTGGGACTTGCCCAGAAACTTGATAGTCCGTCCCAGTTTGTCTGTGGGCGTTTTTTCTGTAGTACCAGTGGAACTAGTACCCTGCGAGGGGGCATGTTCGTTCGCAGTGGTGGGACAGAAATTAGCCGTATGAGCCATAGAGGAGCAGCATGCACAAGCCGGCGTTCTTAGACCTGCAAAGTGTCTGCAGAAAATGATGAGCGGAACTAGTGCCCTGCGAGGGAATAGGTTCGTTTGCAGTGGTTGGACAAAAATTAGCAGTATGAGCCATGGAGGAGCAGTATGCACAGGCCGGTGCTCTCAGACCTGCAAAGTGTCTGCAGAAAATGACCGTATCAATCTTGCTCCAGTTGGACCTTGTCCCGTACTGGGAGAAAGCGCCAGACACTTTAGCAGAAAAGGATCTATGGTAATCGTAGAAAGCTGACCCACCATATTTGTTGCCAAGGTCCACCAGCTTGTGCATATACAGATCAAACTCCTCACGCCTGTGGGGATATACTGCACAGATGACATCACGGTAAATGCCATACGCCAACACAAACTCAGGAATAGTCAGTTTCCTATTAAGGTGGGCATCCCTAGATTTGACCACCACAGAAATATCGTCATAAGCGTAAGTCTTATGTTCGACAACATCCTGGGAGGCAATCAGCAGTGAAGCCAAGTTGATATCTTTACCTTCCAGGATGTATTTTTTGCTCAGGGATCATATGGGCAGGGTTAATCCCTTGATCGTCAGAGGTGGTGGCTGGAGAAACTAATTGCAACTCGACTGGTGCTGGGGGGGTTGCAGCGGGCGTCCCAGCCATGGTAAGGGCTGAGGTGACCGATTTGAGTTTCTTCAGCCTGGAGTTGACCCTGCTCATGGATGCCATGAGGGATGAAAGCATGCCATGTATATCTCCCGGGTTAGACTGGCTATTCCCTTCCCCTGCATCAATGTTATCGGTTGAGGTGTGAAGTAATTTGTAGAGTTCCGCTTTCCTTGCTGTTGCGGGGAATGGGATTTGTCGTCTCCTGAGTTCGCTGGTTATGTGAGGGATTGTCCATGATCTGAAGGATGACGGACTAGCCACCTTTCCTCCCTGTGATGGAGTGTTTGCTCTAGCCGGAGTGCCCGGTAGGGAGAAATCCTCTAACCCTTCCTGAGACATACTACAAACAAAACAATTAATTAGTGTATGAAAACCACCAAATTGTACTGGCAGGCTAGCTAAGCCGGATGGCGAAACATTATACTTGTTTGGTGACAGGTGAGGCCCTACTAATTGCCAAGCGGCTTGAGAGGCTCTATGCATTGGCGCGAGGGGATTTGAGGCCACTCGCCGTAGTGGCAGGAGTTTTAGGCCTCTCAGTGACTGTAAGACAGAAAAACAGGGGAAGGGAGTGACAGGTGAGGCCCTCTCTGTGCAACATGCGAGGCGGCTAGCTAACGTGTGGCCTGATGGGTGTTTGCCTCTGAAACGTTGAGGCGGGGTGTTGGCCTCGCTGGACCACTAACTGATGGCGACTGCCAAGAAGGGGTAAATACCTATTGGGAAGCCTATGACCCTATTGCTAGTACTCTCACCTAGGGGGGAAGAAATGAAATGTATGGTAGAATACCATATGAGCAGGTGTACGTACCTGGTAGTATGACAAATCTCACAGGAAAAAACATGTGGTGCAAATATATATAAGCTTGACAGCCTGAAACGGGTAAAAGAGAGTAGTATGATGAGTGTGGGTTGTTGAAAAGAAACAGACTTGTAGCCTGTACCAGCGATGTTTTTTAAGGCTTGCTGGCGTATGGCATGTAAAATGAAATGTTGTGATATACCATGGGAATATAAATGTTTACTCAGGAAAATAATTCATCTATAAGAGGAAGGTGAGGGAGGCCGTGGCCTATGTATAAAACAGCATATGTGTTATATAATAACAGTGTAAGGGAAACATAAATTGATGTAAGTTATATATATATGCATATTACTGTGCAATAAAATGACGTATGATTGGTTGGATCAGAAACGTGTGATTCGATCCAAGCATGCATGAAAAGGAACTAAATCCTTATGTATATGTCATAGTTAATAAAAAATAAATGAGGCCTGTAACGTAGGCTGAATCAATTTTAAATTAAATGGATAATTATGGAAAAACTCCTAGAAGCGTGGGAGTCAAATGATCCATACAGAAATGTTAGTTGGTTTCATGCACCTTGATAGAATAAGTGATACCTTTAAAAAGAAATGACAATAGTCTGTCTATTAAAACAAGCAACTATTTAACCGAATGTATATACATGAAATGATGAACTGTAACTCACGAAACAGATCTATGCGTAATACATAGCAGAATAACCAAACCCAATATGAAGGGAACCAGAAGCTAGGACGAATAGTTTAAACGTATGCATTTTATGCGAACAGTAAGCGTGCTTAAATATGACATGAATAAAGTGCCGAACGGAAACACAACCGAAATGATAATCGTTCAGTGTAGCAAGGGAACAGTTTGTGTGAAATGATTACTTCACTTACTACGCCTGATTTAGCCGAACAAAATGTACGAAATGAAGCCGCGAAACGGCTTGTGTAATTGCGACATAGCAGAGAAAAAAACGTAAGGCGAGGACCCGTGCTGTACCGTGCGCCATGGGAACCGATCCTGGCGTGACAGGTAGGTCTAACTTATGGTTTAGGAGTCCCTGGGACGTGATCTATGACGAAGACCGGGGTAAGAAGCTGGATGGACGGAAAAGGCCTGCAACAGGATTCCTAGACACAGCTTGCCGCGGAGAAAACTCATGGGTAAGAAAACCAAGATGGCGTCTGAGAGAACCCGGAAGTGGATCCTCATTCAGCACTGACCTCGAACGGTATGGAGCGAGGTAAGGGGTGTCCCTTAAGTAAGAAAGGAGGTGTGTCATATGCCCCTCCGACAATTACAGGCCAAATGGCCTTAATACATATATAGATAAATACATATAATTACATAAAAGTTTACAAAGTTACAAGATTACATTAGTATACACGTAGAATTTAAATACCTATAAATGTATATATATTAAAATTCTACATGTATATTTAAGTAATCTTTAACATGATTATGTGATTTGATTAATTAAAATGTGATTGACATGCCTGACAACACAGGGAGAAAGTGCAGAGAATTTAATTCGCAAGCATTATATTTGACCCTGTAACTCTCCAAGACACCATAAAACCTGTACATAGGGGGTACTGTTTTACTCGGGAGACTTCGCTGAACTCAAATATTTGTGTTTCAAACTGGTAAATTGTATTAGAACAATGATATCTTAAGTAAAAGTGACGTTTTTTGCATTTTTTACAAACGAACAGCACTTTTATGGACTATATTATTGCTGTAATATGTTTTACTGTTTTAAATCACTAATATTTGTATTTAGTGAAGTCTCCCGAGAATAACAGTACCCCCCATGTACAGGTTTTATGGTGTTTTGGAAAGTTAGAGAGTCACATTTTTTTTACATTAAAATTAGCAAGATTGGTTATGTTGCCTTTGAGACCATATGTTAGCCCAGGAATGAGAATTACCCCCATGATGGCATACCATTTGCAAAAGTAGACAACCCAAGGTATTGCAAGTGGAGTATGTCCAATCTTTCTTAGTAGCCACTTAGTCACAAACACTGGCCAAATATTAGTTTTTTGCTTTTTTCACACAAAAACAAATATGAACGCTAACTTTGGCCAGTGTTTGTGGCTACTAAAAAAGACTAAACATACCCCCACTTTCAATACCTTGGGTAAATGGTATGCCATTATAGGGGTTATTCTCATTCCTGGGCTACCACACCGTCTCAAAGGTAACATTTTTAATCTGGCAAATTTCAATTTGAAAATGGAACGTTCTATATTTGACCCTGTAACTTTCCAAAACACCATAAAACCTGTTAATGGGGGGTACTGTTGTACTCGTGAGACATCACTGATTACAAATATGGCCATTTTTTTGCAGTAAAGCCTAACAGTATTATGACATTCACAGCTAAAATGTCAGACGGAAATACACATTTATTTTCTCACATTTTTTTACATTTTATTCATTATAAATTATGTTCCATATATGAATAGTTATTGATAAATTAAAGACCTGTTTCTCCTGAACAAAATGATATATAATAAGTGTGGGTGCACTTAATGTGACAGCGGTGAATTACAGTTGAACAGACATTTAGCATAAATTCCAGTTTTTGTTTACGTTTTGTTTTGATCAGAACGTGCACTATTGACTCCGTCATGAAGGGGTTAATTACGCCTGTCACACTGTTGTGTGACCTCTATAATTTTTTTCTCTTTAGGACACCGGCACTGCCTTACTGGTGCTGCTGGTGTTGGTGGAGCTCCTGTTGCAGGGAGAGGAAGTGGTCGATCTGTGCCAGCTACACGCACAAGTGAAACACCTTCCTCAGGTGCGAGTAGGCGACAGAACCTTTAGCGTTATTTGGTAGGCCCGAATGCCGCTCCACAAATGGTGAGGCCAGAACAAGTACAGGCGAAAGTAGATTGGGTGGCTGACAGCGCCTCCAGTTCCTTCACATTGTCTCCCACCCGGTCCCCTGCTGAAAGCTCAGACTTGGCACCTGCAGCCCATGGCCATCTGTCTTTCACCTCACCCCCTTGAAAATCAGCCAAGCAGTCTGAGACACAAGTCATGCAGCAGTCTCTTATGCTTTTGTATGACTCTGCTGGCGGGGTTTCCGTGGGCCATCCACCTAGCCCTGCCCCAGAAGTGGAAGAGATTGAGTGCACTGATGCACAACCACTTGTGTTTCAGGATGTGGACAAGCGAGGACCACCGCAGCACGTCTCTGACGATGACAAAACACAGGTGCTAACTGCTGTGGCTTTCTGCAGTTTGCAGACTGGCAAGGAGGGCAGGGTTGAGGAGTGGGTGGAAGATGATGTGGAGGATGATGAGGTCCTAGACCCCACGTGGAATCAAGGTCATGCGAGTGACGTGTGCAGTTTGGAGGAAGAGGCAGTGGTCGCACAGAGGCACCAGCACAGCATAAGAGGGAGCAGGGTGCAAAAGCGGGGCGGCAGTCCCCTAGACGGTATGCCTGCTACTGCCTACCGCACCCAGGGACCGAGCACACCAAAGCCATTTTCAAGGAGTTCCCTGGCGTGGCAGTTCTTCAGACAATGTGCTGACGACAAGACACAAGTGGTTTGCACGCTGTGCAATCAGAGCCTGAAGCGAGGCATAAACGTTCTAAACCTGAGCACAACCTGCATGACCAGGCATCTACATGCAAAGCACGAGCTGCAGTGGAGTAAGCACCTCAAAAACCAAGAAAGGTCTCAGGCTCCTCCTGCTTCCTCTTCTGCTGCTGTCTCGGCCTCTTCCTTCACCTCTGGAGTGACAGTGGCACCTGCCAGCCGGCAAACAGAGGATGTGGCAGCAACGCCCCCAAGCATCTCCACACTTTCCCATGGAAGCGTTCAGCTGTCCATCTCACCAAACACTGGAGAGAAAGAGGAAGTACCCCCTACCCACCCACGATCCCTGGCCCTGAATGCCAGCATTTCAAAATTCCTGGCTTTTGAAATGCTGTCATTCCGTCTGGTGGAGACGGACATTTTTAAAAACCTGATGGCGGTGGCTGTCCCACAGTACGTGGTTCCCAGCCGCCACTACTTTTCCAGGTGAGCCATCCCTTCCCTGCACAACCAATTGGCGGAAAAAAAATCAGGTGTGCACTGCGCAACGCCATCTGATACGTGGACCAGTAAGCACTGGCCCTAACTGCACACTGGGCAAATGTAGTGGTGGCTGGGCCTGATAGCAGATTGGTGCATGTCCTTCCGGCACCGAGGATTGCAGGGCATTTCTCTTTGCCTCCTGTTGCCTCCTCCTCCTACTCCGCTTCCTCCTCCTCTACCACCTCCTCATCCAGTCAGCGTAACACCTTCACCACCAACTTCAGCACAGCCAGGGGGAAATGACAGCAGGCTGTTTTAAAACTCATATGTTTGGGGGAAAAAACTCACACCACGCAGGAGCTGTGGACGGGCATGGAACAACAGTCCCATGAGTGGTTGTTGCCACTGAGCCTCAAGCCCGGCCTGGTAGTGTGCGATAATGGGCGAAATCCCGTAGCAGCTCTGGGCCTAGCCGGTTTGACGCACATCCCTGGCGCATGTGCTGAATTTGGTGGTGCAGAAATTCCTGAAAAACTACCCAGATATATCAGAGCTGCTGCAGAAAGTGTCTGTGCACGCTTTCGGCGTTCTCACCCTGCTGCTGCTCGTCTGTCTGCGCTGCAGCGTAACTTCGGCCTTCCCACTCACCGCCTCATATGCGACGTGCCCACAAGGTGGAACTCCACCTTGCACATGCTGGAGAAACTGTGCGAGCAACAGGAGGCGATAGTGGAGTTTCAGCTGCAGCACGCACGGGTCAGTCGCTCTGCGGAACAGCACCACTTCACCACCAATGAGTGAACCTCCATGTGAGACCTGTGTGCCATGTTGCACTGTTTAGAGTACTCCACCAACATGGCCATTGCCGATGCCGCCTTTCTCAGCCTTACTATCCCGCTTTGGGAGATGATGGAAGACGATGTGGCACAGGAGGAAGAGGAGGAGGAAGAGGGGTAATTTCCATGGTTATCAGGCCAGTCATTCACAAGTTGCTCGGAGGGTGGGTTCCTGCACCAGTATAGGCCAGGTACACAATTGTCCAGCCAGGAGGAGGAGGAGGAGGAGGAGGAAGAACAGTGTTCACAGCAGGGTGGCACCCAACGCAGCTCGTGGGCATCACTGGAGCGTGGCTGGGGGATACGGAGGACACAGACGATACACCTCCCACAGAGGACAGCTTTTCCTTGCCTCTGGTCAGCCTGGCACAGTGCCTGCGCAACGACTGCCGAGTTGCCCACATTCTAACTTCTGATTACTGGGTGGCCACCTTGCTGGATCCCCGTTACAAGGACAACGTGCCATCCTTAATTCCCTCACTGGAGCGTGATCGGAAGATGCGCGACTACAAGCGCACGCTGGTAGACGCGCTACTGAGGGCATTCCCAACTGACACCGGTGGCTCAGTGGAAGCACAAGGCGAAGGCAGAGGAGGAGGTAGAGGTCGCCAATGCAGCTGGGGCACCGCCAGCACCTCAGAAGGCAGGGTTAGCATGGTCGAAATGTGGAAAAGCTTTGTCAGTACGCCACAACAACCAGCACCACCAGCTGATATGGAACGTCTTATTTTTTTATATAAATAAGTATATATATATGCTTATTTATTATAAAAAATACAGAAAAATGCAAAAACAATTTAAAGAATTGTTTTTTTTACAGTTTTTGCAATAATAATGTGTGCATAGTTAGTGCAGGTTAAGGAAAGTAATTAAAAATACATTTATTTAGTTGTTCTGATTTACAGAATATATAATGTGTCTAGGATTTTTAGTTTTTTTTTGATAGTTACAGGTCACAAAGCACAAGGAGTAAAGGAGTAAAATAAACTTTTAATGTGGAGCGATTTTAGAATTTGGTATGTTTGTCTTGTAACCTGAATAGTAGAGTTGACACCTGGATGTTTGGGTTTGCCGGGTTTGGCCGAACATCGGCAAAAAGTTTGAGTTCGGCCTCGAACTTGACCCGGACCCGAACCCCATTTAAGTCAATGGGGACCCGAACTTTTGGGCACTAAAATGGCACTAAAAAAGTCCTGGAAAGGGCTAGAGGGCTACAGAAGGAAGTAAAATTGGGGTAAGAGTAGGACAAGTGCCCTGCAAACCATTGGGGTAGCCCCCAAAATATTGGGACATATAAAAAAAGAAAACAAAGAATAAGTGCACTTGAGTATAACAATGGCTGGGTGAGGCTGGTATAAATCTCTATTCTGCACAAGGTACAGACAAGTCTGGTGGGATCCATGCCTGCTTCATTTTAATAAACGTGAGCTTGTCCACGTTGGCTGTGGACAGGCGTCTGCGCTTGTCTGTGATAACACCCCCTGCCGTGCTAAACACACATTCAGACAATACACTGGCTGCAGGGCAGGGCAGCACCTCCAAGGCATAAAGGGCAAGCTCAGGCCATGTGCCCAATTTGGAGACCCAGAAGTTGAATGGGGCAGATTCATCAGTCAGTACGTGTAGGCGTGTGCACACGTACTGTTCCACCATGTTGCTGAAATTCTGCCTCCCGCTAAGACGTTCCATATATATGTGTGTGTGTGTGTGTGTTACATTTAAAGCCCTTTCTGTCCTTTAAAAAACGATAGATAATATGTGGCGATGCAATAAATTAGTAAAATGCAAATTGCAGTTGAACGCAAACAACAAAAAATGCAAAAATTGCTTGTGTCATTAAGTGCAAGACAAGCTTTTGAAGCTGTGTCCTTAAGGGGTTAAGTAACTAAAGATTTACTTTTTTGAGGGTGATTTTACATGTAAAATTATTTTATTGTTTAATTTATTTTGCCCTTTAATGTTTCCCCCCAATTTTTTAAAAATAAATAAATACATTTTCATTATATCGTTACTAAGTTTGTAGACTCGTTAAAACTTGTGTATTATCAATGTGTATTGTCAATATGTTTATTGCTATTACATTATATGTATATATATATTTGGAAAACTCAAACAAATTATATATAGAAAGTGTGGGTGCACTTAATACGAAAAAGGTAATTTATGATTCAACAGACATCTAGCTCAAATTCCAGTTTTTTTTTTATTAGAACTTGTACAATTGGCTTTGTCCTAATGGGGTTAAACAGTCATTATTTTTAACACACATGGGTGGTTTGTATTTGTTAACTTTTTGCATGCTACAGTTAGTAATAAATATAATCTTTCTGGTTGCCTGACATTTTAGCAATAAGAATAGAAGATGCGCAATATGGAAACAAAGAAAGACTTAGAACTTAAATGTCAACACAGAAGTTTAATTAAATGTTTGCATTAGAAATCTTTTAGCCAGCCAAACCCTTTCTTATTTTTTAATTTGGGTAAAGCAGTTACGACAATAGTTTTGCATGCAACCTTCAATGCACAAAAAGCACCAACTAGAAAGGACGCTTGTCTGGACCTGGTTCTAACAAACAACGATGATCTTCTGACCAACATTCAAGTAGGTGAGCACTTGGGAAATAGTGATCACAATATTGTGTCCTTTGAAATAAACTACAAAAACAAAACAAAAGAAGCACATAGGGTATACTAAAATACCTATAATTTTAAAAAGGCCAGTTTCAATAAGTTAAGGGGAGCTTTACAGTATATTGATGGACATAAACTCTTTGGCAAAAAGAACACTGAGGATAAATGGATCATCTTCCAACAAATCTTAGAAAGGTACATTACTCAGTATGTACCATTGGGTAATAAATATAAAAGAAACAAATTGAAACCAATGTGGCTTAGTGGGAAAGTGAATCAAGAAATTAGAAATGAGAAAAGGGCACTCAAAGTCTTTAAATCGGACAATCAGAGGCATCCTACATAAGATATAAGGAAGCCAATAATGTGTGCAAAAAGGTGATTCGATTTGCTAAACTTCAAAATGAAACAATTATAGCTAAAGAGAGCAAAACCAACCCCAAAGCGTTTTTTTTTTTAAATTCTTTATTTTATTATAAGTTAGGTATTCAAGCTTGCCCTGCCACAACAGCAGGTGCGCACAAAACATCAGGTAAAGTATAACATTTGTGTAAGATGTGGGACAATGCACTTTTTATATTATTGATGATAGGTCTGGTTATTAGGAAAGCCCATATGTCTCAGCGTTATATGTGGCTGGTCCTGTAACCCATAAGATTAACATGCTTTGGGGACATATTCAGGTCATGCTTCTTTGTAGAGTTTCTTTGCTTTAATATCTGTCACGGTGACCTTCAACACTTACTAAACAGTATACGTTTACACTCGTTGCACATGCTAAACATTATACATGTAAACTCGTTGTACACAGGGCCGTCGCTACCATTAAGGCAAATTAGGCATTCGCCTGGGGCGCCGACCTGGAGGTTTCTGGGTGGGCTGCTCCTGTGGGCGGGCAGCGGGCTTCTCCTACCTGGGGTCGGAGCACTGGGTAAGTGGCTGTTTAGCCACCCCCCAGCGCAGCCATATCCTGTGCTCCCTCTGCCTCCCTGTTGCTGCAGTGCCAATCATCTGCTCAGGAAGAGGGGGTCTGTAGAATCCCCAGCATCCGAGCAGAGCACTCTGCTTGCTGCAGGCAGGGGAAGCCGGGATGTGACCTGGTATCCTGGCTGCCCCCTGCCTGTGAATATGGGAAGCACTCTGGAGGGAGCAGGAAGCAGCCTGTGCTTCTCCTATTTTCCAGGAACAAGGACAGATACCTGCAGGCTAGCACACTAGCACAGGTATGGCATAACTGGAGGATAAGGGGAGATGGTTATTATTGTGTGTATGTTTGAAAATTGGTGTGTTAAGTTTGTTTGTGGGTGTGTGTATAATAAACTGACTATTTGTAAACTGGTGTGAGTGACATTGTGTGTGTGTATTTCAGTGAGAGTGTGTGTGTGTTAGTGAGAAAGTGTAAGTGACATAGTGTTTTTTTGTGTGTGTATGTGTGTGTTTGTCAGTAAGAGTGTGTGAGTTGGTGAGAGGGTGTAAGTGACGTGTGTGTGTGTCAGTGAGAGTGTGTGTTCCAGTCAGTGTTTTACCAGTTATATTTCTAATACATTAACATAATTATATATATTATATTATATTTAAAAAAAGTTTTACTTACAGTGTGCCTTTCAGACAAGTTCCCTGTAGCATACAATAAATACCACCATTATCATAAACTAAATGCACAATAGTATAAGTTAAATCCCACCAAATGAATTGAATACATTTTTTATAACAACCATAAATGTATTCAATGTAAAATGTATATGTATTAGGAAGTATGTGCGTATGGATGTGTGTATTAGGCAGTATGTGCGTATGGATGTGTGTATTAGGCAGTATGATTGTATGGATGTATGTGTTGGGCAGTATGTGCGCATGGATGTATGTGTTGGGTAGTATGTGCATATGGATGTATGTGTTGGGTAGTATGTGCATATGGATGAATGTATTAGGCAGTATGTATATCATGGGCAGTGAGTGTATATAATGGGCAGTGAGTGTGTATGGTTGAATGTATATATTAGGCAGCGTGTGTGTATGGATGTATGTATTAGCAGTCTGTGTGTGTGTGTGTGTATGGATGTATGTATTGGCAGTCTGTGTGTGTGTGTGTATGGATGTATGTATTGGCAGTGTGTGTGTGTGTATGGATGTATGTATTGGCAGTGTGTGTGTATGGATGTATGTATTGGCAGTCTGTGTGTGTGTGTATGGATGTATGTATTGGCAGTGTGTGTGTGTGGATGTATGTATTGGCAGTGTGTGTGTGTATGATGTATGTATTGGCAGTGTGTGTGTGTGTGTGTGTATGGATGTATGTATTGGCAGTGTGTGTGTGTGTGTGTGTATGGATGTATGTATTGGCAGTGTGTGTGTGTGTGTGTGTGTATGGATGTATGTATTGGCAGTGTGTGTGTGTGTGTGTGTATGGATGTATGTATTGGCAGTGTGTGCGTGTGTGTATGGATGTATGTATTGGCAGTGTGTGTGTGTGTGTATGGATGTATGTATTGGCAGTGTGTGTGTGTGTGTGTGTGTGTATGGATGGATGTATATATTGGCAGTGTGTGTGTACTGAATGTATGTGTTCATATTGGACAGTTTCTTTTTCCCCCCTAAATGTCTGCTCATGGTGTCTCTCCTAAAATGTCTCCTAGTCTGTATCGGTTTCCTAAAAACCTCAACAATCTCTCTATCCCTTTCCTAATTGCCTTCCCAGTCTGTTCCCTTTCCCTAAATGTATCACTGGTCTCTCTGCTTTCCCTTAGACACTTATGAGTCTATTCACTAAACAGTGATTTGAAAAAGTTGAGATGACTTTATCCATCTCTTCTGTTTTGGCCTAAATGTTGCAGGTTATATTTCAACCCACTGTAATGAATAGACAGGGAAAAGAAAAGAAGAGAAATTGACAGAAGATAATTACCGAGTTATTCACTAAAGTGAGAATTGTAAGTGTAAGGGCAGAGTAGCCAAATCTGGAGAATGTTAACGGGTGTTTTGACCATAAGTTAGAAGTTCAATTTGAATTCCCAACAATTCTCACTTTATTGAATAACCCTATTGGAATAAAGAGAAGCAGGCATCGAGAGAATCAGTGGCATTGAGTGAGCAGATAAATCATGAACATAGAGACTGCAAGCGTTGGGAAACAGAAACAAAGGAGAAAACATGGGATAAACGCTAATGAGAGAGATTGGGCACTATGGAGGAAAGGGACAGCTGATCAGACCAAATGGCAAAATTTATACCATTTAGAAGGATTCTCCAACTCCGCTACAGTCACAGTTCAGCTGTTTTTGCTTAAACTATGCAATTTGATTTCCAATTCACTGAATTCATAGTTTGTGAATAAACTTCTGAGAGAGTGTAGTTGCAATCAAGAGGGGGCGACAAAATGGATCTTTGCCTAGGCTGGCAAGAATCCTTGCACCGGCCCTGGTTGTACATACTAATTGTAACGGACCGTTTTGCACAAAAGGGGATACAAATCGTTTAGGCGATAATCCCCTTTTTCCTAGACCAGCAGCTACTGCAAGCACCAATCTCCCGAACTGCAAACTGTACGAATTCACTAACTCCCGAACTGGAAACACACGAACCCTGGAACCAGCCGAACAGGAAAAGCATACAATCCGCTTACACTCCTGGCAGTCAGCATACAATCCAATTCCCCCCCAAAAAAGACGACACTTCGTTTTGAGGGTCAAGCAGAATCTGGTTTACTGAGGGCTACCTGCCCAGTATTTATGCAGGACTCCCACCTGGTGGACACTCCCCTAAGGGACCAAATGGGAGACTGAAACAGCAGACAGACATGTATCACTTTAGTACATACAGCCACAATACCTTCCCACAATGCATCCTGGCTTCCTCCTCTCTGTCCTGGAGATAATTAGAGAAGTAATTCAATTATCTCCCAGGACAAAGACAAGACTCCATTATACACGTGGTGATACAAATACAGTATATCACTTTAAAGTATACAATAGGACAAATGGCACAGAAAATATACACATGTAACATATCCCCAGATAGCTCAGGTCTGAGTGCACATTATTAGGTGAATGGCACCCAGACCACCCGAATACAGTTTAATTGCCATGGAGCCAGAGTCTTTAATTACACTAATATGCTCCATGGCATGGCTATCTGGGTTAAAACATTCACATAAACCAAACTACCGAATTTCCCTGCATTCACCAAATCCATACGAATTAGAACCAGGGGCTGGAGGTTCAGCGGTGCCTGCACGTAAAAGTGTCGATTTTGGTGCATGAAAGCCGGGCAGAAAAGCGCTGGCTGCCCGGGGAGCGCCAGAACACCGCCACCTAGCGGCCGCTAAGTGTAACAGCGGCCACCCAGTAACAAGCAATTAAGCTGCGGTTAACCGCAGCTTCAGGGAGGTAAATGGAGGGCACACTCCAGCTTCTGGGTGGCCAATTAACAGCGCCGGCCAGCTTCCCACGGCTCTGGGGAAGCTGATAAATGGCTGTTTGTTCGGTAGATAGAATCTACCGAACGGCTGTGCAGAGAGGGAGAAATAAATCCTCCTGCACAGCAAAATTAACCCTTTAGTTGCCGGTCCATAATCTAAAGGCAGCAGGCGGGCAACCAGGCTCCTCCAGTTCACAGTGGCGAGGTTGGCTTCGCCACACTTCTCCCCTTTACCAATTAGACTAACAGGGTACCTGACCTCCTGCCGGTCAGTGCCCTGGTTAGTCCAGCAACCCACCCACAAAACAGAAACAGCAGTACAGCCCACCCACAATAACTGGTTACTACACCTGGGTAGAGGAGAACTTTGTCCAGGTCCAGGTGTTTCACCACGACTGTGTGGGGGACTGGTAGGCTGCCTTGGTGGGTTGCTGAGTGGGCAGAGACCAGCGGTACTCTGCACTGGTGCCAGTACTACCGCGGAAGTAGCCTGGTTGGAGCCTGGTTGTGGGAGGGAGAGACCGACTATCTCCCCTCTGGCTACACCGCTCTGTGGCTGGGGGACAGGACCGACCGTCCCTACCCCTTGGGCTGTAAGTGCAGAGACTACGGTCCCATCTGCACAGTTGCGGGGCTTAACATCTCCCCTTGGTGGGTTAGGCTGCCGCTGGAGAGAGGGTGTAACAAGCTCCTCTCTCTGGACTGTCAACTGCCGCTGGGGAGAGGGGTTAACAGGCTCCTCTCCCTGAAACTCTCTCTGCTGGTGGAGAGGGGGACCAGCTGTCTCCCCTTTCATTATTTTGTCCTGCTGCTGGGGTGTGAGACTGACGGTCTCTGCTCCCTGCAGGACACACTGCCGTTGGGGAGGAAGGACGGCACCTTCTGCTCCCTGGGACACACACTGCCGCTGGAGAGGAAGGATTGCACCTTCAGCTCCCTGGGATACAATCTGCCGCTGGGGAGGAAGGACTGCACCCTCAGCTCCCTGGGACTTACTCTGCCGCTGGGGAGGAAGGACGGCACCTTCTGCTCCCTGGGATACACACTGCTGCTGGGGAGGAAGGACGACACCTTCAGCTCCCTGGGGTACACACTGCCGCTGGGGAGGAAGGATTGCACCTTCAGCTCCCTGGGATACAATCTGCCGCTGGGGGGGAAGGACGACACCTTCAGCTCCCTGGGGTATACACGGCCGCTGGGGAGGAAGGACGACACCTTCAGCTCCCTGGGACACACACTGCTGCTGGGGAGGGAGGACGGCACCTTCTGCTCCCTGGGACACACACTGCCGCTGGGGAGGAAGGATTGCACCTTCAGCTCCCTGGGATACAATTTGCCGCTGGAGATCCTCGCAGGACCAGTCTAGGAGGTCCGCTACCTCGGGTGCTGCTGGTTGCGGTTGGGAAAGAGGGCCGGTTGTCCCTTCCCGGGCCTCATTGATGAGTCGCAGGTAATCCCACTCCAGGTCACATTCCTGGGCGACCAGATACCGTAGGTCTGCTTCGAGGTCAATAGCGCTAGGGAGCCCCAGCATGTCTTCTCGGTCGTAACACAGGTCCCAAAAACGAGAGTCGGTAGCTTTCCCAAAGTCCTCATCATCAATATTATCCCAAAATAGGCCAAGGCCAGTGTAAGCTCCGCCTTCTGGGAACTCATACTCTGCCATCTCGGGGACACACTGAGCTGCATACCACTGTATCGCCTGGTATGAGTCGTCGAGCGTCAGTTCTGCATATACTAACATCTCGAGTCTAGTCACCCACTTTTCTTCGGTCTGTTTTCTCAGGAGGGGCATCCGCTCTGTCATTCGAGCCAGGATTCGCTGCCTTCTGCTGCGGCGCGATCCCCTCGCGAATACTGTACTTCTTCTAGGGCTTCGTCCCACAATCTGGCTCTGGCCATCTCTCTGTACCTCAACATGTCCTCCTCTGAGACTGCTGCAGACCTCAGGAATACGTAACTGTACACTTTATCTTGAAGCTTCTCCTCCATTTTCCGAGTTCCTTCATAGATAGGGTCGCTGTACGGGTACTAGCGTTGCCCTCAATTTGTAATCCAGGAATTGATGTTGTCTGTAGCTGTCCCTCTGGTTGTAGGAACAATCCCGCCTCTTGCCACCAATTGTAACGTACCGTTTTGCTCAAAAGGGGATAAAAATCGTTTAGGCGATAATCCCCTTTTCCCTAGACCAGCAGCTGCTGCAAGCACCAATTTCCCGAACTGCAAACTGTACGAATTCACTAACTCCCGAACTGGAAACACACGAACCCTGGAACCAGCCGAACAGGAAAAGCATACAATCCGCTTACACTCCTGGCAGTCAGCATACAATCCAATTCTCCCAAAAACGAGACGACACTTCGTTTTGAGGGTCAAGCAGAATCTAATTTACTGAGGGCTACCTGCCCAGTATTTATGCAGGTCTCCCACCTGGTGGACACTCCCCTAAGGGACCAAATGGGAGACTGAAACAGCAGACAGACATGTATCACTTTAGTACATACAGCCACAATACCTTCCCACAATGCATCCTGGCTTCCTCCTCTCTGTCCTGGAGATAATTAGAGAAGTAATTCAATTATCTCCCAGGACAAAGACAAGACTTCATTATACACGTGGTGATACAAATACAGTATATCACTTTAAAATATACAATAGGACAAATGGCACAGAAAATATACACATTTAACATATCCCCAGATAGCTCAGGTCTGAGTGCACATTATTAGGTGAATGGCACGCAGACCACACAAATACAGTTTAATTGCCATGGAGCCAGAGTCTTTAATTACACTAATATGCTCCAGGGCATGGCTATCTGGGTTAAAACATTCACATAAACCAAACTACCGAATTTCCCTGCATTCACCAAATCCATACGAATTAGAACCAGGGGCTGGAGGTTCAGCGGTGCCTGCACGTAAAAGTGTCCGATTTTGGTGCATGAAAGCCGGGCAGAAAAGCGCTGGCTGCCCGGGGAGCTCCAAAACACCGCCATCTAGCGGCCGCTAAGTGTAACAGCGGCCACCCAGTAACAAGCAATTAAGCTGCGGTTAACCGCAGCTTCAGGGAGGTAAATGGAGGGCACACTCCAGCTTCTGGGTGGCCAATTAACAGCGCCGGCCGGCTTCCCACGGCTCTGGGGAAGCTGATAAACGGCTGTTTGTTCGGTAGATAGAACAGTTTTGTAGCTTGGCTTCTAAGGTTTACTGGACAAACAGCAGGCTTGTTACAGCATTTATGGAAGGTCTATCAGATGCTATATTGGATGAGGTAGTGGCCAGAAACCTCCCTGTTAAGTTATATGTTGCTCTCACTGAAAGACGAGACATTATGTCACTCTATCATGCTACTAAGACAGCCTGGCATCCTGGTATTTCTAAATCTTTAATTATAGTGCTATGGAACTTTAGGTGGCCCTCTATGCACAAGGACATCACCGATTTATGTACAAGCATGTGTCACTTGTCCTCCCATAGGGTTCCTTCTGGGTTGTTACAACCTTTATCTATACCCGAGAGGCCTTGGTCTAATCTGTCCATGGATTTTATTGTTGAACTTCCTCCTTCCAATGGTAAAACAGTCATCCTAATGATCATTGATAGAATCTCTAAGATGGCTCATTTTGTGTCACTTGTCAAAGGTGTTTAGATCACATGGCATACCTGATTCTATAGTGTCCAATAGGGGTAATCAGTAAATTTTCCGGTTGTAAAGAGCCTTTTGTTCAGAGATGAGTATTTTTCTATCCTTTTCCTCTGCCTACCACCCCCAGTCTAATGGAGTTGCTGAACATGCCAACCAGTCCCTAGAGCAATCTCTTTGCTTTTTTGTTTCCCACCATCAGAATGATTGGGCTGACCTGCTACTTAAGGAACTAAGTGTGGAAATAAGTGAACCTCTGTTTTTAAACTTCGAGATTCTTTTATTTCTTGGTTCCTATATTCAAAAAGGGGTTGACTGGAAATTATAGACCTGTGAGCTTAACTTCTGTGGCTGGGAAAATATTTGAAAGGTTATTAAGGGATAATATTCAAGAATTTCCTGAGAAGAAAATGGTTATCAGCAAAAATCAGCATGGTTTTATGAAGCACAGGTCATGTCAAGCTAACTTGATTGCATTCTGTGGAGAAGTAAGTAGAAGTATAGATCAGGGTGTTGCAGTGGATGTGATCTATTTGGATTTTGCCAAGGCGTTTGATACAGTTCCACACAATAGATTAGTGTATCAAAACCAGCTTATGAGCCCCACTTCTGTGAGTCTCCAATATTTACTTATTTTTGTCTAATACTTTATATCGGGTACAAGCCCTGTCCGGTGGAACTGGAACCATCAAACTGACCTTTGTTTGCCACACACTCTCATATTTTGATGAGGTGTCTGACAAACTTCCTCTACCTCATTTAATTTAAAAAGGGTTCAAGACCCACTATCTACAGCTCAGTGTCCTTCAGAGATCATTAATTATCACTCTTCTTTGTAGTCATGACTGGTTTTCTTTCAAACAAAAAGGATTTCTCCACTTGGTGTCTCGATGCAGATCAGTTGTTCTCCGAATCCCACTTAGATACCACACAACTTAACTATTCTTTAACTACCGGCTTTAATACTCTCTCTAATCTCTATAAACAGCAGATAAGAACTGGCTGGGAAATCTCCTCACTTGAGAATTATCTCAAACAGGGCCTCATACCAAGAGGCCTGAGGGTTCCAACAACTCCCTCTAACCATATTGAGGAAGATGATTTCATTAAGGAGTGGGAGGAAGCAGCAGGTCAATGCTCAACCCGCTTTATGGAAATCATATGTAAATATGAAAAGAAAAAACTGCAAGACATAGGGACAAAGGTGGATAATGAGATCGATAAAATTGATCAATTTAAAACAGATCCCGCTTTTACCACCAATGAAAATAAATTGCAGTCTAATTTAGAGAGATACCAGCAAATGATAAAACAGAGGAAACATCAAAAATTCCTCAGAGATCATAGGGACTTTAAAACTGGTAATATGTATAAGAAGTTCCAACGAAGGAAGAAGGTTGATAGAGATCAAGTCTCCACCTCAGAATATGAGACAAGTGGTTCAGACACTGACTCACAATCTACTCCCTCTACCTCAAATGACCAAAATAAAAGTATTCTTAAAAAAGGGGTTACTTTTTTAGAAAAGACCATGGGTGAAGAACGCCCTTTTCTGAGACCAAGACCAAGGAGACAATCGTATCGGAGAAACCGATTTTAGAAAGAGACCAAGTGTTCGCTAACTCAGACAGAATTTAAGTTACTGTAAAGAGGTTTATCCTTCGTTCCAGTTCCTACATTTGATAAATGCGTCTGGGTTAAAGACATTCACTTATTTGTTCGAAAATTGTAACTTTTGCCTTAAATGAAGAGAAAAAGGCCAATGCATTGGGCCTCAATGTTAAAGATTACCAACTCACTCTACTCCTAGCAGAACTCCTAGAAGAGAGCGATCCCCTTGAAAGGAACCCAGTCCCCTTCACAGACCTTTGCCGTAAAAGGGAATTCTGTCCTAGGCTGGGAGACTCAAAATATATAGAGACATTTTTGGAATTGGTCTGTATGGAAATTGACTCTTTGTCCACCTTACAATTTCCTTTTAAACCAAATTCAAACCTCTCTCAGGAGGAATTAAAAGCGCTAAAAAATCTTCAAGCCAAAGAGGAAATAACTATTAAACCCTCTGATAAAGGGGGAAATATAGTTGTCCTAGACACATCTCACTATGTCGCTATCACCAAAAAAATCCTCTCTGATGAATTAACATACAAAGTACTGAGTTCAGATCCAACAAAACCTTTTCTATGCAAATTAAAAAAGATCTTACAAAGAGGTTTGGAGGAGAACTCTAAAAAAGAACATGATTTCATGTTGAATACCAACCCACGTACACCCACATTCTATAGTCTACCCAAAATACACAAAAAACATCAAGACTTGACGGGTAGACCTATAGTGTCAGGAAATAATAACCTGACACAGAATGTGAGTGTATATTTAGACCATATTCTATGTCCTATAGCAGCCAAACTCCCTTCCTACTTAAGGGATACTAAACAGGCACTAGCACATCTCAATACTTTGAATGTGCCTCAGGACTCAATACTCTGTAGCCTCGACGTGGACACGACGTGGACTGTATAGTTCCATCCCCCACGAGATAGGGCTTAAACATGTACAGTACTTTTTATCACAGAGAGGGCAACATCTGTACCAACATAGTGAATTTGTCATTGAACTATTACAATTTGTATTAACCCATAACTTCTTCCTATTTAATGACATCTATTACCACCAGGTGCAGGGTACAGCGATGGGGACGTCTCGTGCGCCTTCATACGCTAACCTGCACCTGGGATGGTGGGAAGAGAATGTGGTATTTGCAACCAATTTGAGCACATTCACTAGATATATCCTCTCTTGGAAGAGGTATATCGACGACATAATGATTGTATGGAAAGGCACCATTGAAGATTTTTATTTTTTTGTACAGACACTTAATGACAATACTCTAAATCTGAAATTGACATCAGAAATGGGTACTCCCAGTCTCAATTTTTTAGATCTAACAATTACTCCTAATATAATGGGTGGTATAAAAACTGACCTATTTAGGAAAAGCACGGCAACAAACAGTCTGTTGAATTGGGGAAGTTATCACCCAACTCCCCTAAAAAGAGGTATACCTACAGGACAATATCTACGCCTAAGGCGTAATTGCTCTGATGTACAAGACTTCAAAATAAGGGCCAGAGAATTACGATCAATGTTTAGAGCCAAGGGATACCCTAACAAATGTTTGAAAAGGGCCTACCATAGGGCCCTTTTAACTGATCGAGAAGATCTGATAAAAGATGCATTACCTCCTTCGAATATAAATAAAAACATTTTAAACCCTAAACATCTAAGAGTTATTGCCACTTATGATGCGGGCTGGGAACAAGTTACAATTATTCTAAACAGATATTGGCCTTTGCTTAAACAAGATGATCATCTCAAAGAAATCCTCCCCCCAAATGCTTCTCTTATAGCACGTAGGGGTAAGAATATCAGAGATACCCTCGTACACAGTCACTTCAAACAGGTAAAAAAAGACTACTACCCATTGGCTCTCTAACAAACTCCTGGGGACCTACAAATGCAGCCGGTGCAAGGCCTGCAACTTTATTTGCAAGGATTCCAAAAGTTTCCACAATAGTACACAGTTGGAAACTTTTTATCCAAATTCCTTCTTTAACTGTAACTCTAAAGGCCTAGTTTACTTGATAAAATGTCAATGTAACAAACTATATGTTGGAAAGACCTTTAGACCTTTTAAAAGAAGGATTTTGGAACATATAAATTCCATTAAGACCAAGAGACACATTGAAACCACAGTCTCTAGACATGTGAAGAATTTTCACCAAGGTGACTACAAAGTACTCCAATTCCTTGGGATTGAATTGGTTAAACTTGATCAAAGGAGGGGAAACCTCGATAAGCTCCTCAGGAGAAGAGAGTGCTTTTGGATTTATCGCCTGAGCACTCTATCACCGAGTGGGCTAAATGAAGGATTTTCCTACTCCCCTTTTATTAGTGATCTATGACTAATAACACCATCTATACAATACATATGATTTCTAATGAAAATCTATTCACAATCTATATGATGATGACTTTCGTGCTTTTTCCTTTATGTTAACTATTTTATTTAAAATTTATGTTTATTTACAGACCTCTCATATTCTTAAAAGACGGACACCTCTATCTGGGTATTATATCTCGAGTTCTCCAATTTCATGTCATTTATAGCCATTTCCATCCTGACATCCTCTAGCCAGAGAAACAATCCACATCATATTTCTTTGGCAAAAGAATGAATAATTTTTTTACTAGTATATAATTTTCGAGACATATGAGACATGTATAGCTTTATTATTTCTCTAACCGGGTTTGAAGTGAGACACTTTTACCTTATTAACATGTAATACATTAAGGTAATTCTTTCTGTAAGATGAATGGAAAGAGAGGGCATCACTAGGATTCTAAGTTTAAAGGTGCCTATCTATCTAATGGATCTCTCATGTATCCCCACTTTTTATATTAAGCTACAATACTACTTTATGCCTTGGAAGGCATTATAACATATATCCTACCCGAGACTTATTCAACATTTATTTTCACATCACATAGTATTTATTAATCTTAATACCTTATTAAATGGATATTATTATCCCTACACTATTGATATGTGACATATTATGTTGAAGTCAGTCGTGAGGAGTCATTTCAGCCGTCACTCACGGCTTGTATCTCCGCCCACTATACATCTTTATACATCTCGAATAGACGGAGAATCGGAACAGAGGAGTTTCTCTTTCTGATCCTCCTCCTCTTCTCTCCGCCTCTGGACCCCGCCTCTTTATACCCACGTGGGGCCGGGCATATGTATAGACGTCATATGAACGTCTAGAGAAGATTGGTGGATGTTCGCCCTGCTTTTCCCGCCTACGTCACGCCCATGGATACACCTGCTGACGGAATCGGTAATTCTGGGGTCATTATTTTCTTTTTTGGCGGCAAAAGAGGGTTTAAAAACCACTCCATGGACGAAGTACTGTTAGCCCCTGACGAAGGTGCATTAGAACTCACCGAAACGCGCGTCGGGTTATTTCATTATTTATTTTTAATTCACTTAACACTTGAGGTCACTATGGGAACACTAGGTGTTTAATTATTATTATTATTATTTTTGTTTCACCTATGCTTCTGTCCAAACAGCACTGACAGATGATTTAGAAGGGATACGATTACAGGCAGTTTGATTAGTACAATATTCCTCTCCTCTTTGCTCCTAGGGACAGTATAGAACACCCTTGAAGGTGTTTCTTAGGAGTTGTAGGGATATATATCTGTACCTTGACTCCTTCCCTCCTGTTGTTTAGCCTATAGACTCCTTCTGATCTATTAGGGATAGCCTAGTACACCCCTGAAGGTGTCTTATTTAGGAGACTTAGGGTCTATGCTCTATATTGTACTACCTCTTTAAGTGTATCACTTATATATTGGTGGATTCTCTAATTTTTCCACTGTTTAGAGAATTTACCACTACCACTTAAGCCTAAGTATCCTACCTTCTCAATACATTGTATCTTTCTCCCTTGGCACTCCTTTGATGGTATCTTTTTTATTTTCTAATTTCTGTTCTTTTAGAACATAATAAAGTATTTGGATTATAACTCAATACCTTATATTTGGAGATACCTATTAGAATATTTTTGATACTTTATAAGTATTCAGTGCGTTTGGTTTAGTCATCACCACATGTATTAAGTTGTTCACCATTTATTGTATCAAAACCAGCATATGAGCCCCACTTCTGTGAGTCTCCAATATTTATTTATTTTTGTCTAAAGATTAGTGTTCAAACTCAAATAAATCGGTCTAGATGAAGGTTCTTGTTCTTGGGTAGAACATTGGCTTAAAATAGAGTACAGAGATATGTCATTAATGAGAGATGTCACATTTTCAAGCTGGACAGAGGTGGCAAGTGGTGTCCCTCATGGTTCTGTTTTGGAACCCCT
This sequence comes from Pelobates fuscus, assembly GCF_036172605.1. Taxonomy (NCBI): domain Eukaryota; kingdom Metazoa; phylum Chordata; class Amphibia; order Anura; family Pelobatidae; genus Pelobates; species Pelobates fuscus. Next base: position 377,694,297 of record NC_086321.1, read on the forward strand.
TCTATTTAACATGTTTATAAATGATCTTGAAAAAAACATTGAAAGTCATGTTTCAGTGTTAGCAGATTACACAAAACTCTGTAAAATAATACAATGTGAGCAAGATATTACTTTGCTTCAGAGGGACTTAGGTAATCTGGGGGACTGGGCACTCAAAACCAGATGAAATTTAATGTAGAAAAATGCAAAGTCACTTTGGGGTCAAGAATGCACAAGCAACTTATACCTTCAATGGAAACGAATTAGAGATAACGACACACGAGAAGGATTTGGGAATTGTTTTAAACAACAAACTATGCAATAATGTGCAATGTCCGACCTGACGGCACGGGTTAGAGGAACCCAGACACAATTCCAAAAAATCTGGGCACCCTGGGAAAATAGCCCTTTGTGCTAGGACTGGCACTGGAGCAGTGGACTGACACTAGTGTAGGAGAACGGATGAGGACCACCAGATGACTCCCCCCCCCCCCACTTTCCTCTTCTTGACCTTTCTCTTTTCTTTCTTTCTTGTTGTTAATATGGTTAGCATATATTGGCCGGAGGCCGTTGGGAGGGACCTACCTGAGAGGTGTGGGCACTACAGTGGGGCCCGTGGGCTAGTCCCCATAGAGAGGCCCAAGTATCACAGGGGCTTCCTTGTTAGGGGAGGCCACGCACTATTCAGGCTCTTGTGCCCATATACACTAAAGACGCACGAAATACTTCTTACCTTATGTAGCGTTCTCTGATTATTCTTGCAAAAACTCAGAACCCGAGCTGACAGACGGCAGCTGGGGTGCCTAATCAGTTCTCGGGGGATCCCGACAAGGGCCTCAGACACGATAGTGGGTTGACTTTGACCACCTTTATAGCTCCTGTTTTTCGATGCAGTTATACTAATGCTACCTGTGTATGCTACGAGAGTCACCCTTGGTTTGCCGGTAGGGAACACTAGCTACATAGATAACTAAAGGGGCAGGGCGGCCAGGAAGACTCAATTACAAAAGGTCTTACTTGCTCACTGTCAGTGTTTTTGTATCACCAAAATGTAAAATTGTGCAGTATATTTGAAAACCATGTATACACTGTTTTGATTGTTGTCGCCTACGCTAGCTGTCGTGGCTACGTGGGCTCGTTGTTATGCCATGCACAACTAAAAATAAAGAATTAAAAAAAAAAAATAATGTGCAATGTCAATCAGCAGTGGCTAAGGCCAGTAAGGTATTGTCATGCATAAAAAAGGGCATTTATTCTCGGGATGAGAATATCATTTTGCCTCTTTAGAAATCCCTGGTAAGACCACATCTTGAATATGCTGTGCAATTTTGGGCACGTTCTAAAGAAGGATATTATGGCACTAGAAAAAGTGCAGAGGTGGGCTTCAAAATTAATAAAAGGAATGGAACATTTAAGCTATGAAGAAAGGTTAACAAATTTAAACCTCTTTGGTTTGGAAAAACTGTGCCTCAGAGAGGATACAATAACATTATACAAATATATTCGTGGCCAATACAAACCATTGTGTGGAAACCTATTCACAAACCGGACTTTACATAGGACACGAGGTCATGCGTTTAGACTGGAAGAATGAAGATTTCGTCTAAGGCAAAGGAAAGGTTTTTTTAATGTAAGAACAATAAGGATGTGCAATTCTAGCCTGAAGAAGTGATTTTATCAGAGTCCGTACAGATGTTCAAACAGAAACTAGATGGATACTTGTAAAAACAGAATATTCAAGGATATAATCTTTCAATGTAGGGTAATAACTTCTTTATCCAAGGATAAATCTGAATGCCATTCTGGGGTCAAGAGGGATTTTTTTCCTAGTTTGTTGCAAAATTGGAAGTGCTTTTTTTGCCTTCTTTTGGATTAACAGCTAAAAACAAATATGAGGAAGGCTGAACTTGATGGACGCAAGTCTCTTTATAGCCTATGTAACTATGTAACTATATGTCTGAGTCTCAACGTAGGGATATCTTTCTTTTACAAGGCTACTTAATATCACCTACTCAGCAAACAAATATGGGGATTCAGTTCCACCACAAGGCCATATTGTGTTAATCCTACAACTATGTCTCAGTAGCTTAATATTGGTGGGTCCTACACTAATTTTTGTCAATCTATGTTTTTATTAAGGCTGAGCTTTAACATGAGTAACAATGATACAGAAATGACGATAACAATAGATGCAATAATGTGCACATTAGTACAATATAAAAATATCAATTTAGGTCATATTGTAACCGCTGCTGGTTCCCTTATTTACCACTATAATGTCTTAAAGCATAGAACTTAGCAGGGCTAACCATACAGATATCTTAATACAGATAACTAAATGCTTGCAAATATCATTAATAGGTTAACATACCCTCCTGAACATGTCATCATGTCAGCCTCTCAGTCATTTTAAGATGGAGCAGCGTCTGTCTCCAAGTCTCTCCTCTGTCTTAACATTTAAAAGTACACCTATTTATACCTTAGGTGTCTCCATTTTAGGGTTACCGTATTTCATATATGAAAAAATAACACTTCTTTTACTTTATTCATTTTAGGACCTCCCTTAATTCCATAACTAAAGTGTGTGTACGTCATGGAAATTTTCCTGACTTAGTTCAAGATGGCATCTTAAAGTCTGGACATCCTTATCTACTAAGGTTACCACAGTATATTGTATACTGAAAATTATCTATTAAACTATTCATTTTAAAATTTTGGATCATTTATTGGTTAATGTTGCCCCCTCCATCTCCTTTTTCTTTTTTGTTAATTCTCACCAGGGTTATCCCCTATAATGAGGTCCGGAACGTCCTGGCTCAATTTCTCTCTTTTTCATAGCATATCAGAAAATGAATTCACTAATTATTATTATGTCTTCTTAACTCGGAGAGGAGTCTCATTATTTTATTTTTTTTGAAAACCACAGGTTCATGTTTAAGAACCAGCTGCCTTAATTACTAAGTATAATTCCAAGTTTAATTATAGTTAAACAATGTCATGAAAGATTGTGAGCACTGGCTGATATTCAATTTGTAAAGTAAACTTTTGATCAGTCGCTGACTGTCATGGAGGAGAGAAGTGTTTTGCAGGAGCTCCTCTCCTAGGCAAGCTTGAACCACAGTTCTCACCCGCATTCAGCCTCAGAGGAAACGGCTTTATAGAAGTATACAACTTCTGACCCTCCTGGGACCCACTGTGGTGTTTACAAATTTACAAAGAGCTCATCTGCTGCACTGCTCCAACCATGCGGCCTAAGGCAGACCGGACGGAGGAGGCGGACGATCCTCCGGTCTGGAGCTGTCTGATGGTACGCAACAGCACACGAGAACCCTGTTACCCCCTCCCTCGGACCTATGGAGGTTATCCCGGTCCACCCCTGGGAGGCCTCGCAGACTTAGCGGGAGATAGAGACAAGGCCAAAGCGGCTACTACAACCTGCAGCGACACAGCCAACATGGCGGACACAGAGCGGGCTCCCGACAACACGGAGGACAACCCTGATAACCTGGCAAGGCTGGACAGGATTTTCGACAACTTCTGTCCCAACTGGAAAGTAAGCAGCACCAGCATGTCTGGAGCCAGCCAGGTGACTACTCGCAGCACAAACCAACCCCAGTCACGCAGCAGAAGGCCGCAGTTGCGAAACGCGCCGTGCCGAGAGGCGCATACACCCACCCGGTTAAACTACAAAGGGGTAAAAGCTCACCTCGGAGACACACTCCAAAACCAGCAATGGCATCAGAGGGAGCAGTCTCTTCATGGGGGCGCAACCTACATAATGCCTCCCACACGCCCAGGAAAGCGCAGCAGCATGCACCCACGGTGAAGGCTCAAACATGGCCGGCGCCCAAGCAGCAGAGCCCGACTAAACTATCCGCAAGACAGAGACAGGAACTGACTAAAAGCAAACCACAGCCCTGCACCAAACCTGACAAGCCATGGAGAACCCTGTTCCAGACCACCGAAAAGCACGGCCTTTCACCTGGGACTCAAGACCCGGCGACACCATCGGGTACCCAGCTAGAATCTGCCTCGCGGAGGAGCATTGGCTGACTCACATGGAATACTGTTCCTCACCCATGTGGCAACTCCAGGGACTACTATCCCAAGCATAATATACTTTGCCTGCCACTCACATGTGGACTTCTGGAACCCGAAAGGGTACTTATTTGCCACTGGTCAGCCTTAGTTTGGTGGTTTTATTAGCAGGTTTTAACCTTTTACCACCTTTCTCTTTTTATTTTCACACACTTTTATTTTTTTTACTACTTTCACACTAATGAGTATCCAGCTCATATGTTTTATTGTTTTTTTTTTTTCAAAATGTTTGTTTGTTTTGTTTTTTCTATCTACACTGTTATGCTGGTCATCCCTCAGGACATACACTAACTTAGAAAACGTGCAGTTAACATTAATGTCATGCATATGATAAACCATGTCTTTCTAAGCTTACTATTGTCACCGTAACACTGCGAGCTTGTCTGTTTGAAAATGCATAGGGAATCCTCTGTCAGCCAATCTCTGAGATATCCCTTATAGTAACTAAGCACATCTTCTTAACCAAAACAGGATGATTGTCAAATCGTACAAATACTTCTTGGTCCAAGCTTGTATAATCTGACGATTCTTATAACTACTCAATATACTGTCAGTCGGCTAAGCATAATGTATCTCCCATTTTTGTTTCTGTACCTCATGACGTATACTAGCCAGCCATGTTTATTATAAAAAAGAAAAAATGTGCAACTTACCTGTGCCATGATAATGTCTATGATGTAAAGCATATGTGTGCTGTTGTGGCACGTTAAACACGTCTGTCAATCACTTGTACAGAAAAATAAAGAATTATAAAAAAAAAAAAACTTTTGATCAGTCCAAAATAAATCCAAATTGCGTCAGAAAAAGTTATTTAATTTACAATAAGCAAATAAGACACGCATGGTGAAAAAAAGATTTTACGTTAAGTGGAAGAACTTAAATAACATTTTACATTTTAATCAGATCAGTGAAGCATTACAGCATTTAGTAAGGAACATGAATCAATACATTTGAGGAAGAATAGAGAAAAATCAAATAGAGGCAGTGCTCAGCTCAGAAGAGTTCATGAAAGCTCCAGAACAGATTAACTGCTTACAATGGGGTGTATCAGGGCAATCCTGTCACCATAGCCATTATAGCTTGCTGTAGTGGTTATGGTGTTTGAATTGATTCTTTAAACATATTCCAAAAATGGAATAGTGCAAAAAATTCGAACTAGATTAAATCCTTCAGTCATTTTTTTTTTATATTTATTTTATTTGTAGGTTTTTTCTTTTCCTTTATACATATGTCCATTATTCAATAATTATACAAATTTCAATATTGCAGCATTAAAATACATTCTTTTAACTATCCATAACATTAAGTGTATTTCACAATCCAAAAAAAGAGAAGAGAAAAGGAAAAAAAAAAAAAAAAAAGGAGGAACATATCGAGTTACAGTTATAAGGATCAATACATAGTCAGTTCTCAATTTAACAATTCTCCATTATATAGAACATATATGGGACCAATATGTCCCAAATTTCTCGAATTGAAAGATATTTATATATTTACATCTTATATCAAACCTTTATCTATTTTGCATTTGATCCCTTCCCTATTTGCCATAATAGTCATCTATAATTTATATAAATTCCACACAAAAAAAAAACATGTATGAGACTCGGCGTGGGTTGGGTCCTAATCCAATATTACGTTATTATATAGGAAATTTGGAAGTCCAGGGTAGCCAAAGCTCTCTCGAAGCTCTAGTTGAAGATTCCATCTTCTATTGGAACCTTATCTGTTCCATTATTTCTTGCCAAAGTGGTGGATTAGGTGATTTCCATGCTCTAGCGATATTGCTTTTTATTGCAAAAAATATATGTGTCATAATATATTTTTGTTGTTTATCAAATGATTTGTAATCCATGTTGAACAAAAACATTTCGGGACTGATTACAACAACCTCCTTAAAGATACTTTTTATTAAACCTAGCATTTGGGTCTTGATATTATTCAGACCCGTACAAGCCCACCATATATGGAGCATGGTACCCTCTTCTCTTCCACAGCTCCAACATTCTTTTGAGTATATTGGGGATATTTTATGGAGTCTAACCGGAACCATATACCACATATAGATGATCTTTAACCCGTTAACGCCGTTACGGCGTTCCATGCCGTCCCGCATTTAGTGGGCTTTAAAGCCGTTGCGGCGGCATGGAACGCTGTAACGGCTTTGAGCCCTGGAGGTCCGGCGGTACTCACCTCCGCCACGATCCTCTTCTGGGGGGCTGTCTGAGAGCCCAGGCAGCCCCCCTCCGGCAAATGAGGCCCCCGGGGGCCATGTGATCGCTCTCAAAGAGCGATCACATGGCCCCCTATAGCTGGCTATGGATCTGCCAGCAGGGGAACTGTCTAAAATATCCGACAGTCCCCCTGCTGGTAGGTAGTGTAAAAAAAAAAATATTAGACAGGTTATAAAATAAAATAAATATATTTATATATATATATAATATATGTATATATATTATATATATAATATATATACATATTATATATATTTAACGCCATACATAGTGTATTTTAATACTAATGTAAGTACATATATTAGTATTAAAATACACTTAGAATGACGTTACATATATATAATATGTATATATATTATATATATAATAGATCTACATATATATATTATATATATACGTATAATTACAATAATAAATAAAATAATAAAATTAATAAATAAAATATTGAAACAAAATTTAATATAAATTATATATACATATGTAATTTCATTCTAACTGTATTTTGTTATTAATATATATATATTGGTAACAAAATACACTTAGAATGACATTCTATATATATCTATCTATATATAAAATACAAATAACCGCAAATATATATATATAGATAAATACATATAATTACATAAAAGATTACATTAGTATACACGTAGAATTTAAATACCTATAAAAGCATATATATTAAAATTCTACGTGTATATTTAAGTAATCTTTTAACATAATTAGGTGATTTGATTAATTAACATTTGATTGACATACCTGACAACACAGGGAGAAAGTGCAGAGAATTTAATTCACAAGCACTATATTTGACCCTGTAACTCTCCAAGACACCATAAAACTTGTACATGGGGGGTACTGTTTTACTCGGGAGACTTCGCTGAACTCAAATATTAGTGTTTCAAACTGGTAAATTGTATTACAACAATGATATTTTAAGTAAAAGTGTCCTTTTTTGCATTTTTTACAAACGAACGTCACTTTTATGGACTATATTATTGTTGTAATATGTTTTACTGTTTTAAAACACTAATATTTGTGTTTAGTGAAGTCTCCCGATAATAACAGTACCCCCCATGTACAGGTTTCATGGTGTTTTGGAAAGTTAGAGAGTCACATATAAGGCTTGCATTTCATTTTTTTGACATTGAAATTTGACAGATTGGTTATGTTGCCTTTGAGAGCGTATGGTAGCCCAGGAATGAGAATTACCCCCATGATGGCATAGCATTTGCAAAAGTAGATAACCCAAGGTATTGCAAGTGGGGTATGTCCAGTCTTTCTTAGTAGCCACTTAGTCACAAACACTGGCCAAATATTTGTTTTTTGCTTTTTTAACACAAAAACAAATATGAACACTAACTTTGGCCAGTGTTTGTGACTAAGTGGCTACTAAAAAAGACTAAACATACCCCACTTTCAATACCTTTGGTTGTATTTTTCAAATGGTATGCCATTATGGTGGTAATTCTCATTCCTGGGCTACCATACCATCTCAAAGGTAACATTACCAATCTGGCAAATTTCTATTTGAAAATGGAACGTTCTATATTTGACCCTGTAACTTTCCAAAACACCATAAAACCTGTTAATGGAGGGGTACTGTTGTACTCGTGAGACATGGCTGATTACAAATATGTGCATTTTTGTGCAGTAAAACCTAACAGTATTATGACATTCACAGCTAAAATGTCAGACGGAAATACAAATTTAAAAAAAAATCTTATTTTCTCACTTTTTTTTACATTTTATTCATAACGAATTATGTTCCATATATGAATCGTTAATGATAAATTAAAGCCCTGTTTCTCCTGAACAAAATGATATATAATAAGTGTGGGTGCATTTAATATGAAAGAGGGGAACTGCGGGTGAACAAACATTTGCGCGAATTCCAGTTTTTGTTTACGTTTTGTTTTGATCAGAACGTGCACTATTGACTCCGTCCTGAAGGGGTTAAATGTGTTTTGAATAAGGATATATTATGTATACTTTGTTTTACTAACATTGTGGCATTTATCCAATCTATCAATGGGAGGGATTTTCCCATGTCCCTCTTCCATTTACCAAATGGAGGCACATCAGTAACATTATCTAATGTATCAAACAGTTTATTAAAGCGGCACTGTCATGCCGAATCCCGTTTTTTTTTTAACCCCCCTCCCGCCTCCACTACATCCAATTGACCCCCTAGTCATCCCCAAATGCCCCTAAGCCCCCCAGATTACCTATTTTTAAATCTGTATCTTCTGCCCCGATCTATATTCAGGGCGCCGCCATCTTTGTGTGGGTAGGTGAAGTCCCTGTGGGACACGTCATCTGCCCACACTAGACAGACTGTGAGATTCCCGCACATGCCCAGTGAAACACCTGGACATGCGAACGGGAATTTCATCTATTAATTCATTCATCAGACAGACGAATGAATGAATAGAAAAAATCAGATGAACAAACTAACACTGAGTATCAGTGTTCGTTTGTTCGATCAGTTTATTACAAGGAGGGAGCTACCGACGTGCAGCTCCCTCCTTGTAATATGTAAAGACAGAAGCGGTGGGGAGCTGTGCTCCCCACCACTTCATAAGCCCCCAGGTCCCCCCCTCACTCTATGGGGGTCAATATGACCCCCATAATAGCACAAGGGAGATTAAAATCTCCCCAATGCCCCTACTCGCTATACCGCGAGTAGGGGCATGTCCACTAAACAGTGAGCAGCCTGTGGTTGCTCACTGTAAAAACATAAATGGTAATAAGGGGGGGGACCTACTGTCCTCCCCCCTGGCCCCCACCCCTGCACGGTGGGTGGGGGCACTAATAAAATAATAAGGGGGGGGACCTACTGTCCTCCCCCCGGCCCCACCCCTGCGCAGTGGGTGGGGGCCCTAATAAAACAATAAGGGGGGGGGACCTACTGTCCTCCCCCCGGCCCCCACTCCTGCGTGGTGGGTGGGGGCCCTAATAAAACAATAAGGGGGGGGACCTACTGTCCTCCCCCCCGGCCCCCACCCCTGCGCGGTGGGTGGGGGCCCTAATAAAATAATAAGGGGGGGACCTACTGTCCTCCCCCCGGCCCCCACCCCTGCGCGGTGGGTGGGGCCCTAATAAAATAATAAGGGGGGGGACCTACTGTCCTCCCCCCCCTGGCCCCCACCCCTGCGCGGTGGGTGGGGGCCCTAATAAAATAATAAAAGGGGGGGGGGGACCTACTGTCCTCCCCCCTGGCCCCCACCCCTGAGCGCTGGGTGGGGGCCCTAAATAAAGATGGGGGGGGGACCTACTGTCCTCCCCCCTGGCCCCCACCCCTGAGCGGTGGGTGGGGGCCCTAAATGAACCCCCCCCATCAAGGTGACTAGGGGTCCCAAGCCCCTAGTCACTTCCCCCCCCCACCCCAAAACATTCTAACCCCTACCTACCCCCCTCACCCTAAAAATAGTGAGGGGGGAATAAAATAACTAACCTGTAAAAAAAATAATTAAACTTACCATTTGACGTCTTCTTTTTTCTAAATTCTTCTTTCTTCAGCCCCCAAAAAGGCCAAATAAAAATCCATCATAACCGTCGCACTTAAAAAAAAAAAAAAAAAAAAAATTAATCCATGTTCACCCATGGAGGGCACGCCGCGTACTGAGCTCCGCAGGGCGGGTCAAGGCTTATATAGCCTTGCCCCGCCCTGCAATTAGGCTTAGAACACACTGATTGGTTGGTTTAAGCCAATCAGAGTGCTCTGTGTCATTTTACAAGCGTGGGAAAATTCCAAAGAACTTTCCCACGCTTGTAAAATGACACAGAGCACTGTGATAGGATGGTTTTCAAGCCATCCAATCACAGTGCTCTGCGTAATTTTACAAGCTTGGGAAAGTTCTTTGGAATTTTCCCACGCTTGTAAAATGACACAGAGCACTGTGATTGGATGGCTTGAAATCCATCCTATCACAGTGCTCTGTGTCATTTTACAAGCGTGGGAAAGTTCTTTGGAATTTTCCCACGCTTGTAAAATGACACAGAGCACTGTGATTGGATGGCTTGAAATCCATCCTATCACAGTGCTCTGTGTCATTTTACAAGCGTGGGAAAGTTCTTTGGAATTTTCCCACGCTTGTAAAATGACACAGAGCACTGTGATTGGATGGCTTGAAAACCATCCAATCACAGTGATCTGTCATTTTACACAGCGTGGGAAAGTTCTTTTGAATTTTCCCACGCTGTGTAAAATGACACAGAGCACTCTGATTGGCTTAAACCAACCAATCAGTGTGTTCTAAGCCTAATTGCAGGGCGGGGCAAGGCTATATAAGCCTTGATCCGCCCTGCGGAGCTCAGTACGCGGCGTGCCCTCCATGGGTGAACATGGATTAATTTTTTTTTGCGCTCGTTTTTTTTTTGTTTTTTTTTAAAGTGCGACGGGTATGATGGATTTTTATTTGGCTTTTTTGGGGGCTGAAGAAAGAAGAATTTAGAAAAAAGAAGACGTCAAATGGTAAGTTTAATTTTTTTTTTTTACAGGTTAGTTATTTTATTCCCCCCTCACTATTTTTAGGGTGAGGGGGGTAGGTAGGGGATAGAATGTTTTGGGTGGGGGGGGGTGACTAGGGGCTTGGGACCCCTAGTCACCTTAATGGGGGGGGTTCATTTAGGGCCCCCACCCACCGCTCAGGGGTGGGGGCCAGGGGGGGGAGGACAGTAGGTCCCCCCCCTTATTATTTTATTAGGGCCCCCACCCACAGCGCAGGGGTGGGGGCCAGGGGGGGAGGACAGTAGGTCCCCCCCCCTTATTATTTTACTAGGGCCCCCACCCACCGCGCAGGGGTGGGGGCCAGGGGGGGAGGACAGTAGGTGTCCCCCCCTTATTATTTTATTAGGGCCCCCACCCACAACGCAGGGGTGGGGGCCAGGGGGGGAGGACAGTAGGTCCCCCCCCTTATTATTTTACTAGGGCCCCCACCCACCGCGCAGGGGTGGGGCCCAGGGGGGGAGGACAGTAGGTCCCCCCCCCTTATTATTTTATTAGGGCCCCCACCCACAGCGCAGGGGTGGGGGCCAGGGGGGGAGGACAGTAGGTCCCCCCCCTTATTATTTTATTAGGGCCCCCACCCACCGCGCAGGGGTGGGGGCCAGGGGGGGAGGACAGTAGGTCCCCCCCCTTATTATTTTATTAGGGCCCCCACCCACCGCGCAGGGGTGGGGGCCAGGGGGGAGGACAGTAGGTCCCCCCCATCTTTAACCCCCACGCAGGGGGGGGGGGGGGTTATTAGGTTTTTTTTTTTTTTTTTTACAGTGAGCAGCCACAGGCTGCTCACTGCTTACTAGAAATGCCCCTACTCGCGGTATAGCGAGTAGGGGCATATAATTTACTAATACTAAGTAATCTTTACTTAGTATTAGTACATTTGGCTTCAAGACCAATTCAGGTCTTTCAGCCTTTTAGTAGATAGCTCCCTGAAACCATGGGAATTAGGGAGTTATCTACTAAGCGGCTGCAAGATGCAGCCACAGCAATGAATAGCATCGGAGTTTCATTCATTAGAATGAAATTCCGATACGATCAAAGTACCGAATTGCATCCTAACACCAATGGAGAAACAGTGCTCATTCTGTTAGGATGCAATTCGGCAGTTTTGCCGGCGTTCTGTCTAAGTGACAGGACGTTCGGCAATACTGACAGGAAGCATTGTGGGAACTGGGAGGAAAGCTAGGGATCATGGGAAAATTGCTCTGACCAGCGGAAATGAAGCACACTTTGCTCCTCCGCTGGTCAGAGCTGGTCAAGCGGAGGAATCCTCCATAAGGCAAAGAGTCCCTACTTTGTCTTATAATTTTAAAGAAAACTAAAGAAGACAGGAAGAAAAGAATAACAGATCCTGAGAGAGGGGGAGAAGAGGAAGAGATTGATGAAAGGTAAGTTCGGCATGACAGTGCCGCTTTAAATCTGGAAATTCCCCCCTTTTTTGACTACAAATAATATAAGGTTCAAGATAGTGATCTTTAATCAATATTTTAGTTAGAAGAAAATTCTTGATCCTCAAATATTGAAATATTTCCCTAGGTAAAAGTTTTTATTTAGATTGTAGTTGTGTAAATGTCGCTAATTTAGATCCCTCATATAAATTTCCTATTCTTTTTATTCCATGGTGTAACCAGGTTTTAATATTCATATCTGACATAGCATAATGAAGAATTTCTATGGGTGTATTAGATAATAATTTTCCTTTAAGGTTCAGCTTAATATTCAAATATTTTGCAAAGTCCACCATATCTCTTATAATTTTATTAGAAAATTGCTCCGTTTCCAAAACCCCCAGATTCAAAAGTCCTAGCCACCCTAAAATATATAGCTTTTGTCCTGGTCCTAATTCCTGTTCAATTTTAATCCAGGATTTAGATATGTTTTGATCCAAATTTAACCATGTCATAAACTGAGAGGCCCTATTTGCTTCATACATCTTGATCACATCAGGAAAGGCTATACCCCCCTTCCGGTAGCTTCTACATAGAATCTCCGTCGCTATTCTAGGTGGTTTATCACGCCATATATAGCTAGAGAATAGACTTTGAAAACGCTTCAAAATACCCCGTTCAATACTGTAGGGAATCATCCTAAGGAAATATAGGAGTTTTGGCATCAGGTACAATTTAGTAATATTAACTCTTCCTATCCAAGATGGTTCTAGTCTCCTCAATTTATGTATCTGAGATTGTAGATCTTTATACAAATTGTCAAAAGTTATCAGAATTGTCTTTGTGGTATCAAATGTTATCTTTATACCTAAATAGTCAATTTTATCTTTTATACATTTTATATGGAAATGGGAGGACAAGACTTCCAACTGTGTCTTGGTCAATAAAAATGGAAGAATTTGAGATTTGTTAATGTTAACCTTATAGTTAGAAAATTTACTATATATAGAGATATCTTCTAGTAACGGTGGAATTGATGATAGGGGGTCAGCAAGAGTAAGTAGAACATCATCAGCGATGTAGAAGGTTCTCAGGGGCCCTCACACCTTTCTCCGAAAGAATACCTCGAAGGGGGAGAAACCTGTCGATTCCTGGGGCACCTCCCGATATGCGAACAGGAGGTGCAGCAGGAATCGCTCCCAATCCTTATACTGGACAAATGAAATAGAAAGGTGAACAGCGCTAAAACTTAGAAAATGTACATACGTTTAGTAGAGATACTGGCCAACGAAGTAACTTAAAAAAGAGAACAAAAATACAATAATGGTACAGTATGTATGAACAATATAATTTCAGCAAAACAGAGGTGTTGTATTCACACTCACACTTTAAAGAGCTATATCAGCTCGGTGTTAAGAGCCTGGACGGAATAATCCCTGTCTATGGATTTCTTGAGGTTCAGGACCGTTGGTGAATTTATAGGTGTGAGTTTTCTTTGAAAAACAGAAGTAGAATACGCCACATGGTATAGTTTGTAAATGTAAAATAGTATAGTAAGGTGGATGATCCTACTTACATATACTAGAGCAACTACCTGCTCTAGTTTGGAGAGCTTCAGGTGGCACAATCCCCACCTTGGGATATAATGGACGCAGGTATAGCAGTAAAAGCAATATTGAATAGGAAGGAGGACAAGATAAATGACTGGATATGTTTAAAAATATATATACTTTAATTCAATTAGTAAAAAGTGAATAACAGACTATGAAACCAGTCCTGTAAAAAAGTCCAAAATTCTTCCTCACTTGACGCGTTTCGCCGAAGCTTTTTCAAAAGCTCACCCCCGAGAAGAGAGCACTTATTTTTTTGTTCTTTTACATTCAATCCTTATACTCACTACTAAAGGTCTTGAGCATCTGTTTGAATGTTCCATTGAACCGCTCACATAAGCCATTAGTTTGGGGGTGATAGGGAGAGCTGAGTAGGGATTTCATTTTACACACATGCAACAGTTGTTGGGTTAATTCGGCCAGGGCCGGATTAACATAGGGGCTGATGGAGCTGCAGCTCCAGGCCCAGGCCCATGATGGAATAGGCCCATTGATTTAAAAAAAAAATAAAAAAATTTTCACACACTACTCTTAGGGATTCCACCTGGCTTTTATTTTATTGGCACAGCCAGTATTTGAGGCTGCCTGGCTGGTGCCAATATTGCAGTAATACTGGCAATACAAATGCTGGTATTTTTCTCAGTATAAACAAGAGATTACTATGCAATACCAGCACTAGCCAGTAGGGGTCGCTGTGTGTGGAGACAGGCAGGGATAGGAAGTTCCAGCATATCCCTCCCTGCCTATCTATACTCACTGATCTGCAGGGGGTGCAGCTACAGAGAGTATAGACAGCAACTCCCACCCTGCAGAGACAGCCTACTGCTCAGGGAAGTAAGGGATGGGGGAAGAGACTGCAAGGAGACATACACTGAGACACTAAGGGGCATTGGGAGACATTATGACACAGACACATGGGCAGAGTAAGTGATGAGAACCACACTCAGTCCCAACGGCCAAGGGTGCTCCAGAGCAGGACCAGCAATCCCAGTACAATAATCCAAGAAGAAAAAACTCTCAGGCACTCCAACTTCAAGCCGCAGGCAGATTTATTGTGACAGAATGCAACGCAACGTTTCGACCGGAAAGGTCTTTTTCAAGCTGACACCACATGGTGCAAAATGTGCTTATATAACAAACACTAACAACTAAGAAATCAATCAATCAATTACTGCTAATTAGTAGAAATTCCTAATTGATGAAAAGGTAATTTAAAAAGGCATTGTAAAAGAAACAAATATCAAATGTGAAATATTACAATATATAGATAAATCAGATCAATAATGCACACTATATCATTAACTTCATACACACAAGACATGAATCATTCTATGATCATATTAATGCTAGGAATTCTAGAATGTATATATATAGGATAACCTATTGATGTGGGATTATTTAAAAAACCTTATTGTACTTGTATTCAATTATTGCACTAACTCCATTTTAACTTCATACTGTGACAATCCTCCATTTTGTCCTCCTAACCTGACTTCTTCAATACTCCATTTTGTCCTCATAACCTAACTTGTTCATTTTAAAACTACCTTACATGACAGAATTTCCCAGCACATCTAATACAATAGAACAAAGACTGTATTTTCTATAAAGACATGATTAACACAGGAATTGCTGACTTTTCCTTAGATTTGCAACATAGTATAGTTTGAAGGCCATGAGAACACAGTAGTAATGAAATGTTCTATTCATAAGAGACCTTGCACCTGGCCACGAGGCCTGAGATCACCGACCGTGTAAAATGACGCTCAAGACCCCTTGTCCCCCACCCGTGTCCAGAACAATCCCACCTCTTGGTGGGTGGACACGGGACTAACCACTTAGTTTTTAAGCCAATTAATAATATTGATAGGTGGACATTAATCCCGACACTTAACAATTAATCCAATTAATGATGTTTATTTGCTGATATTCTAATAATCAATGATGACGTAAAATGTCTCTTAAAAGGACCTGCGCGTCCGCTTTTTAATCACTTGCCAATAAATTTTCTCGAAGTTATTTTAACCTGAACCTTGTGTGTCAGACTTAATTACTTCAGCGTATATACGCAATTTATTTTATTGATTTGGACAGGAACAGATAGACATTTAAACATTTTGGTTTACTGCTAAAAAGTACCATAACAACTTGGCGCCCAACGTGGGGCATCGGGCTATGTCCGGCCGGTGAGCCGTCCTAAGGAAGACAAGGGTGGACGGAGGAATCCAGGGGGAAGGAAAGGAGATTGATCACCTCCAGGTACACGGTAGAGACTTCTGCAGAGCCACCGGTATGTTCCGGCCCCTTTGATTGACCCGTCCACGTGTCTGTGACTGCTTCCCGGGAGGACATCAAAGACAGGTAATATCTTGCCCGGTGTCTCGTTACTCATTTGTTTACCTGCATTTTAGTCTATCTGTTGCCTGGGTGTGTTTGAATTGTGTTTGAATTGTTTGCCTGTTTCCCCATTTTGAGATAAAGGGGGGGTGGACCTGCAGGGGTTTTGCCTGGGGTTCTGTCTTGCTTGTTTTCCCCTTTTTGGGATAAAGGGGGGTGGACCTGAGGGGATTTGCCTGGGTCTTCAGTGTATCTGTCTATCTGTTTGTATTTTACCCCTTTTGGGATAAAGGGGGGTGGACCTGAGGGGATTTGCCTGGGTCTTCTGTTGCCTGTTTCACCCCTTTTAGGAACCACGGTGCTGTGGTTGTAGGGAAAAAGGGGGGTTGACCTGTGGATGTGTTCCTGGGGGTCATCTTTTCCTGTTTAACTCTTTTAGGAGCCTCGTGGCTGGGGCTGTAGGGAAAAAGAGGTGTGTTGGATCTGTGGAGATTGTGTAGACTCATAGTTTCCTGGGGATCCTTCTTGTGTCACTTTGATAGCCTTGCTAGCTTCTCTGTGCACGTTACTCTGCTTGCAGAGTGGTGGTACCCTCCAGCTTTGAGCGCTGAGCTGGAGCTATTCCAATTTTTATTTTGTGGTGTGTGAATTCTGGCAGGCATTGCTGTCTTCATCACCACGGAGTAGTGGGACTTATAAAGTGGGTTTTTATAGGGGCACTACAAGGGTGAGGGTAGCGCAGACACTATTAGTGGGCTGCTGTGTCGAGGGAGGCATATGGATTTCGGACCGGTGTTAGCTGTTATCCTTGGCCGTTGGTAGTAAGATACTACGGGATTGAGGGAGGTGACTTTGGAGTAAGCACACGAGTAAAGGAAAGGAATTACTGTTGATTTTATTTGAACTGTGATGCATGCACTGTATTTCAACTGTATTGTTGTCTTGTTTGTTTAATGAGGAGTCTCATGTACTCCTGTGTCTGTCTCTAAGGATTTTTCCTTGCCTTTCATCTTTTCTACACTTTCTATATTATTATACTATCCACTCCCATTCCTCTTAAAAGAGAAGTGATTGGTCACACACTTCTCACCTCGCTCCAATCCGTG
Source organism: Pelobates fuscus (assembly GCF_036172605.1). Classification (NCBI taxonomy): domain Eukaryota; kingdom Metazoa; phylum Chordata; class Amphibia; order Anura; family Pelobatidae; genus Pelobates; species Pelobates fuscus. The sequence continues at coordinate 377,711,556 of NC_086321.1, forward strand.
TCTACCACCCCGGGTAGGCGGATTCAGTGACTAGTCTACGTTTTGGGAAGACGCACCTGAGAAAGTCCCACGATTCTCAGGTGGCAGTCGAGCATTGTAGACGTTCCTGTTCAATTTTCCTTCTCTCTCTCTATATCTAGGACGCTGGTATAGGGGTAAAGGGACTATGGGACAGGATTTAGATAAGCCCAGCAAGGGCTGGTTAGCATGTGATTTAGTAGAGAACAGAGAGGGTGAAGAGATGGTTAAAGGTGTTGAAAAGATTGCAAAAGTATGTAAAATTGCTGTACCGACATGTGGAAGATTGCAACCAGAAAGTTGGCGCAAGTTACTAGCAGAAATGAAAGGCAAGCTTACAGATAATGATTTATTAAAGACTGCTGAAGCATGGTACAGAGTAGCGAAGGCTATTCAGTTAGAAGGTTGGGTTGAGGAAGAGATAAATCACAAAGGTGTGAAATTGTTTGTGTATCATAAAAATTGTGTTGCTGGGGTTTACCCTCAGCCAGCGCCCCAAAATGGCGCCCAGGGGATGTCTATCCCCAAGGTACAGTCAGCCATAGGTGATAGCCAGCTGACCATGTTCCCCACTCCCAATCCTCCCGAATCCCATCCCATCACCTCCCCTGTCTGCCCGGTCCTGAATTCTGATGGATCTTTCTTTACCCCTTCCCCTTCTCTAACGGTCCCATCATCCTCAGCCATCCCCACGCTCCCTTCTATGCCTAATCCTAACATCTCATCTGCCACCTCCTCCCTGCAATCCCTCTCCATGGTTAATCCCCTTCCATCAGCACCCGCCCAACTAACTACCCCTCCTTCCCTTGCTGCTACTCCTCTTTCTGCATCCATCCCCACTAATCCCGTCCTGACTCCCCCCATAACCAGCTCCGCCCCAGTCCAATATCCTACCTCCTTAACCGTACCTGCCTGGCCCTACCCCTTCCCATATCCCATGGCCCTACCCTACCCTGGTTACCCTCCCTTTCCCCAAGCCACTCCCCAAGTTCCGGTCATGCCCAGTCCGGCTCAGTCTGCCCCGGAAGTGCCCATATCAAACATGGCCGCCGCTTCTTCCCTTAATCCTAATGCAACTCCTTTCCCCGCCAATATGGCGGCCCCCAGTTCGGCCCTGATGCCGGTAATCCCCGGTGACTACCTGTCCCCAGGTTATGACTCGCTAGCCACCCCTGCATCTGGGGCTCATTCCCAACCACCGATCCTTTCACCTCATGCGGGCCCTGCACCGCGCAAAAGAGCCAATATCATAGAATTCGATGATGACGAGATGGACAGGGTGTCCCATGTCTCATCGGAGCTTGCCGCGGGAGCCCCAACTCATCGTTCTATCGATGACCCCTTTGGCCACAAGGGTCGGGGAGAACGGGTCCCTCCCAAATATGTTGCTTTCAATCCCACTCAAGCTAGTGCTCTAATGAAATCACTCCCTGACCCAGAAAAAACAGCCTATGCCCTTCTACCGAGGGATAGTTCAAATTCAAAAGACTTATTCCGCCGCATGGCGTGATCTACTGAGCATTTCTGCTATTAAAGCAGGCGATGCATATTGGCCAAGCCTTGTCCGACACCTCAGTACAGATCTGCTCAGCAGTGATGTTGATTACCCCTCTGGAGTAACTTTTTGCGCCCAATTAAGAGAATGGGCTAAGGACAAACTTGCGGATCAGGCTGCTGGCCTTACTGATGTTATTCAAGATAAAGGAGAATCAGTGGAAAGGTTTCATGCAAGACTGTATCAAATGTTTACAGATTTGGGGTTTGATCTTACTGACAAGATTCATTCACAAATGCTGTCAGGTGCGTTTGTCCAAGGAGTTAAAGACTCCATACGCAAGGGAATCATTGCTGCACGCCCTGAATATAAGGTTGTTCCCCTGGATACCCTACTTTTAGTTGCTAGGGGCTTAGAATCTGCCCAGACCCCCAGAAGGCCAAGCTCTGCCCCTCTTATGGTATCACGCAGTACCCCTGTCCCCAGGGGCACCAGACCAGAGGATGGTTTCTGCTTTAATTGTAAAGCCAAAGGACATTTTAAAAGTGACTGCCCAGAACCCAAGAGAGAGCCAAGAAAACCATCCAAGCCTGCCCCGGCCCCCAAAGCCGAGAAAGAGGTTCCGATAATTGAGGAACCCGATGACTAGGAAATTGGCAAGCCTGTGTCTGTAACCCCTGTAATGGCAGTGTCTACAGTGGATAAGGGGGGGCCACTTGCCACAGTGACTTTGCCCATTGAAGGCCACCCTACCACATTCCTAGTTGACACAGGTGCAGCCCGTAGTGTTCTGCGAGAACAAGACCTGCCAGACCCATCCTTTTTGTCAAATATTGATGTCTCTTGTGTTGGAGTGGATGGCCAGCCGAGACATAGCCCTTTAACAACTCCACTCCGAGTTGGCTCCAGCCTGCTAGCTCGCTTTGTGGTATCCTCCACATGCCCAATTAACCTGTTAGGTGCTGATGTTCTCTCACGCCTGCAAGCATCCATCACCTTTACCCCGGATGGGCAGGTAGAAATGTCCACACCTCTATCTGAATCAGACACCTCAGGCTTGTGCTCCTTGCCTCTAATGCTGCATTTAGAAAAGCCCCGTGAGAAAGCAGCAGAATTAAGGTCCAATTTCCCAGAGGCATTAAAAACACAGGTGCCCGCCAAGTTATGGTCCTCAGGCCCAGAGGACATAGGTCACCTAAATGTTCCCCCTGTGGTGGTAAAGCTTATTCCAGGAGCTAAGTTACCAAGAAAACCACAATATCCATTAAAACCAGCACAGGCTGCTGCCATTTCTACCCACATCAAGGCACTCTTGGAAAAGGGTGCTCTAGTGAAATGTAAATCTGAATGCAACACCCCATTATTCCCTGTGAAAAAGAAAACTCCAAAAGGTGAGCCAGAGAAGTACAGGATGGTTCAGGATCTCCGTGCTGTTAATGAAGCTACCGTCCTGGACACCCCTCTTGTACCAAATCCCCATACTCTGCTCTCTGGAGTCCCACCATCTGCAAAATTTTTCACAGTCATTGACCTAGCAAATGCTTTTTTCAGTGTTCCACTGGACCCATCCTGCCAATACCTGTTTGCTTTCACCCATGAAATGCAACAATATACCTGGACTGTCATGCCCCAAGGGGCACAAAATTCACCAAGTCAATTTGCAAAGGCCATGGCCACCATCCTTGACCCATGGCAAGCTGAGCACCCAGAAGTTGTTCTGCTCCAGTATGTGGATGATCTGCTGCTCTGTGGAGATGATATACCCACTACTGAAAAGTGCTCAATTAGTCTGCTTTGTTATTTGGCAGAACAAGGATGCAAAGCTTCGCTCATCAAGCTACAGTTCTGCCAACCCTCAGTAATTTTCCTTGGACATTGCCTATCTCAAGGTACCAGACATCTTACCCGGGACCGGGTGAGAGCTGTGCTGGATATTCCAACCCCAAGGACTTCAAAGTCTCTCCATGCCTTCCTAGGCCTCATTTCCTACTGCAGAGCATGGATCCCAGAAGCCTCCCTGCTCATGCAGCCTCTCTATGACGCACTTAAGTCTGACCCTTTCTGTTTGCCTAATGAAGCTCTGGACAATTTCAATGCTCTCAAACGTGCCATTGCTTCTGCTCCTGCCTTGGGCCTACCTGATTACTCAAAACCTTTCAAATTATTTGTCTCTGAAAGACAAGGCCACGCAACAGGAGTTCTCACCCAAACTAATGACTTAAGAGGCCGCCAGAGGCCTATTGGATATTTCTCTTGTCAACTGGACATTGTGGCCAGAGGGACTCCTTCCTGTCTCAGGGCTGTTTTTGCTGCAAGAGAGCTCATAGAAAGAACCTCAGACCTGGTCCTTGGCCACCCTCTGGTTGTTTTGGCCCCTCATGACATTTCTGCCATCATCAACCAAGTCCAGCTCAAGCACGTGTCTCCAGCCAGACACCTACGCCTCCAGTGCCATCTTCTTCTACCTGACAACATTTCCATCCAACGATGTCAAGTTCTTAACCCATCCACTCTTCTTCCACTCCCTGAGGGGGGTACCTATTATGGATTTATCACAGATGAAACCTACATTTACCTACTTTGTGGATGTATCAAGAAAGTCATGCATCCACATTTGACATTTTATGAAGATGAGAAACCTCTCTGTGAAGGCCCAGATTACGCCTTCTGTACCATGTGGTACAAACCAGACATTACTCCCGAACCTTGCTATGAAGATGAGCTTTACCACTGGACTGATGTGAAGCTCACTGCTCAAGATTTCTATTGTGACTCTGAAGGCAATAGCATGGTCTTGATCCAACTACCTCAACAACTTAACTACCTCTACCGCCATTGGGATACTGCTATCCCACATATTCCTGTTACCAAATTGAAGACAAGGTCATGGAATGATCTTGGGCCCATGGCAAAGCTATGGGCCACCATGGATGAAGAACAGCTACAGGAGAATGGTATTGTCAAATACCCAACAACTGACCTTCTGGAAGCATGGCCACGCCACTTCCTAGAAAAGGAATTTCAAGATCTGGTCATAGTGAATGATTATGACCCCGAAACACCTCATGACTGTTTTGAACAGATGAAGATGGAGACAGTGCACCTACCAACTGTGCATGAGAATCCATTACAAGATCCAGATTTTACCCTGTTTGTGGACGGCTCAAGATATGCTGATGAAGAAGGAAGATATCATACAGGATATGCCGTAACCACAACAGACGAAGTTATCAAATCATCATCCTTACCGCCAGCAATGTCTGCGCAAGAAGCTGAATTACAGGCTCTGACCTCAGCATGCAAAATTTCCGAAGGAAAACGTGCCAACATCTATACAGATTCAAGATATGCTCTGGGTGTGGCACATGACTTCGGCCTAATTTGGAAGACAAGAGGATTTCTTACCACCGCCGGTACACCAGTCAAACATAGTACTGCAATCAAGGAGCTAATGGATGCCCTCCTACTCCCTGAAGAAGTGGCCGTTTTGAAGGTAAAGGCCCATGGGAAATTGGATACAGATGAAGCAAAGGGCAACCATTTGGCTGATCAGGCTGCTAAGCTAGCAGCCAGGGATCTGCAGGAAGTGGATGAAGAAGTGTCCGGACAAGAAGAAGAAGAAGAAGTCCCTATTTTTGCTCTGCAAACTCTTCCTACTGATTTGCGAATTTTGCGAGAACAGCAAGCTGCCGTCACTCCTGAAGAAATCCAAAAATGGAAAAAGAAAGGAGCCGTCCAAAAGGACGGAGTATATTACAACAACTTCAAATTTTGTCTTCCAAAAAATTTATATCCAGCAGTTGTCCAATGGGCACATGGGCCTGCACACCTGTCAAAGGAATTGATGGCCGCCCTCATAAAGAAGTATTATGAAGCACCCGGAATCACAACATTGATCAGCAGCTTCTGTAAGGCCTGTGTCATTTGTGCAAAATGCAATCCAGGAAGACCAATCAAGGTGCCTGCAAAACACCTGGCAAAGCCCATGTACCCCTTCCAGCGAATTCAAATTGACCACATCCAAATGCCCAAGAGTGGGCCCCATGAATATGCACTAGTCATAGTGGACATGTTCTCAGGATGGCCAGAGGCCTACCCAGTGGCCAATATCACTGCAAAAACAACCGCAAGACGCCTACTTACAGAGATAGTATGTAGGTTTGGACTCCCAGAAGTCATTGAAAGTGATCAAGGCCCAGCCTTCACAGCAACAGTGACTAAAGAAATTTGGACTGCTCTAGGGGTGACCCTAGCCTTCCACACCCCTTACCACCCACAAAGTAGTGGTAAAGTAGAGCGCATGAATGGCACTCTAAAAGCCAGAATGTTAAAAATGTCACAAGAAACAAAGATGCCCTGGCCAGAAAGCCTGTCAATAGCTTTATTTAGTGTTAGGCACACACCTAGAGGGAAGCATTCACTGTCCCCATATGAAATTCTATTTGGGACAGCACCCAGACTAGGTTGTTATTATCCGCAACAGTTACAGCTCCAATCAGATGTTTTAGTAGATTATGTAACTGAACTTGCAAGTGCCTTAAACAAAATACATGCCCAAGTTTTCTCTTCAATTCCAGATCCCGAATTGGATACAGGTACCCATAACCTGCTTCCCGGAGATTGGGTTCTGGTCAAGAAGTTTGTGCGGAAAAATACCCTGGAACCAAGATTTGACGGTCCATTCCAAGTTCTCCTGATTACCGCCACCTCCGTCAAACTGGCCGGTAGGCCAAATTGGATCCACGCTTCCCACTGCAAGAAATCTCCAGCCCCCGAGGAAGCAGATACCGCACAAGCATGTACCTCTGGTACACCTTCTCCTTAATCAGCCTTATAAAGGCCCAACAAGTAGCTATCACCAAAGATATTAGTGGGTATACCTTCTGGTATAATTCATCATGCACCCATGTGGCTACTTACACCTTTGACTATTGTGATATTGTAGAATGCCCGTTCCCCACATCACAAATCCAGAGTATTTACAGAGATATCCCTCATTCAAAAGACCCATATGTTTGTGTAGTTGACAAGCAATGGGGGCACAATTGTAATCATTGGGGGGCGGCGGGATGGAATGCCGGGCCTGCCTGGGGTTACAAACCAAAAAGTGCCTTATCTAAAGTAGATGATCAAGGTAGATCCCTTCTCCAGAGAATGACTTTGAGAAAGCCTGGGGGGGGTACACCAATGAAATTAATCCTTAACATTGAGCATCCAAGCCCAACGGATGCAGACCAGTATGTGATGGGAATGTATTGGAAAAAGGGTTCCTACCGTAAATTAGGGCATTTCTTCTTAAAAGATATGTGCAACTCTTCCGAGTGGCAAGGGGCCACCCATATGGTCCCTAACCCATTAAAACCTCATATCCAGACCTTTCAAGACATGATGGCCATTGCTAACCCCACCTTTGAAGATACCATGGCCGCTGAAACAGGTTTTAATGATGTAAATTTATGGTTAGAATGGATGAAATATAATGCTAATAAGCATAATAAGACTGCATGCTATGTGTGTGGTGGTGCCCGGCCCCACCTGGGTACTGTACCTCTAATCCTGCCAGTAGATATAGAGGAATGTGTTTTAAGCCTTTTTGCCTATCACTATGATTTTAACAGGTCCATATGTATTGCATGGACAAAGGAGTATCCTCTCCTAACCAAGGATGTCAAACCCCCAGATGGTATTACCGTGTATAAAGGTAATTACACTTGTTATGCTAATTATGATGGAATTGGTAAATTCTTGGGTAACTTCTCTAAGGGGTATTGTGCTACCTACAGGAGTGTCTCTATGAACTTGTTGCAGTTTCACACCAGGTCATTAGGGGATATCTACTGGTTGTGTGGGGATTTACAGCTAAGATCCAGAATGGACAAGGAGTGGTGGGGGGAGTGTACTTTGGCTAAAGCTATTATGCCTATACATATCATCTCTGACACACACCTCGTCACCCATGAGTCCAGGCACACTAAGGTTAAGCGTGACGCCCCAGTGAAAGGAAGTTTTGATCCCCATGTTTATATTGATGCTATTGGAGTGCCTAGGGGGGTGCCCAATGAGTTTAAAGCAAGAGATGAAGTTGCTGCAGGATTTGAATCACTTTTTGCCATAGTTACCACAAACAAGAATTTAAATTGGATAAATTACATTTATTATAATCAACAGCGTTTTGTTAATTATACCAGAGACGCCCTCCAGGGATTGGCCGAACAATTGCAGGCCACATCCCAAATGGCTTTTCAGAATAGAATGGCCCTAGATATGATCTTAGCCGAAAAAGGAGGGGTTTGTAAAATTTTGCCCGACACCTTGACATGTTGTACCTATATCCCAGAAAACACAGGCCCTAATGGTAAAGTTACATTAGCCATAGAGAAATTAAATGACCTGTCTATAGAGTTGAAAAGGAATTCTGGGATACAAGATCCCTGGGAAAGATGGTTTGGTTGGATGACAGGATGGCAAAAGGCTTTAATGCATATTGGTATGGCTATACTAATTTTTCTTTTTATCTTTGCTCTTCTCTTTTGTTGTATCCTCCCATGTCTGAGAAAATCCCTCATGAAGACTGTTGACCAAGCGGCACCCACTTTCACCCATCTCGAAGTTGATGACCAAGATTTCCAAGACATCGACTCACCCTGTCTGCCGTTGCAAACAATCCCTTTTGTTGATAAAGTGCAGGAATTCTAGGAAGGGACTAGCTCAGGGACAGCATCTGTCAGTGAATGGTAAAGGCCCCATGTGGAGAAGTGGTGGGTTAGCTGCCATGGGATACCCGTGGGTGTGAAGTGTTCGAGAGCCATACTGACGGATGAGTTAGCCTATTAGGGTCAGATCTAGGGACAGTCTTGCACTTTGCATTAACACCAAGCTAGCGGCCACGGGGTTTCTGTGCCTTTGGGTTAACACGTCTTCCTGGTACTAACTTAATAAAGTTTTATCTCTTAGAATCTAACATTTCATAGGGGGGACTGATGTGGGATTATTTAAAAAACCTTATTGTACTTGTATTCAATTATTGCACTAACTCCATTTTAACTTCATACTGTGACAATCCTCCATTTTGTCCTCCTAACCTGACTTCTTCAATACTCCATTTTGTCCTCATAACCTAACTTGTTCATTTTAAAACTACCTTACATGACAGAATTTCCCAGCACATCTAATACAATAGAACAAAGACTGTATTTTCTATAAAGACATGATTAACACAGGAATTGCTGACTTTTCCTTAGATTTGCAACATAGTATAGTTTGAAGGCCATGAGAACACAGTAGTAATGAAATGTTCTATTCATAAGAGACCTTGCACCTGGCCACGAGGCCTGAGATCACCGACCGTGTAAAATGACGCTCAAGACCCCTTGTCCCCCACCCGTGTCCAGAACAATCCCACCTCTTGGTGGGTGGACACGGGACTAACCACTTAGTTTTTAAGCCAATTAATAATATTGATAGGTGGACATTAATCCCGACACTTAACAATTAATCCAATTAATGATGTTTATTTGCTGATATTCTAATAATCAATGATGACGTAAAATGTCTCTTAAAAGGACCTGCGCGTCCGCTTTTTAATCACTTGCCAATAAATTTTCTCGAAGTTATTTTAACCTGAACCTTGTGTGTCAGACTTAATTACTTCAGCGTATATACGCAATTTATTTTATTGATTTGGACAGGAACAGATAGACATTTAAACATTTTGGTTTACTGCTAAAAAGTACCATAACACTATTATGCCATGAGTATTCCCTGGTTACAAATACTGTGCCCATAGAGGAGAGAAAACAAGAAAACAGCAAATACATGCAGCGTATCCTCCATGGTATCCAAACGTAACCCCTTTCCGTGTCTGTGAACCGCACGTGACGTCATTGGAACGCACGTGCGAAATCCTCCTCCGAACGGATTGGCTGGAGGACCAAACATAACATCGTTCTGTGTTCAATTCACCATTGCACAGCCCACATAGTGGAGTATGTTCACTCTGCCACATCACTATCCCAAAGTAAATCTTCACAGAACATCCTAATCATTCAGGCATGGTGTATGGCACAGATCAGGAAAATAAATCTATTAGATGTAATATACAATATAAATCAATGTAAATAAACAGGGGTAATAGTTATTCATATAGGAATACCAGAGATGGACACTTAGAATAATCATCATACCAAATAAAAGCCAATTCCATTTTAAAGGTACAGACCTCAAAAGTCAAACACCTATACCTAGCAAAAAATAAAAAAGGAGACAGCGAAGAAAATACAGGGACAGTGAATTCCCATATGGAACATAAGAGTCTGTATATATAAGGACAGAGACTATATAGTCTAATTATATTCTCTCATACATAGGCACAGTCGACATTATTCCAGATTAAAGGTACAGACCTCAAAAGTCAAACACCTATCCCTAGCAAAAGTTAAATAAAAAAGGAGACAGTGAAGGAAATAAAGGGACCGTGAATTCCCATATGGAACATAAGAGTCTGTACATATAAGGACAGAGACTATATAGGCATAAGGAATCCATCGCTAATCTATGTGAGAAAAAAAAGAGGGAGTATCTAATATCCACATATGGAACTCTCAAGTAGTCAGTGCTTCAATTAAGAAGTGAATCCATAAGAGCAAATAGTAATAAAGTGCAAGTGCCACAAATCATAAACAAAGTAGGTAATAAATCCGAGCAGTGACCAAGTAGTCTAAGTAATCTTATGATCACAGTGTAAAAAATGGTGAAAAGTTAATTAACAAATTTTTAAATAAGTGATCCAAGTCTAATAATGTGATCACAGTGTATAACACCACAGGACGGAAATACCATCCTTACTACTAATAGTGCATTTATGTACTAACAGTGCATTCATGTACTTATAATAATATAATTGTGCATTAAATAGAGAGTACATGTGTCCACATCCTAGTAGTTCCTGAGAAATCCTAGAAGTCCCTGAAAGATCCAGCTTATCATGTCGTGTAGTAGACAAAAATAGGGTGTCTAGGAAACCAGCACCAAACATCTAAAAAATCCTGAAAAATATAAAAAAAAGAGAGAGTTAAAAAACAAAGATAAAATAAAGCAATCATTCCTTAAATGAGCATAGACAAATCATATTCATAATTCAAACCCTTTGGGTATAATGTATCCAGTTCCCGTATCCAATATGCCTCACGTAACAGAAGCCTCCGATTTCTATCCCCCCTCCTAGGAGATTCCATAATGTGTTCTAACATCTGGAATCTGAGCTGAGAGACCCCATGTCTAGCCTCTATAAAATGTGCCGGTAAGGGCAAATCAGTCAATCTAGTCCGAATCGTGGACTTATGTTTAGAGAATCTCATCTTGAATTTCTGACTAGTTTGCCCTACATATAGAAGGCCGCATGGGCATTTCAATGCATAGATGACAAAGTCAGAATCACAAGTCAAGTATTGTTTAATAGAGTACTTTCTACCACTCCGCAGGTGATGAATCACATCACCCCGGATCATCGAATGACAAGAGACACAATTGTAACAAGGAAAATTACCTTGTTTCACATCAGATAAAGTGCCAGTAGACTCAGGAACCAAAGTTTTCACTAATTTATCTTTCAACGAGGTGCCTCTTTTATAAGCAAACATAGGTCTTTGGGAAAATTCCACAATGTTGGGATGACATTGGGCAAGAACATGCCAATGCCTATATACAATTTTTCGTAAGTCATCTGAATATCTCCCAAATTTGGATACAAATTTTAACCTCTTGTCATTCCGTTGTGATTTATGGGAGTGGAGTAAATCCTCTCTATCCTGATCCTTCACTTGGTTGAGTTGAGTATTAAGCAATGGTAAAGGGTAACCCCGTTCCATAAATCTAGTGGTCATCTCATCCAGACGCCTCTCAACAGTATCACCGTCAGATACAAGTCTCCAAACACGGGTGTATTGACTCTTAGGGAGGGCTTTGAATATAGCTGGAGGATGAGCACTAGAGAAATGGAGGAGTGTGTTCCTATCCATAGTCTTCCTATAGAGGTCGGTGACAAGCCTATCCTCATGTTTTTTAATCAAAATATCCAAAAATGGTATCTCAACCAGATCATAAGTCATTGTAAATTTGATACTATCCGAGCATGTATTCAAGAAAGTAAAAAAGTCCTCAAGGGACTCCAATGTGCCACACCACAATAGCAGCACGTCATCAATATAGCGCCACCACCTAGTGGCGAATTGTTGGAATAAGAAATGAGGATAAATCAATGTTTCTTCCATATCTGACATAAATATGCCAGCATATGTGGGTGCCACATTGGAGCCCATCGAGGTACCCTTCAACTGTAAAAAGAATTGGTTTTGAAACAAGAAATAGTTATCTTTCATGACAATCTCTAGGAGCACCATCAGAAAGTTCAAGACATCATCCTTAAAATCAAGTGACATGAATGCAGATTTGGCAGCCGCCAGACCAGCATCATGTTCAATAGATGTATATAAACTTGTCACATCCAGAGTGACAAGAACCAAATTATCATTAGATGATATTTCTTTAAGTTTTAGTAGCACCTCAGTGGTATCCCTTACATACAACTTAATATTGCCCAAAAAAGGCCTTAAAATGTTGTCAAGGAATCTAGCTAAAGGTGACAACAGGGAACCTATCCCTGCTACTATAGGTCTACCGGGAGGTCTAGTTAAAGATTTGTGAATCTTTGGGAGAGTGTATAGGGCTGGTACAACCGGTGTTGTTTCAAACAAAAACTTGAACAACTCCTTATCAATAATATGGTTGTCCAAGGCCTGTTTTAAACAAGTTTCTATTTTAGACTGTAAATTCAGAGTGGGGTCACCAGATAGACGTTTGTATGTCGTAGTGTCTCCCAGTTGTCTAAAAATTTCGTCTACATAATCAACTGTATTTTGCACCACTATGGCACCCCCTTTGTCTGCAGACTTGATTGTATTTGCCTTATTCCCACTGAGGGTATTTAAAGCCAATCTTTCTTTCTTAGAGAGGTTCTGCATACCTTGGAGATGTTTACGTATCAGTTTGGATGAAGTTATAATATTCAAATCCTTTTGTACCAAATTAGCAAAAACCTCAATAGCATGATCAATAGAAGGAGGGTTAAACCTACTCTTATTCTTAAGTTTGGTATCACTGAGTTTAATGTCTGCATCTCTCTGAGTAGTAGACAACGAGGTGGGCACAGGCATCTTATCAAAGAAAGTTTTCAACCTAAGAGTACGGAAAAAACGAGTCAATTCCAAGTCCAGCTCAACATGTGTTGGTGTGTATATAGGGCAAAACGTTAAGCCCTTGGAGAGGACGGACAGTTCATCATTAGTTAATGTCGTAGCGGAGATGTTAATTACTGTAGTTTCTTTCTCTTCTGACCCATTTTTTTGTGGTCCCAGATGGCTGGCAGCGTGCGATTTCTTGTGACTGCCCCCACCTCGTCGCATCCTTCTTCGCTTGAAGTTATTCGTGAGGAGGTAGGGGTTCTTTCTAAAAAAGAGAGAGAGCTATCTTGGGAATTTTCCATCTCGGTATTAGATGAGTCACCACCCACACGGTGTTTCATTTTACGTGCCTTTTTCCTCGTTGTGACCTCTTTCTTCTTAAAGGGATAGTTTTTCACTCTGTCACGATTATGCCATCTCGTAGTCCGTTCGATCTCTCTGGAATTTATTACGCTTCCGCTCCTCAATTTCTTTTTTGAGCTTATCCACATTCAGATTAATTCTGCCCTTAACCATAGTTAAGTCCAATCCTTGAGAGGTATTAATCAGTTCTGCTTCCAACTTAATTTCTTCTTCTTTAGCCTTAGAAATCGCTTGTTGAAGAAATTCCAAGTTAAGGAGAATCCAATCCATTGAACATTTGTTCAAAATAGCTTCCAGTCTAGTACAATATTCCACATCATCCCACATCATCCCTAAATAGGGTAGGCTGGACGTTCATCCTCATACCCCTCGGTATTCGGTGTACCTTGTAGTATTCGGCAAGAGTAAAACTATGCATAGTATAACTCAAATGTTTCTTCAGACATTTTTCCAAATTCATAGAGACATTATCAGAAGTGGGAACTTGCAAAAAGGAATGATTGCTTTCCACAGCTTGGAGGATCCGTAAGGCATCCCCCTCTGAGTAAGAAAAAGTGCCAGAAAACACATTCTGTTCCATACTGCCAAATATTTCTAATCCAAATTAAATATACAAAAACATTTTTTTGATATACAAAAAAATATTTCATTTAGCAATTACTAAATAAGGGAGGTGCAGGTTCCACAGTGCTGTACATACTATTGAGCAGAGTAAGTGATGAGAACCACACTCAGTCCCAACGGCCAAGGGTGCTCCAGAGCAGGACCAGCAATCCCAGTACAATAAGTACACACAGTGTCCCCATGTCTCTCAGTGTCCCCATGTCTCCCAGCCAGTGTCCCTGGTGTCTCAGTGCCCCCTAGTCTCCCAGTGCCCCCAGTCTGCCAGTGTTTCACTGTCCCCATGTCTCCTAGTGCCTCCATGTCTCCCAGTGCCTCAAGTTTCTCAATGTCCCCATGTCTCCAAGCTAGTGTCCCTAGTGTCTGTGGCCCTGGTGTCCCAGTGTCCCCATGCCTCCCAGTGCCCCTATGTCTCAATGTCCCCATGTCCGCCAGCCAGTGTCTCTAGTGTCTGTGTCCCTGGTGTCGGTGTCCCCATGTCTTCAAGTGTCCCCTATTTTCCCAGTGTCCCCATGTGTCACAGCCAGAGTCCCCTAGTCTCCCAGTGTCACTGGTGCCTCCGTGTCCCTAGGTCTCCCCGTGTCCCCAGGTCTCCCCATCTTCCTAGTGTCCTAGTGACATGGGGACCCTGGGATACATGGGGACACAGGGACACATGGGGCATTGAGACACTGTGATACATAGGATAACTGGGAGACCTGGGGACACGATACTAGGGGACACTGGGAGACATGGGGCACTGACACACTGATACATAGGAACACTTAGACCTGGAGTAATCGACACATGAGGGCACTGGGAGGAATCCATCTATACAGCAGAATCAAACTAAGTAGTGTTTTGGTGATTTTACAGCATTTTCTCTTATGTCACTCCTTGTGATTTACATCATGTGATGTCACCCATACATATTTAATTATGCAAATTAGCAAGGCCGGTATGTTTTTCCAAGAAAGGTTGCACCCCTAACTACTTTTCACAGACTCTTACTTAAGTATGGAAACTTAAGAAGGATGTATGGGAACAAAACTTGTGTGGACTGGCTGACAATGAATATAGTTAAAGGGACATTATAGTCACCAGAACAACTACAGCTTATTGAATTTGTTCTGGTGAGTAGAATCATTACCGTCAGGCTTTTTGCTGTAAACACTGTCTTTTCAGAGAAATTGCAGTCTTTACATTACAGCCTAGTGATAACTTCACTGGCCACTCCTTAGATGGCTGTTAGAGATCCTTCCTGGGTCATGGCTGCCTAAAATGCATCCAAACATTCAGTGTCTCCTCCTTCTGCATGCAGACATTGATTCAATTCATCTCTATGAGGAGATGCTGATTGGCCAGGGCTGTGTTTGAATCATGCTGGCTCTGCCCCTGATCTGCCTCTTTGTCAGTCTCAGCCAATCCTATGGGGAAGCACTGTGATTGGGTCAGACCACCACTTCTAATGATGTCAGCAGACTGCTTGAGTCTAACAGCATGCAGAGTTACAGCTTCAGGCTTGAAAACAGTCAAAAGATTTTGCTATATTTATGGAGGCATGAGGGGCACAGGGGGGCCAGATGGTGGTGTTAACACTATAGGGTCATGAATTCATGTTTGTGTTCCTAACCCTATAGTAATCCTTTAAGGTAATGCTGACTTTGGTCTCTCTAACACTGTGGCATGTCCCCTTTCTTCTACACTCACTACATACAGCTTTTCTCTGTCCCAGACTATATACCAGGAGCTTCTGCCTGCTAGTAAGAAGGTAAGGAGACAAGTGGACCAGCAAGTGCTAGGGGACAGTCCTTAAAAAGCGTTGAGCGGGCGCATCATTAGATGCATTTATGCCAAGCTCAGGGTGCAGTATGCATAGTATGCCCTTAGTTGGACAGCTGCAGGATTGGCAGGCAGCCTGACATGCATTCATGCCAGGCTGGCCTTCTAATTCTTTGGGAAGACATATCCTCTTTTTGGGCATGTTTGGCCCTTTTGGCAGGTTACGTTATTTGTGTCAGTGGCCCACCCTTTTACCGTGCCCATTGACTTCCTGCTTGACTGGACACTGCTGTTAGGGGTTATGGATTTACTTGAAAGATGAAAACATAAATTAGTGAGAGATTAGCCTAGGGTATGTGTTTTCTTATAGCTGCTGTTTTCTTTCTCTCCAGCACCATCTCCATCAGATACATGATGCTTGGGAGTGTTTTAGTGTTTTTGGTCGATATGATTCTGTAATTAGGCCCGTCATAATTGTCAGCACCAGGCCCACTGGGCTCTTAATATGGCCCTGAATTCGGCCGTGAACTAGGTACCCCTATCGGACAGGATTTCCTTAGGAAACCCTACTCGAGAGAATATCTGCACATTGGCAACTTTGTTCGCCTGTCAGACAGAGTCACCTCTTCTGGGTAGAGAGTCACGTAGTCCACCACGGTAAGGATATACCTTTTCCCTGATGGACTAGGGGTGGTAAGGGGTCCTACAAGATCGATGGCTTTTCGACTGAATGGCTCCTCAATGATCGGCATATTCACTAGGTGAGCCTTGGGGTGATCTCTTCTCTTCCCTACACTCAGACATACATCGCATGTTCGACAGGATGTCCTTACATCAGCATGGACTCCGGGCCAGAAGAATGTTTTGTGTTATTCTATGTAACGTGCGAGTCACCCCTAGATGCCCGGCAAGGGGAATGCCGTGCCCTATCTTGGCGCTTTTCTCGGTTAGTCTATAAGGTTTGTTCTGGTCCCATACGAACATCTCAATGTCTAACCCTCCAGTCCCAGTCTCTGCCTTCTCTCTATATTTCTGGAGAGTCGAGTCTGTCTTAGTTTCCTCCCCAAAGGTCTCTATAGTATCCCACAGTACGGGGGCCTGAGGGAATGTCACAGTCGGGGTTTGCCTTACATGAGTCTCCCGCACTGGTGAAGGGGTTCGCTCTGTCCTGGCTTGGGCTTGAGTGGTCACTGGATGTGCCCCTGCAGTCTGGGAGGGGCAAAGGCAGATGTCATCGGTCCCAGATCGTTGCCCAACAACACTTCAGCTGGCAAATTATTCATAGTCCTCACATATACATGACCCTCCCCAGCTCCCAGTTCAAATGCACCCTCGCAGTGGGTAAACGGTAGACAGCCCCACCGGCTACCCGAATGGCTACCGTCTGTCCCGATCTCTTGTGCGCAGGGATCACACTGCCCCGGAATAAAGTGATGGTAGCGTCAGTGTCTTTTAGCCCCTAGGCGGTCGCCCTTCCAGTTGTACCTCCTGCCTGTGGTGTCGCCGGGAGGAACAGGAGCCCTGAAATCTGGTCGAAGGGGTGTTCAGGAACTGTTGCGGGATTCCGTTCGGGAAATATTTTGTCAGATTGGGGGTCGGTTAGTTGACTATTTGCATACTCATCTGCTAATCGGGCGGCCGCACTCAGGGTGGTTGGTTGCTGGTCCCTTAGCCATTCCATCAAGGGTTTGTCTATTCCCAAGTAAAATTGTTCTAGGAGGAAAAGTTGTAGTACCTCCTCTGCTGACACGGCTTGGCACCTGTTAATCCAGTGGGTGGCGGTTCTGTGAAGCTGATTGGCCCATTCCATATGGGTATCACCGCGTTTCTTTTTCAGTTCCCTGAATTGTCGGTGGTATGTCTCGGGTGTAACGGCATAACTTTTTAGTAAATTGTCCTTGACCATCGAGTACTGTTTAACCTCCACCTCTGTCAGCGCCCAGAATGCCTCATAAGCTCGCCCTGATAGCTTGCCTGACAGGATGATGACCCATTTGTCCGTGGGTATATGGTGAAGGGCACACTGTCGCTCGAAATCTGCAAGGTATTCATCGATTTCGGTCTCCTGGAGTTGCTTAAAAACTGTGAAGGGTACCTTTTTCTTCCCGGTGTTGGCCGGAACCATTGTAATTACAGCTGGCTCTAGGGCGTGCTGAGCGGTTATCCGGCGGATCTCGTACTCCATCTTTGCCTGGGCTTCTGCAGTTACGTCGGCCAATAGCTGGGCTATCCTCTCCTCGGATAGATTTGGCCCAAATAATGCCAGTCTCTCTCTTACAATCCTCGTTGTTTCATCTCCTGAGGTAACCGGTGGTTCTGCCATGGTGAAACTCTGATCCAGTTCAGTTAGTTCTGCAATCAGCTCCCTCCTAGTCTGATTGCTGGCAGTCCCTCCACGGTTCTCCAACAAACCTTTCAAAGTTGTTCACTTCAGTTGGTCGTAGTTGCTTTCCACCTGTGACAAAATGCCTTTTGTCACGGGTTTTTCATGTGACAAACTGCCCTGTTCCCCTGGCTTATGGAGAAGCCGGATTGCCATCCTCCTGCCTCATGACTATGGCCCTGGGGTGTATGGGCCTTTAAAAATAGTATATGGGCATATTGAGACTCTTTGTGACAATGCCCCTTGAAGACTGTGTCCCCAGACTGTAAAAATACTTTGTGCATGTCTTTTTCCCATATGGTTCGGTAAATAGGGCTTACCGAACCAATTACCGAACAGACGGACCACACACAAGTGGAAGTGTGCAGCCTATTTACCTCCCAGGCTGGTGGTTAACCGCAGGTTATCTATTTAGTCGAACGCGGTCAGCGGTGTGTGCCGTCAAATTAATGGAACTGAAATCGGCTACACGACGGCACGAACACCGCTGACCCTAACCTTCTTTTCCACTTCGATACTTCAATGGAAATCGAAGTGCGTTCGACTATTCAAACGCCACATTCGAATGGGACTTAGTCATTTTTTCTACGTGAACTGACTTTAACATTGGAAATAGACCGGCCGCGCACCCAAACTCTGTGGAACTGTTTTGGGCAGGAAATCCTGCATGCGGTCGGTCAAAAGAGGATCCCCAAAACTTTAACCCCATGGCAAATTTACTCTGTTCGTGGTATCTGAGCGCTGTTCACCTATATTAGGCGCTCAGATCCGAGCTATCTTGAGATAGGTTAAAAGGGTGGGGTTCTGTGTAATATAATAGGAATTATGTATTTTCATGTAATTTTACTGTTAGTGTAAAATGAAGATATTTTCTGTACATGGAGATAATTGAGTTTACTACGGTTCCTTAAGCCAATTATCTCCAGGATGGAGGGGAGGGATTTTACTGTGTATGTGGGAGTGTTATTTTGTTAATTAGTGTTCCCATTGGTTTGTGACCCTTTTGTGCCTCTGGCCTGACAATTTGTATAAAAGAAAGTCCTTTGGTGCTCATTAAACAGATCATCTTGTACTTTCATGAAGTTTCTGCTCATGTTGGAGAATTGCCTACACTCTGGGGATTGCTATATCACAATACTCCCCAGAGTACGCTCTTGTTCTTGTTCTGGGTTCCTGCTCTCATTTTTGGAAAACATCTTCTCACTTTTAATTTTCTGTAACTTTTCAGATTTGTCATATATTAATATAATAGTAGATCTTAAATATGTACAGTGGAAATCTGCAGCATATAGACAATATGAACCGGTCTGATTGGTTGAGAAAATATTACACAGTGTCTCATCTACCATGAGATAATTAAACAGTAATTACGTTGAGTACACATTGATGGTTTATATTTGTTAGCTTTTAGCTCGCTACAGTGATTCATAAAAACAATCTTCCTGGCTGCCTGACATTTTGGCAATTAGAATAGAAGATGCGCAATATGGAACCAAAGAGAGGCTTCTGAGGACTTGTTCCAATGGAACATTTAAACGCAAACTGAGAATTTTAATTAAATGTTTGTGTTGGAAACCTTTTCTTATTTTTTAATTAACTGTGCAGTTATATTTCTTGCCATGATATGGTCTATGATGCAAAGTTTACGTGTCGTTGTATCATTGTGAGCATTAAACATTTCCCACTCGCACTTTCCACCCTTAGGACAAGAAAGCTTTCCCATACTTCCAGTAGTAGCGTGAGTGGCCGGCATTCAGTATCTTGCTACCTAGGCAGACAACGCTGTTTGTAAGCAGATAGGGCACTGTGTATTTTCCACACTGAAGGTCACTGATGCTCCAAACTAGATATGCTTGTTCTTCTCAGGGTACAATTGATGACCCATTCCCCCCTTCCACCCTGAGAAGAACAAAGCTTTCTCACACATCGAGTCTGTAGCCTCAGTAGAAAAGATAGGATCCTATCTGCTTATACCGACTGCATCTGAAGAGTTAGTAGGCATAGCCATTGCATTATTATTATTATTATTATTACACCCTGTTCCAAATGATTATGCAAATTATATTTTTCTCATTTACCGAAATAATTGATGTAAATAACAGTCAGCATAATTCTCATGTTATCAGCTATTAAGAGTACAATTCAAATTTTATTGAACAAACCTCCTAATGATAACAGTATTTTTTTTAAACATAAAAAACTTACAATGCACTGTTCCAAATTATTACGCACAGTAAGTTTCAAAACACTTTATAGGTTGTAAAGAACTGAGAATTGTCATTTGTTGTGTTTGCAGCATATTTATTTTTTTATCCCTTTTTATCCCCATAGCAGCCATTGATGCAGAGGTATTCTTTGCAGCATGAGATGGTGCATTGTCATGCATGAAGATGATTTTATTACGGAAAGCATAGTTCTTCCTTCTGTACCAGGGAATAAAGTGGTCAGTCAGAAACTCCACATACTTTGCAGAGGTCATCTTTACACCTTCGGAAACCTTAAAGGGACCGACCAGCTCTCTTCCCACGATTCCGGCCCAATACATGACTCCACCACCGACTTGTTGACATCGCAGCCTTGTTGGAACAGGTTGGCCATCCACCAACCATCCACTACTCCATCCATCTGGACCATCCAGGGTTGCACGGCACTCATCAGCGAACAGGACTGTTTGAAAAAAATTTCTGCCCAATGCAGCTGTTTCTGCTTGTGAGCATTGGTTAGTGGTGGCCGAATAGAAGGTTTATGCACAGTTGCATGACAGGTGTATAGTCGCCATTTGGGCAGTCGGAATCCAGGACAAACCACCCCCATATCCTAACCCAATAACACACAGACACTAAGTATTATGGGGAAATTTGTCCACAGCTTTATTAACCAATAATTAATAATAATAATAATAATAATAATAATAATAAATTAACATATAAACATGGGTCATTGCCCCCCATACTCCGCCCCCTCGCATCCTGTTCCTTCGGCTACCATACAAAAGGCAATGACCCCCATATAATAACACCTATACATATTTATAACATATTTATAACATACACCAACATTCCAAAGTGCCAACCATCCATTAACCACGGCAGGGGTATACCCGGATACCCCTGCCCCACCAGGTTCTGAGTCACCTCCAGGACTCGAAACCTCTCAACCACCGATGACCACAATCTGTTTATCCCACCTCACGTTCATCCAGGGGAGCCTATTTCCTCTCCTTCGGCACCCCGTCCCGCCGCTGTGAAAGAAACGGGTTAAATAAACACATAACAAACAAAGGGAGGGTGGGTGGGACAAACTCAACCAGGTAGAAAGTTAGAATGACTCACCTAAAATGGCTGCTCATTTAAATAGCCAATCCTACTTACCCATAATTCCAACCCTTGCTTACTTCCTCCTAAGCCCGCCTCCTAACCCCTGTCAAGGCCTTTTTCCGCTTAGCTGCGCTCTAGCTACATGGGGCTACATGACAGGTGTATAGTCGCCATTTGGGCAGTCGGAATCCAGGACAAACCACCCCCATATCCTAACCCAATAACACACAGACACTAAGTATTATGGGGAAATTTGTCCACAGCTTTATTAACCAATAATTATTAATAATAATAATAATAATAACAATAATAAATTAACATATAAACATGGGTCATTGCCCCCCATACTCCGCCCCCTCGCATCCTGTTCCTTCGGCTACCATACAAAAGGCAATGACCCCCATATAATAACACCTATACATATTTATAACATATTTATAACATACACCAACATTCCAAAGTGCCAACCATCCATTAACCACGGCAGGGGTATACCCGGATACCCCTGCCCCACCAGGTTCTGAGTCACCTCCAGGACTCGAAACCTCTCAACCACCGATGACCACAATCTGTTTATTCCACCTCACGTTCATCCAGGGGAGCCTATTTCCTCTCCTTCGGCTCCCCGTCCCGCCACAAGCTCAGACCTTGACCCCTTAAGCTGTCTGAGCTCCGCCACCCCGAAGAAACAGAGCCATCCATATACCATCCTGCCAACCCAAGTTGAGCAGGTCCAAACCCACCTCCGAGAGGTGAACACCATCCGAGCGGTAGTATCCTGGCAACCCTTCCTCCAGCTCAAGGTGCCTTACCACCACACCCCCTACCTTCCGCACAAAGCTTGCCATCAAGCTATTCACTTTCTTCCTGCACCTATCCATAGCCACCGGATACCGAGCGTGCCGCCACCGGCGCCTCGGGACAATCTCCGACCAAACCAACATGACCCCCGGAAGCAGGCCCCTCAACTTATTGATGTCCTGCTTCATCCACTTCACCAGCCGGCGTTGCGGCGTAAGGCCCAGGTCATTACCCCCAATATGTAGGACCAGTAAGTCTGGCGTGTATCCCGCCGCCAGCATCCCAAACAGTTTACCACAAACATCCCCCCAGCAGAAACCCCATACCCAAACCAGCGAACTGCCAACTGGCCTCTCGGAAAACCCAGCTGCTGGCCTTGCGCTCGAGCTGCGGCCCTCCTCTCGGCCCAGAAGACAAACGAATGGCCCACGATCCATGCCTCACGCCCTGGGGGGAAAAAACAAATGATGAGGGAAGTCCGACAGAGACCCCCACACCAGCCCAAATAACACAGTGAACCATTTCAGTACAGCCAGTTACAAGTCTCTTATTCCCAATTTTTTTTTTTTTTTTTTGCCTAAAACGGTCCCCAATTTCATTACTCCAACAGACCCAACCGGACATAGGAACGGAATCTTACCGATTCCCACCTCCCGATCCGCTTCACCACCTCGTCCCCCAATCCCAACCGAGCCGCCTCCGTGGCAGCCCCAATACGGAACGAGTGCGTTCCAAATCGTTCAGCACGAAGCCCTAACTTGCCCAAGCCCAACCGAAAAACTTTCGTGAACTGAAACCGAGAGAGGGAGGATCCGTCGGCATGCACCAACAAGGAACCCCCCATCGCTGGCCTCCGCGCCAGGTACTCTGCCGTAGCAGCCAACGGGCACAAAGCCGAGCCCGGCAAGGCCCCCAGTGCCACGTCCCGGCCCACGCCGCGGACATCCGTTTTGGATCTGCCGAGGTGCACCACCACCTTCCCATCCAAGACACGAACCCCCGAAAATTGCAGGCCCCCCTGCACCCTCTTATTAGCGCTCACCAGTTCCCCAATTCGGAATGCCCCAAAAAACGCCAAAATAAACGCCACCTTGAACAGCGAAGCCTCGAACCCATCGAAACAGATGTCAGGCAATAAACCCACCAAATCCCCCAGTAGCCGAACCGACACCGGGCGCCTGGTATCCGGCGACCTGCGTCCCTTGCGATAACCCTTCAGGGCCTGCCTGATAATGAAGGTCTTAGTAAAGTCCTCCTTCCCGTGCCATCTGAACCAAAATGCCATCGCCGCCATGGACCTGTCCACCATGGTAGGCGACGCCCCTTTTGCCAGCAACTGACAGGTGTACCACAGGAAAGCATCCCGCAGGGCCTCCCCGCTGTCCATGGGCAACCCGTCCAGCGACCGCTCCCACAAGCCCCAAACCTTACTGTACGAGGCCCAAGTGGCCGGTGCCAGGGAAGCCTTCACAAGTCCTCCAAGCAGGATGTTCCCAGCTGCCAAATCTCGTCCGGGCAAGCCTGCCCTTCCTTCGATGCCCCCGGCGCCACCAGCCAGAATCGGGACCACTGAAAACGAGACAGAGCATCAGCCACCTCATTCAAATAACCGGGAACATGCCGCGCGCGAAAAACAACATTCCGAGACATACACAGCAATACCAGTCGCCTAAGCAGCCTAACCACCGGCCTTGAGGCCGCAGACTGACGATTCACCGCGTGAACCACCGCCATGTTATCCGAGAAAAAGACCACTTTCCGATCACGCAGCCTGTCGCCCCATAGTGCCATCGCAACGACCAACGGGAACAACTCAAGGAAAGCCAAGTTGCGCATAAGAGGGCTCGAACCCCAAGAGTCCGGCCACCTCTCCGCACACCAGCAGCCACCAAAATATGCCCCAAAACCCACGCTGCCCGATGCATCCGTGAAAAGCTCAAGCTCGGCCGACGACTGGCCCTCCTGCCGGAACAACACCGTCCCATTAAAGTCCCGCAAGAAGGCATCCCAAATGCCCAAGTCCGCTTTCATGGCCGCCGACACCCGGATGAAATGGTGCGGGGACCGAACCCCCGCAGTAGCAGCCGACAAGCTGCGACTGAAGACCCTTCCCATCGGAATGATCCGACACGCAAAATTGAGCAGCCCAATCAAAGACTGGAGCTGCCGCAGAGTAACCTTGCGCGCCCCCGCCACAGCAGCCACCGCCCCTCGAAGCCTGTCCAGCTTATCTCGGGGCAGCCGACATTCGCCCAACCCAGAGTCAATCTCCAGACCCAGGAAACTCAGACACGTGGTCGGGCCTTCAGTTTTATCCGCCGCCAGTGGAACCCCGAAGTGGCCCGCCACCCACTCAACCGTCCGCAGCAGGCGCAGGCAATCCAAGGAATCAGCCGGCCCCACGCACAGAAAATCATCCAGATAATGCACAATAAAACGATTCCCCGCTTCCACCCGTACCACCCATTCGAGAAAAGTGCTAAATTTCTCAAAATAGGAGCACGAAATGGAACAACCCATGGGCAGGCACAAGTCCACGAAGTAGGCCCCTTCGAAGAAACACCCCAGTAGGTGATGACAGTCCCGGTGGACCGGCAGCAGCCGAAACGCGGCCTCAATGTCCACCTTCGCCATCAGAGCCCCACGCCCGGCCCGCCGGACCAGATCGACCGCCCGGTCGAAAGATGCATATGACACCGAGCACAAGTCCTTATGAATACCGTCATTCACCGACTCCCCTTTCGGGTACGAGAGATGGTGAATGAGTCTAAATTTACCCGGCTCCTTCTTGGGAACCACCCCAAGTGGAGAAATCCGCAGGCCTTCCAGCGGAGGCACTGCGAACGGGCCCGCCATGCGGCCCAGCCCGACTTCCTTGCCCAGCTTCTCCCTAACCACGTCCGGGAAGTCAGCCACAGACTTCAGGTTGCGCAGCCTCCCCGATCCCCCCTCCCGCTCCTGAAACGGAATAAAAAAAAATAAATAAAAAAAAAAAAAACCCTTCGCAAAACCCGCCAGGAGCACAGCGGCATCCGCCCTGTTATCGTAGCGGCTTAGCCATGGCTCCATCGCGCTTAGCCTCACTGGGGTTAAGCCCAGGGGAAGCGGATGCACCCCCTCCCCCGGCCGCGACAGCAGCACCGGCGCCACCGGACTTCCCCTTCTTGAAGCAGCGGTTGAGCCCATGAGCGCCTCCGCAGCCGGAGCACTCGTGCTTGAAACGACAGGTGGTCCCCCATTTGCATTGGCCCTCATTATAGAGCCAACATAAGCCCTTTGGTAAGGTGGCCGACGAGGCGGACTGCCCCCTAGCGCCGGCCGAGTTCTGAAAGGGCTGCGCCTTCTGCGCCATCATCAGCTTCATCCAGAGCGGCAGGTCCATTTGGTCCCACCGCATACCCGGGTTAGCCGCCAGCCGCTGCCTAAACTGCTCGTCATACCGCCACCACGCTAACCCCCCGTAAGTCCGGTACGCTTCCCAAATGCCATCCAAATAGCAAAACAGAGAGGAGCACAACCCCGGCGATTTCTCGCCGAGCACGCTAGCCAGCACACAAAATGCCCTCAACCAATTCCCAAAGGATTTCGGAATCTTGCGATACCGCTTCCTCTTCTCCTCCTCCTCCTTCTTCTCGTCCTTCTTATCCTCCTCCTTGAGGTCTATAAAGTCCTCCAATGGGAGGAGGGAGAAGATCTCACAGAACTCACCCTTCCATATCTTATCCTTCACGTCCTGTTTCAAATGAACCCCCAGCGGGCCCGCAAAAGATACATACGCGTGCTGTCTAGCCGCGTCGGGGACACCCCCAGTCAACTCAGCCCGCTCACTCCCAGACTCCCCTACATCCTGCGGCACCACCACGTCCCCGCCCGAACTAGGCCCCGTGGAAGTCCCAACCCGAGAGCCCGTAGCCACAGCACCCGGAGCCCACACTTGACCAATGCCGCTAGTGTCACCCCCCGCCCCCAATGAGTGGAGTAGTGCCTGAAGTGTGGTAACTAAAGCGCTAGAGTGTAGTGACCCACTGGACTCACCGGCCAAGCCCCCCGACACCGGAACGGTGGGGGCTGCAGTGCAGATCGCCCGACGTCCAGGAAGAGGAACTTCCGCTGCTGTCTCGCCGACCGGGGAGCCCACCCGGTGACCAGCCTGCGAGGAGGCAGAACGGCTCCGAGATCTAGGACAAGGAGAAGAAGTCCTGGGTAGGGTGTAATGGACATCAATACCCCTCCCGTCACGACCCCGGGAGCGCCTGCTCTGCACCGAAGCCTCCCGCTGACCTCTACCACCACGTGGCACCCGGGAACCCCTGGGGCTACGACTCCTCCCGTCTCTACCAGCAGGCCGCCCCTGCCGACCATACCTAGGGGCTGCCGCACCTTCCCCTGCCGAGCTGTCCGAGGGGGAGCAGTGCCGACCCGACCTCCCCCGCGCATCCCGGGACCCCAGAGATCTAACGGGTGAGGGACTGCCGCTACTACTCCCAGAACCCGGGCCCCCCCGCCGCCCAACCACTACGGAGGAACCCAGTCCCCGGCCTCCCCTATTCCTCTGCCTAACTGCCTCCGGAACCCTCTTTCCCGCACCTACCGCCACTGCCCCCTTACCTTCACCCCCATGCTTACCAGACCCCCTTGGCCCAGACCTACCCACCACCCCTTCGGGGGACCCGCTCTCTGACCTGGCCGCATCCCGGGAACCCCCCCGCCCTTGGAACTCACTCCCTTCGAACCGCACTTGCGCTTAGGGGCCCCAGGACCCTCCCCCCTTACGACTGTATCCTGGGCGCCCCCCACCGGCCTACTCCCGCCCCCCCCCCCCGTGGCAGAGCTCCCCCTAACGACCTTCCCGCCAAGAGGGCCCCGGCCGGAGCCCTCTGCACTTGCCTGTTGCCTCCTAGGCCGGCCATGCGGTCTCCCGGATCCAGCCTCGTCCTCATCGTCACTCTCCGATGGGGGGGAAGCCCTCCCAGACCTCCCCTCCGTGGGTCCCGCACCACCAGGGGGCCGCCCGGCCACCTCCGACCCGAAAGCAGCAGCGCCCCCGTCCGCGACATCCTTCTGCCGCCGAGTGCTCATCCGAGGCTCCGTCCGCACGCGGGGAGGCAAGGCCTCGACCACGCGGCTCCCGGGCCTGCTGCCGGTCACGACCGAAACTCCACTACTTCCGGGGACAACTTCACCGGGCCCCGTGCCCGGGCTTAGCCTCCTCGGGGGCCTCCGGGCCCTGACCGGTCTCCCGCCATCACCGTCCCGGTCCGCCGCCTCCGCCAGGGCAGGGCCTAGCTAGCCGTGCTGCCGACCTGATCCCCTCCAGCAAACGCTCCACGTCGTCCATTAGCCCTGCAGAGGAGACAAAAGAAAATCCGACCAAGCAAAGTCCGCGCACACCAGGGTGAACACAAACTCAACCAGGTAGAAAGTTAGAATGACTCACCTAAAATGGCTGCTCATTTAAATAGCCAATCCTACTTACCCATAATTCCAACCCTTGCTTACTTCCTCCTAAGCCTGCCTCCTAACCCCTGTCAAGGCCTTTTTCCGCTTAGCTGCGCTCTAGCTACATGGGGCTACAAGACTCAGGAGGACTCTACACCTTGATGTCCGTGGGACTCCAGAGGCACCAGCAGCTTCAAATATCTGTTTGCTGCTATGTAATGGTATTTTAGCAGCTTCTCTCTTGATCCGATGCATGGGTCTGGCAGAAACCTTCCTCAATGTGCCTTTATCTGCACGAACCAGTCTGTGCTCTGAATCAGCCACAAATCTATTAATAGTGCGATGATCATGCTTAAGTTTTCATGAAATATCTAATGTTTTCATACCTCTTCCAAGGCATTGAACTATTTCCCTCTTTTCAGCAGCAGAGAGATCCTTTTTCTTCCCCATATTGCATGAAAATGGTCGCGCAGGAGGACAAGGCAGCGGGCGCACACTGGAGGAGAGAGCAGAATGGGAGAGCCTCTGACTCCTAACAGCCTCAGCCAGCTGACTGGATCCTAGGGATGTCACCCTCCTGCACCCAAAAGGTAGGAAACAGGAGGGTGGCTAAAAAATTTACATTTTGAATGTATGTGTGTATCTGTATGTGTATTTGTTGATATGTGTGTATCGGACGATGTGTGCATCTGTTGATATTTGGGTGAGTGTGTGTATCTGTCTGTGTGTGTATCTGTTTGCCTCTATGTGTATCTGCATGTGTGTCTGTATATCTGCATGTGTGTCTGAATGTCTGTGTATCTGGATGTGTCAGTGTTTGTATCTGTGTATGTGCATGTTTGCCTGTGCATGCCCCTATGTATCTGTTATCCTGTATATTTGTGTGTGTCAGTGTTTGTATCTGTGTGTGTCATTCTGTGTAACTACATGTGTGTCAGTATATCTGTATGTGTGTTACTGTGTGTATGTGTGCATCTGTATCTGCATGTAAATCAGTGTGTTTGTCTGTTTGTGAGTTAGTGTGTGTCTGTAAACCTGTATGTTTGTCAGTAAGTGTATATGTGCAACTGTGTATCTGTATGTGCAGGCCCGGACTGGCCATCGGGCACACCGGGCAAATGCCCAGTCGGCCGCGGTGGCCATGGGCCGAGGCCGGCAGGAGAGGACCCAGGATCTCCCCTGCCGGTCTATGCAGGGCCGGCACTATCCGAGCACCGGCCCCACTTTATTCCATGGAGGACAATAAATCCACTATATACACAACCAATATGTGATAGTGAGAGTGTGTAGCGCTTAGTAATTAATCACTTACTCCCCAGCAATTTCTTAAGGGTATGTAAGATATCTGGGTAGTATTCGATCCGTTTGTTGTATGTTCCTCAAGAAAGAACAAAAAGAAAACAGGGAAAATTCGCCCTGGTGTTGAAATCCTTATAACTTTTGGTATCAGAAATAAAGGTGGAGGTTTTCTTCTCTCATGGAGGGCCGGTGGGGAGATCAGAGATCTCCCTCACCGGCCCACTTTAATAGACCTGCGGCTGGGGAGGGAGAGGACCCGGCGGAGCTCTATCTTGCAGCTCCGCCGGGTTCTTCTCGCGAGATCTGGACCGTTGCCATGGCAACGACCGGATCTCGCGAGAGTGAACTCTAGCCTCGCAGGCTTCACTCACCGCTGGACCGCCAGGGATGGTTTGCGACTGCCGGTCCCCCCCGCGTCTCCTTGGTACCACCATGCCGGTCCCCCCCTCCCAGGGTAAAGGTAAGAAGGGGGGGGGGCATAATGCCTTCTTATTAGTTGTTTTTTGTTACCCCCCCAACTCACAATCCCTTTTAACATGCACACACAGCACACACAGCACACACAGCACTCGCAAACACAGCACACACATCACTATCACACACAGCACACACAGCACTCTCACACACAGCAAACACAGCACACACAGCACTCTCACACACAGCACACACAGCACTCTCACACACAGCACACACAGCACTCTCACACACAGCACACACAGCACTCGCAAACACAGCACACACATCACTATCACACTCAGCACACACGGCACTCTCACACACAGCAAACACAGCACACACAGCACTCTCACACACAGCACTCGCAAACACAGCACACACAGCACTCTCACACACAGCACACAGAGCACTCGCAAACACAGCACACACAGCACTCGCAAACACAGCACACACAGCACTCGCAAACACAGCACACACAGCACTCTCACACACAGCACACACAGCACTCGCAAACACATCACACACATCACTATCACACACAGCACACACGGCACTCTCACACACAGCAAACACAGCACACACACACACAGCACACACAACACTCGCAAACACAGCACACACAGCACTCTCACACACAGCACACACAGCACTCTCACACACAGCACACACAGCCCTTGCACACACAGCACTCTCACACACAGCACTCGCAAACATAGCACACACAGCACTCTCACACACAGCAAACACAGCACACATCACTCAGCACACACATCACACACAGCACACACATAACTCTCACACACAGAACTCTCACACACATCACACACAGCAAACACAGCACTCTCACACACATCACACACAGCACTCTCACACACACATCACACATCACACACAGCACACACAGCACTCTCACACACATCACACACAGCAAACACAGCACACATCACTCAGCACACACAGCACTCGCAAACACAGCACTCTCACACACATCACACACAGCAAACACAGCACACAGCACTCGCACACACAGCACTCGCACACAGCACTCGCACACACAGCACTCACACACACACATCACACACAGCACTCTCGCACACACAGCACTCTCGCACACACAGCACTCTCGCACACACAGCACTCTCACACACACATCACACTCTGCACCCACACACACAAATCACACTCAGCACTCTCACACTCAGCACTCTCACACACATCACACTCTGCACCCACACATCACACTCAGCACCCACACACACTGCACCCTTAAACACAGCAGCCTCACACACAAATCACACACCCAGCACCCTTAAACACATCACACACAGCACCCTCACACACATCACACACAGCACCACTCAAACACAGGATCCATCACACACACATACTGCACCCTTCACATACACATTACACCCCTCACAGACACCCACTGCACCCCTCACACATACACACAGAACCCCAACACACTGCACCAAACACACACACACACAATACTTCCAAACATATTTGTATTATATATATATATATATATATATATATATATACACACACACACACTACAGCACCCCTCACACACATACTGCATTCCTAAACACATTACATTCCAGACACACACTAGATCCCTTACCCAACTCTGGATCATATACACACACTAGATCCCTATAAACACTCTGATTCCGTTATATACCTGTTCGTGAGCTGGGTACCACATGTCTACCATGCCACCAGAAAGGGGGACCTCCAAGAACACCAGAGTCCGCCAGAGCCAGCGTATTGGGCAAGAGGCAGCACACCCCCCCGAGAGCCCAAATGGCCCAAAACCCATAACCTGCTGCGGCGGCGAAACAGTTGGAAGCCAGCGGAAAAGGACACAGGGGGGCCAGATTGCACAAGCCAGCATTAGAGGAGGCCAAGCAGGAACCCCAAACAGTCCCAAGGGCAACCCCAACAGGCAAAGCCCAGCGTACCCCGGAGATCCCACGGGTCGCGCAGCCGAAACCCACAACGCCCCTCCAAACCACCGACGCCTCCTGCCTGATGCCCCAAACCGCAGCCAGGGGCACCGGCGTTCCCCTTACAAGAATTGATCCCACTATCCAGGAGACAAGAGCACACATCCCGACCCACGGATAAGACCTTGGCCACGGAACTCAGAAACTCCAAAACACTATCCCAAGAAAAAACACTGCAACAGCAGAGTGCGTACATGCGACACTGACGGCCCCACACATAAGCGACATCGGGAGCAACTTACGCGGAGGCACATAGCCACCTAATCCTGACCGTCAGAAACACAGCCCAGAAACAAAAACTCGATGGGGGTACCGGCAGTAGCCGGAAGACCGATCCCACCGCCGCCTTCATCAGCAAGGCCCCAGGGCCCCGCAGCCCCACCCACGCAGACCGCTGCGCCGAGCCACCAACTCAAACCCAGCCCCCGGAAGGAAACGACAGACGAGTAAATAAGGAATCAGGTGATATCAACCCCGCTCCACCATGGGTACTACATCCCAAAGGGGGGGGGGGAATCCGCAGAGCGAACTCCAGGGGCACCTGTAACGATTGGGAAGTAAGCTAATCGAGCGTTCTTGGGAAACTGGACCCCACCACCCGAAGGAGCTCTCACATGGACTGAGGGTCCAGTGCCGAGAGCACCCACGTCCCCATCCCGACAAATCGCAGAGAGGAAGAAAAACGCACCGTGCTGAGGCACCAGGCGAGACCTAAGTTAAAACCAGGGTCCGGAGACCATCCGGCCCAGGCCAAGAAGGGTTGCACCGCCAACTAAAGTGCAAACGTACCTCCACCAACCCAGCTCCTCCCAGGGACAATACGCGTCCCGAAAATGTCCTGACCGCAGAACCACGCAGTGCATCCCCGGGGAGCCCTCTCCCCGACCATGCTATCCAGAACACAGGGTGCATTCGAGCATGTGCCATGGGGCGTAACCAACCAGAGCATGCTCCCCACGACCCTCCCGGAGCCCCTAATGTCCCTCTTAGTCAAGGGACCCCCCGTGGCAGGAGGGAACGTCCCTGCAATAAAAGCCCTTCCCCACCATCTGCTCCCTAGCATTGCGCGCAAGCCAAGCGGGCCATATAAGCTCAGCAACACCCAGAGTCACGCGGACCCGGGACGCTGCAGGAAAGCGCACTTAAACATACGATGCATACTGAAATTTAAGGGGGAGGGGGAAGCGGCGTCCATGCACCTAAGTACTTGTATTCTATTTCAGTTGTTTTCTTCCGTTTCCGTTCTTTTTTTTTTGCTTTTTCTTTCTATTTTTGTTTTGTTTAGTTTTTTTGTTTTTTATGTTAACGTTCAATCTTCTTGTATATGTCATAGTATGCACTTTTCTTTTCTTTTTTCTTTTTTTTTTTATTTATTCCATTTGGCAATTTACAGTGTATTTTTTTTTTTTTGTGTGTGTGTGCAAGAGGACTAGACAGAATAAAGGAAGGAACAACATAAGCACGCGAAGCGCGAAAAGGAGGGGGGAAGCATACTCACCGGTCGCAGCCTGGCGATCCAAGCCCGGCACTGCGCTCACAGAAGGCTGAGGCGAAGAAACAGCAGTCCCAGCATCCACAGAAGACATCAGCTGTGATCCAGGCGCCACCTGCTGGACGGTCCATGAACTGCAGCAGTGTCCTGAGAGAGAAGCAGCAGAGAAGATGAGAGCCCACGCCCCAGAGGAGATGGCCGAGGTAAGTGACCCACAAGAGGGGGGGAGGAGGGGGGGGGGCAGGCTAGGAAGAGGGGGGGCGCAGGCTAGGAAGAGGGGGTGGGGAGAACAGAGGGGAGGCAGACGGGGAGGCAGACAGGGAGGGACAGGGGGGGGGGGCGGGGATAAAGCAGAAAAGGGGAAACAGGAGGGGAGAGGGAGAGGAGGGAAAAGTAGAGCAGAAGGGGGGGGAGAGGAAACCAGGGAGCCTTCCTCACCGGCAGAGGAGGCTCCCGACGAGCAAGGGGACCCCCCCTGGACTCCAAACGGCGGTACCAAGGTACCCCGCGCGGCCCGCGAGGGCCTACTCACCACCACACCTCCCCGCGGGCCGCGGGGGGACCCGGACCGTTGCCGGGCGGCCGCCTGCCGCCCGGATGGCTGTAACCACCGCCCACCGCCCCCGGACCGCAATCCAGCACAGGCGGCCGGGGCGGATGGTGAAGGAGGGAGACCAACGTGTAGGCCGCGCGGCAGCCGCACCAGGAGGCCGCGCGGCGGTAGCAGGCCGCATCCCCGGCCTTGTAGCAATAGGCCGCGCGGCTGTGGAAGCAGCAGGCCGCGCGGCGGTACTAGGCCGCATCCCCGGCCTGGGAGTACCAGGCTGAGCGGCAATGGAGGCGGCTGGCCGCGCGGCAGTGGCAGGCCTCGTGGCAGAAGGCCGTACCACGCGCGCGGCCGCAGAAGGCCGCAAAGCACAGCCACTAACGGTAGGCTGCGTGTCTGGAGCCCCCAGACACGCGGTCCTGTCGATGCCTCGGGCCCGGGCTCCACCTCATCAACCGGGCCCGAGGAGTGGGATCAGGGGAGAGCCTGGCAGGCGGATGGGAACGCCTGCCAGTGCTGGTGCGGCCCCTGGGGCAGGGACCGCATGGGAGGCAGCAGGGGAGACCACAGGGGGTGCTCCAGGGGAGGCAGCAGGGGAGACCACAGGGGGTGCTCCAAGGGAGACCACAGGGGGTGCTCCAGGGGAGGCAGCAGGGGAGACC
Source organism: Pelobates fuscus (assembly GCF_036172605.1). Taxonomy (NCBI): domain Eukaryota; kingdom Metazoa; phylum Chordata; class Amphibia; order Anura; family Pelobatidae; genus Pelobates; species Pelobates fuscus. The sequence goes on from NC_086321.1 coordinate 377,745,459, forward strand.
ACAGGGGGTGCTCCAGGGGGAGGTAGGCCACGGGGGGGGGGGGGGAGGCCACACCGGTAGCCATACCTCATTAATGCTTGCCAATTGTTCCCACAGGTGCCGGCCACCATCCACGCTGCAGCAGCCCTGAGGGAAGCCAGAAGCCTCACCATCAAGCTGCGTAAATCTGCAGGCCCAGGCAAACAGGAGCAGGAGGACAGGAAGCTGTTTGCTGGCCCGAATCCCAAGTGGCACTGAGGTAAGACCTCCCCCACACTGTCTTACACAGAACATAATCACACCCACAGACTCTTCCCAACCAATCCCATGCATCTATCCCCACACTCCCCACACTACATGTGCCCTTGTCCGCTTAGCTGCGCTATCTCCCCAGGGCCTCACACAGTGCTCACACACTTACACTGCATAGTGCTCGCACACTTACACAGCACGCACAGTGCTTGTACACTTACACAGCACACAGTACACAGCACAGAGCCCACACGTACACAGCACACACAGTGTGTGCACACTTACCCCACACAAAGAACACAGCACACACAGTGCTCACGCACTACTCACAAAAATACTTCAGTTAATTTAGTCGTATTAGTCGTATGTTTATTTCTTTGTTGCTGTAAAAGGCAAAATGATACCGGAGAAACTGACAGCAGCAAAGCACAGAGAGATGGACACAGGTTTCTTCAGGAAGGAAGAGATTCTTTATTAGATCACCGATCGGGACTCAGAGGGACTAATGTCACCAAAATACAGCAAGTTCTGAGCCCTGGACAATAGTGCAGGCTCCTTATATAGGCACATAACTCCTCCCATATTAAGCTCCACCCGCACATTCTCTTGACCAATCAATACAAATAAGAATTAACTTCCTGTTTGACCGCATGGCTTGTCCAGCACAATGGAGGAGGGGGAATACTACATCCTGTATTCTTGCACATGCTCCGTACACTACTGATCGTATCTTGCCTCGTGCAACCAACTGATCGATACGTCAGCATATGCACGTACACATGCCACGTGGTAATCTCGGCCTACTAAATTTATTTTTACCGAGATTCCACCACATTCCCCCCTTTGATGCCTCTTGATATTTCACAATTACTTGAGGCATCACTTAACCTTAGTTTGCATACACCGCAAGTTACCTTGAACCAGACCAGACTTAACTTATGATGTGAAGCTTCAACACTCATCTTCCTGCATTGGTTCTCCCTGATCTAGAGCCTTATACTTATAAATTGCCATTATCTGTGCAGCAGCCTTCCTCTCTGCTATATTTTCTATCAGGCTTTGCACAGACCTAACTACTAAGGGTATAAGACACGGCAGGAGTAGACACAACATTAAAATCAGTAGGACTCCACCTACCACTGCCTTAAGCCCTCCAAACCACTCATACCAGCTACCAAACCAACTGCTTGGATTATACCCTTTCCATACCTGAGTAGGCACATGCGCTAGTTTAACCATATGGCTAGTAAGCTCAGCTATTGCTTGCCCTTCGTCATCTATTTGAAGACAGCAATTGCTCAGGTTAAACTTCCCACATACACCTCCCTCTACTGCCAAAAGGTAATCCAAGGCTAATCTATTTTGGTAGACTGCTGTCCTCATCCTGGTATTATGCTTCGCTAGAAGATTGAGCGCTTGTGATGTTTCGTTAGTAATAATCTCAACCACCGCCTGTAATCTTATAATACGGTTGAGCATATAAATAAGGGTTCTATAACCAAAGGTACCATCTTCTGCCCACGTGGCTGGCCCATAATAATCTATGATACGCTGGGGAGGCCATTCATCATCTTCCCAGGCGCCTATCTCTATGGGTCCCCTTTTCTTCCTATGATTCACATCATACACTTTAACACCTAAAGTCTCACCTGTTTCAATAGGTAACAAGAAGAAGGATGGTTTGAGCATACCCAACACACATGCCCCTTCCCAGTCCTGTGGCAACTCCGAATAGGCTTTCTTACCACAGATCCAGTACAAATTTGCTGGGGCTCTCCAGGTAGATGTGATGGATAAATCAAACCACACATCCTTTAAATTGGCGTATCTAGCAAACGGGTTAGATGGTTCTGAGACATTTGAAGCCGACCACCAAGTTGTATTCTTTGTATCATCATCATAAGCTTTTTGCCCTAGACAAGTTAATTCTCCTACAGAAGTATTATACATTATTCCTTTCCTTGCTATGCAAACATAACCTATGATGGAGGTCTTTAATCTCCACTCAGATTTACCTCTAACACTCATATGATAATCGGCTTGTGTAGATATTAGTTGGTCAACTGCCTCAGAACCGGACATTACCTCCTTTGCTTCCCAAGGCCATTGGTCTCCCATGTTAGTACCTCCACACACATAGCAGTTGGTAACATTAAGACTACCGGCAATACTTTCGGCTAAATCGATGAACAGGTTTTTAGCATTATGGGGGATCTTATTATCTATACTCATCTCTTCATAAAAGGAATGATATACTTGATGAGTTTGGGAGGATACCGTATCAGTCTATATCCCTATAAACAATACTGTCCCAGGATCTAAACCCGTCCCGTATATCTGAAACCCAAATAAATTGCCATATTTGTCTAAGAATTTATCGGGGTTATTTATAAGTATATGGATGGGATTGCATTCCATAGACTTACAATATGGGCTGGTAGGCAACTTAGTCACTATCATCTCTTTGTCTACTGTCTGTCCCCAAGTTGCCCACCCCACACAAGACCAATATGGGCAAAAGTTATAGTCTTTATTTGGGCATCTAGGACTCACATATTTATTTTTACTACTGGGACAAATATATTTATCATTAGACCCATACGTCCTCTCCCATCTAAGATCCCCACATACATTCCACGGCTTTCTACCACTTGATATTGCTTTACACGCATCAAATAGCAGAACACCCGAAGAATGTACGGATTCTAACACTGTCTTATTAATTAGGGTCCCCTGAGGATCTCCATTCCTGAGAGTCAACCAAACTGTACGGGGTTGATACTCTGGACTGAAGCACTTAGGTTCTCCTACTCCTAAATGGCACACACTATAGTCTATATTTAGGTATCTACATCTCGATACATCTCCTTTACACTCGTATTGTGAATGCCAAATTAGGGTTTGGGAAATATGGTTACCTGTTCTTGTAGTCTTAATGCATACCTCACAGCTAGGAGTGTCGGTACCTCTACCTTCCTGAATATAAAAATACACATAAATAAACACTATCATCAACACATCTTTCGCCGTCATCCTCAGTCTTCGTCCGTGCGAAGGCACCTCAGCTTCCAGGATGTAAGGGCTGCAGGGAATGGAGTTCTGCTCGTCTTCACAGGAGTCCCTTCGAGACTTTCCCTGGCTTATACACTATATGTCGGTGAGCGGACAGGCTTTATTATGGCCGTCTAAAAACACTCACTTCACCAAATCTCTGTAACAATAAAATTTGTAATCCACAAAAGTTCCTCGTTACTCCGACTGAGTAGTGCATTTTAACCGGATCTTGCAGGGATTCTCTGGATCTGCTGTAACTTGCCAAGAATCGACTGCTGCTGGTTTAACCCTGGAGTGATGTATCCACGGAGTCACTTCGGCTACTTTTATCGCTGTAGGGGTAGACAAAAGAACAACATAAGGACCTCTCCACTTGGGCCCTAACGGTACATTATTCCACTCTTTAATCCACACTTGGTCTCCTGGATGATAACTATGAACTGGGGGATAAATATTCACAGGTAATCTATCTTGTACCCATTTCTGTACCTCCTCCATAGTCTTACCCAACTCTACAACCTGCTGCCGGGTAATTCCTTCTCCCAACTGACTCAAGTCCCCCCTTAAGTTACCGAGTACGGGAGGTGGTCGCCCATACATGATTTCAAAAGGAGAGAGGCCCATCCTTCTGGTAGGGGTACTGCGGATTCGCAATAAAGCTATAGGTAAGAGAACGTTCCACTTAAGTTGGGTTTCCTGACACATTTTAGCCAACTGATTCTTAATAGTTATATTCATTCTGTCTACCTTACCAGAACTCTGGTTTCTATATGCTGTATGAAGCCTCCACTTTATACCAAGCATATGAGTCAGTTGTTGTAGGCACTGATGAACAAAAGCTGGACCATTGTCCGATCCTATAGAACAGGGTAGTCCATATCGGGGTATTATTTCTCGTAGCAGGAATCTCACAACTTCTCCTGCTTTCTCTGTACGAGTAGGACATGCTTCTACCCAGCCTGAATAGGTGCACACAATTACCAACAGGTAACGATGTCCACCCGATTTAGGCATCACTGTAAAGTCAATTTGTAAATCGGACATGGGGAGTCCCCCCATAAACTGGACTCCTGGTGGCTTTACTGGTCCTTGTCTTGCATTATTTTTAGCACACGTTACACATCTTCGTACAATGGCCTGAGTCAAGTTGGACAATCTTGGTATGTAGAAATGTTTTCTGAGAGATTCTTCAGTGCTGTCTCTCCCAGAATGTGTCCCGTTGTGATAATTTTGGACAATTTCTACCGCTAGTGATGCTGGTATGACTATCCTTCCATCTTCTAGCTGATACCACTTGTTCTCCAAATACTTTCCTGGTTCAGTCTTTAACCACTCCTCTTCTTGAGCTGTATAAACTGGAGTCCATTGGGACAGTGGAGTTGGTATAAGAGCAGCTATATGCCCCACATATTCCTGTCTTCCTGATTCAGCAGCACGCTTAGCTGCACTATCTGCCATCCGATTTCCCTTGGTTACATCACCATCTCCTCTCAGATGCGCTCGACAATGTATGATACCGACTTCTTTCGGCTCCCACACTGCTTCCAATAGTTGTAGGATTTCAGCTGCGTACTTGATTTCTTTGCCTTCTGAATTCAGTAATCCTCTTTCTTTATACAAAGCTCTGTGGGCATGAGTGGTTAAAAACGCATACTTGGAGTCCGTGTAGATGTTCACTCTTAAACCTTCAGCCAATTGTAACGCTCGTGTTAGTGCTATTAATTCTGCCTTTTGTGCTGATGTTCCTTTCGCCAGTGGCCGAGCTTCTATCACCTTGTCTATTGTTGTTACTGCATATCCTGCATAGCGGATCCCTTCTTTCACATAACTACTGCCGTCGGTGTAATATTGAACATCGGGGTTCTGGATGGGAAAATCACGAAGATCTGGTCTACTTGAGAATACTTCATCCATTACTTCCAAACAATCATGTTGACTTTCAGTAGGTTGTGGCAAAAGGGTAGCTGGATTTAAGGTATTTACAGTCTCTAAATGCACTCTTGGGTTTTCACACAACATTGCTTGATACTTGGTCATACGGCTGTTACTAAACCAATGATTTCCTTTGTAATCCAACAACGTCTGTACTGCATGTGGGACTCGTACATAAAGTTCTTGACCTAGAGTGAGTTTATCGGCTTCAGCTACTAGCAGGGCAGCTGCAGCTACAGCTCTTAGACAAGGTGGAAGTCCGCTGGCCACTGCATCCAATTGCTTAGACATGTAGGCAACAGGTCTTTGCCATGATCCCAAGTACTGTGTCAATACTCCCACAGCCATTCTTCTTTGCTCATGTACATACAGGTAGAATGGTCGTGTGTGATCAGGTAGACCTAATGCTGGGGCACTCATCAAAGCCTTCTTCACATCTTCAAATGCCGTTTGCTGTTCTTGAGTCCATAAGAAGGGGTCGTGCTCTGTACCTTTGATAGCTGCATACAGAGGTTTTGCCAGTATCGCGTAGCTGGGAATCCATATCCTACAGAAGCCTGCTGCCCCCAAGAATTCTCGCACTTGTCTTCTATTCTTGGGTATCGGTATTTGGCACACAGCTTCTTTTGTCTCTGGCCCCATAATTCTTTGACCTTCAGAGATATGGAATCCCAGATATTTGACAGTTGGCAAACACAACTGAGCCTTCTTTCTAGACACCTTGTATCCTGCCTTCCAGAGAATGTGTAGTAGATCGTGCGTTGCTTGCTGACAGATTTCTTTTGTAACTGCTGCTATCAACAAGTCATCTACATATTGTAACAATACACACTCTCCTGGGATGGACTCGAAATCCAGTAGATCTTGACTTAGAGCTGAACCAAATAGGGTAGGTGAATTTTTAAACCCTTGGGGCAGTCTTGTCCAAGTTATTTGGCGTTTTGAGCCCGTTACAGCGTTCTCCCATTGGAAAGCGAAAATACATTGACTTTCTGCGGCAATTCGGAGGCAAAAGAAGGCATCTTTGAGGTCTAAGACTGTAAAGTAAGTAGCCCCGCCCGGAATTAAAGCAAGCAGGTTATATGGATTGGGTACAACTGGATGTATACTAACAACCGCATCATTGACTGCTCTCAAGTCCTGCACAGGTCGATACTCATCTGTACCGGGCTTTTGAACAGGCAGCAATGGGGTGTTCCAGGGGGAAGTACAGAATTTTAGGATACCATACCGTATGAACTTATCCAGATAAGATTGGATGTTCTTCTTAGCCTTCTGCGGGATGTGGTATTGTCTTAGGCTCACTGGATAAACCCCAAGTTTTAGTTCAATTTTTATAGGTGGAATATTGCGGGCCAGTCCTGGTGGGTTGTTCTCTGCCCAAACTCCTGGTATGTTGAATAATGACTCATCACTCCTAGGGTTTTGGCTAGTCAACGCTGTATAAAGTCGCCACTCTTCTTCCTTTGGTACGGATAATGTCATAATACCTGAAGGTCCATTAAACTTTAAGGATGTTGTTCCATTTGGTAGGAACGTAATCTGCGCTTGTAATTTTGATAGCATATCACGTCCCAGCAATTGGACTGGACATTCAGGCATATAAAGGAATTGATGTTTTACTACGTGGCCTCCCAATGTACAGAGTCGACTTTTAAGAACCGGTTTTTCAGCACTTCTTCCAGTTGCTCCTATTACAGTAATAGTCCTTCCAGATGGAGGAGCAACTAGATTAGTCACCACTGAATGTTCAGCACCAGTGTCGATCATGAACGCACTCCTTTTTCCCCCTATTGATACATCGACCATAGGCTCCGCACGACCAAGGGGGATGGAGCCCGGTCGGTATCAATAGTCCTCCATGACCGTGTCAGCCAATCCTACAAAGTCCCTGCCTTCTCTATCGCGGGACCTTTGCGCTGCTGGGAAATACCTATCTTCCCTAACACTTCCTCTGTTCCCATTACTCCCTCTATTACCATTACTCCCTCCGGGGCCTCCTCTACCTCTCGCTCTGCCTCTAAAGTTTCCATAACCTGTCCTAGGTCTGTCTCTCTCACACTGTTCTCTTCGAGGACACTCATTTCTCCAATGCCCTTCTTCCCTACAGTATGCGCACTGATTTCTACTTAGAGGTTCCTCATTCCACTTACTATCGCCTCTATCTGGGCCCCGTCTATCTACGCCTGCGATCGCTACCGCTAGCATGTCTGCCTTTCTACGCATCTTGCGCTCTTCCTCTTTCTTACTTTCTGTTTCCCTATTCATGTATACCTTATTCGCTACCTCCATTAGTTGGGTGATAGACATACCTGCAAACCCTTCTAACTTTTGTAGCTTGCGCTTAATATCTCCGTAAGCTTGGCTGACAAAGGCGGAGTTCACCATTCGGGAATTGTCTGCGTCTTCCGGATTAAAGGGGGTATACAAACGGTACGCCTCCAATAATCGGTCATAAAAGACACTGGGCGCTTCATCACTTTTCTGAATCACCTCAACTGTCTTCGACATATTAATAGCTTTCTTTCCTCCGGCTTTCATGCCAGCAATTATAGCGTCTCTATAGGCTCTGAGTTGAACCATATCAGCACCATTTACATTCCAATCGGGATCGGTGTTGGGATAATGTGTTGCGGCCCATGCTGATGGATTGGCTTGGTTTAAAGTACGGGCTTTATCCTCTAGTGCTTTAATGGCTGCTTGATTAATTCTTGTCCTTTCCTCATTGTTGAACAAAGTCATTAATAACTGCTGGCAATCAGCCCATGTCGGGTTATGTGTCTGTACTATTGAGGTGAACAGATCAGTCATAGCTTGTGGTTTCTCAGTATACGAGGAATTGTGGGTCTTCCAATTTAAGAGATCGTTTGTCGTGAACGGGACATATACAAAGACCGGGTCAGCATGTGCCATTTGGCCTGCGGCATCGATATAGGCTGACCCAGGATTCAGACGAAGAGGCATCTGATAGTGTTTTAATTGTTGGGCACCGGTCAGTTGTCGGGTCTGTATGGGGCTACGTGGAGGGGCGTCAGTCATAGGTTCCAGTCGGGGAGAAATAGGGTATGGGGATGTGGGAGCTTGGTTTTGGGAAAAGGTTGTAAATAAAACACTTAGAGTTGAGCTGGATGAAGCTTGACCGGAAGTCTGAAGTGGCGCCAAATCAGGATATTCGGATTTAATGGGGGTTGGTTCTGATTCCGGAAGGGGAGATTTAGTACGAGGGGGGGTGGATCCTGTACTGGAGGAGGAAGCGGAAGTGGATGAGGGTAATGAGGGGAGGGTTGCAGGACTTCCTGCATTTGCGTCACTTCCTCTTAACGGAAAGTAAGGGGGCGGCAAAGGGATCTCGGACTCAGGGGGCGTGTCCAAAATGGGCCTAACACCAGTCCTAGTGGACAAACAAGTCCTAGCTACCATGAGGCGACATTGCTCCTCGTGGCATGTCTCGAGCCATTTTGGCGAGTCATTTACGGCCTGTCTCCAACAATCAATATAAGGAAACTGGCCGTAAAGTTCAGGCCTACCCGATACAGCCACGTGTAAGCGCTGTACCAGAGTTGGATCCAAACTGCCACGTGGCGGCCATGCCGCAACCAAAGTAGGCCACTCCCTAGTACACAAAGTGACCAAACGTACAGGAGACATTTTAACCCCAAAATCACATGTCTTGAATCCCTTTTTAAAATTCTTCACCATACAACCTAAGGGATCCGGAATCGTTGACTGCGACGCGCCCATACTTATCAATGGAACGTCGTTGACAACGAATACTATACACGCGTACTATTCAACAGTCACACCCGTTTCCTCTGGCAACAGCACCACGTGGTACAGTTACCAAGTGAAACGTATACAATAACACAATAAACACTCAGGGAATTCCCGTACACACACAGCTGTTACACCAGTCACTAAATAATCAATATTATGCCCTTTGGCGAAACTATACAGTCACCCACGCTATAATTCTCTATATATGAATTACCCGTCTATAACACACCCCAGTAACATCGTCTTTTACAAATAGCGGTTACAGTACGGTTAGCATAGGTCAAAGCACAAGTTAAGGTCACAATACAATTATTAGTGGTTATGGTGTTAAACATGCAATGGACGACAATGATTAGTACTTATATACAGTGTCAGTAAATATACAGGGTTATGGTACCGTGCACTATAATACAGCAACACACTATTAACACTCTCGCTAGACGGCTGAGCTCGCGCTATCTAACAAGATATACACTTTACTAAACAATCTTTATCACATTTACAATTCCCAACTAAACTATTGGCCAGTACCTTGATGGACTACCTAAAAACAATCTACATACGTTTTGGTTAGCCACACTGCCCAAGCACCACATATAGCGAGCTAGAGGACCGAATTTACACAGACGCCTCTTAGTCGATAACTATCAAAAGTCTAGTGGGTTCCAAATTTACACGCCTTCCCACTTAGCCCAGATAGGATGAGAGCTAGCGAACCGAATTTACACAGACGCCGCTTAGTCTCCCGGTCCCTCCGACCTAGCGAACAAAATATACACCCTAGAATGCTAGTCTAGACAAGACACCGGTGTCCGGCTAGGGCTATTTACACCAGAGCCCCGCCTGACTAACAAAATCAAACGGTCTGACTAAAGAGCGTTCGATCGAGCGGTGCGCCTTCGCTCCTTCCCTCCGACAGAGGGGGCAGATACACAGATTTAAACCCCTTTGGGCCTACCGCACAATCGGTATACCCCTAGTGGGTTCTGCCGTCTAAAACAGCAGTTGTCTTACCTCCTCGTTCCTGAACCTGAGTTCACACTCATCGACGGGGACACCCCAGCACTTCTTACGTAGAGGCCGATGATCTCCTGGACAACGGACCAGTGGCGCCGAGACGAAGGGAGGTCCACGCAGAAGTTCAGGGGTGCAGCCGTAGAGAACGTGGGCAAAGATAGACCGTCTCACGCCTCTGCCTCTCAGCTACCGTTGAACGATGAGCTTCCCGGCCAATGCACCAAATGATACCGGAGAAACTGACGGAAGCAAAGCACAGAGAGATGGACACAGGTTTCTTCAGGAAGGAAGAGATTCTTTATTATATCACCGATCGGGACTCAGAGGGACTAATGTCACCAAAATACAGCAAGTTCTGAGCCCCGGACAATAGTGCAGGCTCCTTATATAGGCACATAACTCCTCCCATATTAAGCTCCACCCGCACATTCTCTTGACCAATCAATACAAATAAGAATTAACTTCCTGTTTGACCGCATGGCTTGTCCAGCACAATGGAGGAGGGGGAATACTACATCCTGTATTCTTGCACATGCTCCGTACACTACTGATCGTATCTTGCCTCGTGCAACCAACTGATCGATACGTCAGCATATGCACGTACACATGCCACGTGGTAATCTCGGCCTACTAAATTTATTTTTACCGAGATTCCACCACAAAAACATATATTAAAAAGAAAAATTCTAAATAAATATGAAGAAAAAACTGGATCCAACAAAATGGTGGCGTCATTACAGATACGATGTATAAAAGGCTTCACAAAATGGCTGACATATTACATACATTGCATACCCTTGGAGAATTAGTAATATATATAGCAAAACACAATAATATTTTTTCTTATGGGATTCATATTTAAATGTAGGTTATAACAGAATGGCACAATCATAAAACAAAACATGGCAACAAAGAAAAAATGAAATGACACCTGTTCAAAAGTCTGCATACCCTTAGTTCTTTATACTGTGTATTTCCCCCTTTAGTGTCAATGACAGCGTGCAGTCTTTTTAAATAATTGTCTATTAGGCCCCTAAGTCTTTCAGGTGGAATAGCAGCCCATTCCTCTTGGAAAAATGCCTCAGGGTCATGCAAAGTCTTTGGTCGTCTTGCATGAACCACACGTTTGAGTTCTCCCCCAGTGGCTCAAATATATTAGGGTTAGAAGATTGTGATGGCCACTGCAGAACCTTCACCTTTTTCTGCTATAACCACTGGAGGATTGCACAGCCTTTGTGCAGAAGAATGCAAATTGTCTGTCAGTATTTTCTGATAGCATGATGCTACATTTAGTTTGCCATCAATTTCACGAGATTCCACATGCCTTTAAAACTACCCCCTCCCCCCCCCCAAACATCATGGAGCCACCCATGGGCGTCCGCAGGAATTTTTCCAGGGGGGGGGGCATAATTGTAATGAAATCTATGCTTGGCCATTTTTTGACAGTGTCATGAAGGGGAGGAGCATAGTCGTTATCACATAAAGCCAGGGTGAATAGCGTTTTCACAACTATGGTGTCAGGAATACATGTTTGTATTCCTGACACTATAATGTTCCTTTAAGCAAATTAAAGGAACATTCTGGTCACCACAACAACTTCATCTAAATGAAAATGCTATGATGCCAGGAAGCTCCTGGGTGCTCTTTCCTTTAAGGGGTTAAACCGCTCTCAAATGGTTTAACCCCAAAGGCTTCCTCCAGCTCCAGGTCCCTCAGTGGTATTCGGCATCTGAAACGGAGTGTCAGGAAGTGCAGATTGACGTCAGGCATGGGTGCCGCTGATTGGCTAGAGTTGACAGTTGACACTCAGCCAATCGCTAGTTCCCGGTTCATAATTTTTTACAACTTTTTTATGAATGGGGAGCTATTGGTTGGCTTAGAGTGCCAGCTGACCGCTCTAGCCAATCAGCAACACCCCTACCCAGCAGCACTCTGTGCTTCCTGACACTCAGTAAATAAAAGTGAACACATTAACACTGATATTTTTTTTTACCTGGGGAGATGAGAAGGTCCAGAGTTTCCCTGCCAGGCCCAGGTACCAAAGCCTTATGATGTGGTGTCCAGAATAAAGTGGATGGTTCACTTCATTTGTCCTTTCTGCTCCAATCTCCTTTTCTTCTCCTTCATTTGACAGTCTTCTTTTTCTTCTGACACTGTCTTCTATATTTGGCTCCTTCTGCTCCTTTACCTTTCTGCTTATTTTGCGCCCTTCTGCTCCTTTCTCATTCTGATTCCTTTCTGCTCCTTCTTCTACTTTAGCTTTGTGCTCCTTGCTGTCCCTTTCTGCTCCTTCTTCAACTTTACCTTTGTGCTCCTTGCAGACCCTTCCTGCCCCTTGCTGCCCCTGCTCCTTGCATACCCTTGCTGCCCCTGCTCCTTGCAGACCCTTGCTGCTCCTTGCTGACTCTTCATTTAGCCCCCTCCCACCCCGCATGCCTCACTTGCCTGATCTATAGGCTGCCCCCCCATGCCTCACTTGCCTAATCTATAGGCTGCCCCCCCATGCCTCACTTGCCTAATCTATAGGCTGCCCCCCATGCCTCACTTGCCTAATCTATAGGCTGCCCCCCATGCCTCACTTGCCTAATATATAGGCTGCCCCCCCATGCCTCACTTGCCTAATATATAGGCTGCCCCCCATGCCTTAATCCCCTAATATATAGGCTGCCCCCCCATGCCTCACTCCCCAAATATATAGGCTGCCCCTCATGCCTCACTCCCCTAATATATAGGCTGCCCCCATGCCTCACTCCCCTAATATATAGGCTGCCCCCCATGCCTCACTCCCCTAATATATAGGCTGCCCCCCCATGCCTCACTCCCCTAATATATAGGCTGCCCCCATGCCTCACTCCCCTAATATATAGGCTGCCCCCCCATGCCTCACTCCCCTAATATATAGGCTGCCCCCCCATGCCTCACTCCCCTAATATATAGGCTGCCCCCCCATGCCTCACTCCCCTAATATATAGGCTGCCCCCCATGCCTCACTCCCCTAATATATAGGCTGCCCCCATGCCTCACTCCCCTAATATATAGGCTGCCCCCCCATGCCTCACTCCCCTAATATATAGGCTGCCCCCCCATGCCTCACTCCCCTAATATATAGGCTGCCCCCCATGCCTCACTCCCCTAATATATAGGCTGCCCCCCATGCCTCACTCCCCTAATATATAGGCTGCCCCCCATGCCTCACTCCCCTAATATATAGGCGGCCCCCCATGCCTCACTCCCCTAATATATAGGCTGCCCCCCCATGCCTTACTCCCCTAATATGTAGGCTGCCCCCCCATGCCATACTCGCCTAATCTATAGGCTGCCCCCCATGCCATACTCCCCTAATCTATAGGCTGCCCCATGCCATACTCCCCTAATCTATAGGCTGCCCCCCATGCCATACTCCCCTAATCTATAGGCTGCCCCCCATGCCATACTCCCCTAATCTATAGGCTATCACCCCCATCCCTCACTTCCCTGATCTGTAGGCTGTCTCTCTTCCATCCCTCACTTCCCTGATCTGTAGGCTGTCTCTGGCTGCATGTGTTGCTCCCCTGCGGTTTCAATCAGCAGAGAGAAGCAGGGATAGATGCAGCTTCCTATCCCTGTCTCTCTCCATTCACAGCACCACCTACTGGCCGGCGCCGGTATTGCAGTTCATTTTAAATCTCACACGAAAAATAGCAGAAAAAGCTGAAAAATCCAGGGGGGGGGGGGGGGCAAGTGCCCTCCCTTGCCCCCACCTGCAGACGCCCATGGAGCCACCACAATGCTTCACAGTGGGGATGGTATTTTTTTCACCATAGGCCTTGTTGACCCCTCTCCAAACATGGCACTTATGGTTGTGACAATAAAGCTCTATTTTGGTCTCACCACTCCAGATTACAGTGTGCCAGAAGCTGTGAGGCGTGTCAAGCAGTTGTCGGGCATATTGTAACCGGGCTCTTTTGTGGCATTGGCGCAGTAAAGGCTTCTTTTTGGCAACTCAACCATGCTGGTCATTTTTGTTCAAGTATAGTCATATTGTGCTCCTTGGAACAACCACACCATCTTTTTCGAGAGCAGCCTGTATCTATATATATCTATTTCCTTCTTTATAAAGTTCCATTACCTTGTTACGCAGGTTTTTCTTTTCTGCTCCCCATGGCTCAGTATCTAGCCTGCTCAGTGCATCCTTGTTAGAGCCAACAAACCCATTGACTACTTATAAACAGACACTAATTGCATTTTAAAAAGCCACAGGTGTGGGAAATTAACCTTTAATTGCCAACCTGTGTGTGTCACCTTGTGTGTTGGTAACAAGGCCAAACATTCGGTATGTAAACTTTTGATGAGGGCCATTTGGGTGATTTCTGTTATCATTATGATATAAAAAAGAGCCAAACAACTATGTGATAATAAATGGCTTCATATGATCACTATCCTAAAATCAGTCATATTTCATATTTTTAAAATCAATGTCAAAGTTTCACAATTTCTGCCAGGGTATGCAAACATTGGAGCACAACTGTGTGTGTGTGTGTGTGTGAATATATGCAAGGTATTATATATATATATGGAAGGCGTGGCCTGAAGTTGTGGGAGGGGCTTGGTTCCCCTTCTTAAGGAGCACCAGCCCTTCCCTCATTACCTGTTAGGTCTGGCGAGTTGTTGGAGAGAGATCGTCACTTCCGGTCGTTCCTGACGCCATTCTGCTTACCTGTGTCTCCGTGGTCGGCTTCCATGGTCCTGTCCCCTCCGGGTTCTGCTGGCTGGCTTTCACTGTTAGGCCAGGCGGTCGCGGGGTGTGGTCGTGCGGCAAAATCGTAAGTTACACGGCCGTCGCAATTTTCGGCACGGCTGGTTTTCGTCATCGCTATACGACGATTACACGTACGGTAGCAGTTCGGTACTTAATCATACGAATACCGGCATTCGGTTACGGCTGTTATACGGTACTTGTCTATGTTCAAATATTTTTTATTTTTTTTTTAGGTTATGACATGTGGCATTTCATGCGTAAAATTTGTTACATTCTGGCCATCTTAATGACCGTTCGTTTGACGAAACTCTTTTTAATAAGATGTTAAAAACTTGTTACAAGCACTAGGGCGACCTCTGGTGGCTGGTTATTATTACTGTTTGCTCTTAAATTATGGTTCCACGACCCCTGATGGTCGTATAGGTTATGACATGTGGCATTTAATGCATTTTTTGATTTAGGTATTACCATAGTCATATGTTTATACACGGCTGGAACAATGACATGTTACAGAGCATTTTGGTAGCAGAAATCATGACACATATGGGTTAGGTAGGATATATGTCTGGAAATTCTGCCATAAGGAACATTGTTTTCTAATAATACTCGGCCTATGGTATACTTTTGGTTATAATGGACCTCTTATGTTTCCAGTATTCAACAGCAATTCCATGGTGGGCTGCTAATCTACCAACTTTTTCACTTGACATAGGTCAGTAATCACGATTAATTATCCCTTATTGGTCACGCAAGACTTGGGTCCTTATGTGTGTTTTTTCTGTATTACCAGGTATAGGCATCCTTGCTCTTTTGAGTATTTGGTTCCAGTCCCCTACTTTTGACGTAATTACTGGTAGGTATCAGAATAGCAGGGGATTAAGGGGTACATATTTATTACCCTTACAAACACAAATTACTCTTGTAGGTTACTACAGATCGCCTGGATCACCTTATCATACTATCTTGCAACTTGCTCATCAGGTACGTCATGTTTTTCTCAAATTATTTCTCCCTCCCTACCTACCCTTTCAGGTACAGATATACTGGCACACACCATAGGAGCCTCTAGGTATGTTTTTCTGGCCTTCTACGCCTTAAGTAGTGGTCCCGCTAGGCCAACATCCATCCTCATTTCGGAGGTACGGCATTCCCTCGGGCCAATTCATAGCTAGCCGCCTCGCTTGGTTGCATAGAGAGGGCCTCACTTGTCCCGTCCATTCTGTCTTATGCTATTACAAGTCACTGAGAGGCCATCACCCCGCCATAATGCCAATGGCCACATACCCCACACGAGCCAAATCATAGATAGTGCCTCTCAAAGCCACTTGGCAACTAGTAGGGCCTCACCTGTCATGTTACTAAGTAATACTTTCGCCGCTTGGCATTAAGTTACAACAGCCAGTTGGGTTGGACCCCAGGTAACATAATTTTTATGTTGTAGCATGTCACAAGTACCTGAAGGCGGGGAAGAGTTGTCCATCCCCAGTACACCGGCTAGATCGGTCACGCCATCCCGGGGTGACAACAACGCGAGCCCTGCATCACTCAGGGCATGGACTATTCCTAGGATCACTGCCGAATTAAGAAAAAGGAATATTCCTTTCCCTGCTACGGCTAGCAAAGCAGAATTATACAGGCTGATGAATACACAGACTGGTAACTCAGGGGCGGGGGAAGGGTCCAGTGGCAGAAAGTCTTCCGATCTGCATACGGTTTTGTCCTCAGTCCTGACCTCTTTGGGTCGTATTACGGACAAGCTCGACAAGATGGATGCAGATAGCCATCAACGGTCATCTGCTGGTTTAGACAATCCGGTCGCTACGGTGTGCCTGGACCCCCTACCGGGTAATATACCAACCGGTCTGAAAGACCCACATATCATCAACCCAGCACACATGGTGCCTGCAAACACTAAAAAGGACAACTTGGAGGGGGAGGATATCAATTTAGTATCACTTCTTATAGTCTCACAGGATGTCCTTGAAAATAAGGTTTTTTTAGTGGTTGGGTACCTTTTTGTCTTGTCCTTGAAAATAAGACCTATGCGTATGGGGATGTGTCGGTTGTGTTGAAGTCCAGAGTTCCTAGGTTCAATCGGAAACTATCTATTCCCGAATTTGTGTTGGCTTTCGGGATATACAGAGATGTGATATACTCTGTATATCCAGATAGGAGGGAGGAATTGGACCTTTATCTCCACAAGCTGGTGGATTTGGGGCACAAGTACGGTGGTACGTCTTTTTACGACTACCACCGTGCTTTTTCCGCAAAGGCGTCGGCCGCCCTATCTCAGTTCAATTATCAAGCTGATTGGGGTGTGCTTGATACAGAACTGTTTTGCCGACACTTTGCGGGCCTAAAAACCCCAGCTTGTGCCATTTGCTCGTCCAACTCCCACACTGCTAATCTGTGCCCTAATTCTCCAGAGGAGAATGCTGTATTTTCTCCTACTAATGTGGTGCCCACAGGGTGAACAGGCAGGATGCTTAAAGATAAGCTAGGCAGTGATATTGTGTTTTGGGGGAAATCGCAAGTGTGTAACAATTTTAACACTGGCACTTGCGGAAACAGTGCCTGCAGACTTCTGCATGTCTGCTCCCAATGTTTCAGGGCTCACGCCAAAGTAATGTGCCCCAATAAACTATATCATCAGCAGTACTTATCGTCTCTTAATGTCTCCCTACTGAAAGAGCTCTCGTTGACTTTTTGGTAGCAGGGTTTACTTTGGGGTTTCACACGGGTATTATTCACATGCCTACGGGAATCCTGGAATGTAAAAACCGATGGAAATCCACGGCGTACACCAGATACATACCTCAGCCAATACAAGAAGTGCGCCTAGCATTCAAGACTATGAATATGTAATATGCTATGTTGGGTTTTGTAGGGTGAATAAACTGGTTTATATCTTTTTGCCCTCTTTTATATCAGGCCTACTTCCTCGTCAGTTCCGGCACACCTCAACTGACTTTTCCATTCTATGTTTGTCTTATGTTACTAATACTACGGCTTTATGCCGTGACCACAAATATATATATAGTATTAGCCAAATTCGTCTGAAACTAAGCAGCAGAATATCGATATATGGTCTTGCATTTAGACTGGAGAATTATGGGGAATCTAGCTCTTAATATAAGTCTTAGGTGTTCGATCACGTGATTGGGCAAAAATCAGAAGGCCACATTTGGGCCAGAACCTAAATATTGAGGAGATTGCAAAAGCATAATGCAATTGCAAATTTGTATTCGGTCGAACCGAAAGACCATAATAGAGCCAAACATTGGCGTGATCATGGAAGTGTATTCGGTTTGACCGAACGGCCACATTCGATCACATCAGACTAAAATATATATAACAAAAATATATAGAAAACAATATATACATGAAATATATATAAAACAATATTGATAAATAATACAAAAAATTGATAATTAGGGCAAAATCAGTTGCACAGACAGAGGGGGAAAAAGAAATATATATTGTTTACAAGTTATTCTAAAAAGTGGTGTAAATCAAAGTCTACTTTTAGATCTTTCGGTGTTAATGTCTTTAAATTGTATATTCAAAAGCATTTATTTTTTGCTTTCTGATCCAGAATACATTATGACGTTATAGTCTGGTGGCATGCAGTGCTCGGTGGCTGACCGTGTGTAATGGAGAAAGCTTTGTGTATTGCAAGTGCACTAGTCTGCAGTCTCTCCTTCCTATCTCCAGCAGCTATCTGCATTAAAAGACTGACCCCAGACTACAATGGCCCACCTGGAAATATTCTGGTTTCCCAGTGGGCCAGTCCAAACATGGACATTATATGCGCTCCTTTGACCATTTTTTGGATTGGGTTGTGTAAAAAAACGAGGAATAACATGTTACCAACTATTGTGCATACGTATTTCTTTTGGCAAAATTGAGAGTATAAGAAGGATGTATCGTATTGGGAGTCGTCAATGGAACATGTTATTGCCAACTCACGTTTCCCTTGGTGTTGTGGAAGATGGCCTGAAGATTTTTTTATTGGTGGCAGTAATATTCTTTGATGACCATTGCTGATGTTACCTGAAGGGGTGGGTCACTTACTGGGGAATTTGAGATAGTACCAGGGAACGGACAATTTCAATGTAATGATTGGTTTCCTGGCAAGTGTGAATGGATGTGGTCGGACACCAAACCAGTGACTATATGAGCAGCTCTACAAATTCTGATAAACTGCAAGCAATATCAACAGTCCACAATATTCTTCACAACATACTCACTGGGGGAAAAATGTGGTACCAACTACTCTGGGAACATGATTAAGATTGCCAAATAGACATGAAAAGTTGGAGGATAATATTTGAGACTGGCTATGAATTGGCAATTTACACAACTGTGAAAGAAAATGCTATGGCTATGCCATAAGATCTGCCCTAGTGCCTGGATTTGCATGGCAAAGAGGTGGAAGGACTCTATGACAGAGTTCACTATGTTTATGTATAAGGTTAAATTTGCACACAGTATGGAAGAGGTGTAAGCTAGACTTAAAGGGGACGCACTCAATATCCACAATAAGACTTGGAATCCATGGAAGCCATCATTTTCTTCTCAATTTACATGCGTTTTGTCAAATGTTTACTAATGTAATGTTACCATGTGTCATTTTATATTACTTTTTTCATTTTTTAAAACAATTTATATTCAAAAATTAGAGTACTTTCCCAACCTGTATTGCTGCTCCATCGGTCAGAAAAAAATATCTTTATGAACCCGGGGTCACACTGTTAGAAATACAGGCAGAACGGGCACATCATCTTAAAAAGCAGCGGATCATTGCAAAGTAGTGAGCATTGGGTCACATAACAGACACTCTGACCAAAAGTGCGTAAAGATGGCTGCCAGATTTTATATGAATTTAAAATGTCAATGTTAGTGTCAATGTTTCTTTCTGTAACATTTTATTTAATTGACTATTGGTAATGGTTTGCTTTCCTAATGTGAAAAAAGACAACATATTCTTCCCATGGCAGCAGCCTAAGAAATTGTCCAACTTGTGCGCCAATCACTGTTTGACTTGGATTACAATCAGACGTTCTGTTACCCAGAGGATGATACATTCACTTGACATTTTGAAACAATTTGTTGGATATAAATATTCACCTCCCAGTGCCAGTCTACCAGCGACAGGTCAGAACTCATTAGCAGACAGCATTTTCTAAGCATCCAGGTAAGCAAATGCTCAAATGCTTTAGATTAAGAAAAAATGGAAAAAATTTAAAAAATTGCATCTATCATATAATTATCAATAACAGAAAGATACTCAAGAAAATGGAAAGCATTTTGGAGATAAAAACTCAGATAAGGGGTAGTTTTTTGTTTTGATTTTTAACAAAAAAATGCAGCGGTCGTTATTTGGGATAGTATTTTAATAGAAATAACAGGGGTGGAACAGAATCCTGGGAATCATGTAAAGGCATTCTCAGTAAAACTCACATTTTATAGAAGCTGTGAGAATGGGTTCATTTGAGTTATTATTTATCAGTCAAATGAAATATTCGTTGGTTACTGAATCATTATAAATAGCAAAAAATAAATAGGTAGTGTGACTTCAAATGGGCTGCTTCACAATACAGCAACGAGCGACTAATAGTTATTAAAATGAATAAAACAAGTGAGCGCTCCAATGAACTCAAAATCAGTTCCAGACAAAAAGAGATCGAATAATCTCAAGTAAGAATCACATATAAAAGGATACTTCGTACGTTCTATAAATGTCTACTGCTAGGTCTGTCCATAAAAGGATAGGTATCTATTAAACTGTGTGACAAATATAACAGTGTAGCAACTTAGATACTAACAATCTAAGGTATAGGAATGACTTGCTAGGAGGCCCAGCTAGATAGTACAATCATATATATAATATACC
Organism: Pelobates fuscus; assembly: GCF_036172605.1. Lineage (NCBI taxonomy): Eukaryota > Metazoa > Chordata > Amphibia > Anura > Pelobatidae > Pelobates > Pelobates fuscus. Next base: position 377,766,101 of record NC_086321.1, read on the forward strand.
AACATTGATAAGTTAAGTAAAGGACTTTTATTGAACAACAAAGTAATATCTAAGAAATTCCAATTCCGGGAAAATGTCTAAAGATCTCCAGTGAGGGGCCCCTTCACTGGAGAGGTATGGAATAAGTCACGGAACAAACTATATTCTTAGAAACAAAACAGTATATAGAAAATAGTCAGAGTTATATAGAAATATATATATTTACCATAATTACCACAATCTCTACATCAGATCTATAAAATAGTGTTAGCAAACTGTATATATTTTTTTTTTTTTTACAAATCCTGATAAATTAATTATCTTTGTGACATTGTGTTTTAGTATTTAAAAATGTTGAGTATTTTGTGAATTATTCATGTTTTTTAAATAAGCAATTGCAGAATCTGCAGACTATATTTTATTTTTGTAAAAGTCACTGAAAATATTAGTGAGGTAAAAAAAAATAATGGCAACGAAACAAAATAAAATAAGAAAATTGCAATGAAGGGATACAAAATGATAAAGAAAAGAAACTTAAAAAAAAAGAAAAGGAAAATCTGTTTATATCAGTTGAACAGATTAGAGCAAGTAAGGGGGAGCAGAGAGCAGAGCAAGTAAGGGGGAGCAGAGAGCAGAGCAAGTAAGGGGGAGCAGAGAGCAGAGCAAGTAAGGGGGAACTGAGAGCAAAGCAAGTAAGGAGGAGCAGAAAGCAGAGCAAGTAAGGGGGAGCAGCGAGCAGAGCAAGTAAGTGGGAGCAGAGAGCAGAGCAAGTAAGGGGGAGCAGATAGCAGAGCAAGTAAGGGGGAGCAGAGAGCAGAGCAAGTAAGGGGGAGCAGAGAGCAGAGCAAGTAAGGGGGAGCAGAGAGCAGAGCAAGTAAGGGGAGGCAGAGAGCAGAGCAAGTAAGGGGAGGCAGAGAGCAGAGCAAGTAAGGAGGAGCAGAGAGCATAGCAAGTTAGGGGAGCAGAAAGCAGAGCAAGTAAGGGGGAGCAGCGAGCAGAGCAAGTAAGTGGGAGCAGAGAGCAGAGCAAGTAAGGGGGAGCAGATAGCAGAGCAAGTAAGTGGGAGCAGAGAGCAGAGCAAGTAAGGGGGAGCAGATAGCAGAGCAAGTAAGTGGGAGCAGAGAGCAGAGCAAGTAAGGGGGAGCAGAGCAGAGCAAGTAAGTGGGAGCAGTGAGCAGAGCAAGTAAGGGGGAGCATAGGGGGAGCAGAGAGCAGAGCAAGTAAGGGGGAACAGAGAACAGAGCAAGTAAAGGGGAGCAGAGAGCACAGCAAGTAAGGGGGAACATAGCAGAGCAAATAAGGGGGAGCATAGGTGGAGCAGAGAGCAGAGCAAGTAAGGGGGGCAGAGAGCAGAGCAAGTAAGGAGGGGCAGAGAGCAGAGCAAGTAAGGGGGGGCAGAGAGCAGAGCAAGTAAGGGGAGGCAGAGCAAGTAAGGGGAGGCAGAGCAAGTAAGGGGGAACAGAGAGCAGAGCAAGTAAAGGGAGGCAGAGCAGAGCAAGCAAGGGGGGGGCAGAGCAGAGCGAGTAAGGGGGAACAGAGAGCAGAGCAAGTAAGGGGAGCAGAGAGCAGAGCAAGTAAGGGGAACAGAGAGCAGAGCCAGTAAGGGGGAGCAGAGAGCAGAGCAAGTAAGGGGAGCAGAGAGCAGAGCAAGTAAGGGGAGCAGAGAGCAGAGCAAGTATGGGGAACAGAGAGCAGAGCCAGTAAGGGGGAGCAGAGAGCTGAGCAAGTTAGGGGAGCAGAAAGCAGAGCAATTTAGGGTAGCAGAAAGCAGAGCAAGCAAAGGGGAGGCAGAGCAGAGAAAGTAAGGGGGAGCAGAGCAGAGCAAATAGGGGAAGCAGAGCAGAGCCAGTAAGGGGGAGCAGAGAGCAGAGAAAGTAAGGGGAGCAGAGAGCAGAGCAAGTAAGGGGAGCAGAGAGCAGAGCAAGTAAGTGGAGCAGAAAGCAGAGCAATTTAGGGGAGCAGAAAGCAGAGCAAGCAAAGGGGAGGCAGAGCAGAGCAAGTAAGGGGGAGCAGAGCAAGTAAGGGGGAGCAGAGAGCAGAGCCAGTAAGGGGGAGCAGAGCAGAGCAATTAAGGGGGAGCAGAGCAGAGCTAGTAAGGAGGAGCAGAGAGCAGAGCCAGTAAGGGGGAGCAGAGCAAGTAAGGGGGAGCAGAGAGCAGAGCCAGTAAGGGGGAGCAGAGCAGAGCAATTAAGGGGGAGCAGAGCAGAGCTAGTAAGGAGGAGCAGAGAGCAGAGCAAGTAAGGGGGGGGGGTAGAGAGCAGAGTAAGTAAGGGGAGGCAGAGCAGAGCAAGTAAGGGGGAACAGAGAGCAGAGCAAGTAAAGGGGAGCAGAGAGCAGAGCAAGTAAGTGGGAGGCAGAGCAAGCAAGGGGGGGCAGAGAGCAGAGCAAGTAAGGGGGAATAGAGAGCAGAGCAAGTAAGGGGGAGCAGAGAGCAGAGTACTGGTTAATACTGATTTAACCTCCTAAATAATAAATTTGAATAGATTTGAATAGGAAGTACTAATAATACAGAAAAAAAAAAGAAAAGAAAAAAATCCTTATCTACTTATTATCTATTACAATCCAATCGCCAAATTTAGGCTGTGTTCAACCATTTTAACTCATTCTTCCCTGGATGCAATTATAATTATAATATAACCTTAGCTATCCCCCCTTTGTTTAATTTAAACATACCTCCATATATAACTAATTATATTTACACTCAGTGAGTACATTATCATATTTCTACAATTCTTATCAAATAACATATCGTGTCTGAGATTAATTTGGTGAGTCAAATAAATATATAAATGTGTACATATATTCATATATCGGTTTTCTAGTGAACACTCTTCTGTGCCTTTCCCCTCAATTATCAACCCTTAAGTCCTCCCTGCAGAAAAAAAAAAATTATATATATATAGGTGGGGAGTGCGTTACTAAAATAACCGCACTCCCCTCATCCTCCTGCATAGCCTCCTGTTCAGGCCATATCATTTGCTAATAACCATTGATGTAACTTATCCGTGTCTCTAAATACTTCTATATTCTCTTTATGCTGAATCTTTAGTCCTATAGGGAATATCCATGTGTAGCTTATATTATGCTCTCTGAGCTTTTCGGTATATGTTGAGTATTTCTTTATTGCATTTCTTGTGGCCAAAGATACATCATTAAAAACTTTAAAGTCCACAAATTTTGAGTCCTTTAGGGGTTTCATCCTCAGTGCTGTATTAAGTTCAGTCTTTAAGGAGAGAGAGTGTAAACTTACACTAACTTCTCTTGGAATATGCGATGGTAAACTCTTTGGTTTTGGTAATCTATGAACATTCTCGAAGACAAATGGGATATTCTCCAACTGAATATCTAAAAAGTTGAAGAGTTCAGACAAATAGCCGGTCAGTAGTTGATTGGGAATATTCTCCGGAATTCCCCTAATCCTAATATTTTTCCTTCGGGACCTGTCTTCCCAGTCTACCAATTTTGTTTCCAAGAGATTTATTCTCTGCCCCAAAGAGTTTATTTTATCTTCCATCATGTTGTTTTGCGCAAGTGAATATTCCAATTTTTCTTCGATGGAAGTAATCTTTGTGTTCAATTTCGTTATTTCTTCTTTAACCCCTTAAGGACCAAACTTCTGGAATAAAAGGGAATCATAACATGTCACACACACAAACACAGCACCCACACACATACAGCACCTACACACATACAGCACCCACACATACACAGCACCAACACACATACAGCACCCACACACATACACAGCACCCACACACATACAGCACCCACACACATACACAGCACATACACAGATACAGCACCCACAGACATACAGCACCCACAGACATACACAGCACCCACACACATACAGCACCCACACACATACAGCACCCACACACATACAGCACCCACAGACATACACAGCACCCACACACATACAGCACCCACAGACATACAGCACAGCACCTACACACATACAGCACCCACAGACATACACAGAACCCACACATACAGCACCTACACACATACAGCACCCACACACATACACAGCACCAACACACATACAGCACCCACACACATACACAGCACCAACACACATACAGCACCCACACACATACACAGCACATACACAGATACAGCACCCACAGACATACAGCACCCACAGACATACACAGCACCCACACACATACAGCACCCACACACATACAGCACCCACACACATACAGCACCCACAGACATACACAGCACCCACACACATACAGCACCCACACACATACAGCACCCACAGACATACAGCACAGCACCTACACACATACAGCACCCACAGACATACACAGAACCCACACACATACAGCACCTACAGACATACAGCACCCACAGACATACACAGCACCTACACACATACAGCACCCACAGACATACACAGAACCCACACACATACAGCACACACACACATACACAACACCTACACACATACAGCACCCACACACAGACACAGCACCCACAAACATACAGCTCCCACACACATAAAGCACCCACAGACATACACAGCACCTACACACATACAGCACCCACAGATATACAGCACAGCACCTACACACATACAGCACCTACACACATACAGGATCTACAGACATACAGCACCCACAGACATACACAGCACCCACACACATACAGCACCCACACACATACACAGCACCCACACACATACAGCACCCACAGACATACGCAGCACCTACACACATACAGCACCCACAGACATACACAGCACCCACACACATACAGCACCCACACACATACCACACCCACAGACATACACAGCACCCACACACATACAGCACCCACACACATACACAGCACCCACAGACACACACAGCACCTACACACATACAGCACCCACACACATACACAGCACCAACACACATACAGCACCCACAGACATACACAGCACATACACACATACAGCACCCACAGACATACACAGCACCCACAGACATACAGCACCTACAGAAATACCGCACCCACAGACATACACAGCACCTACACACATACAGCACCCACAGACATACACAGCACCTACACACATACAGCACCCACAAATACAGCACCCTCACAAAAACACACAGCACCCTTACACACATTACACAAACAGCACCCTAACACACAGCACACAAACAGTACCCTCACAAACGCAAACAGAACCCAACAAACACACACACACAGCACACTACCAGTACCCTCACACACAGTACATTAACAGCACCCTCACAAGTGCACACACACACACAAACAGCACCCTCACACACAGTACATTAACAGCACCCTCACAAGCGCGCACACACAAACACCCTCACCCACATAGTACACTACCAGCACCCTCACACACACATCACACTAACAGCACACACACAGCAGTGTATGTGTGTGTGTATATATGTGTATATATATATATATATACACACACATATATATATATATATATATATATATATACATACATACATACATACCATAGGTGTGCGCAGCCTGTTGCATTAGGGTGTGCACCCTAAAGCACAAACACACACGCCGCGTATATATGTATTTTTATATACACACACACACACATATATATATATATATATATATATATATATACACATACACACACACAAATACAAGTATACGTAGGTGCAGTGTATGTGTGATTGTGAGCTGAGCTGTGCAGTGTGTGTGATTGTGAGCGGTGCAGCGTGTAAGGGGTGCAGTGTGTGTGATTGCGAGGGGTACAGTGTGGTGTAATTGTGAAGGGTGCAGTGTGTGTGATTGTAAGGGGTACAGTTTGTGTAATTGTGAGGGATTAAGTGTGTGTGTTGGGTACAGTGTGTATGATTGTGAGGGGTGCACTGTGTGGGCGACAGGGGTTAGGAGGGTGGAGGGGCAGCAACAGGGGTTGGGGGGTAGAGGGACAGGAGGTGGGGGGGTGGAGGGGTGGAGGGGCAGTGACAGGAGGTAGCGGGGGTAGACGGTTAGTGACAGGGGTTAGGGGGTAGTAACAGGGGTTAGGGGTGGTAGAGGGTAGTAACGGGTTAGGGGGATAGAGGGGTAATGACAGGGGTTGGGGATAGAGGGGTAATGACAGGGGTTGGGGTAGAGGGGCAGTGACAGGGGGTGGGGGAGTGGATGGGCAGTAACAGGGGTTAAGGGGGTTGGAGAGGCAGTGACATGGGTTAGGGGGGTAAAGGGGCAGTGACAGGGGTTAGGGGGTAGAGTGGTGTGACAGGGGTTGGGGGGTAGAGGGGTAGTGACAGGGGTTGGGGTAGTGACAGGGGTTAGGGGGTAGAGGGGCAGTGAACGGGGTTGGGGTAGAGGGGTAGTGACAAGGGTTGGGGGGTAGAGACAGGAGTTAGGGGGGTAGAGGGGCAGTGACAGGGGTTGGGGGTGGAGAGGCAGTGACATGGGTTAGGGGAGTAGAGGGAAAGTGACAGGGGTTAGGGGGTAGTGACAGGAGTTAGGGGGTAGTGACAGGAGTTAGGGGGGTAGTGACAGGAGTTAGGGGGGTAGTGACAGGGGTTAGGGGGGTAGAGGGGTAGTGACAGGGGTTGGGGGGGTAGTGACGGGGTTAGGGGGGTAGTGACGGGGGTTAGGGGGGTAGAGGGGTAGTGACAGGGGTTAGGGGGTTAGAGGGGTAGTGACAGGGGTTAGGGGGGTAGTGACAGGGGTTAGGGAGGTAGAGGGGTAGTGACAGGGGTTAGAGGGGTAGTGAAAGGGGTTAGGGGTAGTGAAAGGGGTTAGAGGGGTAGTGGCAGGGGTTGGGGGGGTAGAGACAGGAGTTAGGGGGGTAGAGGGGCAGTGACAGGGGTTGGGGGTTGGAGAGGCAGTGACATGGGTTAGGGGGGTAAAGGGGCAGTGACAGGGGTTAGGGGGTAGAGTGGTGTGACAGGGGTTGGGGGGTAGAGGGGTAGTGACAGGGGTTGGGGTAGTGACAGGGGTTAGGGGGTAGAGGGGCAGTGAACGGGGTTGGGGTAGAGGGGTAGTGACAAGGGTTGGGGGGTTGAGACAGGAGTTAGGGGGGTAGAGGGGTAGTGACAGGGGTTGGGGGTGGAGAGGCAGTGACATGGGTTAGGGGAGTAGAGGGAAAGTGACAGGGGTTAGGGGGTAGTGACAGGAGTTAGGGGGTAGTGACAGGAGTTAGGGGGGTAGTGACAGGAGTTAGGGGGGTAGTGACAGGGGTTAGGGGGGTAGAGGGGTAGTGACAGGGGTTGGGGGGTAGTGACGGGGTTAGGGGGGTAGTGACGGGGGTTAGGGGGGTATAGGGGTAGTGACAGGGGTTAGGGGGTTAGAGGGTGACAGGGGTTAGGGGGTAGTGACAGGGGTTAGGGAGGTAGAGGGGTAGTGACAGGGGTTAGAGGGGTAGTGAAAGGGGTTAGGGGTAGTGAAAGGGGTTAGAGGGGTAGTGGCAGGGGTTGGGGGGGTAGAGACAGGAGTTAGGGGGGTAGAGGGGCAGTGACAGGGGTTGGGGGGTGGAGAGGCAGTGACATGGGTTAGGGGAGTAGAGGGAAAGTGACAGGGGTTAGGGGGTAGTGACAGGAGTTAGGGGGTAGTGACAGGAGTTAGGGGGGTAGTGACAGGGTTTAGGGGGGTAGAGGGGTAGTGACAGGGGTTGGGGGGTAGTGACGGGGTTAGGGGGTAGTGACGGGGGTTAGGGGGGTAGAGGGGTAGTGACAGGGGTTAGGGGGTTAGAGGGGTAGTGACAGGGGTTGGGGGGTGGAGAGGCAGTGACATGGGTTAGGGGAGTAGAGGGAAAGTGACAGGGGTTAGGGGGTAGTGACAGGAGTTAGGGGGTAGTGACAGGAGTTAGGGGGGTAGTGACAGGAGTTAGGGGGGTAGTGACAGGGGTTAGGGGGGTAGAGGGGTAGTGACAGGGGTTGGGGGGTAGTGACGGGGTTAGGGGGTAGTGACGGGGGTTAGGGGGGTAGAGGGGTAGTGACAGGGGTTAGGGGGTTAGAGGGGTAGTGACAGGGGTTAGGGGGGTAGTGACAGGGGTTAGGGAGGTAGAGGGGTAGTGACAGGGGTTAGAGGGGTAGTGAAAGGGGTTAGGGGTAGTGAAAGGGGTTAGAGGGGTAGTGACAGGGGTTAAGGGGGTAGTGACAGGGGTTAAGGGGGTAGTGACAGGGGTTAGGGGGTTAGAGGGGTAGTGACAGGGGTTGGGGGTAGTGACAGGGGTTAGGGACAGGGGTTGAGGGGTAGTGACAGGGGTTAGGGACAGGGGTTAGAGGGGTAGTGGCAGGGGTTAGAGGGGTAGTGACAGGGGTTAGAGGGGTAGGGACAGGGGTTAGGGGGGTGGGGGGCAGTGAGTGACAGGGGTTAGGGGGTTAGAGAGCTAGGGACAGGGGTTAGGGGGGTATGGGTGCAGAGGCAGGGTGGGGGGGCAGTGAGTGACAGGGGGCAGAGGGGGGTTTAAATACCTGCCCTGGTGGTCCAGTGGTCCTGGTGGTCTCTTCAGTCTGCAGCTCCGCCGGGAGTGAGCTGCAGACCACATGGTGAGTCTCGCGATCTCCAGGCAGAGCGTTGCCGTGGCAACGCTCTGACAGGCTGGAGATCGCGAGATACTTCAGTCTGCAGCTCACTCCCAGCGGAACTGCAGACTGAGGATCAGGGCAGACGGACAGGAGGGGCCTCGCACCCGGCGGCATTGTGTGCACGCCGCCGGCCCCCTCCTGTGTCGGGTCCTCGGTCATAGACCGAGGACCCGACATGTCAGTCTGCCCAGAGGCAGTGCAGCACGGAGGTGTGATTAGGGTGTGCCCAGGCACACCCGGCACACCCCGTGCGCACGCCTATGATACATACATATATATATATGCGGCGTGTGCTTGTGCTTTAGGGTGTACACCCAATTGCAATAGGCTTCGCACGCCTATGACGCCTACCCAGAATCCCCTGCAGTACTGCGAGCACTTAAAGGGAGATTTCTGTGGGAAAAGCAAGTCTTATGGCTTGCCTGGTGTAGCGGTACTTACCCTTTCCAGGGGCCGGCCGGGGTCCTCTGTTCGAGCCGCGCACGGTCCTGCTGCTGCACGAGCCGCGCGCGGCTCATCTGACGGCAGGAACAGGAAGGCGGGCAGTGACCCCGAGAAGCGGTCACGTGTCCCGCCTGACTCTAAGAGCGCGCCGCGGGTCTCGGGTGCGCTCTTAAAAGGACAGTGGGAGCCTAAATTGGAAAAGGCCTCCCATTGGTCCCTGTCATGCCACACTCCCCATACACTTACCTTTTGGGGGCGTGGATATGACAGGGACCAATCAAAATAGATGTTTAGTTATTTATACTCACCTTTTTCCCTTAGTTCCTTGCCCTATCGTGGTTTCTGTTTCAGTTCCCTTTAGCGCTTGTTGTATTCAGTTGTGTTCCTTCGTACTTGACCTTGGCTTTGTTCTCTGACTACGTTATCTCTTTATCCTTATCTGTTCTGTTTGCCGGCTTGCTGTTTACTGTGTACCAGACCCCGGCTAGTCCTAGTTTACTCTGTCTCTTTGTGCCCTTGACCTCGGATCATTCCTGACTCTGTACTTCTATATACGTCAAGTCCGGGCACCCTAAGGTCCGGTAGACGTATCTCCCCTCTGTGTTGTCTTCTGCTTAGCTGAATCCTGCGTTTTGCGGTATATTCTCGTTACACCTGGTGTGCGTATTTGTGTTTAGCAATTTATTAACTGTCCACTTATTTCAGGTGGAAGTGGTTTTCATCCACACTTTTTTCCCCACCACAACTCTTTTGGTATATATATATATATATATATACACACACATACACACACACATTTTATAATTGCCCCCCTACTTTTGTCACTGGCCCCCCATGTGTCGTCGTCCCCTAAACATGAATGCTGGAGATGCCACTGGCTATCCCAATGACCACAGGACCTGCTTCCACATCATGGTTTATCCCCTATTTGGCTTTTAGTCACTTGAGAAATATGTTTTTTTTTACATTTTTTTTTTTTGTTGTGCATAGGAGATTACAACAGTGCTTGTATAGCCACAATAGCTCTCACAAGCGTGATTTTCATAGATTGATAAAAATATACGTGGCATATAGAGAACTTGCACATTTATGATATGTCTTGTGAGCCGCTTAAACTAGCTAGACTGTGAGATCTGTCGAAGTAATACGCAGGCTATTCTTGTAACATCGCAGTTAGTGTAGGGGTAATGTACTAGTTATTTAATCAGGCTAGTGTGCTTAGACTATATAGTAATGGTGTGTTATGTTCGTTGCTAGTAGAATAAATATATCATCATTATCATCCTGGTATGCATTGTTAATGAGTACATGAATACAGAGTATGAGCTTTGCCTTTAAACTAATAACATGCTTAGTAACATAGGCTAAACGTGAGTGATAAAACAATGCAGTCTGAGTCTGTGTGGAGTAGTGAAGAATAGGATAACATAGTCAGGTGTACAATGTGTGGCTTGCTAGCAAGAAGGCTAGCTCAGGAGCAGGCACAGGTTGGGTGTACATCTCGTGTTGGGCATATGGTGTAGCGTCCATTGTGAGTGCCATGCAGTCCAGGTTGTGCAGTTTAACCGATCCCCATCTGTAGCACCGCCAGTGCTCGGTGTGGTAGCCGGTGGGGATCCCACCTCTTGGCGCTCTTCCATCTCCCAGCCAGGGTGAAGTCCGGGTGCATTGCGGAACAAGTCCCCTGTCCAGTGGTAAGTGTGTCAAGTGCTCGTCGTCCGTTTTGGGGATCGTGATGTTCGCAGCGGTTGAAGGCCTCTGCCGAGGTGGTTGAATGAGAAGAGGGAGGTCCCCCTCGTGCCACAATGCCTGTGAGTAAAAGTATCGGGCTGGTTTGCACCCGGGAGTCGGAGGGCCATGGTGTCTTCGCTCATGAGGGGAGGCGAGCTTTGTGAGGGAAGAGGGGGTTTGGGCTGAGAGTCCCGTGGTTTGTCGCTGTTTCGTCGGTGGTCTCACCGCTGGTGGCCTGATGCCGCCCCGCTGAGGATTGCGTTGGGTCTCCCGCCTTCTCCTCCCAGCCTTCCATGCTGTAGTTAGGCCCCGTCCTGGAGCCACATGGCGTAGCTTGGAGACCCGCGGGGTTGGTACCGAATGTGCCTCCACTGGGGGGATCTTGTAGGCTGAGAGCTTGGCCCAGAAATCGGGCATTAGGCAGTCCAGCCGTGAGAGTGGTGGCAGTGGGGGACTGCATTTCTGCTGACACGTGGCGTCCACCATGTTGTGCAGCACCAGACCTTCAGTGCTGTTATGCTGGCGTTGGGGCCGTGCCCCTGAGTTGTGAGCCGTATGCCAGGATATCCCTCTCCAGCAGGGGGGGGGGGAGAGAGTGCATCTGGGTAGCAGGTAGCAGAGGGATCAGCCGCTTCCCCCATGCCGTCTGAGTAGGCCACTTGTAGGCCTCAGGTCGATCCCCGGGATGTCTTCGCCATTTTTGTCCGCCTGCTCGTTTCTACCTTGCCTTCGTGGTAAGCCTTTGTCTCGGAGGTTGGAAAGCAGGAAATTTTAGGGCTCAGTTTAGTTTTTCAGTTAGATCCAGTCGATTTTAGTGAGGAGCTCGTCTGATGTGCGGCTGTTCGGCTTGGCTGCTATGCTCCTTTTAGTTATTAAAGTGTTTGATCATACAGACAACACTATGGATTGGATTTTATATTTTTACATACGCTGATGCCACCAAGTGGACATTTTTATTACGACATTTGTTCAATTTCTTGAAATACATCAGATTGTTATTTAAAATTTTAAGGTACGCTGAGGTCACCAAGTGGACTCTTGTATTATTGCATATGTACATATTATATATTTGACTAGGTCACGTTTCATGTACTTACCTGTTGAACTATATTTGTTATCCTACGTACTATATCAACTAACCTTTAGTTATATTTGAACGCGATTGGCCTTGTTTCATTTCATATTTTAAAATTAGAATATTTACAATTCAAGCAGAATCTAAAATATAATAAAATATGTCTACAAAAAGTATATTAAAACTGCAATATCTAGAAAATAAAACTAGAATATTCTGAAATAAAAGAAAAATATAAAAAGTGAATATACAACATTACAAATGTTTGATATAAAAAGGAGTCCAATATAGCTTTCACTACATTTTATATGAATCTCCAAAGATTTCTCACAAAAGCCACCTTCTGAGTCTGTCAACATTAGAATATTTAGAAAAATGGCAGTGGTTATAGTGTGTGGATTTCCATTGAGAATGACCCCACATTTGGGTGCGTTTTACACAGCTTGGCTTTCAATGAGTACAAAAATTATAAAGATTTAAAATGAAAACAAAAATTACCAATTAACATAATTGTTGTCATTTTTGGTCCACAGTTATAACATGTATTCAGTTATTCAATTTATTTAATGGTAGAGATCGGATGAGAAGCAGAGGGAATATCAGTTCTGTTCTAGGGGTGCTGGGGGGCTGGAGGAGTTGAGCAGGGAGAGCTGTGCTTGTGATGATACAGATCTCTGTCTGTTCTCTGCTACCAATATTCTGGTTTATAAACCCTATCCTGCCAGTAACAGTGTTGTGTCTCTAGGGTGAGTTTATTGGAGACATTAATCTCTCTGCTCCCTTCCACTAGAGCACAAGTCAGTGACCTTTCTCAAAATATTAATTAAAATTCAGATTACAGAAGGTAGAGGAGTCCAGAGATCATTCTTCTATTTACTTTATACAAACTATAAAAAAATTTGACATGTTTCACATCACGCAATATTTGTAATGTATCTACATTGTATCCACTACTAATCTCAAGTTATTTTCCTTATGGCGCTGTTGATGTCCGTCAGTCATCAAGATGTTGAATCTGTGGCTCCTGGTCTTACTCGGGTTTGCGGCAAGTGCCGTTCAAAGTAACCTAATTGCATCTGTATCGCCAAAGGTTATTGAAAATAGTAAGTTCTGTAACATCGGGTTATATCATTTGTTATTTGCATTACGCCAATTAAAGCCAATATTTTTTAGAATGGCGCTGTTTCTGCTCATTATTCCATGCTTTGCCCAGTTCTAGATTTGCTGAAGTCGTTAATCAGGTGATGATTGATTATAAGATGTTGATTTGGAATTCTGCACAAATTGTTACAAATGTTTAGTTGGCTGATCAGCTGTGTCTCCTGACTACAAGTCCTCAGTATAGATTATACTTGAAATGCTTTGACATGACAGCATTGGTTAATTTAACCACTAAAGGACCAATGACAATCTATGGATCAATATTATCTGGTCTTCAAAGAGTCTTTTCCATTCAGACAAGCAATACGAGTAAATAATTATTAACATTAGCCGTACAACCTGTTAATTGACATTACTTCTATATTTCTACAATCTCAGTGGTTGAAGAAGAATCTGATAGACACAAAACTGATTTCCTACCAGCTACAGTGCCTGATGACGTTCCTTCTCATCCTCTACCCAGTACCACTAACCCTGCCCTTACCGAGTGAGTATTCCGTTACTGTTCTAAGTTAGAATGTAACTCTTTGGATGGCTAGCAACATGTCATCAAATACCACTGCCAGTATCTTAAATAGATAGCTCAGTTCCAATCAGGCAACCAGCAAGCTAGTACATAGAGTAAGATACATCAATGTATAACAGCTTCGCAGTGGAATATGTATTAATTACTATATTAAAAAGTCCTCAGGGTCGAGAGGAACCATGTGCAGCATCAATGTAACTGTCTAGGTGTGAGCAGAAATAGATGGGGCTGTTAGTAAGGCACACCCACTTTCATAGCTGGGAGACCTTCAAAGGTATACAATAAGCACCAAACCAACTTCAGCCTAATGAAGCTGTTTTAGTGTATAGATCATGTTCTTACAGTCTCAATGCTCAATTTTCTGCCATTTAGGAGTAAAATCTCTTTTGTCTCTGTTTATGTGTCCCTAGCCACACCTCCCCTGGCTGCGACTATCACGGCCTACATGAAAAAATGGTTTAATTTTAAATCAGTTCTTACAGGACTGTGTGTTATCTCCTGCTCTGTTAACTGAACTTTAATCACACACAGGAGGCTGCTGCAGGATACTAACAGAGCAGGAGATAAAAAAAAAAAACTTCTAATGTGACATGTGAGCTCTTTTTTGGGACATGTGTAGGGAAGCGGTCTGAGTCCCAGCCATGTAAGGTGTGACTAGGGATGCATAAACATAGCGATTAACCTCCTAAATGGCAGAGAATTTAGCAGTGAGACTGCCGGTGTATATACACACACTCCACACCAAATGGTGGAAAAGTGCACCTACCATATATTTATATTAGGTATATATTTTGCAGTACACATTTTCATGTCCTTTTGGTCCATCTCAATCGTTACCCTGAATATTTCACATAGACGATATTCAGAGAAGCTAAAACCGTCACATAGATGCCTGTCGGACTTCCTGATCTACATTTTGGGGGGACTAAGTGATTTGAAAGTTTTCCGCTATCCACAAGTGAAATTGAAATAATATAATCATCTAATCATCTAAATAAGTTTTTAATTCACGTATATCAAAATTTTATTAAAAATGTCTTCCCCTCTCCCTTTCTGACAGCCATCTTTAAGGATCCTTAGTCGGATTGTCAGCTATCTCACTCAATGCTCACTATTTTGCAACTGCCCGCTGCTTTTCCATATTATCTACCAGAAATTACTGCAGGCAGATAGAGCACCCTCTACAAAATAGTAATCCCTGGGTCAGAAAACTTACAATCCCAACATAGGTACAAAAAGATGGCTGCCAGAAAGAGGGAGTGGGAGGTATGGGATTTCAATATACATGAATTACATGATTTTGCTATTTCATGACGAAAAGTCATGATTTTATGAAAAATACGGAGGCGAGTATTGCTTAACCCTTTCTTTACTGTCCACCAATAGCAGCAAAGAATACAAACAGTAAGACAAAATGGTAACCATAGTGATAAGCCACTCCCATACCAAGTTCCAGTTTAATAGTCAGCACCTCCCCACATATTTCCTCCTTCTTTGGAGATGCGACACAATAACCAGCAAACAGGAACCGATGAATCAGTCCAACCATAGTATAACAAACGACCCGAAATCCAGCCGGACTCCAGCCAGGAACCATAAACGAACTGGGACCAATCCATCATAGAAACAGAATCGCCAACGTAGAGGATCCCATCATAGAACACTCCATAGACATCCAGCAAACGAGTTAAAGGCTTGTGGGAAGCAGTGAGGACCTCCAAGCAGTACAGAATCAACCTGTGAAAACAAAAAACAGGAGCCCAACGGTTAAATCGGTACTTGAAACAAAGTGCATATGCCAAGACACATCATATTGATATATGGAAGAACACAGTTCCCACATAGCAAGAAAACCACCTGACAAAACATAAAACATAGTTGGGTCACATGAGCATAAATAGTAAAATAAACACAGAGCGCATCACAAATACCTACCACCCCCTGGAATCCTACATGAGAGAGAAAATCAACAGGGAGGGAGAATCAAGTGAAATAAACATAGAAGGGTGGGACAATACTCGCCACTGTGTCTTTCATAAAATCATGACTTTTCATCATGGTAGCAAAATCATGTAATTTTATGTCAAGACACGGAGGCTCATATTGCAAGTTTAAAGCTGATCAATAACTAAAGAAATAATGTGAGGGGTCGGTCGAAAATAAAATTTGTGAAAAGTGGACTCGTGGGACCAGTCCACCATCCTCATCAGGTCTTCCAGATGCGCCCCCGAAACCACCATAGACGTGGCTGAGGCCCCCGGGAGGAATGGGCGCTAAGGATGGACGTATCTACACCAGCCAGCGACATCACCCATTTCACCCAGCGAGCCAAGGTAGTACTGGACACAGGGGCAAACGGTTGACGAACCGAGAGGAAAAGCTGAGGGGACGAAACCGAACGATGTGCACTCGTCCGAAGTTCATATTCCTGCAAACAAGCCACTGGACACAACGCCGGAGTAACTGGAAAACTCGGATACGAATCCAACCGAATAGCCGTCTTAGTGCGTCTGGAGATGTTAAATGTCACCCGGTCCGAAGTGAAAGACCTAGCATCGTTGTCCAGGGCACGAACATCTGAAACCTGTTTACATGAAATGAGGCAAAAAAGGGAGACCAATTTGGTCGACAGTTGTCGCAAGGAGAGGTCCGAGTTAGGAGGCCAGGAAGTAAAGAGCGACAAAATGTAGGAGATGTCCCAAGTAGCAGAGTATCGAGGCCTAGGAGGGCGTGACAATCGCGAGTCCCAAAGCAAGCGGCACACCAAAGGGTGCTGGCCTGCGGGACAGCCGTCAAAGCCCTGATGAGCCGAGGAAATGGCCGATCTGTACAAGTTAATCGTGCGATACACACGACCAGCCTCGAATAATGAAGTGAGGAATTGAAGGATCACAGTTACAGGTGCCGAAACGGCATCCCATCCCAGCCCAAGCTCTCCAAGTGGTCCTATATGATCGTCTAGTTCCGGGAGCCCATGCGTCTGCTAGGAGGTGTCGAGTTGCGTCCGAAACCCCTTGGACTTCCCAGGGACCCCAGAAATCTTCCACGCGAGCAGCAGCAACAACCAATCCAGCAGGAGAAGGAGTCGTTGGCCCGATGGGTCCAGAAGGAGGACCAGGTAAGATGGTAGTAGCCTGGGCACATCCATTGCCAGTTCCAGGAGTTGTGGGAACCATGATTGAGTCCCCCAAAATGGGGTCAGCAGAATTAGGTCGGCCAGTTGGCGGCAAACTTGGAGAAGGACCTGAGGGATTACGGCAAACGGAGGGAAGGCATAAGGGAGCGAGCCTGTCCAGTCTTGCAGGAAGGCGTCCACTGCCTCCGCAGCCGGATCCGGGCACCAGCTATAGAACCGTGGTAATAAATAGAGTGGGAGATGGGTCAGCACTAATATAAATAGAATATAGGCAGCAGCCCAACAAAGGGTAACCCTCAAACCCTCTGAAGATAAAACACGTGACACAAAAAACAGAAGAAGGGCTGCGCCAAGAGGTAGGTATTAATAATAAAAGTAGTAATAATAGTATATACAATAGTCCTAACACTATATAATTAGTATAGTCTCACTAACTCAGTGGGACTAAAGTTCTAATAAAATCACCAAAAAGATTAAATAAAAGCCGAAAACAAAGTCTCACACAGAGGTAAATGTCTTTATGGAGTGCTGGATTTTGGGTGTAGTGTCCTCAATTGCTTAAGTTTTTCAGCCTCCTTGCTCGTATGTAAAACAAGAATGGAAAAAGCCAATGGTGCAATATGTAAATGGATAAGTAAGTTCAACTCACATTTAAAAGAGCTATATCCAGCTCAGGTGTGAAGAGCGTACAGCGGTATAATCCCTGCTTAAAGGATGTGTGATAGGAGTCCTCCAGAGGGGTGATGTCCAACACTCAGGAAAGGAAAAAATAAAAGACAACTAATAGTGCTCTCAGTAAAATAAAAATGCAATAAACATAAGTAAAATTGAACTCACAAGTGAAGTGCAGGTAAACTGCACTATGGTATCAGCGTGGGTGGTATGATCCCCACCTCAGGATATACTTGGTGTCATATGAAGATACAAGCAGGTAAAAGTAGGCCAGGCCAAAAAATTCCAAATATAAAAATGTGTAATTCAAAAGATGATTGGCACAATCTTGTAACCAAAAAACCTTTTATTAAGAAAATTACACAATTAAAATAACCATAACGCATTTTGCCACTAGGGTTTTTTTCAAATGGGATTTGTTTAATTTTCTGTAAATATATATTACTCCTTTGTTTCTCTTTGTTTATGTAAACATATGTATTTATTAGAAAACAAATACAGGGTGCACTAAATAAAATAAAGGGAGATGAAAAAGTCTTTATAGGTACAATGTGGACCTTGAGTGAGTGTTCTTATGTTCTTTCTTTGGGATCTCAGTAATCGAATATGGAATACAAAAGCAGAGAGGGGAGACCAATAGTGCAAAACCGTAATGCGGAATTGATCATGAACAACACAGACGTGGAGAAGTGCCAACTTACAATTTAAAGAGCTAAGCCCAGCTCTAGGTAAAACAGCATACAGTGGTATTTAATACTCCCCACATGGGGGGCGGGGCCGGACCGCCGAGCTGGACGGTCGCAGGCAAGAGGAGCTCCTGCATCATATTACTAAAAATGACCAAAAAGCATGTCTTTTAATGGAAAAACAGACTGACCGCAACAGCGCCTAAAGCAGAAGGACGGCTGGAACCAGGGAGAGGCTGGCTCTTCAGGCTTCAGTCCCCTGGAGGAGAAAATTTCAGTGCCCCGATTGAGGCCTTCTCCGGCGGTGAGTGGGGTGGACGGCCGCTGCCCCACTAGCATCCAGCCTAGAGCATGAACCCCGGCGGAACCGGCCCTGTTCCCCCCCCAAGGACCGGGGGGGTTGATCCCGGTCCACACCCTAAAGGCCTGATCGAGTTACAGCGGACAAAACCGTGGGCCCAACCGCTGCACCCAAAATGGCGGCCGCCATGTGCGTTAGAGAGAAAGGGAGGATCAGCAACCCAACCTGTGCTGACGGCTGACAACATGGCTTATGCCTCCAGACACTGCCAGGAAGGGGAGCAGGACTCTTACTACCTGCCCCAGCAGCCATCCAAACTACCGATGACATCAGCTGCACAGGGGAGACGGAACTACCCCGCGCCCCGACCACAGCTGACCGAAAGGACCGAGCAGGTGTCAGGATCGGGACAGGGATCCAACACGCAGGGTACAAAGAGTGGAAAGGTACGTATACCGGGCCTTAGAATGGCCGGACTAACGTACCGAGAGTAATAGAGAATAGTCAGAGACAAGCCGAGGTCGAGGGAACGAGAAGACAGATAAGCGAGAGACAAGCCGGGTCAAGGGATAACAGAGATAAGCAGGGTAGTACAACAAGCCGAGTCAAAACCAATAGAACAAACTAGAATACCAGAGCACTGAGTGACTAGACAAGCTAGAACCACGACAGGGCAATGAGCTGAAGTGAGAAGTAAGCTTAAATACCCTGGCTCCGGATGGTAGACACGCCTCTGACAAGTACCGATTGGATATCGGACACTTGAGTGGCAGGTCGCTCGTGATAGCGTCATGACGTCACGTATTAAGCGTCCCGCTAGAAAAGGACGTGGATTCCTCGCGGTCGGTGTTTAAGTGACTGGATGAACCGCGAGGAACGAAGGAAACAGCTCGTTTGGACGGATAAACTACTAAGTCTCTACCTCTTTTAGAGGTAGAGACCTCAGGTACCCTGACAGTACCCCCCCTCTCAGATACGCCCACCGGGCGGAAGGAACCGGGACGAGATGGGAAGCGGAGGTGAAATGCTCTGCGAAGGCGAGAAGCATGAACGTCCTCCTGAGGTACCCAACTCCTCTCCTCAGGACCATATCCCCTCCAGTTGACCAGATATTGCAATTTTCCCCTTGAAATTCTGGAATCAATGATGGAGCTGACCTCGTACTCCTCCCGACCCTCCACCTGAACAGGACGAGGTGAGGAAACCTTAGAGGAGAATTTGTTGCAAATAAGAGGTTTCAACAAGGAGACATGAAAAGAGTTAGGAATGCGTAAGGCAGGTGGCAGAGCAAGGCGATACGCAACCGGGTTGATACGAGTGAGAACCCTGTAAGGACCTATGTAGCGGGGAGCAAATTTCATAGATGGAACTTTTAGGCGAATATTCTTAGTACTCAACCACACCCTATCCCCAGGAACAAAGACAGGAGCCGCTCTTCTATGCTTGTCAGCGTGTTTCTTGAATAACGAGGAATTATGTAACAGAATTTGCCGAGTCTGATCCCATAATTTCTTCAGGTTGGCGACATGATCATCAACCGACGGTATCCCCTGAGAAGAGGAAACCGAAGGAAAAATTGAAGGATGAAAGCCATAGTTCATGAAGAAAGGGCTAGAGCGAGTTGAATCACAAACAAGGTTATTGTGTGCGAACTCCGCCCAAGGAATCAAACCGACCCAATCGTCCTGGTGTTCGGAAACAAAGCAACGTAGATACTGCTCGATCTTTTGATTAGTACGTTCAGCAGCTCCGTTAGACTGAGGGTGATAGGCAGAGGAGAAGTTCAATTTGATTCCCATTTGAGAACAAAAGGATCTCCAGAAACGTGAGACAAATTGAGAACCTCTATCAGAAACAATCTCCGAAGGAATCCCATGTAGACGAAAAACCTCTCTCGCAAAAATCTCTGCCAATTCAGGAGAAGTCGGAAGTTTAGGTAATGGCACGAAATGGGCCATTTTAGTAAATCTATCCACCACCGTGAGAATAACAGTCTGTCTCTTGGAAGCAGGCAAATCTACGATAAAGTCTATGGACAAACAGGACCAAGGTCTCTCAGGAATGTCCAAGGGGTGTAACAGACCACAAGGAGATGTATGAGGTTGTTTAGTCTTGGCACAAGTCTCACAAGCTGCGACAAACTCCTCAATATCTTTTCGTAGTGAAGACCACCAGAAATCCTTGGATATCAGAGAGTATGTCTTGCGAATACCAGGATGGCCAGCTACTTTACTTTCGTGAAAACATTGTAAGAGCTCCAGTTGGAGTTCAGGAGGGACAAAGTTTCTTCCCTCAGGAGTGTTTCCGGGTGCCAGATGTTGTGACTTCAAGATCTGGTCAAGTAGCGGAGAATGGATTTTGAGACTGGTATTAGCAATAATATTGCATTTGGGTACAATGGAGGACAAAAGTGGTTCAACTGAAGCAGAAGGCTCATATTGGCGAGATAGCGCATCGGCTTTAGAATTTTTTGACCCAGGTCTGTAAGTCAGAACGTAATTGAAATGGGTAAGAAATAACGACCAACGAGCCTGCCTGGAGGACAAACGCTTGGCCTCTCCGATATAAGACAAATTTTTGTGGTCCGTTAGAATGGTAACAGGATGTAATGTACCTTCCAATAAATGTCTCCACTCTTTCAAAGCCTTGATAACCGCTAGTAATTCTCTGTCACCAATGTCATATCTGCTCTCTGTACCAGACAATTTTTTAGAGAAAAATCCACATGGATGTAATGGTTTATCAACACCCAACCTTTGAGATAGGACAGCACCTACACCAGTCTCTGATGCGTCTACCTCAAGTAGAAAAGGCAGGGAAGTGTCGGGGTGAACTAAAATTGGAGCGGAAGCGAAAAGCTCCTTGAGAGTTTTGAACGCAAGAAGAGCTTCAGTAGTCCAATTCTTAGTATCAGCCCCCTGTTTGGTCATATTGGTGATAGGCGCGATAATTGAAGAATAACCCTTAATAAAGCGCCTATAATAATTAGAAAAAACAATAAATCTCTGTACGGCTTTAAGACCTTTGGGTAAAGGCCACTCTAGAATGGACTGGAGCTTATCCGGATCCATCTTAAATCCCTCCCCAGAGATCACATAGCCGAGAAAGGTTACCTGGGTTTGATCAAAGCTACATTTCTCCAACTTGCAGTACAAGCCATGCTGGAGAAGCTTGTGCAAAACCCTCCTGACTTGCTTGTGATGAGTCTCAATCTCACTAGAATGTATGAGTATATCATCTAGGTATACAATGACGCAATCTTGCTGAAATTCCCTAAGAACCTCATTTATCAGATCCTGGAATACAGCTGGTGCATTGCATAACCCAAAAGGCATGACTGTATATTCATAGTGGCCATATCGAGTATTGAATGCCGTCATCCACTCATGTCCCTGCTGGATTCTCACCAAGTTATATGCCCCTCTGAGATCTAACTTGGTGAAAATTGTAGAGCCCTTCAAACGATCGAAGAGTTCGGTGATCAAGGGAATCGGGTAGGCATTTTTAATGGTTATCTTATTTAGGCCTCGATAATCAATACAAGGTCTTAAAGAACCATCCTTCTTTTTAACAAAAAAAAATCCAGCCCCGGCAGGAGAGGAGGACCTCCTAATGAATCCCTTGTCTAAATTTTCGTGAATATACTCCTCTAGAACTGAGTTCTCTTTCGTAGATAACGGGTATACATGACCTCTGGGCGGCATGGTACCAGGGAGTAGGTTAATTTTGCAATCAAAGGACCTGTGTGGGGGTAAGGTATCGGCTTTCTTTTTGTCAAATACTGCCTTTAAATCTAGATACTGAGGCGGAATTTGTGTCTCTGTAGGATTGTCAGAGTTAGCCGAGGTGTTGGTTAAGCAGAGAGGTGAGACCTTCCGCAAGCATTTCTCTTGACAATTCTGTCCCCATGAAACTATCTCCCCTGACTCCCAATTAATAATAGGGTTATGTCTCCTCAACCAGGAGTACCCCAGGACTATGGGAATAGCCGGAGAAGAAATGAGCAGTAAGGATATGTCCTCTCTATGTAGGATGCCAACAGTTAAGTTAATCGGTATGGTCTCACGGAAAATAACAGGCTCAAGTAACGGTCTACCATCGATGGCCTCAACAGCCAGTGGTGTCTCTTTTAACTGGGATGGAATAGCATGCTTGGCAGCAAAACCCTGATCTATAAAGCTCTCAGCAGCTCCAGAATCGATTAGTGCCATAGTCTTTACTACTCCCTTCTCCCACTTTAAAGAAACGGGTAACAGAAGCCTGAGCTCTTTGTAGTTGTGAATAGAGGACAAAGTAGAAACACCCAAGGCCTGTCCTCTAGAGAAACTTAGGTGCGAGCGTTTCCCGAACGGTTAGGACAATATAGGCGTAAATGACCTCTGACTCCACAATACATACATAAACCCTCCCTTCTCCTGTACTGTCTCTCCCTCTCTGTGAGATGAGTACTGCCTATCTGCATAGGTTCAGAAATACGTAAGTCCTCGAACTCAGAATTTTGAAAGGTAGGCGCTAGTTTAAAGGAGGGTCTACGGGTCCTATCTCGAGTGTTCTGCCTCTCTCTTAGGCGTTCATCAATACGAGATATAAAAGAAATTAAATCCTCCAAATTCTCAGGGAGTTCTCTAGTAGCGACCTCGTCAAGAATTACATCTGATAACCCATTCAGAAACACATCTATATAAGCCTGTTCGTTCCACTTAACTTCTGCCGCCAAGGACCTGAACTCTAGTGCATAATCCACAAGTGTTCGATTGTCCTGTCTAAGGCGCAACAGTAATCTAGCTGCATTGACCTTTCTACCAGGGGGGTCAAAAGTTCTTCTAAACGCAGCTACAAAGGCATTATAATTATAGACTAGTGGATTATCATTCTCCCATAAAGGATTGGCCCATCTCAGAGCTTTCTCAATGAGTAAAGTAATAACAAATCCAACCTTCGCTCTATCTGTAGGATAAGAGCGGGGTTGTAGTTCGAAATGGATGCTAATCTGGTTCAGAAAGCCACGACACTTCTCCGGTGACCCGCCATAACGTACTGGTGGGGTAATACGGGAAGAAGCACCTACAGTGGCTACCTCTAGGCCTGAGACTGTAGGAGAAATAGAAGGAGTACGTGTCTCCTCAGGTGGGTTACTAGCACGAGACAAAAGTGCCTGTAGTGCTAGGGCCATCTGATCCATCCTATGCTCCATGGCGTCAAACCTGGGATCAGAAGAACCAAGCTGACTGTTTGTACCTGCAGGATCCATTGGCCCTGTCGTAATGTCAGGATCGGGACAGGGATCCAACACGCAGGGTACAAAGAGTGGAAAGGTACGTATACCGGGCCTTAGAATGGCCGGACTAACGTACCGAGAGTAATAGAGAATAGTCAGAGACAAGCCGAGGTCGAGGGAACGAGAAGACAGATAAGCGAGAGACAAGCCGGGTCAAGGGATAACAGAGATAAGCAGGGTAGTACAACAAGCCGAGTCAAAACCAATAGAACAAACTAGAATACCAGAGCACTGAGTGACTAGACAAGCTAGAACCACGACAGGGCAATGAGCTGAAGTGAGAAGTAAGCTTAAATACCCTGGCTCCGGATGGTAGACACGCCTCTGACAAGTACCGATTGGATATCGGACACTTGAGTGGCAGGTCGCTCGTGATAGCGTCATGACGTCACGTATTAAGCGTCCCGCTAGAAAAGGACGTGGATTCCTCGCGGTCGGTGTTTAAGTGACTGGATGAACCGCGAGGAACGAAGGAAACAGCTCGTTTGGACGGATAAACTACTAAGTCTCTACCTCTTTTAGAGGTAGAGACCTCAGGTACCCTGACAGCAGGGCGCCAAGCAGGGTACCCCAGCGCGAAGATGGACATCCTGCTCACCTTTTGTCCAGCCTGCCACCAAACGACTCATGATCTGGCGACACTAAGCCTCCCACCTCGGCTGACTCCGGCCCTCGGAGGACCAAGCATACCACAAGCAGCTGCAGCACCGGAGACACCAGCGTGTTCGGATGACTGCTCTGGAGGAACACTCACTCCCGTTACACAGAACGAGCAGGTGTCAGTCAGCAGTGGGATTCCCCCTCCGAGAGCGGTCTCAGGACCACCATGATGGCGGCTCCCCGATTGGACAGTACGGACGGCCCAGATTGGCTTGGGTGATAACAGCGACGACAATATTAAAGCGACTGACGATAATTTTAGCTCCGGTGTGGGTAGCCGCAGGGGGAGGCAAAGTGGTAAATCGTTATGTAGCAGCTTACTCACTCGCACCACAGCTAGCCTGCAGTCTAAATCTTGCCATACACACTTCACATAGCCTGCACAAAGCCAGATAGACAGACCAGATGCTTTACATGCTATTTTAAGATCACATATTCTCTAAGAGTGCTGCAGCTATTGAGCCTGCAGTCAAATGTCTATGCATGTTGCCCACCCATCTAAACATCTAAAAGTGGAACCTAAGCCTATAAGTAAACCTAACCCAACATGCTTCTCACTACTGATGTTTAACAGCCACTAATCACTAGTATGTACTCACTGTATATTTACTGTCTCTACCTTGATGACCATAAAGTGAACTGACATAAGAGACATACAAAGTTAGCCTGTATTACACATGTTACAAATTTAAAAAATTGTGCCTTTCTCTGAATGTCATGCATATCCAAAACCTGTACTTGTTTTCAAATTGCCTGTAACTGATGTCGTGACATTGCAAGCATACCTATGTTATTCCGTGCACAACAAAAATAAAGAATTAAAAAAAAAAAATACTCCCCACATGTAGGATATTGCTGGACAATTGGAGGTGTCTTCACAAGATTCTTTACACCATCTCAGACAGACGTCAGCATATAAAATATATAAAAGATGGAAAAACCCAATGGTGCAATAACTTTGGTAATACTGCAACAACAGACAACACTGAGGTCCTAAGAGTGCCAACTTACAATTTAAAGAGCTATGACCAGCTCTGAGTAAAACAGCATACAGTGGTATTTTAACTCCCCACGTGTAGGATATTCCTCTAATGATGCTTGCAGTGCCGGTCTTATGAAAATAAAATCACAAGAGAGGGCCCATAGTGTTTTCCATATGTAAAATGACAGTGGAATAAAAATGAAACGTACTTACAGTGTTCAGAGCAGCCACACTGCTCTATGAACCAAGCGTGGGTGGAATAATCCCCACCAGGGATTTCTTTTGAAGTACTGGATCTTGTTTAAAAAAAAAAAAATCAGCCAGGATAAAACAGCAACATATAAAGTAAATGTACTAACCAAAGATAAGTGGTAGTCACAAAATACTTTAATTAAAAACAAAGTAAAAATACACAACGCGTTTCGCCGAACAGTAGGCTTTTTCAAGTGTAAAGTAAATAATCCTGGCTATTCACATTATATAGGCAGCTAATTTGCAATGAATTTCAAAGATTGGCGCCAAAATGGCATCATTACCACGTGACCGCGGTCACATGACTTTCAGTTATACATATGATAGGTGGACATATTAAAATAGTGAAAAAAAAAATCATTTTTATATTTTAATAGTATATATATACTATAGTACCCACATATGACCTGAGGGGTATAAAAAGAAATTGACTTTTATGCGAGGGAGGGAAGAAACTAGGTTGTGAAATGAAAGGTTAAAGGTCGCGAGGGCGTTTTTAAACCAAGTTTAAAACCAAGTTTTAAACCAATAAGGTGGGCGGGTGAACCTATTTTGTTCTGATTTGATTAGATTATCATTTAATCACCATGTGTTTATACCATGGGATATCAATTTCCCTCGTTCAATCAATACAAAACTGTGGTCTGACGAAGGATTTTTAATTTTAACTTTTTTGTTTACCAAGGGTATAGAATTAGCTTTGACTAAGCACATGTCTAATCTTGAGTAAGATCCATGTACATTCGATCAGTGTGTATAATCTCTCTCTGTTGGATGTAGAGTTCTCCATGCATCATATAAATCAAACATTTTGCATATGTTATTTAATTTCTTAGATTGTTTAATTACCCTCTTATCTAATTTCACAGGAGTAGGGGATATCTTATCAATTTTATAATCTAATACACAATTGAAGTCGCCTGATAAATGTAATATTCCTTTAGATATCTTCTGCGTTATCTTTACAAATACCGACATTGGATCCATATTTGGCAAATAAACATTAACTAAAGTAAAAATCTTATTGTCTATCTTACACACAATTATCAAGTACATGCCCCTGCATCCGGAATGAATGCTGTGTTTTAATTTGAAAATAAATCGTTTTACTTTATTGGCTGCAGTGGATTTTTCTGCATTTGGAGGTGTCAATAGTAGAGCAGGCTCATCTGCTCTCTGCTTGTGAGTGGAACTTTTACATATATGTTGTGTTAATTTTAAATAGCAATACTTCACTATATATGTTTTGTATTTTTTTTTATGTTACATCACTTGAAACCAAGGAACCAAGCATATAATTTTAGTAAGTGTTCCAAATTTGGTTTGAATACACTAGGTCACTTTACTAACTTGGTACTAAGGAATCTTCTCATATTGCGCTGATAAAGAGTGTTATAAGTTTTTAGTATGTAGCACTTGTATATTTGCACTAAAGTGGTATTAACTGCTTGCACTATCTCACCTTTGATACAGTGAGTTACATTTGCACTTTATAAATATTCAGCGTACTTATTTTTTTCCTTACCTTATTCTGCTTCTTTCTTTTTCTTCTCCCTTCTCTCGCGTGTTTTTTTTTTCTTTGTTACCCTTCCATATTACTATATACAATTAGCTATGTCAGTACTTAGCTTTTGCTTTGGCTTTAGCAAGACTTTGCGTCCTTATCTTCTGAGAATTCTCGCTTTCTTTCCCACGGCACAATCTCCCCGTCTTGACTCCACCGCAGTTGTCACTTATTTCTGCAGCTTCTTCCACCACAACTGTATATTCATGACCTGGTATCAAGGGAACTTCACCACCGCCACCGCTCCACGTTTGTTTGACTGCCAACCACCCATTACACCTCACGCTGATCATCTCCACTCCATCTATTACACCCGTCCTTACGGCGCGCGGATAACCACGTCACCACGCCATCACCCCTCTGACCATTTGTGGGTGATTTTCAATGTTTTAGTACTTGGTGCAGTTTCTAGGGAAGTGCCAGTTCCCCGTTAAGTAATTAAGTCACATTTTGATTTTGGAAATTAGAATGTTAAATTTATTTCTGAAAACTCAGCAAAAACCACTAACGGTTCTGTAAGAAGGAACACAGATCAGGGAGAGTTCTTACGGCTGCACACAATGTAAATAGTACTGCGTAAATTAATAACTGATAGTCAATCAATGATAAATTAATTCCTAACCTGAGATTTCTTTCTCTTTATTTGTTGTGAACTGGTAGAGAAAGGGATGACCTCCCAGCTGATCCATTGGCTCTCGCTATGGAAACCATGTCTGGAGCTTTGAAAGACACGGTGAGTGTAAAACCACATCAAATGGAAATTGCTTTAAAATATCTTATAGTGGATTTATGTATATTTCATTGTATCACAAAGAGTTTATAATGAGGGGCAGGGTAAATACATCTCAATGATGTGAGAGTGGGTGGTATATAGTATATATTATCTAGATTATTATTATTTTTACATAGCTTTGTCTTTTGATACTAATCTATTACATGCTATTGTAGCGGACCTCCTGGCAACCTGATTGGTTGACTCTGCTCAGCCACGTCTTGTCCCTGGAATGGAATCGGTTATAGTACAGAGAGACCAATTTCCTACCCAGTAACCAGACGACACACAGTCCTGGGGGTATGACCAGTGGTGTATCCTGGTTTTGTGCTGCCCTAGGCAGGACAAAACTCGGGCACCCCCCTCCCTCCCCCCGCGCCACCCCCACCCAACCCTTCCCCCCGCCCCGCATTCTAAAAACACACATTCACTGACAGATACGCATACACTAGCTAACAGAAACACACACACACTAACAGACACACTCACACTCAGTAACAGACAAACACACTCACTAGCAGACACAAACTAGCAGACACACACACTCACTAACATACACACACACTCACGGGCAAACACACACACTAACAGACACACACAGTCAGACACACACACACACACTCACTAGCAGACACACACAGTCAGACACACACACACACTCACTCACTAGCAGACACATACTAGCACACACACACACTCACAGGCAAACACACTAACAGAAACACACTAACAGACACACACACAAACACACACACACACACACACATTAACAGACATACAGACTAACAGACACACTCACACTCACTAACAGACACACACTAACAGACACACACACACTAACAGACACAGACACACTAACAGACACACACACTAACAGACACACACACACACACACTAACAGACACACACACAGTCAGACACACACACACACTAGCACACACACACACACTCACAGGCAAACACACTAACAGAAACACACTAACAGACACACACACACACATTAACAGACACACAGACACACTCACACTCACTAACAGACACAGACACACACACTTACAGACACAGACACACACTAACAGACACACACACTAACAGACACAGACACACACTAACAGACACACCCCCACCCCCACATTAACACATTTTTAAAAATTTATTTAACCCCTTAAGGGCACATGACATGTCTGACACGTCATGATTCCCTTTTATTGCAGAAGTTTGGTCCTTAAGGGGTTAAACACCCCCCCCCCCCCCCAGCATTCCCAAAGGTAAGGAGCCTGGGGGGGTGTTTAAATAAATTTAAAAAAATGTGTTAATGTGTGTCTGTTAGTGTGTGTCTGTGTCTCTTCCTCCCTGGTGGTCCAGTGGCTGCTGGGCAGGCGGCACTGGCTGTCGGGCGGGCGGCTGGCGAGGGAGCACTTCCTCTGAGCTGTCTGCTCAGCTCCCTCGCGCGCCGCAGAGTGAGGCTGGGAGGGGGAGCCGGAATATGACGTCATATTCCGACTCCCAGTCTCACTCTGCAGTGCGCGAGGGAGCTGAGCAGACAGCTCAGAGGAAGTGCTCCCTCGCCAGCCGCCCGCCCGACAGCCAGTGCCGCCCGTCCAGCAGCCCGCCGGCATGTCTGTTAGCCCTGGAACGGAATCGGTTATAGTACAGAGAGACCCATTTCCTACCCAGTAACCGGATGACACACAGTCCTGGGGGTACAACCAGTGGTGTATCCTGGTTTTGTGCTGCACTCGGCAGGACAAAACTCAGGCACCCCCCTCCTCCCCCCCCCCTGCGCCACCCCCACCAACCCTTCCCCCCGCCCCGCCCCGCATTATAAATACACAAATTCACTGACAGATACGCATACACTAGCTAACAGAAACAAACACACACTAACAGACACACTCACACTCAGTAACAGACAAACACACTCACTAACAGACACACAATAACAGACACACACTCACTCACTAGCAGACACAAACTAGCAGACACACACACTCACTAACATACACACACACTCACAGGCAAACACACACTAACAGACACACACAGTCAGACACACACATTAACAGACACACACAGTCAGAAACACACACACACACACACTCACTAGCAGACACACACTAGCAAACACACTAACAGAAACACACTAACAGAAACACACTAACAGAAACACACTAACAGACACACACACACACACACATTAACAGACACACACACTAACATACACACACACACACACACACACACACACTAACAGACACACACAGTCACACACACACACACACACTAGCACACACACACACACTCACAGGCAAACACACTAACAGAAACACACTAACAGACACACACACACACACATTAACAGACACACAGACTAACAGACACACTCACACTCACTAACAGACACAGACACACACACTAACAGACACAGACACAGACTAACAGACACACTCACACTCACTAACAGACACAGACACACACACTAACATGCACAGACACACACTAACAGAAACACACACTAACAGACACACACACACACTAACAGACACACACACACACCCACATTAACACATTTTTAAAAATTTATTTAAACACCCCCCCCCCCCCAGCCTCCTTACCTTTGTGAATGCTGGGGGGGGTGTCTCTTCCTCCCTGGTGGTCCAGTGGCTGCTGGGCAGGCGGCACTGGCTGTCGGGCGGGCGGCTGGCGAGGGAGCACTTCCTCTGAGCTGTCTGCTCAGCTCCCTCGCGCGCCGCAGAGTGAGGCTGGGAGGGGGAGCCGGAATATGACGTCATATTCCGGCCCCGGTCTCTTTCTAGCGCGCGAGGGAGGGGGAGCAGAGACAGAACAGCCTGCTCCCCCAGCGGCCACAAGAAGAGCTTCCCCTGCGGCCGCCATTCAAGTTCTCCCTGCGGCCGCAGGTCACCTATCGGTCTGCCCACCCACCCACACAGGTAGCAACAAGTATGTATGTCAGTGTGTGTGTGTGTGTCTGTGTCATGCTGTGTGTGTGTGTCTGTGTCATGCTGTTTGCATGTGTCTGTGTCATGCTGTGTGTGTGTGTCTGTGTCATGCTGTTTGCGTGTGTCTGTGTCATGCTGTGTGTGTCTGTGTCATGCGGTTTGTGTGTGTCTGTCTGTGTCATGCTGTGTGTGTCTATGTCATGCTGTGTGTGTGTGTCTGTCTGTGTCATGCTGTGTGTGTCTGTCTGTGTCATGCTGTGTGTGTCTGTCTGTGTCATGCTGTGTGTGTGTCTGTCTGTGTCATGCTGTGTGTGTGTGTCTGTTTCATGCTTTGTGTGTGTGTCTGTCTGTGTCATGCTGTGTGTCTGTCTGTGTCATGCTGTGTGTGTGTCTGTCGGTGTCATGCTGTGTGTGTGTCTGTCTGTGTCATGCTGTGTGTGTGTGTGTCTGTCTCATGCTGTGTGTGTGTGTGTGTGTGTCTGTCTCTGTCATGCTGTGTGTGTGTGTGTCTGTGTCATGCTGTGTGTGTGTGTGTCTGTGTCATGCTGTGTGTGTGTGTCTGTCTGTGTCATGGTGTGTGTGTGTGTGTGTCTGTCTGTGTCATGGTGTATGTGTGTGTGTCATGGTGTGTGTGTCTGTGTCATGGTGTGTGTGTCTGTGTCGTGTGTGTGTCTGTGTCACGGTGTGTCTGTATCATGTTGTGTATGTGTCTGTCTGTGTCATGGTGTGTGTGTGTGTCTGTCATGGTGTGTGTATGTCTGTCATGGTGTGTGTGTGTGTGTCAGTCGTGGAGTCTGTGTGTTTTTAAAAATAGTGTTTTACTCACCTTTTTTTTTTCCAACGTGGTGCTGGTCTCTGCCTCTATGACTGAGATCATCAAGCTTGATGATCTCAGCCAATCCGCACTGACACAGGAAGCGCCTCTAGTGACCATCTGAGTGTCTATCACTAGGAAGCAATGTAAACACTGCCTTTTCTCTGAAAAGTCAGTGTTTACATTCAAAAGCCTGTTGGGACAGGCTATAGACACCAGAACCACTAAATTAAGCTGTGTGTGTGTGCGCCTGCTAGTGAGCTTGCTTGCTTGTATGTGTGTGTGTGCCTGCTAGTGAGTGAGCTTGTGTTTTTATGTCAATGAGCTTATGCATATTAGTGAAATTGTTTGTCTATGAGGCTGTGTATCAATGAGCTTGTGTGTGTCAGTGAGATTGTCTGTGTCTGCATGTGAGTATGCTTACTGTATAGTTAAATGTTTTACTCTGAAAGGACCAATATATTATATTAGAAAAAGCAATATATAATATATATATATATATATATATATATATATATATATATATATTACTCAATCATCGGGGTGGCAAGACATAGCCTTACATATTACATGCGACAATATATGGCGCAATGATGACTTATGGGGCTGGCATAGATTTTTTTTCCAGGGCTGCTTTGTATCCCCAGTCCGGCCCTGTGTATCGTGGCCGAGCGTCCCCAGGTAGAGAATCTCCTGTTTCTTCTGCATGACAGGAAGTTGATTGTTGCACTCAGCTTCCTTTCAGGGCAAGTAGATGGTAGATAAGATCACACGTGGTCCACTCAGCCACAGTAAATAAAGTGAACAGAAGGAGAGGAGCGATGTGAGCTCCCCCCCCACCCCTGCTGGTCACCCAAACATTGAGCCCCCTGGCCAGTGCGTGCTAGGCAGACGCTTAGTTTGCTTAGTGGTCGACCCGGCCCTGCCTGTTACATAAACTAGTATGCCTGCAAAGAAAATGTGTAGAGTTAAAGCATTTTTTACTTACGCTCAGCAGTGGATCCCTGTTCCTGGACACCAGTGGCCGGCTGTTGGAGGGAAACCACACTCATACGTGGTGAAGAAACGTCGACAAGTTGCGAATGGTCTGAAATACATGCATGTGATAAATTAACTTCATATACAGTAAAATCACATACGTGTGTGTGTATGTTTAAATGCGCACGCACACACACACACACAGAACATTTATCTAACAATGCTATGCAAGTACTTACGAGAGGAAAGTGAAGCCAGGCGCATTTCCAGGGAGACAGGAGGTGAACCTGCTGCCCTGCTCTCCATGCACACAGCATCTCCTGCAGTTCCTAGTGCCTCTTCTGGGGATTGAGGGGCTTGCACTGATGGCATAGAAAACACACATTGGAAGGTTAACACAAGAAAACTGATATATGTACATTTCGACTAACAAATATGAATTTAAAGGACCACTATAGGCACCCAGACCACTTCAGCTCAATTAAGTGGTCTTGGTGCCACGCCCCTCTAGTTTAAAGCCTGCAGCTGAAAACATAGCAGTTCTAGAGAAACTGCTGTTTCACTGAGGGTTAATCCAGCCTCTAGTGGCTGTCTCACTGACAGCCACTAGAGGCGCTTCCGCGATTCTCACTGTGAAAATCACAGTGAGAAGATGCTGGACGTCCATAGGAAAGCATTGAGTAATGCTTTCCTATGGGTGGTTTGAATGTGCGCACGGCTCTTGCTGTGCATTCGGAGCTGACATCGGCAGAGGGAGGAGTGTTCCCCAGTGCCGAGGGAGCCCGGCGCTGGAGAAAGGTAAGTGGCTGAAGGGGGTGGAGAAAGGTAAGTGGCTGAAGTGGGAACGGGGACACGAGGGTTGGGGCGGGGGACCTAATTACCCTATAGTGCCATGAAAACGAGTTTGTTTTACTGGCACTATAGTGGTCCTTTAACAACGTACCTTCAGATGTTTCAGTGCCAGATGTCCCCTCAATCCCAAGGAGGTTGTCTCTTCCCAGGAACTGCAGGAGCTCCTCTTCATAGGGCAGTAGGTCCGGTTCTTGTGAACCGCCTCCTGTCTTCCTGGAGGCGGCTGCTGCCTTCACCTTCCTCTTCACCATCCGCCTGATGTCGTAGTAACTGCAATGACATGTGTAATTGATTAATTACTTTAATATGTTTCTATATATATGTTTACTGACATGTTTAAAGGGATACTATAGGCACCCAGACCAATTCAGCGCATTGAAGTGGTCTGGGTTCAGTGTCCCAGGTCGCTTTACTGTGTAAAGGTAACTATTGCAAGTGCAACTGCAATAATTATCTTTATGTGTTAACTCCACCTCTAGTGGCCGGCTACCAGATGGCCACTAGAGGGACTTTTGGGTTGTTAGGCAACTTTTGGTCACCCCTCCATATCCCCCATCCCATGTGTATCACCCCTATTAACCCCCTGTCCCTGTGTGTCACCCCCATTAACCATGCATCTCTCTTATTTAACACCACATTTACCTACACTGTGTATGTTACTACACAGTGAAAGCTGTGGTACAGAAATCCGTCAGATTTGTAGATCAGATTGCAATATCTGATGGATGTGCTGCACGCATCCACAGTACACCCATCCGATTGCTATATCTAAAGGATGTGCTGTGCGCATGTGCTGCATACCCATCAGATCGCTATATCTGATGGATGGGCTGCGCGCATACGCATTACACCCATCAGATTTCTATAGCTGAAGGATGTGCCGAGCGCATTCGCGATACACCCTTCAGAATAAAAGCCCAGCTGATCGAGTGTCATCAGAGGCGGCACACATGCTCGCGGTACCTCCACCAGAATTCTATACCTCGAGGCCTGCTAGCGCGCAGCTGATCTCGCGTCACTTCTAGTGACATGGGGGCACCGGAAGTGACGTCAATATAGAAATCTGATAGATATAGATATCTGATAGAACAGCGGCGTTTTGCAACATGACAGCCTCCCAATGCTTTCCTATGGGAAAGCATTGGATTTGCTGATCTTGTCAATTATGAAGATCGCAGCCAAGGAGGCAGAGCACAGCTCTGCTATAAGGATGAGTAATTAAAGGGACACTCCAGGCACCCAGAGGGAGAGGGGACCTGCAGTGCCAGGAAAACGATTTGTTCTCCTGGCACTGGAGTGTCCCTTTAAATACAGTTACATTGCTGAGAGGGAGGTTAAACTGTGTTTTCACAGTTATAGTTAAAGGAATTCGAACATGTATTCCTGTCACTATAGTGTTCCTTTAAAGCTGAGCTGCACATGGTGTTTTTTTCCCTCTATGTGCTTAAGTGACCCAACCCTCACTTTTAAAAGCCTTTAAAAGCATAGCTGCCACTGGTGGGGGTGTGTAGCAAAAGCACATGGAGGAAAAAATTAAGTTTAAAAAAAACATGGCATAAAGAAAGTTATGTTTTAGGAATATAAGTGCACTTACCGTTTCTTCACCACCTCCTGGGTGCGGTTGTTCCCTCCAACAGCATTCACCGCTGCCACAATCTTCCTCCACCGATTGTCCTTCTTTGCTCTTGAAGTCTTTTTGACTGCTCCCCCAAACATACATTGGTAGTACTGGCAAAGCTTGTTTACCAGAACTGTATTCTCCTCTGCACGAAAGCTATCAGCGTACTTATTCTTCCTCCCAGGACATGCTCCTTTTAAAATTCTAGGCTGTCTTCGCTTCTTCTTGCTTCTCCCACTTGCTTCTCCTTCCTCCTGGCAAGAGTGGCCAATGCCCCCCTCCACTATATCCATGTCTATGTCACTTGAGGAGCTGGAGGAGGACATGACCACTTCTGGAAAGGTCCCTATCAAAGTGCCTAAAATGGCTGACAGGCTGGTGGACTGGCTGAGCTCCAAAATGGCTGAATGGCTGGCCTATAGAAAATCTGGATATATT
The DNA here is from genome assembly GCF_036172605.1 of Pelobates fuscus. NCBI lineage: Eukaryota > Metazoa > Chordata > Amphibia > Anura > Pelobatidae > Pelobates > Pelobates fuscus. The sequence continues at coordinate 377,801,523 of NC_086321.1, forward strand.
TTGCATTGAAAAATATTTTTACAGTTTTGTCTGGCAGTATGTAAAAGCATATTTAATTGGCTCCTACTTTCCCACTCTCTTATAAAATGATACTGTGTTTCCAGTACCACCTGTCAGGGAAGCATGATGATTCATGAGCCCAAGAAACTAAGCAAAAGCAATGCATTGCATTTGCAATGTCATTCGACATGCGAATGACTATAGTAAGTGGTGTTCGGTAGTTTACTGATAGCCAATACATTTTCATGCGATTGGCAGCGTTCGCGCATAAGACGGTTCGGGAGTGAGTTTGGGAGTTTTAGGCGTAAATTAAACGACATACAACATTCAATGCCATGCTGTTAAATCAATGTACAAAATTTGAAACGAATGGTTATACTGAGTTCGGTTGAAGCTATTCGGTATTTAGGGATTCGTTAGGGAACATAGTTTTATGTATTCAATTCATTTGGTTCAATTAAATCGTGCCGAATGAACAATGAGTTTATCCGAAACGAAAATATTAACGAATATCGTACGAAAACGAATGAAGAATTGACGAATTTCAGGTTCTGACTAAACTAATTTCTTTTTCGTACGAATACATTCCTACAAAACGAATATTTCTGAAGTGCCCAAGTCTAATGAGTAGTTTGGTTCCTTTTAGAGGTTTGTAGAGAAAGTATATAGTGATCATGATTTTTAGCGATATCCAATATTTTTAAGGTGGTCTCAAACAAACATAAAATGCTATATAAAATTTGTGGGAATATCGAATAGTCATGTACAGTAAATCAGAGAGGGCTCAGAATATCGAACCATCGATCGGTAACATGGATGAAGTAGTAACTATCTGTTTTATTAAATACGCGGTAATATGCTTTTAATGGGATAGGACGTAAGGAAAGGTGTGTGATTGGGATAAGTGGTTGTGGCTGTATTTACCTTATCCTGGGACCGACCTGGCTCCTAAGCTTAAGCCGCGCGTGGCTGGATCACTCCTGCCTCCACACGAGCCGCTTGATCTCCTCTTCTGACTTAGCCACGTGCACTGACCGCAGTGATCGGTCACGTGGCCCGCCTGGCACTAGGAGCACGGCTCGAGTCACGAGCTCGCTCTAAAAGGGGCAGTGGGAGCCAAAAGTTGAATCAAGCTCCCATTGGCCCACGTCATTCCAGCACCCCCACACACGAACGTTTTGGGGGCGTAGGAATGACGTGGGCCAATCACTGGTGTTACAGTAGTGTACATTACAAAAAAGAAATTTGACTGTGAAATAATAGCAGTCAGTTTCCTTCACACGTGTGCGTTTCAGGGCCTGCCAGGGCACAGTGTCACACCAGTGCAACTCATATCTGGTGTAGCAGTAGTGTACATTTAAAAAATAAATACAGGGGGCTTGTTGTCACCTTTCGGGGACCCTTGGTGTTGTACGTGGCTGGGTGGAGGAAGAGACCTTCAATGACATCAGTGAGGACAAGGAACGGGACATGGCTAGCTTGGTATCCAACCTTGTGCAAATGGACTGTTTGCGGTTGTTTGCGGTGCGTTAAACGGGGAGTTTGGTCTGTCACTGTGAAGCGGGCGTAACCCTTACACTACCTGATCGATACAACATCATACCTGATGTTTTAAAGCACGTTATTCAAAACAATTTAGGAATGTTAAGTGATTTATGCCCTTTATGGAGTAAAACCAGACTCTGCATCAACTATGTAATTTTCCATGGGAGTTTTGCCATGGAACCCCCTCCGGCATGCCACAGTCCAGGTGTTAGTCCCCTTGAAACAACTTTTCCATCACTATTGTGGCCAGAAAGAGTCGCTGTGTGTTTTAAAATTCGCCTGCCCATTGAAGTCTATGGCGTTTCGTGCGGTTCGCCCGTTCACGAACATTTGCTGAAGTTCCCGTCCGCCGTTCGCGAACCAAAAATGTTGTGTTCGCGACATCACTATTAAGCTGTTATCTAGGGAAATACAAGGCTTAAATGGTGTGATAACATATGCACCCTATGTGGAGCTCTCACCTTATTCTGTTACACTTTGGTTATAATGACTTGTATCCACTTTGTATATAACTCACAATATAGAGATTGATTACTCCGGAGATCTTTCAAGGAAAAAATAAAATATAAAAATATAAAAGATATATAGCTCAAACAGTAAATGTCACTGCATTTATCCAGCTCACTGTTCCTGGGGTAGTTACAGTTTTTGTGCAGGTCCACTGTCCGCCGATGTTGCTGCTTGTTTCTGAGGAGGATGTGGGACATGTGTATAGGGAACAGACTTGAGAAAAGTAAGAAGTAAATATAGTTAGAATAAAATAAAATTGAGTCATAGAGTTATGTAATGTTACCATAATGTCTAATGTATGTGCACACCAAAAGTGTCAGGATCCCGCGGGCGGCTGCGAGGGGAGGCACTCACCCTCCAGCCGTCCGCGGTCCCCTTCCTGCCATGTGTTCGGCGGGCGGCATCCTCCCAGCCACGGATGCCGCCCGCGTCTTCCTCCAAGTCCCCCAGCGGCAGCATGCATGACGCTGCACGCTGGGAGACCGCCCAATTTGTTACACGCCGGGGTCAGTCACCTGACCCGGCGTTAAAGGCACAGTGCCTGAATCACAGTGGGAGGTTTAGATATCTCCCACGTGTGATTGTTAATTCTGATTGGAAATTATCCAATCAGAATTAACCTTCTGGTTTAAATACTTACCTTTCCTGTTCCTCCCTGCCCTGTTGTGGTCTTTGCTTTATAGTATTGATTCTGAACGTGTGCTTTCTGGTTACGTACTCTCTGGCTTGTTATACTGACTTTGTGACTTTCTCCTACCCTTTGACCTCGGCTTGTTTCTCGTTATTCTGTTTTCTGGTTCCCCTCACTCGGCTTGTCTCCTGACTATTCTGTGTGTGCTCAACCCGGCCACTCTAAGGACCGGTACTGCACACTTTCTGTGGGTGTGTCTGTGTGTGTGTTAGCGTGTTGGGTTCCCCGAATCGTGACAAAAAGATACTGGTGTAAAATGTATACAGTGCTTGAGTTATGAAAAATATATATTTATGTACAGATTATTGATCAGAAACGAACAAAGTATAGGAGAATCCCTCATTCAGGTCTAATGGAGATAGTGTTTTTAATTGGTATATCCAGAAGCTCTCTCTCTGTAAGAGCTTTTTGTCAATATCACTTTTCCTGAGTCCCAATGTCACTTTTTCGATGCTGCTGAATCTCAGTCCCTCCGAGGAACCCTTGTGGTATAATTTAAGATGTCTAGAGATTGGGGTGTTGGTAAGCCTGGAGGGATTGACTGAGTGCACATGTTCCAGTATGCTCTTTTTAAAGGCACGACAAGTTTTACCTACATAAAGTTTTTGACAACTACAAGTCAGGAGATAGACTATACCGATTGTCTGGCAGTTAAAGAACATATCCATAGTGTTCAGTATTTGTTGAGTTGGAGAATTCTTTCAATTTGTTTGCATATGTATTTACAGGTTTTGCACCTTTCGCATTGGTAGGTGCCAGCATGTGGGGACATCTCTGAGCCGGAGATGTCGTGAGGTGGCTTGGTACTAGAATAAGGTTACGTCCCATCTGGCTGTGATGGATACATGTGGTGAGATTACTTTATTAAGGAGGTTATCCTAGAGGAGAAGGTGCCAAAACCTCTCAAGGATATTTTTAATGGAGAAAAATAAAGAAGTATTTGATAAAGCCCTAATAACTCTTCCCTACTGGGGAATAACCCACGAATTATGATCAGAAAGAAGGATGAATGTGGAACCCAAAGGTCCCTAGGTGGAAGAGTTATAATTATAAAGGGAGTCCCTACCTTTAATAATCCTAAGGGTGTAAGGGAATAAAATAGACAGGAAGGAAAGATAGGGCAAGGGGACTAAATGTGTAAAAACACATTCAATACCAAACAACTACTTGACAGAGAGATTCCCAAACCTAATATGGTGAGGTCAAATACCTCCAAACTGTAAGGTTGTAAACAACATAGATAGGTAGAGGAATAAGCAGAGGCAGAGGAGGGAGGAGCACCTCCTTAGGGGGGAAAGGAAAAAATCCCCAAAAGCAATGCCAAAAAGAAAAAAGACAGCCCAGTCTCTAAAAGAGAGGGTACTATTGCTGTTACCTCGGCACAGTGATAATTCACAAGTTCCTACCTAATACCCTACTACCTTCCTGGCTAAGTAGCTAAAAACGAATTAAATTAAATTAAACTAATCCATAAAGTGCTACCCAAGTGAACACACTGAAAATAAATAAATAAATAAATGAAAACTCGACGCGCGTTTCAGCGTGCTAACACGCCGTCGTCAGGAGTGATAAGCCTCTACATGGCTTTGTGCTCGTTTATATAGGGATTGTAGCAATCAACTTGAAACAATTTACCGTTGTGTGTCAATCGTGTGTACACTTCCCGCCGTTTGAGCGGTCCATTGATTGGTCCGAAAATGCCAACCAAATTGCCAACCAGATTATGATTGGAGTCCTGCATAAACCATGTGACCGGAAGATATTGCGGTTTCAATGTGTGCACACGTGGGGGCGAACGGCTGCATATGGGGGAGTGGCTTAGTCCTGTCACTTAGTGACGCGGCTGTCAGACATAATAGCACCTCCCATGTAACACACGGCCGAATTTAACCTGTCATGATCCTCTAGCGGGGAATTTTTCCGCATAGACCAATAGTCAAAAGGTAACACGTACTCCAGACTTAATGTGCCGAGACTGATAGTCAGTCTTACTGCATCTTAGCGATATAATCGCTAAGGTATCATTAAGGGGATTCTGGGTAGTGTGCCCTGATGTGACACAAACCATGGCAGTATGTCAAGTATTGAATTGCACCCAGCACGAACAAGAATTATACAGTAAATTATAAAGAGGGACCTTGGTGATAGGGATGTAATAGGGCTTTCTACAAGAGATCTTAATAGTAAAAACATATCTTTTTTAGTCTCCCTGCCTTACAAAGTAATAGGTAACAACCCTTTAAATTTTGTAGAGGTAGGTACAAGAGACTATCAGATTTTTTTTATTAGATACTATCAGATTTGTTAGTTCCCTATGCTCAATCCCACACCAGAGTCCTCAGTGATCAAACATACATTTAAATAAATAGTGACTATATACAAGTGTCCAATCTACTTACTATGTGCTTAGGACTTGTTAGGGGTGTCCCTAACTATATATTACATCTAAAAAAGAGAGTAATCACAAGAAAGCAGTGAATGAAAAGCCCTCATTCAATCCAGCAGGGGAGAGGGTCTTCAGTCTGTAGATCCAGTAGGACTCACGTTGTCTCAGTTTCATATCCCAGAACCATCCCGCATCACAATTTTCAATGCATCTAATTTGTTCCCCAAGGGTCTTAAGTAATTTTTTCCTTCAAAAGGCCTGTTCTATCTGTCAGTAGTGCTATTTTGTAAGCCTGTTCCAGACATCTATTGGGATAGCCTTTGGTTTTGAACTGTTGTCTAAGAGATTTTGCTTTTAGTTTGAAATCCTCAATTGATGAGCAATTTCTCCTGTCCCACAGGTATCCCTTTCTTCAGTGATGGTGGATGATAGTTCTCCCAGTTAAGGAGACTGTTTGTTGCCTTTGGCCTACATTTTGGTGCTTAGCGAATAATTCTGAAAGTAAATTTTACATTTTAGATCAATGTAGCTAAACTGAAACCATAGCGTATTATTGGTTAACTATCCCTTCCCGCACCTCATCTCCTCCCCCTCATCCCTTGCCTCTTCCATTTATTGCTTTTTCTACCCTCACACCTTGACCCTGAGACCTTTCCCCCTTCACCATTCTCCCTGTCTTCTCTTTCCCTCCTAACCTCCCCACCATCTATTCCCCCCCCCCTCCCCCATCAAATCTTTCCCATTCCCGTCACTTCTTTTTGTTTGCATGTCATTATTCAATTTGTGTTGGTTAATTGGTTATTTTCCAAGTAAATGGTATAGAATTGTTACTGGCGATAAATATGCAGCATAGATTATTAATAGCACATTTACCTCCATCATATTGTGGGATCTATTTGGGGATAATCTCCCCACAATGCCCCAATGCCACAGTTGGAATTTCACTTAACTTAGCATGAATAGACTTTCTGTGATTTTCTGTTTTTTAAACATCTATTTTTAGAAAAAAAAGAGAGGATTAATAAAAAAAAATAGTTTAGAAGTAATTTTAAATAAATACATTTTAACTTAATGTGTTGAACCCCTTAGTGACCAGGCCATTTTTCAATTTTATTACCGTTAAGGACCAGGGCTCTTTTTACATTTCTGCAGTGGTTGTGTTTAGATGTAATTTGCCTCTTACACATTTACTGTACCCATACATATTATATACCATTTTTCTCGCTATTAAATGTTCATTCTAAAGATACCATTATTTTCATCATATCATATAATTTAATAGAATAAAAAAAGTAAAATATGATGAAAACCCCCCCCAAAAAAACCACTGCTGGCCATCATGCACCCATGTCCCAGTTGGAACATGTCTGAAGCCGGACAATGTAAATCACCCCCGTCAAACCGTATGTTTTTGAAAAGTACACACCCTAGGGCATTTCACATGGTGGCATTTCAACACTTTACATGCACTAATTCTACCACCAGTCTCTGTCAAACTTTTTTTTTTTTTTTTTTAATGGTTCCTTTGCAAGTTTATTAATCCAATGCTATTACAAACCAGCCATAATTCTGACTAAAAAAAACATAAAAACAAGAGAGCAAAGAAGGAAGAGGATTTAATTTTAATATAGATTCTAAATTGGACCACGTTGATTCAGATTGGAGATTTTATTCTAGTTACCATTTTTAATCGAATATGATTTATCGAGTTTTTGCAAGAAAAGAACGTATTCTTGAATTTACTGCATTTAAGGTAAGCAGTGGATTCTGAAAATACAAAATAATGTGGGTTTAATGTATAATTTATAGTTTGATCACACCAATGAACACATTAATGAACTTAGTATGAATTTGCAGATTTTATTTTTTTTATATATATTTTCTTTTATTGGTACAGAGTAAATAAGTACAACAGTGCCTGTATCGCCACATTAGCATTACCAGGCTCGAACTTGTAAGTAAAACATAATAGCAATACATGTATTAGGGTTGTACATTTCACATTTTCTAGGAGTCTGTCAGGCTAAGATGTGTATATTAATAGAGTAGCAAATGGACTAGGTTTGTAGACCCCTGGTAAGGTAGATTAAGTTTAGGCAGCTACTGGGGATAAGGGGAGGAGAGAGTGTCCCTTGTCAGGGGGAGCGTGGAGGAGTGGCCCTGTACATGTTCAGGTGGGTGCTAATTGTTACTTCCGTAGGTTCTAATATCAGGTGTCCTTCGGCTCTCTGGTGTGTACTTGTAGCCGGGTGGCAGTGTGGTTTGAGCGGGGTGTTTCCCTGCCCCTATGTGGGGTCAGTGTTGGTAGGTGAGTATGTGCTCATAAAGGTTAGCCATGCGACCAGCATGCCGTGTATTTAGAGTATGAGTGAGCTAGCGAAAAATGGAGCTCCTCCAATAAACGTATAGACTCCACCTTTTGGATCCATTCCCTAATTGTCGGATATGACTGTTTTTTCCAGTAAGTCGGAATGAGCATATTGGCTGCGGTGATTAGGTGATTGATTAGTGACTTCTGGGGTTTGGTCATCGGTTGTGAGTGTATAAGAAATAGGGATACTTTGGGTTAGAGGGGGAGGTTGGTTTCCATGATCCCCGAGATCAGGTTCATGATCCTTTGCCAGTAAGTTTGAATGACTGGGCATTGCTACCAAATATGTCCCGGTGTGCCTCCAGGCTGGAGGCATCTCCAGCAAGAGTCCGGGAGGGTGGGGAATAAGCGGCTTAGGTGTGATGGGGTATAATGCCATCTGGCTATGCGTCCAGCAGGATTTGGGTGTCTGGTGGTCTATTGAGGAGTAGATTAAATAATTCGGTCAGGGACGTTCCGATATCTTCTTGATCCTGTTCAGGTAGGCCTTTAATCCTGAGATTGTTGCGGCGTCCCCGGTTGTCCACTTCATCTAGTGAGTGGTAGAATGTTGAGATAGTAGACGTGTGTATGCTCATAGCAGCTTGGAGTTGTTGTACTTGTGCACTGAGCATGTCGCGGTCATCCTCCAGTGAGGTGACTCTATCCCCCATGCGGACATCAGTCTCAATAGTGTCTAGGCGCGTCTTGAAGGAGGCTTCCATTTTGCTTAGCAAGTTTGCTATGTCATCTTTAGTGGGTAAATTTCGTATAAGCTCCTTGAGCTCCATGTCTTCTGGGTTTGTGGATTTCATGGAGCCTTCCGGGCTCGAGGGTGCCGAGCCGTCCTGAGAGGATTCAGGCGCCATGTTTAGGCCCGCGGCCTCGTGTTGGGGTTCCGTGTGATCCCGGTAAAACTTGGTAAGTGCGCCGTGTTTGCAGGGCCGGCCTTAGGCATTTAGACGCCCTGTGTGAAAAATCTTCACAGCGCCCCCCCGTCATCCATGTATGCTGTAATGTTTGTGTTGTCTGTGTATGTGATAGTAGGTGTGATGACTGTGTGTGATATGTATGCTATGTGTGATATTTGTAATGGGTGTATTAACAGTGTGTGATATGCGTGTATTGGTTGTATGTGACACACACAGAGTCAGACGGCCATACACACACACACAGTCATACACACACACACACACAGACACACAAAGGCAGACAGTCTCACACACACACAGACACACACAGGCAGACAGTCAGTCATACACACAGACACAGACAGTAATACACACAGACACACACAGAGGCAGTCAGTCATACAGACAGTAATACACACAGACACACACAGAGGCAGACAGTAATACACACAGACACACACACAGTCATACACACAGACACACATAGAGGCAGACAGTCATACACACACACACACGCAGACAGTCATACACACAGACACACAGGCAGACATAGGCGCGCGCAGCCTATTGCATTAGGGTGTGCACCCTAAAGCACAAACACACGCCGCGTGTATATGTATGTGTGTATATATATATATATATATTTATTTATACACACACACACACTGCTGTGTGTGTGTGTGTGCGTGTGCTGTTTGTGTGTGTGTGTGCTGTATGTGTGTGGGTGCTGTATGTGGGTGTGGGTGCTGTGTGTGTGGGGGTGCTATATGTGTGTGTAGGTGCTGTGTGGGTGCTGTGTGTGTGTGCTGTGTGTGTGTAGGTGCTGTGTGTGGGTGCTGTATGTGTGTGTGTGCGCTGTGTGAGGGTGCTGTATGTGTGTAGGTGCTGTGTGTGTGGGTGCTGTATGTGTGTGTTTGCGCTGTGTGTGGGTGCTGTATGTGTGTGGGTGCTGTATGTGTGTGTGGGTGCTGTATGTGTGTGTGGGTGCTGTATGTGTGTGTGGGTGCTGTATGTGTGTAGGTCCTGTGTGTGCTGTGTGTGTGTAGGTGCTGTGTGTGTGGGTGCTGTATGTGTGTGCTGTATGTGTGAAGGTGCTGTATGTGTGTGTGTGCTGTGTGAGGGTGCTGTATGTGTGAAGGTGCTGTATGTGTGTGTGTGTGCTGAGTGAGGGTGCTGTATGTGTGTGCTGTATGTGTGTGGGTGATTGTGGGGGGTGGAGGTGGGGGTACATGACTCAATATCCCCCCTCCCTTCTTACCTTATGTAGGGAGGGGGGATTCTTGTTCCTGCTGCCTTCCCTGGTGGTCCAGTGGAGGTGAGGTGAGGTGCCGTTTAGTTAATATCCCCCCTCCCTTGTTACCTTATGTAGGGAGGGGGGACCATGCTACCGCCATCCCTGGTGGTCCAGTGGAGAGTGAACTCTACCCTGCGGGGCTAGAGTTCACTCTCGCGAGATTTGAGCGTTGCTGCGGCAACGCTCAAATCTCGCGAGAGGAACCCGGCGGAGCTGCTGGCAAGAGCTCCGCCGGTCCTCTCCTGCCTCCCTCCCTGCCTGTGGGTCGGTGGGGAGGGAGGCTGAGAGCAGAGCCGGCGCTCGGATAGCGCCGGCTCTGCATGAGCCGACAGCGGAGATCCTGAGATCTCCCCTGCCGGTCTCAATACATAGGCGTGCTGTGGGGATTAGGGTGTGCCCAGGCACACCCGGCACACCCCGTGCGCACGCCTATGCAGGCAGACAGTCATACACACAGAGGCAGACAGTCATACACACACACACAGACAGTAATACACACACAGAGGCAGACAGTCATACACACAGACACACACAGGCAGACAGTCATACACAGACACAGACACACAGAGGCAGACAGTCATACACAGACACAGACACACAGAGGCAGACAGTCATACACAGACACACAGAGGCAGACAGTCATACACACACAGGCAGACAGTCATACACACACAGAGGCAGACAGTCATACACACACAGACAGTAATACACACAGGCAGAGAGTCACACTCACCTGACAATCACAGTTAACTGTGGAGGCAGTGCAGCTCCTGGTGACTGTTTGGTGGGGAAGCAGGGACTCCTTCCTGCTTCCCCTGCATCAGTTTTCCGGCGCTTTTAGCTCCGCCCCCGCCGCACGTTAAGCTCCGCCCCCGCTGCAAATTTAAAAAAAAAAAAAAAATTTATTTTTTTTTTTTTTTTAAAATCCCGGCCGGCTGTGCGGCCGCACGGCGCCCCCTGCTCCATGGCGCCCTGTGCGGCCGCACAGCTCGCACACCCCTAAGGCCGGCCCTGCGTGTTTGTTCGCTGGGGGTTTCCCCGTTTGATGTTGAGGGGTTTGGGATCTTTTGGGGTGACCCATCATTTATTTTCCTTCGAAATCGGACAAACAGACCCTGGATAAGACCGACGCAATACCAAGTAGCAGTGCACCAGAAACCGGTCTCCTGGAATCCCGAGGCTGCGGACCTCTACGCCAGCCACGCATTGCAAGCCGGACCATGCAGTTTTTGGTAACATCCGGCACTTGAGTCAGGTTGAACCAGAGGCTCAGACCTGACAGCTTCCCCGATACCGTGGCTGGGGAACAACCACTAGCCTCCCAAAACCAGAGCAACCGTAAAACCCCTTGAACCCTCTCCGCAGTTGAAGAAAACCCACCTTGGTCCTGTTCCAGAGCGACCCAGTCCCCCCATGCCTTACCGTACCGGGCCCAAGTAGCCTCCGACACTGAAGACCGAATCCATTCCCTTATTCGCTCAGGCCAAGGGACCATAGCTCTCTGGGACAGGGAAGGCCCTTCGTATCTGCTTCGGGCGCGACCAAACGAAACACCTGCCATTGGAAACGAGAAAGAGCGTCAGCCGTGGTATTCTCTACACCAGGAATATGCACAGCGCGACATGTAACGTTCAAAGACAGGCAATGCAGTACCAAGCTCCGCAGGAGCCTGACCACCGGAGGAGAGGAGGCTGTCAACCGATTAATGGCCTGGACAACGCCCAAATTGTCACAGTGGAACACGACACGCCTGTCCTTGATCTCCGGCCCCCAAAGATGGAGAGCCACCACAATGGGAAAAAGCTCCAAGAACGCCATGTTCTTGGTAAGGCCCGAGTCGAACCACGATCTTGGCCAAGGTTCTGCGCACCATTGTTTACCCATGATAGCTCCAAAACCCGACGAACCAGCGGCATCCGTAAACAGGTGCAGCACTGAGTTCGCTACCTCGGGCTGCTGCCAGTAAGACCTACCATTGTACTCTTCCAGAAAAACCGCCCAAACCGCTAAATCCTCCCTGAGCGCTTTGGTCAAGCGGACGAAGTGGAACGGCTTCAGTATCCCAGACGTGGCGGCCGCCAGGCGTCGGTTAAATACTCTGCCCATGGGCATAATCCGACAGGCAAAGTTTAATTTGCCCAACAAGGATTGAAGTCGATGCAGCGTGATCTTCCGCAAGGAGCTCGCCTCCTGGACCACCCCACGTAGATCGGCCAACTTGTCCAACGGAAGCCGACATTCCCCAACAACCGAATCAATCTCGATCCCGAGAAAGCACAAGCACGTGGAAGGGCCAATCGTTTTGTCTGGTGCCAGCGGCACTCCGAACTTACAGGCCACATCCGACACTGCTTGCAAGATCCGGGTGCATATCGGGGAATGCGCGGGGCCCACACACAGAAAGTCATCTAAGTAGTGAAGCAGGGAGTCGTAACCGGACTCCATTCTCACTACCCATTCCAGAAAAGAGCTGAAACATTCAAAATAAAAACAGGATATTGCACAACCCATCGGGAGACACATATCCACATAATAATGACCTTCAAATGCACAACCCAAGAGATGATGGCACCCTGGGTGAACCGGTAGGAGGCGAAAAGCAGACTCGATATCAGTTTTTGCCATGAGTGCTCCGGGGCCAGCGGCCCTAACTATGCCCACAGCAGCGTCAAAGGACGCATAGGAAACGCGGCATAATTCAGCTGCAATGTCATCGTTTACCGAGCACCCATGAGGGTGCGATAGATGATGAATCAGCCGGAACCTTCCCGGTTCCCGTTTGGGCACCATGCCTAACGGTGAAACCCTTAGATCGGGGAGTGGCGATTCCCGAAATGGGCCCGCCATGCGGCCCAGCGCTACTTCCTTCGCCAGTTTTTCCTTGACCACCCCCGGATATTCAGAAACAGATCTCAGGTTTCTGCAAAAACCGGAGACCTGCCGAGGCCGGTGAGGGATCCAAAACCCCTGCCCAAATCCCTCCAGTAATAAGGCAGCCGCCTTCTTATTCTTATAACGATTTAGCCATGGGCGCATCGCGTCGACGTCCACCGGCGTCTTCGCCCTTAGCGCCCACGGAATCCCCTTTGTCGCCAGTTTTGGCTCGTTTGAAGCATTTTGAAGCGGGGTGGGACCCGCCGCACCAGAACATGCTTGAAGCGACAACTAGACCCGAATTTGCATTGGCCATCATTATATTGCCAACAGCAGCCTGTTTTACGCTGACCGGCCGACGCTGCGGTTGAAGAACCCGCGCCGGCCCCCCCAAGAAAGGACGACAGGCCCCCCTGATGTGAGGCTGGGCGGGTCATGATAGCTAACCACAGGCCAATGTCCATTTGATCCCAGCCCATGGAAGGCCGAACCGCTAAACGTTGGCGGAACTGCTCATCATACCGCCACCATCCTAACCCGCCGTACACCCGACAAGCGTTCCATATCAGGTCCTGGTAGCAAAATAGGGAAGAACATTTGGTGGGAGTCTTCTCACCTATCACACTGGCTAGGATCGAAAAAGCTCGGATCCAGTTTCCGAAAGTTTTCGGAATCTTCCGATACCGAAACTTTTCTTTGTCCTTTTCGGATTCTTTAGCGTCCGCGTCCACCCGGGGAAGATCTTCCATAGGGAGGAGAGAAAAAATTTCCACGAATTCCCCCTTGTCTATTTTCGCGCGCAATTCCGGCGTTAGATGGAGGCCCAGAGGACCTGACCAGCACATGTACGCCGCACCGTGCGCAGCCGGTGCAACCCCCAAACCCGAGAGAGCAGCGGCGTCCCCGGCCGTACCCCCTGCAGACTCTGGCGCCACCGTCAGTAACGCCGAGGTTGAGGGGCTAGGGGCCTGTGTCATATTAGCGGGAATTGACGCCCCGACTGCTGAAGGATCAGACCCTGCGGAACCTGCCCAACCCGCCCGAAGTTGGTTATCTAAAGCCACCGGGGGGGAGGCCCCGGGGCGAGATCCCCGCTCAAGGGTTAGCAAAACCTGCTTCATAGCCTGGAGTACAGAACCCCATTCTTGCACTTCCCCTGCGCCAGCGCCCCCCAAACCCGACCCCGTTATACCGGAGTACTCACCTGCAGGAGCTGAATTGGAAGGTAGCAGCGGGACTTCAACATGCCCACCAGGCTGCAACGGCCCCAAGGAAACTGCGACCGCAGGAAGCACTGCACCGGTCACAGCATCAGGGAACCGACTTGTCAGCCGACCAGGGGTGACCTGTGAAGACAGGACAGGTGAAAAGGAACCCTGCCCAACCATCCCAGGTAATTGGGGACCCGCAGAAGTGGTAAAAACTGTGTGTGAATCTGGCATGGCAGAAAGAGCCCCTGAGGGGGCAGCATGGGCCGTAGTTAACGGTGGGGCAGATGCAGAGGGCATCAGACCCATAGGAAGGGGTCCAAGGGGGGTAGGATGGGCAGGAGAGAGTGTTGGGAGTGCTTGATGGGCGGCTGAGGTTGATGGGAGTGCAGGATGGACGGATGATGTTGATGGAAGTGCATGCTGGACGGATGAGGTTGATGGGAGTGCATGCTGGCCGGATGAGGTTGATGGGAGTGCCTGCTGGACGGATGAGGTTGATGGGAGTGTGGTAGTGGCCGGGCCAGGGGAGACAGAGCGGGGAGGATGAGAAGGGGGGGGGCTGTGTGCATGATTAGCTTGACCTGGCTCTATTTCCCGACCCCCCGAACCCCCCAACCCCCTACTGGTTGCCCTGCCGCCTCGCGGCCTACTCACCACTCCTGAAGAAGGACCGACTGCCGACCTAACTTGCTCGCGCTCCGCCTGAGATCCGCCATGAGCCGAGCGCCTGTCAGGTGCCCGGGTCGCCGCCCACGATGTGCTGGAAAGTGATCTCGCGGCCGCCCTCCTGGAGGCCCGTGAGATCACAGGAGCAGGAACCGGCACGGGACGGCCATCACCTCCCCGCGAAGCGGCAGCCGCACGGGTAGTCCTCGACCGCCTCGGGGAGGAGGCGACAGGCTGCAATAAATCGCTGCCGCCCGCGGCCGCGGGGGACCTGGCGCGCGGGCTGGCAACGGGGCTCCTGCTCCTACCCCTCACCCGACCCTCCCGCGAGGGGCTGTAACGGGTAGGGGGACGCGCCCGGCGGCGCGGAGTACCCTGGCTGCCGACAGAGGGAGCAGCTACCAAGGAGGCACCCTGCAGCCTTACCAGCTGGGCCTGCAGGTGCCGGCCACCGGCCTGGAGGGCCTCAGCCCGAAGAGCAGCAAGGATTCCATCGATATCCATGCTCCTGGCCTTGGGGTAAGCAAAGCAACAATAAATGATAGGAAAACAGGGGAGAAATTGTCACCTTGCCGTTATCTTTAAGATGGCTGAGGTGAAAGGGACAAAATGTCCGTTATTTATACAACCCCACCCAAACCCCTAACCTAAATGCCACACCCATTTTACAACCACACCCACCACACCCACACATGCCTCCTATCCGGCTAGCTTTCAGCCCGCCTCCTCTGGGCCTTGATGCACACTGGCTTCCTCGTTCTCTCAGCTCTGCCACGTACAGGGACCTCCACAGTCCCCTCAGTGTGGATGGTAGTAAGAAGGTACACATCCTTCTTGTCTCTGTACTTAACTGCCAACAGCTCCTCTTGGCGCAGAGCTGAGGTCTCCTCCCTTCGTAGCCGGGTGCGTGCAAGTTGTCCTGGGAAACCTGTGCTGTTCTTTTTAATTGTGCCGCAAGCTACTGTATCAAAACAGTACAGTAGCTTGAATAAAGGGACACTTGTATAAAAATTGTCAGTATACAAGTGGTACCCTTTGTTCATCAGGGGGAATATCAGGTCCCAGACAATCTTGCCGCGTACTGATGCCGGAGCCGGAAGATGACGTCATCTTCCGGCTCCGGCATCAGTACAGTGCGCGAGGGAGCTGAAGAGGAAGCACTCAGAGGAGAGTGCTCCCTCGCGCGCCCGCCGGGTGTCAGCAGGGCCAGCCTCTGGGGGGCCCTGAGGTGACCGGCTGCTGGGCCCCCCAGGAGAAGAGGCTGGCCCAGTGGGTACATACCGGGGTCGCAGGGCCCCCTGCGACCCGGTATGTACCCACTGAATGTGGGGCCCGGATGACCTGAGCAGTCCGGGCCCCCCAGGACCGCATGCCCTGATGGCGACCCTGCCGGCTCTGCTTGGGGCCCCGGGCCAGCTCGGGGCCCCAAGCAGATGCTTGGTTTGCCTGTCGGGTAGCGACGGGCCTGCATCCAGAAACCCAGGGAATTTGTGTCTGGAATAATGGGATTATGTGTCACACTAAGAGGAGGAGATGTGTGGGAGGTAACTGGTACATTATTGGCTGTGGTACTAATTGTTGTGGATCCCTCCCTTGCATGGGAGAATGTCTTAAAAGGAGGTTGTGTGAATAAATCTGGAGTTCCTGCTTAACCCTCAAAGTGAAGTGTCGTCTCATTATTGGGGGAGGATTTATTGTATGCTGTTCCAGTTTGACTGCTAGGAGTGTAAACCTATTCGCTTGGTTTTTCCTATTCGGCTGTATACAACATTCATATGCTTAAAAGTATTCATATGCTTCTCCGGTTCGGTGATTGTGGTGTCTGCCAGAGTGCTTGGAGTCCTCAGGAAACGCTATGAACATCCTTTAACGGAGGTACCCAGTCGGGTACCCAGTCGATCCGTTACACTTTCTTTTACCAAAATGTGAATATCAGAGCACAAAGTTATTAATTTAATATATTGAATTTAAACATTTACAGGGTGATTAACTCAAGAGTGAATTCAAAGTTAATACAAAATAGATTTCAAATTCAAGGCGAGAATAGCTGATCTAAAAACGTAGTCGATTTAGACTTTCAATTTGGAATTTACTGTCACCATTTGAATTCTAATGTTAGTGAATAACCCTGTGTGATCAGGGCCGGACTGGCCCACCGAGATACCTGGAAATGAGCTGTGAGCTGTCAGCATAGGTGGACTGAAGTAGGGAGCCTGCCTATCATGCTGTCTCGCGGCCGTGGCGGATCCATGGGGGGGGGGGACAGGGAAATTTCCCTCCCCCGGGATAACTAGGCTGGCCGCAACTCCTCCGGGTCTTTTTCGCGAGCACAAAGCGTTGCTGCAATTACCACGGCAACACTCCGAATCTCGCGAGAGTGAACTCTAGCCTTAGGAGCTAGAGCCTAGAGTTCACTCTCACCACTGGAACCACCAGGGATCGAGAAATCCCCCCCCCCCCCCCTTCTCCCTGAGTAAAGGTAAGAATGGAGCAAGGACATAGTGTATATTTATTTGATTAAATAAAAAAATAAAAAAAATCATATTAAAAAAACCTCCATACCCTCCTGTCCCCCCATGCACACATACAGTGCCCCACACACACTGCCCCCCATACACACATTGCCCCACAGACACATACAGTTCCCCACAGACACTGCCCCCATACACACATTGCCCTACACACACTGCCCCACCATACACACACTGCCCCACACACATACACTGCACACCCACACACACATTGCCCCATACACACACTGCCCACACCTATAAACATTCATTTCCCCCCGCACACTACAACTCTCACACACACACACTGCCCCCTAACACACACCCTGCACCCCTGAAATACACTGCAACCTTCACACACACTGCTCACACACACCACAGCTCCTATGCCATACTACAGCCCCATATCCCAACAGACCCCAGGTAAGTTGTCAGCATTAGTGAGTGTGCCGTCGGCGTGGAACGCGGCCGCCCCCATCTGACTTCTTTTGGTAAATGGGAGGGGGAAGAAAGAGACAGAGGGGGAATAGAAAGACACAAGGGGAAGAGGGAAGAAAGAGACAGTGGGAGAATAGAGAGAGACACGGGGAGGGGAAGGAAAGAGACTGAAGGGAAGAGAGTGACAAAGGGAAAGGAGGGAGAAAGAGACAGGGGAAGAGAGAGACACAGAGGGAGTGGGAAATAGGAGAGAGACACACAGGAGGAGGTGGAGAAAGGAGAGAGACACAGAGAGGGAGGTGGAGAAAGGAGAGAGACACAGGGGGAGGTGGAGAAAGGAGAGAGACAGAGGGAGAGACACATGGGGGAGGGGGAGAAAGGAGAGAGACACGGAGGGAGAGACACATGGGGGAGGTAGAGAAAGGAGAGAGGCACACGAGGGAGAAAGAGGCAGAGGGGGAGAGAGAGAAAGGGAAGGAGAGGAGTGACATGGACACAGAGGAGCAGTGAGGGGGAGAAAGAAACATACAGAGGTACTGGAGAGAGGCAAAAAGGCACACAGAGGGGCTGGAGAGGTTTGCCCAATCCCAATGTATGTTAATGTGTGTATTAGAGATATAGATTTATGGGCCAATATCTGCTCATTACATATGGTACATATTAATGACATTTCTGTGTGTTATGCATATATAAATCTACATTAATATGTGTAAATATCAGTTGTGCCCTACATACATTCACCATTTCAGTCCCATTACCAAGGTTCCCTTAATTTGTCAAGGTAGTTGGACTGAAACATTGATTACATACAAAGGCACGTCTGCTTAAAATAAATCTGCACTATTGTTTATTTTGAAGCCTATGAGTGCTCTTTTTCACGTTGGAGTAATCATTTTTAATTTTAAGTTACCTTTTCTAACTCTGTATCAGCACACCATGCTGGCGCAACACATTATTGGTCTGGTAAATAAATTTTTTCCAGGGCTGCTTTTAGTTCTCAGTCCAGCCTTGTGTGTGATTAGTAGATATGAATGTTTTAACCCCTGTTACTATGCTACTAAGTTACTATGCTACGAA
Organism: Pelobates fuscus; assembly: GCF_036172605.1. Lineage (NCBI taxonomy): Eukaryota > Metazoa > Chordata > Amphibia > Anura > Pelobatidae > Pelobates > Pelobates fuscus. Next base: position 377,819,986 of record NC_086321.1, read on the forward strand.
TGTTTTCTGATTTTCAGCTTGAGACTGGCAAAGATGTCCTTTTGGAAGAACTCAGACAGCTAATACGTGATCTAAACTGTATGTAGAAATACACTTTAAATACTCTATTAATTCTTGTGTTTATTGCGCATTTTGTGCACATTTGCAGAAAACAATAAAATACATTAATTAAGAAAAAAAATATATAATTCATAGAGAATTTCAAATTTAAGACCAGAGTAGACGGAACTGAAAATATAACTGGCATAGAGAAAGTTTCTAAATCAGCTATTTTGACCTTAAATTTGAAATTCACTCTGAATTCTCTTTAGTTAACGGTCAGTGGTCTATTAATAATGTGTGCACTAAATGTTCATAAAAATATACAGTACAGATGGTAAAATCCCCTGTGAATGCATATTAGTATGTGAGTGCAAACTCATATTTTCCATGTATCATTGTATCTCACCAAACTACTGTCTGTTATTTCACAGGTCGTAATTAGTGTGTTAGTGCAAACTCATATTTTCCATGTATCATTGTAGCTCACCAAGCTACTGTCTGTTATTTCACAGGTCGTAATTAGTGTGTTAGTGCAAACTCGTATTTTCCATGTATCATTGTATCTCACCAAGCTACTGTCTGTTACTTCACAGGTCGTAATTACTGTGTTAGTGCAAACTCGTATTTTCCATGTATCATTGTATCTCACCAAGCTACTGTCTGTTATTTCACAGGTTGTAATTAGTGTGTTAGTGCAAACTCATATTTTCCATGTATCATTGTATCTCACCAAGTTACTGTCTGTTATTTCACAGGTCGTAATTAGTGTGTTAGTACAAACTCATATTTTCCATGTGTCATTGTATCTCACCAAGCTACTGTCTGTTATTTCACAGGTCGTAATTAGTGTGTTAGTGCAAACTCGTATTTTCCATGTATCATTGTATCTCACCAAGTTACAGTCTGTTATTTCACAGGTCGTAATTAGTGTTTTAGTACAAACTCATATTTTCCATGTATCATTGTATCTCACCAAGCTACTGTCTGTTATTTCACAGGTCGTAATTAGTGTGTTAGTGCAAACTCGTATTTTCCATGTATCATTGTATCTCACCAAGCTACTGTCTGTTATTTCACAGGTCGTAATTAGTGTGTTAGTGCAAACTCGTATTTTTCATGTATCATTGTATCTCACCAAGTTACTGTCTGTTATTTCACAGGTCGTAATTAGTGTGTTAGTGCAAACTCGTATTTTCCATGTATCATTGTATCTCACCAAGCTACTGTCTGTTTTTTCACAGGTCGTAATTAGTCTGTTAGTACAAACCCATATTTTCCATGTATCATTGTATCTCACCAAGCTACTGTCTGTTATTTCACAGATCGTAATTAGTGTGTTAGTGCAACTCGTATTTTCCATGTATCATTGTATCTCACCAAGCTACTGTCTGTTATTTCACAGGTCGTAATTAGTGTGTTAGTACAAACTCGTATTTTCCATGTATCATTGTATCTCACCAAGCTACTGTCTGTTATTTCACAGGTCGTAATTAGTGTGTTAGTGCAAACTCGTATTTTCCATGTATCATTGTATCTCACCAAGCTACTGTCTGTTATTTCACAGGTCGTAATTAGTGTGTTAGTACAAACTCATATTTTCCATGTATCATTGTATCTCACCAAGCTACTGTCTGTTATTTCACAGGTATTCTTGAGGACATTGAAGTTAAGCAAATTAAAAGTGATGTAAGTATAGTTATGCAGATATTTCACCTTTTAATAGTTCATAGAAATACAAACTAATCTATTATTGTGAAGATACACTGTGTTTGAATTAGAATCCTCAGTTATTATGATTTACTGAGTATATTTTTGTGTTAAAAACCCGTTTTAAAAACCCTGGCATCTGGCATTCTACAAAGAAACTCTCTCGGAGGAAACCATGACTGTTCTGTCTCTAGGACAGAGAGCTAAACCTTCCTGCTCCATAAACTTCAGATACCATATTTCTTTGATCTCAAATTTATTAGAACAAGCCAGGTGAAACTACAAATTGGTAGAAATAAACATTAATCAGTACAGTATTGCCTACAATAAACAATGATCAATAATACAGGATAGGATAACAAGCTCTCTAAGGGGTGATGGCTAGGGATGAGAAGAACATGACTTGCTGCTTACTGTATCTTCTCAAAATGGAGGCTGATACACTTCCTGTAGAAGTCCTGCCCATAATGATGTGCTTTCTAACAACTTTATTTAAACATCCTGAGTTTACAATATATGCAGAACTAGAGCTATACTAGCTGGTGTAAGTAAAGGAACCAAACATGTTATTCTAAACAATAAAACACAAGTATACTGAATAAAGTCTGGAGTACAGAACACTCCCCGCCTGACGTTATGTGACGTCACTGACAGAGTCTACTGCAGAAAACAACAGAACAAGTTCGGCCACTGGTCTTAAAAATACTTTGGCCTCATTCTGCTGGAAGATCTTGACTTCGACTTTACGGATTCACTTATCCTCGCCTGGCAGTACTCTGGTGATCAGAGCTAACGGCCACTCATTCCTTTGTGCCTGGCAGTCTCTCATAAGTACAACATCACCAGGTTTAAGATTCTGTCTTTCAATGTGCCACTTTCTCCTTGGTTGCAGAGTAGAGATATATTGTTTCCTCCACCGACTCCAGAAGGTTTTGGCAAGGGTTTGTACTTGTCTCCACTGATGTTTGTAAAGGTCCTGTTTACAAAACTCTCCATCTGGGGCACCAACAAGGCCAGTCTTTTGAGTAAGTAACATGGCAGGTGTGTGGCAGAACCAGCCCCGCCACTTGTGCCTGGAGAGGACTGCTTGCTAGCCTCTTGCCAAGTGATTATGGTCCCGGGAAGATATAGCCCTTTAAGAACCATTTTGGGGCATGGAGAAAATTCAGGATAATGCCCCTTCAAATCTGTGTCCCCAAACCTATTTGGGATAAGGCCCCTTTAAGACTGTGTTCCCAGACTTGTTTGGGACACTGCTCCTTTAAGACGGTGTCCCCAGTTTCCCCAGACTTTGGAAATAACTTTTAAATGGCTTTCCCCTTATGGTTCGGTAATTGGGGCTTACCGAGCCATTCACTGCACAGACGGACCACCCAGAACTGGAAGTGTGCAGGCAATTTACCTCCCAGGCTGGGAGCCTGCTGTAGGTAAATTGCCAAACGCTGGGTGGCCGCAGTTCATGCAAACCAACTCCATTCATTATATTGAGTGAAACGACCGAACAACCAGACCACCCAGGAATAAGTGTGCCTCCAATTACCGTTTGCAACAATGTTGCAAACAGGTAATTGGCCATTTATGTAATGTGTTCTTCGTCCTCTGGGTGGCCGCCATTCGGGAAACAAACACGTGGCGGCGGCCATCTTAAACTCCCGAACAGCTGTGTTTTGCCGTTGAGTGTCTGGAACGAAAATCGGACATTTGACTAGGCCAACACCGCTGAGACCTCCAGACTTCCAGCAATTCGTGTAGACACTACTGAACGGCCCGCCGTTTGGTAGAAAGAACCCCACGAACAAGGGGATTCATTCGAATCCTCCCCAGGCTCCATAACCCAGGCAATTCGTGTATTTTTATTCCCTTTTCTGTGACCGACTGCAGGGCCAAAGTACATGGAACTATTTTAGGATACTTTTACCATGCGGTCGGTCAAAACTTGAACCCCTGGTCCAATCTGGGTTATTTTTGGATATGTGTCTCACCCAGATCAAGGCTACCAGGGGATGTAACATTTAAAGGGGTAACCCTATGTTTAGGGAATTGTGTCTGGAATAATGGGATTATGTGTCACACTAAGAGGAGGAGATGTGTGGGAGGTAACTGGTACATTATTGGCTGTGGTACTAATTGTTGTGGATCCCTCCCTTGCAAGGGAGAATGTCTTAAAAGGAGGTTGTGTGAATAAATCTGGAGTTCCTGCTTAACCCTCAAAGTGAAGTGTCGTCTCATTATTGGGGGAGGATTTATTGTATGCTGTTCCAGTTTGACTGCTAGGAGTGTAAACCTATTCGCTTGGTTTTTCCTATTCGGCTGTATACAGCATTCATATGCTTAAAAGTACTCATATTCTTCTCCGGTTCATTGATTGTGGTGTCTGCCAAAGTGCTTGGAGTCCTCAGGAAACGCTAGAAGCATCCTTTAACGGAGGTACCCAGTCGATCCGTTACACTTTCTTTTACCAAAATGTGAATATCAGAGCACAAAGTTATTAATTTAATACATTGAATTTAAACATTTACAGGGTGATTAACTCAAGAGTGAATTCAAAGTTAATACAAAATAGATTTCAAATTCAAGGCGAGAATAGCTGATCTAAAAACGTAGCCGACTAATATTTCCAGTTCATCGATTTAGACTTTCAATTTGGAATTTACTGTCACCATTTGAATTCTAATGTTAGTGAATAACCCTGTGTGATCAGGGCCGGACTGGCCCACCAAGATACCTGGAAATGAGCTGTGAGCTGTCAGCATAGGTGGACTGAAGTAGGGAGCCTGCCTATCATGCTTTCTCGCGGCCGTGGCGGATCCATGGGGGGGGGGGGGGGGACAGGGCAATTGCCCTCCCCCGGGATAACTAGGCTGGCCGCAGCTCCTCCGGGTCTTTTTCGCGAGCACAGAGCGTTGCTGCAATTACCACAGCAACACTCCAAATCTCGCAAGAGTGAACTCTAGCCTCAGGAGCTAGAGCCTAGAGTTCACTCTCACCACTGGGACCACCAGGGATCGAGAACCCCCCCCCCCCCCACACACTCCTTCTCCCTGAGTAAAGGTAAGAATGGAGCAAGGACATAGTGTATATTTATTTTATTAAATTAAAAAAATTAAAAATCATATTAAAAAAACTCCCTACCCTCCTGTCCCCCCATACACACTTACAGTGCCCCACACACACTGCCCCATACACACATTGCCCTACACACACTGCCCCACCATACACACACTGCCCCACACACATACACTGCACACCCACACACACACATTGCCCTATACACACACTGCCCACACCTATACACATTCACTTCCCCCCACACACTACAACTCTCACACACAGACACTGCCCCCAAACACACACCCTGCACCCCTGACATACACTGCAACCTTCACACACACTGCTCACACACACCACAGCTCCTATGCCATACTACAGCCCCATATCCCAACAGACCCCAGGTAAGTTGTCCGCATTAGTGAGTGTGCCGCCTGGCGTGGAACGCGGCTGCCCCCCTCTGACTTCTTTTGGTAAATGGGAGGGGGAAGAAAGAGACAGAGGGGGAATAGAAAGACACAAGGGGAAGAGGGAAGAAAGACACAGTGGGAGAATAGAGAGAGACACGGGGAGGGGAAGGAAAGAGACTGAAGGTAAGAGAGTGACAAAGGGAAAGGAGGGAGAAAGAGACAGGGGAAGAGAGAGACACAGAGGGATAGACACACAGAGGGAGTGGGAAAAAGGAGAGAGACACACAGGAGGAGGTGGAAAAAGGAGAGAGACACAGAGGGGGAGGTGGAGAAAGGAGAGAGAGACAGAGGGGGAGGTGGAGAAAGGAGAGAGACACAGAGGGGGAGGGGGAGAAAGGAGAGAGACACAGAGGGGGAGGTGGAGAAAGGAGAGAGACACTGAGGGGGAGGTGGAGAAAGGAGAGAGACAGAGGGAGAGACACAGGGGGAGGGGGAGAAAGGAGAGAGACACAGAGGGAGAGACACATAGGGAGGTAGAGAAAGGAGAGAGGCACACAGGGAGAAAGAGGCAGAGGGGGAGAGAGAGAAAGGGAAGGAGAGGAGAGACATGGACACAGAGGAGCAGTGAGGGGGAGTGTAATGCTTACATGTATTTAAATGGAAAACAACTGCAGATCTCTTAGGACTCGGATTGATGACTAGGATACTAGAGGATAACACAGGTACTGTATCTTTAATTACGTATAACACAGGCACTGTATCTTTAATTACTTAGCTGTTTGTTTAAACGGAGTAAGCAGCTTCTGGCATGCATGCAGTATAGCACATAGGAGTTTGCAAGTTCATGGAAACGGAGCAAAATAAGAAATTAAGTTGTAGCAGGAATGATTAGCAGACTTGAGAGCAGGCTGCAGCAGGAACGATTAGTAGGCTTGAGAGCAGGTAATCTCCTATTACGGATATAAAATATGACTTAGCTTTCAATGGAGAAAGATCAGGTTTCCCTAAGTTCTCCTCCGGGGAGGGAAGTTGTTAAGCAGGATGAGGAAGGTCCAGTTACTAGCTGTGGTCGAGGAGAGGAGAAGGAAGGTCGATAGTTTTCCAGTCCGGGTTCGGTGCACAAAAAAGGTTTAGATGAATCTTTCTATCCGGTTTGATTTCGCGGTAACGCTTTTCAATAAGCCAGCGTCTTGTATCTGGCGCGGTCTCATTATGTAGCGTGGGGAGACCGCGTCAGAGAAGGGGGTGTGGCTAAGCTCCGTCAACCCGGAAGAGACAATGTAATACCGGTAGTTAAGACATGACAGTACCCTCCCTGTATGGAGCACCCACAGGGTGCTATCAACCTGGTTTAGACGGATAGCGTTTGTGGAATGCGGTAATTAACCTGTCTGCATGGATCATAGAGGAGTTTTCCCAAGTGTCCTCATCAATTCCGTAACCTTTCCACCTAATGAGGTACTGCAGGGAGCCACGATGGATCCGCGAATCCAGAATCTTTTGGATCTCGTATTCCTCTTCACCTTCGGCGTACCAAAATAGGATCAGGAGTAGTTAGTGCATCTCTATGGAAAGGGTCAGGAAGATGAGGTTTGAGCAAGGAAACATGGAAGACAGGGTGAAGTTTCAAAGTAGGTGGAAGCTTCAATTTCACAACGTTACGGTTGATGATTGACAATATTCGAAAAGGACCAAGAAAGAGGGAACTCAGTTTCTTTGAAGAACGGTTGGTGGACATGTTTTTTGAGGAGAGCCAGACAAGATCACCAATTTTATAAGCTGGAGGAGGTTGCCTCTTAGTATCAAAGAACTTCTTTTGATTAGACGATGCGAGTTCAAGATTTTCATGCAATTTAAGAAACAGGGAAGACATGTAAGAAATTTGATTTGAAACGGTGGGGTTAGATGAAGGAATGGTATGAGTGGGAAACGAAGAGGGATGAAAGCCATAATTTGAGAAGAAGGGAGTCATTTTACTGGTGTGAACTGAGTTGTTGTATGCAAATTCGGCCATAGGCAACCATGTGATCCAATCGTCTTGTAGGTGGGAACAATAACATTGTAAATATTGCTCCAAGCATTGGTTAACTCTTTCAGTTTGCCCATTGGTTTGGGGATGATAAACTGAAGATAGTTTGCGTTAAATATGAAGAGAAGAACACAATGCGTTCCAGAATTTGGAGGTGAACTGGGTTCCTCGATCTGATATGATTTCATCAGGAAGTCCATGAAGTTTCACTATATTATCGAGGAATATTTTTGAAAGTTCAGATGATGAGGGTAATTTCTTCAAGGGGATAAAATGGGACATTTTCGTGAAGCGGTCCACTACTACTAAAATGGTGGTATGATGTTGAGAAGGGGGGAGTTCTACCAAGAAGTCCATAGAAATGGATTGCCAAGGCCTATCCGGAATCGGTAGATTAAATAATTGACCAAATGGTTGATGATGTTCAGATTTGGATCTTTGGCAGGTTGAACAAGTTTTGACATAGGATTCGATGGTGTTGTCCTGGCGAGGCCACCAATAGTACCTCTTGGATAATTCTAGGGTCTTTTTTATTCCAGGATGACCAGCCAAAGGAGAATCATGAATGAATTTGAGTACTTTATTTCTGTATATGGGAGGAATGTAAATCCTGTTATTGAAATAATAGAGACCATTTTTCTTTGATAGCTTGGTTGACTTGGGAAGTTCAAGAGCATCTTCGCTTAGACCTTTTATGTCATCTATAAGGGACTTTAGGATTCCAATGACTGTATGAGGAGGAGTTCCAGTTACAGGAGGATCTTTCAATTCAAGATCTTGGTGAATTCTGGAAAGGGCATCCGCCTTTTTGTTTCTGGATCCGGGTCTAAAAACAATTTGAAAATTAAACCGAGAGAAGAAAAGATTCCATCTTACTTGTCTAGCAGAGAGAGTCTTGTTGGAGTGAAGATATTCAAGGTTTTTGTGGTCAGTATATACCATTATAGGAGTTTGTGTTCCTTCAAGAAGATGTCGCCAGGTTTCTAAGGCTGCTTTTATACTCAGTAATTATTTTTCTCCTATAGGGTAATTTTTCTCAGCAGGAGACATGGATCGTGAGAAGAAAGCAACTGGATGAAGAGGATCTTGAGGTGTTTTGTGTTGAGAGAGGACAGCTCCGATGGCTGTCTCTGAAGCATCTGTTTCCAGGACATAGAGAAATGTGGGGTTTGGAAGTTGAAGAATAGGAGCAGTTGTAAATCTTCTTTTTAATTCATCGAAGGCTTCTTGAGCCTTTTCATTCCAAGTGAAAGGATGCTTTTTGCTGTTAAGTAGATTAAGTGAATGAGCTACGTCGGAGTAATTTTTAATAAATTTTCTATAGAAGTTGGCAAACCCCAGAAAACGTTGTAATACTTTTACATTAGAAGGAATGGGCCAGTTGAGGATACAGTTGATTTTGGAACTATCCATGTTTATCGAATGAGGTGTAATAACGTATCCTAAAAAGGTTATTTCATTAACGTTGAAAAGACATTTTTCTGGTTTAGCGTATAATTTGTGAGTTCTGAGTCTGGATAACACCCATCTCACGTGTTTTTTGTGTTCTTCAGGACTGTTAGAATATATAAGCATGTCATCTAAATAAATGATAATACAAACATCTAGAAGATCCCTGAAGATGTCATTTATAAAGTGTTGAAAGGTTGCGGGGGCATTGCAGAGGCCGAAAGGCATCACAAGATACTCATAAAGGCCATATCTGGTTCGGAAAGCAGTTTTCCATTCATCGTTAGCCTTGATTCTAATAAGGTTATATGCCCCACGGAGGTCAAGCTTGGTGTAGATGGTAGCTGTTTTTAACCGTTCAATCAATTCATTGAACGGGGGAAGAGGGTAATGATTTTAAACTGTTATTTTGTTTAAAGCTCTGTAATCTATGATGGGACGTATAGTCTGGTCTTTATTTCTCACAAAAAACATACTGGAAGCAGCAGGTGAGCTGGAGGGTCTAATGAACCCTTTACGGAGGTTTTCATCCAAGTATTCCTTGAGGATTTTTAGTTCTGATTCAGAGAGAGGATAGATGTGCCCAAAAGGGATGGGGGCACCAGGTATGAGGTCTATTGGACAATCATAGGGACGATGAGGTGGGAGTGTCTCAGCTTCCTTTTTACTGAATACGTCTGAGAACTCAGAATAACAGGAAGGTATAATTGGTTCTTCAATAACCTGAAATATTGGAATATGTTGTAGGCATGTTTCTTTACAATAAGCAGAACTAAAGGTGAGAGAGAAGGGAGACCAAGTAATTTGTGGGTTGTGGTTCCTTAACCAGTTGATCCCCAGTATAACCGGATAAAGAGGTGATGAGATAACATCAAATATAAGATATTCAGTATGAGTATTGTTAGTGGTCACTCTTAAAGGAATGGTTTCATTTAGTATAGGGCCCGAGGATATGAAGGAGCCATCAATCACTCTGACAGAAACAGAAGTGCTTTTGCGAACACAAGGAATTTTATTTTTTGTTACAAAGGATGAATCGATGAACACCCCGTTTGCACCAGAATCAATAATGGCTTCAGTTGTAATTCTTTCTTTGGCCCACTGTAATAGGAGAGAAATAGAGGAGAATTGAGTGGTTGATTTGGAGGGAAGTGCACTTAGTATAGAAGTGGGATAAGCATGCTTACCGCCTTTTGGACGTTTCAATAAGGGGCATTCTGGGATCACATGATCTTGTGAGGCACAATACATGCAGAGGTTTAGTAGTCGTCTTCTGGTTTTCTCTTCTAGAGTGAGAGGACTTCTTATTACCCCTATTTCCATAGGTTCCATTTGTAATGATGGTTTTTCAGGAGTTTTTGAAGGACTGAATGGTTTTTTCCATAATGAACTCGAGAGAGCTTTTTCGGCCTTTCTTTCTCTAAGTCTTCTGTCAATGCTGATTTACAGTTGAATCAGAGCATTTAATGTAGTAGGGAGTTCAGTTCTAGAAAGTTCATCTTTTACTGCTTCGGATAACCCAATTCGGAACTGGTTGCGTAGGGTTATGTCATTCCATTGAGTTTCTATTGCCCATCTTTTAAATTCAGCGTCTTCGACGGGTCTATGTTTTTGATGTAAGGTTCTAATGGTTAAATCAGCTGTAGATTGTTTGTTAGGATCTTCATAAAGAAGAGACATGGCTTCAAAAAATTCATCCAATGAGTCTAAGATTGGGTCATCAATTTCCAAAAAGGAATGGGCCCAGGCCATAGGTTCACCTCTTAGAAAGGAGATAACTGAACAAACCTTAGATCTTTCAGTGGGATAAGATCTAGGTTTTAAAGCAATCAATAATTTGCAGGAATTAAGAAACTCCCTGTATTTGGATCGATCTCCAGAAAACTTTTCGGGATTACAGACAGCAGGGTCGCTAGTGCATAACAGTATGAGGAGTATGTGTTTGTAAGTCTCTTACATAAGTAAGAATCCGTTCATTTGTAACCTGTAGGTCTTGCATGCCTTGGGCAAGTGTATCGACTCTTTGATTCAACATAGTAAATTTAGAATCGAAATCTGCTGGATCCATTACAAAGGCTGGATTATTCTGTAATGCTTACATGTATTTAAATGGAAAACAACTGCAGATCTCTTAGGACTCGGATTGATGACTAGGATACTAGAGGATAACACAGGTACTGTATCTTTAATTACGTATAACACAGGCACTGTATCTTTAATTACTTAGCTGTTTGTTTAAACGGAGTAAGCAGCTTCTGGCATGCATGCAGTATAGCACATAGGAGTTTGCAAGTTCATGGAAACGGAGCAAAATAAGAAATTAAGTTGTAGCAGGAATGATTAGCAGACTTGAGAGCAGGCTGCAGCAGGAACGATTAGTAGGCTTGAGAGCAGGTAATCTCCTATTACGGATATAAAATATGACTTAGCTTTCAATGGAGAAAGATCAGGTTTCCCTAAGTTCTCCTCCGGGGAGGGAAGTTGTTAAGCAGGATGAGGAAGGTCCAGTTACTAGCCGTGGTCGAGGAGAGGAGAAGGAAGGTCGATAGTTTTCCAGTCCGGTTTCGGTGCACAAAAAAGGTTTAGAGGAATCTTTCTAGCCGGTTTGATTTCGCGGTAACGCTTTTCAATAATCCAGCGTCTTGTATCTGGCGCGGTCTCATTATGTAGCGTGGGGAGACCATGTCAGAGAAGGGGGTGTGGCTAAGCTCTGTCAACCCGGAAGAGACAATGTAATACCGGTAGTTAAGACATGACAGGGAGAAAGAAACATACAGAGGTACTGGGGAGAGGCAAAAGGGCACACAGAGGGGCTGGAGAGGTTTGCCCAATCCCAATGTATGTTAATGTGTGTATTAGAGATATAGATTTATGGGCCAATATCTGCTCATTACATATGGTACATATTAATGACATTTCTGTGTGTTATGCATATATAAATCTACATTAATATGTGTAAATATCATAGGCATAATTATATATATATATATATGACATGGATATTAATGTGTGTATTAGAGATATAGATTTTATATAGATATATATACAAATAATTATGCCTATTATAGTTACACATATATTAATGTACATTTATATTTGCATAATACACAGAGAAAAGTCATTAATATGGACCATAATGAAAGCGCACTGTATGCTGTGGTAGTGCCCCTTAAGAAAGAGGGAGACTACCTAGCAAGCTGGTAAAATGACAAATGATTATTGGTATGAGCCTGATCTATCTTAAGATTAGGAGTCCAGTGGATAGGGGTAAGCTAGGGGAACAAAAATATATATAGGAAAAAGCAGCAATAGATGGTGCTGGAAGTAATGGATACAGTGTAAGAGAAAATATCTCTTCATCAACAGTGTTGCACTAAAACTTTATTGACTGCTTATAGAGAGAGATACACTTGCCACTGTGTATCCATACATACTTCTGTAACCTATGAATGAATGGAAAGTCTGTCCCTGGTATGCAAATGAATACTTTGTTCAGAGTGCTATTCCCGGGGAAGTGAATGACAATAAACCCCTAGGCAGTATAGTCTCTTAAAGATATAGGTCGTGCCGTCTATAAGTGTAACAGTGAGAGGCACAAACTTCCATAGGGAAAGGAAAAGAGACAACGTTTAACCAATGCTAATGCACAGTGGTACAGTAGAGGAAAGGATGTCTGATGACAAATACAGTTAGCGATAATAGTACTTAATAATGAGAACCAACGCAGTCTAGCGATCTAATAGTGTTATCAAAGAGATTTTCCTCTCATTATTAAGTACTATTATCGCTAACTGTATTTGTCATCAGACATCCTTTCCTCTACTGTACCACTGTGCATTAGCATTGGTTAAACGTTGTCTCTTTTCCTTTCCCTATGGAAGTTTGTGCCTCTCACTGTTACACTTATAGACGGCACGACCTATATCTTTAAGAGACTATACTGCCTAGGGGTTTATTGTCATTCACTTCCCCGGGAATAGCACTCTGAACAAAGTATTCATTTGCATACCAGGGACAGACTTTCCATTCATTCATAGGTTACAGAAGTATGTATGGATACACAGTGGCAAGTGTATCTCTCTCTATAAGCAGTCAATAAAGTTTTAGTGCAACACTGTTGATGAAGAGATATTTTCTCTTACACTGTATCCATTACTTCCAGCACCATCTATTGCTGCTTTTTCCTATATATATTTTTATTCCCCTAGCTTATCCCTATCCACTGGACTCCTAATCTTAAGATAGATCAGGCTCATACCAATAATCATTTGTCATTTTACCAGCTTGCTAGGTAGTCTCCCTCTTTCTTAAGGGGCACTACCACAGCATACAGTGCGCTTTCATTATATCTACAATTAAGGGTTCATGCCCATTAGGTGGAGCTGGTACCACCCACTCTGACCCATTTCCCTAACCACAGATTGAACCTTGTCGATCTAGGGCTAAGGGGAATTTTTTCGTTTTCTATATTTTGTTAATATGGACCATATGTAATGAGCAGATATTGGCCCAGTCTTGTTGCTAGGTGCATACTCCAGCACAATAACATATTTAAAGTGAAGAGCGCACCCACAGGACTTCAAAATAAACAAGATAACGTCATTTTTTACAGTTGTGCCCTACATACATTCACCATTTCAGTCCCATTACCAAGCTTTCCTTAATATGTCAAGGTAGTTGGACTGAAACATTGATTACATACAAAGGCACGTCTGCTTAAAATAAATCTGCACTATTGTTTATTTTGAAGCCTATGAGTGCTCTTTTTCACGTTGGAGTAATCATTTTTAATTTTAAGTTACCTTTTCTAACTCTGTATCAGCACACCATGCTGGCGTAACACATTATTGGGCTGGTAAATAATTTTTTTCCAGGGCTGCTTTTAGTTCTCAGTTCGGCCCTGTGTGTGATTAGTAAATATGAATGTTTTAACCCCTGTTACTATGCTACTAAGTTACTATGCTACGAATGTTTTCTGATTTTCAGCTTGAGACTGGCAAAGATGTCCTTTTGGAAGAACTCAGACAGCTAATACGTGATGTAACCTGTATGTAGAAATACACTTTAAATACTCTATGAATTCTTGTGTTTATTGCGCATTTTGTGCACATTTGCAGAAAACAATAAAATACATTAATTAAGAAAAAAAATTGATAATTCATAGAGAATTTCAAATTTTATAACATGACAGGAGGCTTCGTATTTGCTTAAGTCTCTCTTTACTAGAACTCCACAGCAGCACAGAAAAAACAACCAATCAGAAAAAAGTTAGGTACTATAAAACTCCCCTCCCCATGCATCATTTCCTCTTTCTTTGCTGCTCTGCAGTCAGTACAGGTCAGAGTACCACTGCCTCCTGCTTATAGTGGGTGGCTTTGGGTTTTTATTGCTTATATTCAGTCTTTTAGCCTTATAAATGCAGTATGTTTTATCCTTATGGCATTTTATTTTATTATGCAGTATGTTTTATCCTTCTGGCATTTTATTTTTATATACAGTAGGTTTTTATCCTTATGGCATTTTATTTTTATATACAGTAGGTTTTATCCTTATGTCATTTTATTTTTATAATGCAGTATGTTTTATCCTTATGGCATTTTATTTTTATATACAGTGTTTTATCCTTGTGGCATTTTTTTTTTTTTTTATAATGCAGTGTGTTTTGTGCTTATGGGATTTTTTCCTGTAAATGCAGTAGGTTATGGGCCTTGTGGCATTTTTTTTTTATAATGCAGTATGTTTTATCCTTATGGCATTTTATTTTTATATACAGTGTTTTATCCTTGTGGCATTTTATTTTTTATAATGCAGTGTGTTTTGTGCTTATGGGATTTTTTCCTGTAAATGCAGTATGTTATAGGCCTTGTGGCATTTTATTTTTTATAATGCAGTGTGTTTTGTGCTTATGGGATTTTTTCCTGTAAATGCAGTAGGTTATAGGCCTTGTGGCATTTTATTTTTTATAATGCAGTGTGTTTTGTGCTTATGGGATTTTTTCCTGTAAATGCAGTAGGTTATAGGCCTTGTGGCATTTTATTTTTTATAATGCAGTGTGTTTTGTGCTTATGGGATTTTTTTCTGTAAATGCAGTAGGTTATAGGCCTTGTGGCATTTTATTTTTATAATGCAGTGTGTTTTGTGCTTATGGGATTTTTTCCTGTAAATGCAGTAGGTTATAGGCCTTGTGGCATTTTATTTTTTATAATGCAGTGTGTTTTGTGCTTATGGGATTTTTTTCCTGTAAATGCAGTAGGTTATAGGCCTTGTGGCATTTTATTTTTATAATGCAGTGTGTTTTGTGCTTATGGGATTTTTTCCTGTAAATGCAGTAGGTTATAGGCCTTGTGGCATTTTATTTTTTATAATGCAGTGTGTTTTGTGCTTATGGGATTTTTTCCTGTAAATGCAGTAGGTTATAGGCCTTGTGGCATTTTATTTTTTATAATGCAGTGTGTTTTGTGCTTATGGGATTTTTTTCCTGTAAATGCAGTAGGTTATAGGCCTTGTGGCATTTTATTTTTATAATGCAGTGTGTTTTGTGCTTATGGGATTTTTTCCTGTAAATGCAGTAGGTTATAGGCCTTGTGGCATTTTATTTTTTATAATGCAGTGTGTTTTGTGCTTATGGGATTTTTTTCCTGTAAATGCAGTAGGTTATAGGCCTTGTGGGATTTTTCTTCGGTGTCTGTTCTTTGGATCATCGCTGCTTCTACCTCCAAAGCATTTGCCTCCTCTGTCCCCCGAGATCTGGGACCGCGGAGTTAATCTCCGCCAGTCCAGTGTGTTTTTTTCCAGCTGCCGGTATGCTCGCGAGTGAGCACGACCACCCGGCGGCCGGATCTTCTTTCCCACGTGGCTGCTTCATCTGCAGCCGTCCCCCCCCCCCGTGGGTCCCGTGTGTTTTACCCGGTCGCAGGGGTACTCGCGAGTGAGCACGAGTACCCGGCGACCGGATCTTCTTTCCCACATGGCTGCTTCGCGACAGCCGTCTCCGCCGCGGACCACGTGGGTCCTGTGTGTTCTACGCGGTCGCAGGGGTACTCGCGAGTGAGCGCGAGTACCCGGTGGTCGGATCGTTTCCTCCACGTAGAGGCTTCACTGCGGCCACCTCCGCCCGCGGACCGCGTGTGTGCGGGGGGTGTGCCCACGCGCAGCTCCTTCCCCGCCAGTACCGTTCTTGGCGGAGGTCTGTGGAGGGGCTTTCTCCTCCCCCATCTATAGGCAGGGTGTATTCAGACCCCAACCTAATTCGCTGGCAGTCTGGGAGGACCACCTCCCACCCTGCTCAGGGTGCATATCCATATAGAGACATATAGCAATTATGTGATCAAACATATACATTATATATTTTTACTTCTATATTTCTTCAAGGGCTGGAGATCAGCCTGTAGGCAATACACCCTGTACTTCTGAGTTTTCCTGCAACAGGATATCCTTATTTTTGGCCACAAGCATTAAGGTCTAACAGTTTCCTGTATATCTGTAGACACATTACCTCTGCCTAGGGGGGTTTGCATATTGGAGTTATTTCACCCTAGGTTCCCTGGTTTTCATTACACATATAGGGGCTCTACACAGATTGACCCCCTGCTATTGTCGGAATACAACACCGGGGTATGCCCTGCTATGTCTGTGCCCCATTGATTGGCCTGCTATGTCTGTGCCCATAAGAACGGCCTGCTATGTCTGTGCCCATAAGATTGGCCTGCTGTGACTGTGCCCATAAGATTGGCCTGCTGTGTCTGTGCCCATAAGATTGGCCTGCTGTGTCTGTGCCCATAAGATTGGCCAGCTGTGTCTGCGCCCATAAGATTGGCCTGCTATGTCTGTGCCCATAAGATTGGCCTGCTGTGTCTGTGCCCATAAGATTGGCCTGCTGTGTCTGTGCCCATAAGATTGGCCTGCTATGTCTGTGCCCATAAGATTGGCCTGCTATGTCTGTGCCCATAAGATTGGCCTGCTATGTCTGTGCCCATAAGATTGGCCTGCTATGTCTGTGCCCATAAGATTGGCCTGCTATGTCTGTGCCCATAAAATTGGCCTGCTATGTCTGTGCCCATAAGATTGGCCTGCTATGTCTGTGCCCATAAGATTGGCCTGCTAGGTCTGGCCCATAAGATTGGCCTGCAATACCTGTGCCCAATAAAATGGCCTGCTATGTCTGTGCCCCATTGGATAGCCTGCTATGTCGGTGCCTACTTGGATGGCCGGCTATGCCTGTGACTATTTGCTTGGCTAACCTTTCTGTGTCCATTCGTTTGACCTGCTGAGACTATGCCCTAAGGACGGGCCTACGCTATTGGTACCGAACCCCTTTTGGCCGCAGGCCTGGGGTAATATCACTGAGGAAAACCCAGTGCACACCAGTGACATGGAGATAGGCAGGTGTCCGGGCAAACACCATTGCCATAGTGTTCGAGAGGACACCAGTATACGGCCATCTGAATATGGCGGGAAGGGTGAAGGCCCTAAACCTCATGCCTGAAGGGCAAAGTTTCTTATGAAGACCCCGGACACATCCACGGTTTACTCCAAACCGGCGACTGCACGTCTCCAAGGAGAACTTCGCACCGGCAGGGACCGGTATTCAGACTCCTTCAGGAGAAAGCTGTGTTTTTCCCTTGTCTTTACCATCTACTCTGTATATGCCTCCCGGAGTCCCTATAGGTTCGGTAGTTTTTTCCTGCGTTAGGTTAGCTCCTGGCCCTGTCCAGTGGGATTTACTTTTCTTACCTTCCGGCCTGCTGTTTACATTCTATCCGAGATAGAATGGGTGTATTTTCTCTTATCTTCGTTTATTGTTGCTTTTTTTTTTCATGACTTCCTTTTCCTATTCGCTCGGGTCGTCGTGAGGCCTGACTTGGTCTCCTCCGACCTCCCGGGCACTCGTGGATTGCGGAGAACGTCTCCAGCTTTCCTCGGACTACCAACAGCCTACCAGGAACCCGCGCGCGCACGGGATCCGGATAGTCGGTTGATAGTTTTCCATTCCTTGTTTCCCAGATTGCCCTCAGCCTTATGCTGACATTTGTAATTGGTGCGCCCTACGGTTTTGGTCACCCTGAATCTCTAGGGACTCTAGTTTGCACCACAGGAGGGTGCGGCCCTCCATCACCTCGATCCGAGTATATTTATTTTCAGGAGGAGTGGGCGAATCCTCTCATACGGAACCGGATACTGATTTGTTATTAGAGGGCGCAGTCCCTCACTCGTCATCAACCAGATACTGGGCTGGATACAAAGTACAAGTTGGGTGGACCCATTCTCATAGAGAGAACCGGTCTCGGATGTAGACTCTGCTGTTGGTTACTAATGGGTGCGGCCCGCTCAGGCTAGCACCTGGACGCTCTCACGGTATGCGATCACAGTAGTAGAGAGCGCGGCTCTTTCATGCACTCGACGCTCTACAGTACCGGCCATTTGTTCATCACACAGGCTTGTGCCTGTGCAAGACATTGATGACTACATAGAGGGGCGTCCCTCCGGAATTCAATTAGAGCTGCCATCCACGCTACTGGCTTCGTCCTAGAGGACTGCCTGGTCATGCAAGTATTACATGTTTGGACTAGATCCCTCTATTCTATCTCCCGTGATGGATCTACTGGATCCGGGCTGCTGTAAAACACGCGAGAAATACTCAGAGGTATAACGGGGGGAGTCTCCCATTTATTTACACACACTCCTGGAGATGGTACACTAACGGATGGTCCTCCGGTATTTTGAGAGTGCAGGTTTTTGGCATATTCGGCACCATATAATACAGAGTTTGCTTTCTGTTTTAGATATCCAGACCATTACTAGCAAACTGAGCAGAAAGTTTCCCCCATGTCAAGATGTCGGGAGATACGGAGACCTTCATGGAGCAAACAGGCACCGCCTTGCTCGGGTAACAACATTAAGGAAGGACTATTGCCCGGTCTGAAGGTAAAACCGTACGTATGGGTCATATGGTAAATCAGGAATCCTCGTTTGTCTTGACTTCTCCGGTCTTTACGATCTTGGGATAAAATCGGAGCGCATACCTGGTGAACATGGTTCGGAGATGGAGGACCCTTCGTCTATACTCTATTCATCCCTCACGGGAGCCGTCTGTTTTTGGATTCGCGCTACCCCCTTTTTTTTCAACTACCGTCGAGGGGATCTATGAGACTTTACGGAGGTACCTGGTGTACCCCGACTCCTACAGACATCTTTCACTCTTTGACGAGGGCATTGCTGGATGGAAATCTGCGTTCCGGTTGGCTTTTCCCTTCCTTTGAAGGTTTCCAGGATTCGCTATTCCCAGTATAGTCGACCACCGTCCTTCCACACAAGTTCAGTTCGGAACCCTGAATGGACGTCCTTTGGAGTCTTTCTCTACTGCATCCAAGGTTTACTCAGTCCATTTGGAATCTTAGAATCACTTAGAATACGGCTAGTTTGGCCACGCTCTTGCCTGCATTATGAAATTATTCTCGGATGAGACATATCACCGGGTAGGACAGGAAGGAACGAAAGTTCCTCCTCGGTTTCTAATACGATTTTGGTAGTGGACTTGGGCGCATTCCTTGAAATTGGAGATCTACCTGCAAGACCGCATCGCCGAATATCCCTGGCACGATCGGAGGAACCGCCTTACGGATCATGAGTTGAGACGGTGACAGTTTCTTCTCGCGTCCCCAAGTCCGAACTTGACCTTTGATATTAAAACTACAGGAAGGTGGCTGATAGGTCAGCTTGCCAGCTCATGGACCGGCTGCTAGGAAACAAGTCGCAACCACATACAATGGATTTACCAGCGGATGGTACTTTTTTCCGTAATTGAGATGCTTCGTCGGCTGGCATTTTCTTTTATCCGTCTACTGTCAATTATCGAACTTGGAATGTCCAATTAGGATTACTCTGATATTTCCTGCAATAGATACCAGCGACACAAACAGCGTTGGATTGGTGAATTGAGCGTTGAAACAGCAAATACGAAGCCTCCTGTCATGTTATAAAATTGTAGATTATGCTAGCTTTAGTGTACCTATAATCTTAATTTTATTAATGACAGGAGGCGAGTATTTCCCACCCATTCTTGTCCCTCCCTTGTTTAATGTTATAGTTTAGATTATCAGGTACGTATGCAACTCTGTTTGTTGTCTCTGATACCTGTCGCTTGTTCATTATGTCTGTGTTTCTTTTCATAAGTAGGGTTGGGATATCTACATATTAAGGTTAATTTTGGTTGCTACATTGGGTACCTACATGTTTATTCTGAGTACATTTAATTGGATAATCAACCTGTGCGATTCTGTTTTTCTCTCGTTTCAGTTTACAGTCCATCAACACTATCTAGTTTGACGGTTACTCTCGGATGGTGGACATCGTTATATTCATCGTATCTAGGACTTCGTTTCTTCCCCATGATGTTCTCTGCCTTTTATTCTGTTTTGTCGCAGCTTGAAAGAGGAAATGATGCATGGGGAGGGGAGTTTTATAGTACCTAACTTTTTTCTGATTGGTTGTTTTTTCTGTGCTGCTGTGGAGTTCTAGTAAAGAGAGACTTAAGCAAATACTCGCCTCCTGTCATTAATAAAATTAAGATTATAGGTACACTAAAGCTAGCATAATCTACAATTTAAGACCAGAGTAGACGGAACTGAAAATATAACTGGCATAGAGAAAGTTTGTAAATCAGCTATTTTGACCTTAAATTTGAAATTCACTCTGAATTCTCTTTAGTTAACGGTCAGTGGTCTATTAATAATGTGTGCACTAAATGTTCATAAAAATATACAGTACAGATGGTAAAATCCCCTGTGAATGCATATTAGTATGTGAGTGCAAACTCATATTTTCCATGTATCATTGTATCTCACCAAGCTACTGTCTGTTATTTCACAGGCCGTAATTAGTGTGTTAGTGCAAACTGATATTTTCCATGTATCATTGTATCTCACCAAGCTACTGTCTGTTATTTCACAGGCCGTAATTAGTGTGTTAGTGCAAACTCATATTTTCCATGTATCATTGTATCTCACCAAGCTACTGTCTGTTATTTCACAGGTCGTAATTAGTGTGTTAGTGAAAACTCATATTTTCCATGTATCATTGTATCTCACCAAGCTACTGTCTGTTATTTCACAGGTCGTAATTAGTGTGTTAGTGCAAACTCATATTTTCCATGTATCATTGTATCTCACCAAGTTACTGTCTGTTATTTCACAGGTCGTAATTAGTGTGTTAGTGCAACTCGTATTTTCCATGTATCATTGTATCTCACCAAGCTACTGTCTGTTATTTCACAGGTCTTCTTGGGATCATTGAAGCTACAGCCACTCAGGTTGATGGAGTTAAGCAAATTAAAAGTGATGTAAGTATAGTTATTCAGATATTTCACCTTTTAATAGTTCATAAAAATACACACTAATCTATTATTGTGAAGATACACTGTGTTTGAATTAGAATCCTCAGTTATTATGATTTACTGAGTATATTTTTGTGTTAAAAACCCGTTTTAAAAACCCTGTCGTCTGGCATTCTACAAAGAAACTCTCTCGGAGGAAACCACGACTGTTCTGTCTCTAGGACAGAGAGCTAAACCTTCCTGCTCCATAAACTTCAGATACCATATTTCTTTGATCTCAAATTTATTTGAACAAGCCAGGTGAAACTACAAATTGGTAGAAATAAACATTAATCACTACAGTATTGCATACAACAAAGAAACAATGATCAATAATACAGGATAGGATAACAAGCTCTCTAAGGGGTGATGGCTAGGGATGAGAAGAACATGACTTGCTGCTTACTGTATCTTCTCAAAATGGAGGCTGATACACTTCCTGTAGAAGTCCTGCCCATAATGATGTGCTTTCTAACAACTTTTATTTAAACATCCTGAGTTTACAATATATGCAGAACTAGAGCTATACTAGCTGGTGTAAGTAAAGGAACCAAACATGTTATTCTAAACAATAAAACACAAGTATACTGAATAAAGTCTGGAGTACAGAACACTCCCCGCCTGACGTTATGTGACGTCACTGACAGAGTCTACTGCAGAAAACAACAGAACAAGTTCGGCCACTGGTCTTAAAAATACTTTGGCCTCATTCTGCTGGAAGATCTTGACTTCGACTTTACGGATTCACTTATCCTCGCCTGGCAGTACTCCGGTGATCAGAGCTAACGGTCACTCATTCCTTTGTGCCTGGCAGTCTCTCATAAGTACAACATCACCAGGTTTAAGATTCTGTCTTTCAATGTGCCACTTTCTCCTTGGTTGCAGAGTAGAGATATATTGTTTCCTCCACCGACTCCAGAAGGTATTGGCAAGGGTTTGTACTTGTCTCCACTGATGTTTGTAAAGGTCATGTTCACAAAACTCTCCATCTGGGGCACCAACAAGGCCAGTCTTTTGAGTAAGTAACATGGCAGGTGTGTGTCAGAACCAGGCTCGCCACTTGTGCCTGGAGAGGACTGCTTGCCAGCCTCTTGCCAAGTGATTATGGTCCCGGGAAGATATAGCCCTTTAAGAACCTTTTTGGGGCATGGAGAAAATTCAGGACAATGCCCCTTCAAATCTGTGTCCCCAGACCTATTTGGGACAAGGCCCCTTTAAGACTGTGTTCCCAGACTTGTTTGGGACACTGCTCCTTTAAGACGGTGTCCCCAGTTTCCCCAGACTTTGGAAATAACTTTTAAATGGCTTTTCCCTTATGGTTCGGTAATTGGGGCTTACCGAGCCATTCACTGCACAGGCGGACCACCCAGAACTGGAAGTGTGCAGGCAATTTACCTCCCAGGCTGGGAGCCTGCTGTAGATAAATTGCCAAACGCTGGGTGGCCGCAGTTCATGCAAACCAACTCCATTCATTATATTGAGTGAAACTACCGAAAAACCAGACCACCCAGGAATAAGTGTGCCTCCAATTACCGTTTGCAACAATGTTGCAAACAGGTAATTGGCCATTTATGTAATGTGTTCTTCGTCCTCTGGGTGGCCGCCATTCGGGAAAAAAACACGTGGCGGCGGCCATCTTAAACTCCCGAACAGCGGTGTTTTGCCGTCGAGTGTCTGGAACGAAAATCGGACATTTGACTAGGCCAACACCGCTGAGACCTCCAGACTGCCAGCAATTCGTGTAGACACTACCGAACGGCCCGCCGTTTGGTAGAAAGAACCCCACGAACAAGGGGATTCATTCGAATCCTCCCCAGGCTCCATAACCCAGGCAATTCGTGTATTTTTATTCCCTTTTCTGTGACCGACTGCAGGGCCAAAGTACATGGAACTATTTTCGGATACTTTTGCCATGCGGTCGGTCAAAACTTTAACCCTCCATAATTCCCAAACCCCTGGTCCAATCTGGGTGATTTTTGGATATGTGTCTCACCCAGATCAGGGCTACCAAGGGATGTAACATTTAAAGGGGTAACCCTATGTTTAGGGGTACATCCAGAAACCCAGGGAATTTGTGTCTGGAATAATGGGATTATGTGTCACACTAAGAGGAGGAGATGTGTGGGAGGTAACTGGTACATTATTGGCTGTGGTACTAATTGTTGTGGATCCCTCCTTTGCATGGGAGAATGTCTTAAAAGGAGGTTGTGTGGATAAATCTGGAGTTCCTGCTTAACCCTCAAAGTGAAGTGTCATCTCATTATTGGGGGAGGATTTATTGTATGCTGTTCCAGTTTGACTGCTAGGAGTGTAAACCTATTCGCTTGGTTTTTCCTATTCGGCTGTATACAGCATTCATATGCTTAAAAGTAGTCATATGCTTCTCCGGTTCGGTGATTGTGGTGTCTGCCAGAGTTCTTGGAGTCCTCAGGAAACGCTAGGAACAACCTTTAACGGAGGTACCCAGTCGGGTACCCAGTCAGAGCACAAAGTTATTAATTTAATACATTAAATTTAAACATTTACAGTGTGATTAACTCAAGAGTGAATTCAAAGTTAATACAAAATAGATTTCAAATTCAAGGCGAGAATAGCTGATCTAAAAACGTAGCCGACTAATATTTCCAGTTCATCGATTTAGACTTTCAATTTGGAATTTACTGTCACCATTTGAATTCTAATGTTAGTGAATAACCCTGTGTGATCAGGGCCGGACTGGCCCACCGAGATACCTGGAAATGAGCTGTGAGCTGTCAGCATAGGTGGACTTAAGTAGGGAGCCTGCCTATCATGCTTTCTCGCGGCCGTGGCGGATCCATGGGGGGGGGGGGGGGGAGGGAACAGGGCAATTGCCCTCCCCCGGGATAACTAGGCTGGCCGCAACTCCTCCGGGTCTTTTTCGCGAGCACAGAGCGTTGCTGCAATTACCACGGCAACACTCCGAATCTCGCGAGAGTGAACTCTAGCCTCAGGAGCTAGAGCCTAGAGTTCACTCTCACCACTGGGACCACCAGGGATCGAGAAATCCCCCCCCCCCCCCCTCCACACTCCTTCTCCCTGAGTAAAGGTAAGAATGGAGCTGGGACATAGTGTATATTTATTTTATTAAATTTAAAAAAATTAAAAATCATATTAAAAAACCTCCCTACCCTCCTGTCCCCCATACACACATACAGTGCCCTACACACACTGCCCCCATACACACATTGCCCCACAGACACATACAGTTCCCCACAGACACTGCCCCCATACACACATTGCCCTACACACACTGCCCCACCATACACACACTGCCCCACACACATACACTGCACACCCACACACACATTGCCCATACCTATACACATTCACTTCCCCCCACACATTACAACTCTTACACACACACACACTTCCCCCTAACACACATCCTGCACCCCTGACATACACTGCAACCTTCACACACACTGCTCACACACACCACAGCTCCTATGCCATACTACAGCCCCATATTCCAACAGACCCCAGGTAAGTTGTCAGCATTAGTGAGTGTGCCGCCGGCGTGGAACGCGGCCGCCCCCCTCTGACTTCTTTTGGTAAATGGGAGGGGAAAGAAAGAGACAGATGGGGAATAGAAAGACACAAGGGGAAGAGGGAAGAAAGAGACAGTGGGAGAATAGAGAGAGACACGGGGAGGGGAAGGAAAGAGACTGAAGGGAAGAGAGTGACAAAGGGAAAGGAGGGAGAAAGAGACAGAGGAAGAGAGAGACACAGAGGGAGTGGGAAAAAGGAGAGAGACACACAAGAGGAGGTGGAGAAAGGAGAGAGACACAGAGGGGGAGGTGGAGAAAGGAGAGAGAGACAGAGGGGGAGGTGGAGAAAGGAGAGAGACACAGAGGGGGAGGTGGAGAAAGGAGAGAGACACAGAGGGGGAGGTGGAGAAAGGAGAGAGACACAGAGGGGGAGGTGGAGAAAGGAGAGAGACACAGAGGGAGAGACACATGGGGGAGGTAGAGAAAGGAGAGAGGCACACGAGGGAGAAAGAGGCAGAGGGGGAGAGAGAGAAAGGGAAGGAGAGGAGAGACATGGACACAGAGGAGCAGTGAGGGGGAGAAAGAAACATACAGAGGTACTGGGGAGAGGCAAAAAGGCACACAGAGGTCCTGGAGAGGTTTGCCCAATCCCAATGTATGTTAATGTGTGTATTAGAGATATAGATTTATGGGCCAATATCTGCTCATTACATATGGTACATATTAATGACATTTCTGTGTGTTATGCATATATAAATCTACATTAATATGTGTAAATATCATAGGCATAATTATATATATATATATATATATATATATATGACATGTATATTAATGTGTGTATTAGAGATATAGATTTTATATAGATATATATACAAATAATTATGCCTTATAGTTACACATATATTAATGTACATTTATATTTGCATAATACACAGAGAGATGTCATTAATATGGACCATATGTAATGAGCAGATATTGGCCCAGTCTTGTTGCTAGGTGCATACTCCAGCACAATAACATATTTAAAGTGAAGAGCACACCCACAGGACTTCAAAATAAACAAGATACCGTAATTTTTTACAGTTGTGCCCTACATACATTCACCATTTCAGTCCCATTACCAAGCTTTCCTTAATATGTCAAGGTAGTTGGACTGAAACATTGATTACATACAAAGGCACGTCTGCTTAAAATAAATCTGCACTATTGTTTATTTTGAAGCCTATGAGTGCTCTTTTTCACGTTGGAGTAATCATTTTAAATTTTAAGTTACCTTTTCTAACTCTGTATCAGCACACCATGCTGGCGCAACACATTATTGGTCTGGTAAATAATTTTTTTCCAGGGCTGCTTTTAGTTCCCAGTCCGGCCCTGTGTGTGATTAGTAAATATGAATGTTTTAACCCCTGTTACTATGCTACTAAGTTACTATGCTACGAATGTTTTCTGATTTTCAGCTTGAGACTGGCAAAGATGTCCTTTTGGAAGAACTCAGACAGCTAATACGTGATGTAACCTGTATGTAGAAATACACTTTAAATACTCTATGAATTCTTGTGTTTATTGCGCATTTTGTGCACATTTGCAGAAAACAATAAAATACATTAATTAAGAAAAAAAAATTGATAATTCATAGAGAATTTCAAATTTAAGACCAGAGTAGACGGAACTGAAAATATAACTGGCATAGAGAAAGTTTGTAAATCAGCTATTTTGACCTTAAATTTGAAATTCACTCTGAATTCTCTTTAGTTAACGGTCAGTGGTCTATTAATAATGTGTGCACTAAATGTTCATAAAAATATACAGTACAGATGGTAAAATCCCCTGTGAATGCATATTAGTATGTGAGTGCAAACTCATATTTTCCATGTATCATTGTATCTCACCAAGCTACTGTCTGTTATTTCACAGGTCGTAATTAGTGTGTTAGTGCAAACTCATATTTTCCATGTATCATTGTATCTCACCAAGTTACTGTCTGTTATTTCACAGGTCGTAATTAGTGTGTTAGTGCAAACTCGTATTTTCCATGTATCATTGTATCTCACCAAGTTACAGTCTGTTATTTCACAGGTCGTAATTAGTGTGTTAGTGCAAACTCGTATTTTCCATGTATCATTGTATCTCACCAAGCTACTGTCTGTTATTTCACAGGTCGTAATTAGTGTGTTAGTGCAAACTCGTATTTTCCATGTATCATTGTATCTCACCAAGCTACTGTCTGTTATTTCACAGGTCGTAATTAGTGTGTTAGTGCAAACTCATATTTTCCATGTATCATTGTATATCACCAAGTTACTGTCTGTTATTTCACAGGTCGTAATTAGTGTGTTAGTACAAACTCATATTTTCCATGTATCATTGTATCTCATCAAGCTACTGTCTGTTATTTCACAGGTCTTCTTGGGATCATTGAAGATACAGCCACTCAGGTTGATGTAGTTAAGCAAATTAAAAGTGATGTAAGTATAGTTATGCAGATATTTCACCTTTTAATAGTTCATAAAAATACACACTAATCTATTATTGTGAAGATACACTGTGTTTGAATTAGAATCCTCAGTTATTATGATTTACTGAGTATATTTTTGTGTTAAAAACCCGTTTTAAAAACCCTGGCGTCTGGCATTCTACAAAGAAACTCCCTCGGAGGAAACCATGACTGTTCTGTCTCTAGGACAGAGAGCTAAACCTTCCTGCTCCATAAACTTCAGATACCATATTTCTTTGATCTCAAATTTATTAGAACAAGCCAGGTGAAACTACAAATTGGTAGAAATAAACATTAATCAGTACAGTATTGCCTACAAGAAACAATGATCAATAATACAGGATAGGATAACAAGCTCTCTAAGGGGTGATGGCTAGGGATGAGAAGAACATGACTTGCTGCTTACTGTATCTTCTCAAAATGGAGGCTGATACACTTCCTGTAGAAGTCCTGCCCATAATGATGTGCTTTCTAACAACTTTTATTTAAACATCCTGAGTTTACAATATATGCAGAACTAGAGCTATACTAGCTGGTGTAAGTAAAGGAACCAAACATGTTATTCTAAACAATAAAACACAAGTATACTGAATAAAGTCTGGAGTACAGAACACTCCCCGCCTGACGTTATGTGACGTCACTGACAGAGTCTACTGCAGAAAACAACAGAACAAGTTCGGCCACTGGTCTTAAAAATACTTTGGCCTCATTCTGCTGGAAGATCTTGACTTCGACTTTACGGATTCACTTATCCTCCTCGCCTGGCAGTACTCTGGTGATCAGAGCTAACGGCCACTCATTCCTTTGTGCCTGGCAGTCTCTCATAAGTACAACATCACCAGGTTTAAGATTCTGTCTTTCAATGTGCCACTTTCTCCTTGGTTGCAGAGTAGAGATATATTGTTTCCTCCACCGACTCCAGAAGGTATTGGCAAGGGTTTGTACTTGTCTCCACTGATGTTTGTAAAGGTCCAGTTCACAAAACTCTCCATCTGGGGCACCAACAAGGCCAGTCTTTTTGAGTAAGTAACATGGCAGGTGTGTGGCAGAACCAGCCCCGCCACTTGTGCCTGGAGAGGACTGCTTGCCAGCCTCTTGCCAAGTGATTATGGTCCCGGGAAGATAAAGCCCTTTAAGAACCATTTTGGGGCATGGAGAAAATTCAGGACAATGCCCCTTCAAATCTGTGTCCCCAGACCTATTTGGGACACTGCTCCTTTAAGACAGTGTCCCCAGTTTCCCCAGACTTTGGAAATAACTTTTAAATGGCTTTTCCCTTATGGTTCGGTAATTGGGGCTTACCGAGCCATTCACTGCACAGGCGGACCACCCAGAACTGGAAGTGTGCAGGCAATTTACCTCCCAGGCTGGGAGCCTGCTGTAGATAAATTGCCAAACGCTGGGTGGCCGCAGTTCATGCAAACCAACTCCATTCATTATATTGAGTGAAACTACCGAAAAACCAGACCACCCAGGAATAAGTGTGCCTCCAATTACCGTTTGCAACAATGTTGCAAACAGGTAATTGGCCATTTATGTAATGTGTTCTTCGTCCTCTGGGTGGCCGCC
This sequence comes from Pelobates fuscus, assembly GCF_036172605.1. NCBI lineage: Eukaryota > Metazoa > Chordata > Amphibia > Anura > Pelobatidae > Pelobates > Pelobates fuscus. The sequence continues at coordinate 377,848,616 of NC_086321.1, forward strand.
ATTCGGGAAACAAACACGTGGCGGCGGCCGCCATCTTAAACTCCCGAACAGCGGTGTTTTGCCGTCGAATGTCTGGAACGAAAATCGGACATTTGACTAGGCCAACACCGCTGAGACCTCCAGACTTCCAGCAATTCGTGTAGACACTACCGAACGGCCCGCCGTTTGGTAGAAAGAACCCCACGAACAAGGGGATTCATTCAAATCCTCCCCAGGCTCCATAACCCAGGCAATTCGTGTATTTTTTTTCCCTTTTCTGTGACCGACTGCAGGGCCAAAGTACATGGAACTATTTTCGGATACTTTTGCCATGCGGTTGTCAGGGTCTTACCTGAGTTGGGAGTCTGTAGCGCAGATATGTTGCTCACCCTTGCAGATAGCCACAGGCCGAGGTGGTCAGGTAAGAATTCACCTGGCCTGTGGGTCTGTGCACGGGGGCTGTGCAGGATGCAGTACCAAATACGCAGGACAGGCAAGGACAGAACCAGCAGGATAGTCGAGGGGTAGCCGAGGTCAAAATAAACGTAGTCACAAGCCGAGGTCAAATATACGAAGCAGATAAACTGGAACACTGGTACGACACAGGAACACTAGATCAAAGACTTGACCCTGAGCACAGGGCGAGGCTGGGTTTAAATACCCTGCTGATGACCGATCAGAGTCAGGTGAGACACAACCAAGTCAAGGTGCAGCCCCCGGTGTAGTAGCCATGCCAGGATGAACAGGACCGGAATCAGTAGTCTCTGTGTAAAGCTGCTGTGGCTCAGAGGTAGAAATCAGGACTAGGACTGATAAGTTCCCCGGTTCAAGTCCCCTGTTGGGAACTCCAGGAGCGGCCACGTCTGGCTGTCTGTCTAACAGGTGAGTACCCTGACAGTACACCCCCTTTAAAAACGACCTCTGGGCGTAAGTAGGTTCTTCATCGAAATAATCCGCCTCTCCAGAGTCACTTTCAGAATCCATCAAGTCCCCATAGTGAAAGTCCTCAGTATGGAATCCCTTATTAGCTCGGGATTTCCCAGCACTACGGTCTGTAAAAAAGACCTAGAAGTGTTCGAAAAAGCACTGCTAGCTATGAGCACTGTTCCTTAGGTAAATCCTTTTCAAGTGGGCAGGAAGTAGTGGTGGTACTACAGGAAGTAACTTTGGTAGTAGATGCAGACGACTCTGGAGCAGGAGGTATAGCATTTTCCATGGAAGCCAAGCCTGGGCAGGAATAGCGGCTCCCTTGTAGCTCTTTAGGCTGATATGTGGTGTACACTGGACGAAGGAAATTATTACCCAGTCGGAGAGCTGGAGGTCTAGGAGGGCGAACAGAACAAAGCGTGATGAAGTGTCCTCCTTCTCCACAGTAAAAACACAGACCATGGCTTCTCCTTCGGTCCCTCTCCCTAGGTGTGACTTTGCAGTGGACACGTCCAATTTGCATAGGTTCCTCAGGGTCAAGTGGAACACAGGATACCTCTGGAGTTTTCCTGGGAACTGGATCATAAGAGGGCATCACTGGGGTGTGGTGATAGTACTCGGTTCCTTGGTTACGTAGACTCCGCAATTTTTTAGTAGGTGGAGCTGGCTTGGACTTAGTGATCCTGCAGTGTGAGTCCATAGCAATAAAAAAGGATTCCCAGCTGACAAGGACAGGACTCTTCCTCTGCAACATTTGGTAAGACCAAACTTTGATGCGTCCAGACAACAGGTTGATAGCCGCTCTGACCCTGATGAAATCTTTGGCATAAGTTCGAGGCTTTAAAGAAAACAACACCTCGCAATCCATCTTGAAGCACTGAAAGGAAGTGCGGTTACCATCAAATCTGTCGGGCATGATGACAAAGGGTTCCGGAGCTGGATGTACTGCGCCTTTAAGAGAAAAAATTTCTTGCTGCAACTCCGAAACAGTCTGGGCCAGGCTAGACACTTGCTGGAGTGAGGGTGAGCACATTTCTGCGGACTCCATATTGGTCAAGTCTTTTGTCAGGGTCTTACCTGAGTTGGGAGTCTGTAGCGCAGATATGTTGCTCACCCTTGCAGATAGCCACAGGCCGAGGTGGTCAGGTAAGAATTCACCTGGCCTGTGGGTCTGTGCACGGAGGCTGTGCAGGATGCAGTACCAAATACGCAGGACAGGCAAGGACAGAACCAGCAGGATAGTCGAGGGGTAGCCGAGGTCAAAGGATGCCAGAGGTCAGAATAAACGTAGTCACAAGCCGAGGTCAAATATACGAAGCAGATAAACTGGAACACTGGTACGACACAGGAACAATAGATCAAAGACTTGACCTTGAGCACAGGGCGAGGCTGGGTTTAAATACCCTGCTGATGACCGATCAGAGTCAGGTGAGACACAACCAAGTCAAGGTGCAGCCCCCGGTGTTGTAGCCATGCCAGGATGAACAGGACCGGAATCAGTAGTCTCTGTGTAAAGCTGCTGTGGCTCAGAGGTAGAAATCAGGACTAGGACTGATAAGTTCCCCGGTTCAAGTCCCCTGTTGGGAACTCCAGGAGCGGCCACGTCTGGCTGTCTGTCTAACAGGTGAGTACCCTGACAGCGGTCGGTCAAAACGTTAACCCTCCATAATTCCCGAACCCCTGCTCCAATCTGGGTGATTTTTGGATATGTGTCTCACCCAGATCAGGGCTACCAGGGGATGTAACATTTAAAGGGGTAACCCTATGTTTAGGGGTACATCCAGAAACCCAGGGAATTTGTGTCTGGAATAATGGGATTATGTGTCACACTAAGTGGAGGAGATGTGTGGGAGGTAACTGGTACATTATTGGCTGTGGTACTAAGTTTTGTGGATCCCTTGCATGGGAGAATGTCTTAAAAGGAGGTTGTGTGAATAAATCTAGAGTTCCTGTTTAACCCTCAAAGTGAAGTGTCGTCTCATTATTGGGGGAGGATTTATTGTATGCTGTTCCAGTTTGACTGCTAGGAGTGTAAACCTATTCGCTTGGATTTTCCTATTCGGCTGCATACAGCATTCATATGCTTAAAAGTACTCATATGCTTCTCCGGTTCGGTGATTGTGGTGTCTGCCAGAGTAAAAATCATATTAAAAAAACCTCCCTACCCTCCTGTCCCCCCATACACACATACAGTGCCCTACACACACTGCCCTTCATACACACATTGCCCCACAGACACATACAGTTCCCCACAGACACTGCCCCCATACACACATTGCCCTACACACACTGCCCCACCATACACACACTGCCCCACCATACACACACTGCCCCACCATACACACACTGCACACCCACACACACATTGCCCCATACACACACTGCCCACACCTATACACATTCACTTCCCCCCACACACTACAACTCTCACACACACACACTTCCACCTAACACACATCCTGCACCCCTGACATACACTGCAACCTTCACACACACTGCTCACACACACCACAGCTCCTATGCCATACTACAGCCCCATATCCCAACCGACCCCAGGTAAGTTGTCAGCATTAGTGAGTGTGCCGCCGGCGTGGAACGCGGCAGCCCCCCTCTGACTTCTTTTGGTAAATGGGAGGGGGAAGAAAGAGACAGAGGGGGCATAGAAAGACACAAGGGGAAGAGGGAAGAAAGAGACAGTGGGAGAATAGAGAGAGACACGGGGAGGGGAAGGAAAGAGACTGAAGGAAAGAGACTGAAGGGAAGAGAGTGACAAAGGGAAAGGAGGGAGAAAGAGACAGGGGAAGAGAGAGACACAGAGGGAGAGACACACAGAGGGAGTGGGAAAAAGGAGAGAGACACACAAGAGGAGGTGGAGAAAGGAGAGAGACACAGAGGGGGAGGTGGAGAAAGGAGAGAGAGACAGAGGGGGAGGTGGAGAAAGGAGAGAGAGACAGAGGGGGAGGTGGATAAAGGAGAAAGGAGAGAGACACAGAGGGGGAGGTGGAGAAAGGATAAAGGAGAGAGACACAGAGGGGGAGGTGGAGAAAGGAGAGAGACAGAGGAGGATGTGGAGAAAGGAGAGAGACACAGAGGGGGAGGTGGAGAAAGGAGAGAGACACAGAGGGGGAGGTGGAGAAAGGAGAGAGACACAGAGGGGGAGGTGGAGAAAGGAGAGAGACACAGAGGGGGAGGTGGAGAAAGGAGAGAGACACAGGGGGAGGTGGAGAAAGGAGAGAGACAGAGGGAGAGACACACAGGGGGAGGGGGAGAAAGGAGAGAGACACAGAGGGAGAGACACATGGGGGAGGTAGAGAAAGGAGAGAGGCACACGAGGGAGAAAGAGGCAGAGGGGGAGAGAGAGAAAGGGAAGGAGAGGAGAGACATGAACACAGAGGAGCAGTGAGGGGGAGAAAGAAACATACAGAGGTACTGGAGAGAGGCAAAAAGGCACACAGAGGTCCTGGAGAGGTTTGCCCAATCCCAATGTATGTTAATGTGTGTATTAGAGATATAAATTTATGGGCCAATATCTGCTCATTACATATGGTACATATTAATGACATTTCTGTGTGTTATGCATATATAAATCTACATTAATATGTGTAAATATCATAGGCATAATTATATATATATATATGACATGGATATTAATGTGTGTATTAGAGATATAGATTTTATATAGATGTATATACAAATAATTATGCCTTATAGTTACACATATATTAATGTACATTTATATTTGCATAATACACAGAGAGATGTCATTAATATGGACCATATGTAATGAGCAGATATTGGCCCAGTCTTGTTGCTAGGTGCATACTCCAGCACAATAACATATTTAAAGTGAAGAGCACACCCACAGGACTTCAAAATAAACAAGATACCGTAATTTTTTACAGTTGTGCCCTACATACATTCACCATTTCAGTCCCATTACCAAGCTTTCCTTAATATGTCAAGGTAGTTGGACTGAAACATTGATTACATACAAAGGCACGTCTGCTTAAAATAAATCTGCACTATTGTTTATTTTGAAGCCTATGAGTGCTCTTTTTCACGTTGGAGTAATCATTTTTAATTTTAAGTTACCTTTTCTAACTCTGTATCAGCACACCATGCTGGCGCAACACATTATTGGGCTGGTAAATAATTTTTTTCCAGGGCTGCTTTTAGTTCCCAGTCCGGCCCTGTGTGTGATTAGTAAATATGAATGTTTTAACCCCTGTTACTATGCTACTAAGTTACTATGCTACGAATGTTTTCTGATTTTCAGCTTGAGACTGGCAAAGATGTCCTTTTGGAAGAACTCAGACAGCTAATACGTGATGTAACCTGTATGTAGAAATACACTTTAAATACTCTATGAATTCTTGTGTTTATTGCGCATTTTGTGCACATTTGCAGAAAACAATAAAATACATTAATTAAGAAAAAAAAATTGATAATTCATAGAGAATTTCAAATTTAAGACCAGAGTAGACGGAACTGAAAATATAACTGGCATAGAGAAAGTTTCTAAATCAGCTATTTTGACCTTAAATTTGAAATTCACTCTGAATTCTCTTTAGTTAACGGTCAGTGGTCTATTAATAATGTGTGCACTAAATGTTTATAAAAATATACAGTACAGATGGTAAAATCCCCTGTGAATGCATATTAGTATGTGAGTGCAAACTCATATTTTCCATGTATCATTGTATCTCACCAAACTACTGTCTGTTATTTCACAGGTCGTAATTAGTGTGTTAGTGCAAACTCATATTTTCCATGTATCATTGTATCTCACCAAGCTACTGTCTGTTATTTCACAGGTCGTAATTAGTGTGTTAGTGCAAACTCATATTTTCCATGTATCATTGTAGCTCACCAAGCTACTGTCTGTTATTTCACAGGTCGTAATTAGTGTGTTAGTGCAAACTCATATTTTCCATGTATCATTGTATCTCACCAAGCTACTGTCTGTTATTTCACAGGTCGTAATTAGTGTGTTAGTGCAAACTCGTATTTTCCATGTATCATTGTATCTCACCAAGCTACTGTCTGTTATTTCACAGGTCGTAATTAGTGTGTTAGTGCAAACTCATATTTTCCATGTATCATTGTATCTCACCAAGCTACTGTCTGTTATTTCACAGGTCGTAATTAGTGTGTTAGTGCAAACTCATATTTTCCATGTATCATTGTATCTCACCAAGCTACTGTCTGTTATTTCACAGGTCGTAATTAGTGTGTTAGTGCAAACTCGTATTTTCCATGTATCATTGTATCTCACCAAGCTACTGTCTGTTATTTCACAGGCCGTAATTAGTGTGTTAGTGCAAACTCATATTTCCCATGTATCATTGTATCTCACCAAGCTACTGTCTGTTATTTCACAGGTCGTAATTAGTGTGTTAGTGCAAACTCGTATTTTCCATGTATCATTGTATCTCACCAAGCTACTGTCTGTTATTTCATAGGTCGTAATTAGTGTGTTAGTGCAAACTCGTATTTTCCATGTATCATTGTAGCTCACCAAGCTACTGACTGTTACTTCATAGGTCGTAATTAGTGTGTTAGTGCAAACTCGTATTTTCCATGTATCATTGTATCTCAACAAGCTACTGTCTGTTATTTCACAGGTCGTAATTAGTGTGTTAGTACAAACTCATATTTTCCATGTATCATTGTATCTCACCAAGCTACTGTCTGTTATTTCACAGGCCGTAATTAGTGTGTTAGTGCAAACTCATATTTTCCATGTATCATTGTATCTCACCAAGCTACTGTCTGTTATTTCACAGGTCTTCTTGGGATCATTGAAGCTACAGCCACTCAGGTTGATGGAGTTAAGCAAATTAAAAGTGATGTAAGTATAGTTATGTATGTAAGTATAGTTATTCAGATATATTTCACCTTTTAATATTTCATAAAAATACACACTAATCTATTATTGTGAAGATACACTGTGTTTGAATTAGAATCCTCAGTTATTATGATTTACTGAGTATATTTTTGTGTTAAAAACCCGTTTTAAAAACCCTGGCGTCTGGCATTCTACAAAGAAACTCCCTCGGAGGAAACCATGACTGTTCTGTCTCTAGGACAGAGAGCTAAACCTTCCTGCTCCATAAACTTCAGATACCATATTTCTTTGATCTCAAATTTATTAGAACAAGCCAGGTGAAACTACAAATTGGTAGAAATAAACATTAATCAGTACAGTATTGCCTACAAGAAACAATGATCAATAATACAGGATAGGATAACAAGCTCTCTAAGGGGTGATGGCTAGGGATGAGAAGAACATGACTTGCTGCTTACTGTATCTTCTCAAAATGGAGGCTGATACACTTCCTGTAGAAGTCCTGCCCATAATGATGTGCTTTCTAACAACTTTATTTAAACATCCTGAGTTTACAATATATGCAGAACTAGATCTATACTAGCTGGTGTAAGTAAAGGAACCAAACATGTTATTCTAAACAATAAAACACAAGTATACTGAATAAAGTCTGGAGTACAGAACACTCCCCGCCTGACGTTATGTGACGTCACTGACAGAGTCTACTGCAGAAAACAACAGAACAAGTTCGGCCACTGGTCTTAAAAATACTTTGGCCTCATTCTGCTGGAAGATCTTGACTTCGACTTTACGGATTCACTTATCCTCGCCTGGCAGTACTCTGGTGATCAGAGCTAACGGCCACTCATTCCTTTGTGCCTGGCAGTCTCTCATAAGTACAACATCACCAGGTTTAAGATTCTGTCTTTCAATGTGCCACTTTCTCCTTGGTTGCAGAGTAGAGATATATTGTTTCCTCCACCGACTCCAGAAGGTATTGGCAAGGGTTTGTACTTGTCTCCACTGATGTTTGTAAAGGTCCAGTTCACAAAACTCTCCATCTGGGGCACCAACAAGGCCAGTCTTTTGAGTAAGTAACATGGCAGGTGTTTAGCAGAACCAGCCCCGCCACTTGTGCCTGGAGAGGACTGCTTGCCAGCCTCTTGCCAAGTGATTATGGTCCCGGGAAGATAAAGCCCTTTAAGAACCATTTTGGGGCATGGAGAAAATTCAGGACAATGCCCCTTCAAATCTGTGTCCCCAGACCTATTTGGGACAAGGCCCCTTTAAGACTGTGTTCCCAGACTTGTTTGGGACACTGCTCCTTTAAGACGGTGTCCCCAGTTTCCCCAGACTTTGGAAATAACTTTTAAATGGCTTTTCCCTTATGGTTCGGTAATTGGGGCTTACCGAGCCATTCACTGCACCGGCGGACCACCCAGAACTGGAAGTGTGCAGGCAATTTACCTCCCAGGCTGGGAGCCTGCTGTAGATAAATTGCCAAACGCTGGGTGGCCGCAGTTCATGCAAACCAACTCCATTCATTATATTGAGGGAAACTACCGAAAAACCAGACCATCCAGGAATAAGTGTGCCTCCAATTACCGTTTGCAACAATGTTGCAAACAGGTAATTGGCCATTTATGTAATGTGTTCTTCGTCCTCTGGGTGGCCGCCATTCGGGAAAAAAACACGTGGCGGCGGCCATCTTAAACTCCCGAACAGCGGTGTTTTGCCGTCGAGTGTCTGGAACGAAAATCGGACATTTGACTAGGCCAACACCTCTGAGACCTCCAGACTTCCAGCAATTCGTGTAGACACTACCGAACGGCCCGCCGTTGGGTAGAAAGAACCCAGGCAATTCGTGTATTTTTATTCCCTTTTCTGTGACCGACTGCAGGGCCAAAGTACATGGAACTATTTTCGGATACTTTTGCCATGCGGTCGGTCAAAACTTTAACCCTCCATAATTCCCGAACCCCTGGTCCAATCTGGGTTATTTTTGGATATGTGTCTTACCCAGATCAGGGCTACCAGAGGATGTAACATTTAAAGGGGTAACCCTATGTTTAGGGGTACATCCAGAAAGCCAGGGAATTTGTGTCTGGAATAATGGGATTATGTGTCACACTAAGAGGAGGAGATGTGTGGGAGGTAACTGGTACATTATTGGCTGTGGTACTAATTGTTGTGGATCCCTCCCTTGCATGGGAGAATGTCTTAAAAGGAGGTTGTGTGAATCAATCTGGAGTTCCTGCTTAACCCTCAAAGTGAAGTGTCGTCTCATTATTGGGGGAGGATTTATTGTATGCTGTTCCAGTTTGACTGCTAGGAGTGTAAACCTATTCGCTTGGTTTTTCCTATTCGGCTTTATACAGCATTCATATGCTTAAAAGTACTCAAATGCTTCTCCGGTTCGGTGATTGTGGTGTCTGCCAGAGTGCTTGGAGTCCTCAGGAAACACTAGGAACAACCTTTAACGGAGGTACCCAGTCGGGTACCCAGTCGATCCGTTACACTTTCTTTTACCAAAATGTGAATATCAGAGCACAAAGTTATTAATTTAATACATTGAATTTAAACATTTATAGGGTGATTAACTCAAGAGTGAATTCAAAGTTAATACAAAATAGATTTCAAATTCAAGGCGAGAATAGCTGATCTAAAAACGTAGCCGACTAATATTTCCAGTTCATCGATTTAGACTTTCAATTTGGAATTTACTGTCACCATTTGAATTCTAATGTTAGTGAATAACCCTGTGTTTTCAGGTCCGGACTGGCCCACCGGGATACCTGGAAATGAGCTGTGAGCTGTCAGCATAGGTGGACTGAAGGAGGGAGCCTGCCTATCAGGCTTTCTCGCGGCCGTGGGGGGGGGGGGGGGGGGGACAGGGCAATTGCCCTCCCCGGGATAACTAGGCTGGCCGCAGCTCCTCCGGGTCTTTTTCGCGAGCACAGAGCGTTGCTGCAATTACCACGGCAACACTCCGAATCTCGTGAGAGTGAACTCTAGCCTCAGGAGCTAGAGCCTAGAGTTCACTCTCGCCACTGATACCACCAGGGATCGAGAAATCCCCCCCCCTTCTCCCTGAGTAAAGGTAAGAATGGAGCAAGGACATAGTGTATATTTATTTTATTAAATAAAATAAAAAAATCATATTAAAAAACCTCCCTACCCTCCTGTCCCCCCATGCACACTTACAGTGCCCCACACACACTGCCCCCCATACACATACAGTGCCCCACACACACTGCCCCCCATACACATACAGTTCCCCACAGACACTGCCCCATACACACATTGCCCTACACACACTGCCCCCCCATACACTGCACACCCACACACACATTGCCTCATACACACACTGCCCACACCTATACACATTCACTTCCCCCCACACACTACAACTCTCACACACACACACTGCCCCCTAACACACACCCTGCACCCCTGACATGCACTGCAACCTTCACACACACTGTTCACACACACCACAGCTTTTATGCCATACTACAGCCCCACATCCCAACAGACCCCAGGCAAGTTGTCAGCATTTGGAACGCGGCCGCCCCCCTCTGACTTCTTTTGGTAACTGGGAGGGGGAAGAAAGAGACAGAGGGGGAATAGAAAGACACAAGGGGAAGAGGGAAGAAAGAGACAGTGGGAGAATAGAGAGAGACACGGGGAGGGGAAGGAAAGAGACTGAAGGGAAGAGAGTGACAAAGGGAAAGGAGGGAGAAAGAGACAGGGGAAGAGAGAGACACAGAGGGAGAGACACACAGAGGGAGTGGGAAAAAGGAGAGAGACACACAGGAGGAGGTGGAAAAAGGAGAGAGACACACAGGAAGAGGTGGAAAAAGGAGAGAGAGACAGAGGGGGAGGTGGAGAAAGGAGAAAGGAGAGAGACACAGAGGGGGAAGGGGGAGAAAGGAGAGAGACACAGAGGGGGAGGTGGAGAAAGGAGAGAGACACAGAGGGGGAGGTGGAGAAAGGAGAGAGACACAGAGGGGGAGGTGGAGAAAGGAGAGAGACACAGAGGGGGAGGTGGAGAAAGGAGAGAGACACAGAGGGGGAGGTGGAAAAAGGAGAGAGACACAGAGGGGGAGGTGGAGAAAAGAGAGAGACACAGAGGGGGAGGTGGACAAAGGAGAGAGACACAGGGGGAGGTGGACAAAGGAGAGAGACAGAGGGAGAGACACACAGGGGGAGGGGGAGAAAGGAGGGAGACACAGAGGGAGAGACACATGGGGGAGGTAGAGAAAGGAGAGAGGCACACGGGGGAGAAAGAGGCAGAGGGGGAGAGAGAGAAAGGGAAGGAGAGAAGAGACATGGACACAGAGGAGCAGTGAGGGGGAGAAAGAAACATACAGAGGTACTGGGGAGAGGCAAAAAGGCACACAGAGGGGCCGGAGAGGTTTGCCCAATCCCAATGTATGTTAATCTGTGTATTAGAGATATAGATTTATGGGCCAATATCTGCTCATTACATATGGTACATATTAATGACATTTCTGTGTGTTATGCATATATAAATCTACATTAATATGTGTAAATATCATAGGCATAATTATATATATATATATGACATGTATATTAATGTGTGTATTAGAGATATAGATTTTATATAGATGTATGTACAAATAATTATGCCTATTATAGTTACACATATATTAATGTACATTTATATTTGCATAATACACAGAGAAATGTCATTAATATGGACCATATGTAATGAGCAGATATTGGCCCAGTCTTGTTGCTAGGTGCATACTCCAGCACAATAACATATTTAAAGTGAAGAGCGCACCCACAGGACTTCAAAATAAACAAGATAACGTCCTTTTTTACAGTTGTGCCCTACATACATTCACCATTTCAGTCCCATTACCAAGCTTTCCTTAATATGTCAAGGTAGTTGGACTGAAACATTGATTACATACAAAGGCACGTCTGCTTAAAATAAATCTGCACTCTTGTTTATTTTGAAGCCTATGAGTGCGCTTTTTCACGTTGGAGTAATCATTTTTAATTTTAAGTTACCTTCTCTAACTCTGTATCAGTAACAGCAGCCATGCAGGGCCCCAGAAACGGATGAGACTGGAGATACAGACCTCTGGGGAGGGAGGGCCGGGAGGTAGAGCCCCACACTCCCGTGGAAATAATAAAAAATACAAATATCCCCTGCACTCACGCTTAAAGACAGTCCAATGCCGGGCGCACCACCAGAGCTCCAAATAATGTAGAAAAATATGAGGGAAGGCTGCTCTCCGGACTTTTAAAACATCAAACTTTTATTGAGAAATAGTAAAAAAACGACCAACGTTTCGGTCCCCGCTCGGGACCTTCCTCAGGGTCAAATAGAACAGCAAAACAATACAGTACAGTGTAACAGTGACGAATATATACACCAATAGTCAATTAGTTACTCACTCAGGTGTGTTCCCGTGCGTTCCCGCCATCACCCTGTGTTCTTCCGGGTGTGCGCGCGCATACATGTGCGTAACGTCCTTTCGATTACGTGTCTACGTGTTGGTTCACCCGTCACCCTGGAAACCATATCAACAAAACGGCCTGCTAGTGCAAACCGGACCGTGGTCCACAGAATGAAGGATTCTACAAATATACTGAAAAAAAGTGCATCTAAGTGCTTATGATTAAAACGATATATTGCCAGTGAAAGTGGATGTGCAAATCAATATCCATATAATTAATATTAATGACAAAAAACTGTATGCATTGACCCCAAATGGGGTATGTGGGTAATTATGTATATACGGAGTGTATCATATCTAAAGTAGTGAAAACGCTACTTTCCTCATTAAAAGTGCTGGTGACAAATATAAAGTGCTGTGGCTTTACGCAAAACTGTGCAAATAGTGCAAACAAAGTGCAATGCTCATACATAAAGTAGCTTGAAGTGCAAAATACCTGTGTATAGCAGTGTATTGCAATAACTCCGAAATAAAACTACAACTAATAAAAAGTACCCAATGCTTTCTATCACTAATTAAAAACATTTTTTCATTTAAAATTCCTTGCTAGCTGTGAAACTTCATATAAACGAATGATAAGTGTTATTTTCATTTAACCCCATAGGAGCCACTGTATTTAGTTGATGGATCCAAAAAGTCTCTTTTTGAAGGAGCGTTGGTCGTTTTTTAACTATTTCTCAATAAAAGTTTGATGTTTTAAAAGTCCGGAGAGCAGCCTTCCCTCATATTTTTCTACATTATTTGGAGCTCTGGTGGTGCGCCCGGCATTGGACTGTCTTTAAGCGTGAGTGCAGGGGATATTTGTATTTTTTATTATTTCCACGGGAGTGTGGGGCTCTACCTCCCGGCCCTTTGTGCACCAGCATCGTGTGCTACTTACATTGCACTTTAAACTAAAATTGGAGCACGTTTAGCTCACATACAGTCTGCATACAGTACCATCCGTTTTTGGTGTATTGTCTGAGATGGATGAATTTTTAATGCTAGCTGGAAACCAGAATATGGATGCTGAAACCTTACAATTTACGCCGGAGGAGGCGGCCCAGATTTTATGGGAACAGACTAGCCAGGAATTACCCAATCAAAATACCACGAGGGATGTTTACTTTAAGCTATTACGTCTGCACAAGAAAAGCGTGGATTTAGATCTACATGGCTTGTTTTTATCAGACTACTTCAAAGCAAAGATGATTCCACGCGGTTTCAGGCTATTGAACATACCCTCCATTGGGAGACATAAAGTGACAGTCTGTAGGGATTGGACCCATGTATTGAATAAAGCCTCATTTGACCTGATACTCATTACCATCAAGGATGTCAAGAGTGACCTAGTGGAAGTAAGACAACAGATACTTGCTATGGAGACTGAATTGGCAGTGATGTTGGCGTCGGCAGAGGGCTTAAAGCTACAACAACAGCTTAAGATTGAGCTGCTAAAATACAAGAATGAATTGGTGAGATTCAAGAAGCAGAAATTTGAGATGGTTCAGCAGGACTACAAGGACCATCGGGTCTATCGGTGGCTCTCAGGCGACCGTCCACCTAGACCCAGACGCTTCCGCAAAAGGATTGTTCGTCCAAAGATTACTACAATCGATGTAACCTCTGGTGAATCTATGTCAGAGACCGATACGCCCAGTGCAGCATCACCTTTTTTAGACCAGGCCGACCCGGGCACGGTCACCAGGAGCAAGGTCAGAGGCAAAGACCTTACAGGAATAGGAGAGGACGTAAGGGTAGAGGCAGCAACAAGGGGAAAGCCTCCCCTCTGCAAGTAACTCCAGTGTTCAACCTCTCCCATAGACAGCTCAGCGACCAGGAAACCAGTATCCTTAGTAAAGGACTTACATTTGTTCCTACTAGCTATGCCAACTCTTTCAAATGGAGTACCGAGCTGTTCACCATGGGCAGAAGCATGAGACTTAAAGAATTTTTCCATACCGGTAATAAAGATGAAGCACACCACATGCCCACAAAATCTGACAGATTTAGAATAAAATCTACATTTGATCCTCAATCAACCAGAGCATCCATTAAGACCTTCCTGATGACTACATCTAAGATGGCACAGGAGGTCTTTTCGAATCCAAGGGGGAAGTTACATAATATCTCTAAACGTGAACGCTCTATGCTTAAAGACCTTGCACAGGACCACTCTATCATTATCCGCCAGGCGGATAAGGGAGGGGGCATAGTCGTTATGAATTATGTGGATTATGCGGAGGATTTGAAACTGCAACTCCAGGATGTGAATACGTACTGCCCCCTTGCAAGTGACCCCACACTGGGGATTAAAAGGAAAATTGAAGACGTATTAGAGATGGGCCTGAGGGCTGACTTCATCAGTTTGGAGCTGTACAGGTTTTTGAACAAACCATTCCCTCGTACTCCAGTCATATATAGTATCCCCAAGATACATAAAAATTCCAACAAACCTCCTGGACGGCCCATTGTCTCGGCGATTGACGGCATACTGGAACCGATAGCCCAATGGCTCGACTTCATTTTTAAGGGGCCGGTCGAACAGCTTTTCACTTGTATTAAAGACACTCAAACGCTACTGGATCGAATTAGGAAGTTGGACCTCAACAACACAGCTCCAATTTTTATAACAATGGACGTGAAAAGCCTATATACAGTGATCCCCCACACGGGGGGCATTGAAGCCATGAGGCAAGTACTGCATGGATCTTCCACCTATCTAGGACCGCCCATTGAATTTGTGTTGGAGTTATTGTCACTTATCCTTTACAACAACTACTTTCGTTTTGAGGACCAGTGGTACTTACAGGTGGCTGGTACATCGATGGGATCGCCGATGTCTCCCATGTATGCCAACGCGTACATGTACGTTTATGAGACCACCAACATCTTGATTCCATACCAGCATTCAATCATTGGATACTATCGTTATATCGACGATCTGCTGATCATTTGGCGGGGCACACATGAGGAAGCGGCTACTATGGTTGACGAATTGAACTCTCTTCCGCTACCTATACAGTTTACAGCAAACATCAGTGGAGACCGGGTCCAATACCTGGATCTTGAAATTTCGTATAGCAACAATGGCATACAACACACACTATTCTCCAAGCCAACGGACCGTAACACTCTGTTACATGCTAGGAGTGCCCACCCTACCGCCCTGATAAAGTCAATCCCGAAAGCCCAATTCCAGAGAGTGATCCGCAACAATTCAGACAAAGACAAGGCCGAGATACAACTTGGGGCGATGACCCAAAAGTTTCTGGAAAGGGGATACGATTCTCAAGTGTTGGATGATGCACTGTTGAAAGCTCGTTTGGCTCCGGTGCTCCCAATTAAGAAACGAGAACAGAGGTTGGTCTTTCCTATGACCTTCCATAATTCATCTAGCCAAGTATCAGCCATTGTCAAAGATAACTGGAAAATGATTTCAGCGGATGACACCCTGCCGAAAATCTTCAAGGAGAGACCACTCATCTGCTACAAGAAGAATAGAAGCCTCAAGGATATACTGGTTCGCACAGATCCAGTGGAGAGCTATTCGGGGGCAGTTAAACTTAATACACGAGGGAGTGTGCGATGCCTTGGGTGTGTGACATGTGGGCACATGATTCCAGCTAAGAGATTCAACCACCCACATACGAACAGGACCTACGATATTAAGCATACGATTACCTGTAAAACCCAGTTTGTTGTATACAAACTGGTATGTCCATGCGGCCTCCACTATGTGGGCAAGACGGAGACACAGTTATGTGAAAGGATCAGAGGACATCGGTCGAGCATCAGGCTAGCCTACAGGGATGGACAATCAGACAAACCGGTTGCACGGCACTTTTTGGAAAAGAAGCACCCACTGGCATCACTAAAGTTTGTGGGTATAGACCATATTCCTCCCCCCCGAAGAGGTGGAGATAGAGGAAAGATGCTCCTTCAAAAAGAGACTTTTTGGATCCATCAACTAAATACAGTGGCTCCTATGGGGTTAAATGAAAATAACACTTATCATTCGTTTATATGAAGTTTCACAGCTAGCAAGGAATTTTAAATGAAAAAATGTTTTTAATTAGTGATAGAAAGCATTGGGTACTTTTCATTAGTTGTAGTTTTATTTCGGAGTTATTGCAATACACTGCTATACACAGGTATTTTACACTTCAAGCTACTTTATGTATGAGCATTGCACTTTGTTTGCACTATTTGCACAGTTTTGCGTAAAGCCACAGCACTTTATATTTGTCACCAGCACTTTTAATGAGGAAAGTAGCGTTTTCACTACTTTAGATATGATACACTCCGTATATACATAATTACCCACATACCCCATTTGGGGTCAATGCATACAGTTTTTTGTCATTAATATTAATTATATGGATATTGATTTGCACATCCACTTTCACTGGCAATATATCGTTTTAATCATAAGCACTTAGATGCACTTTTTTTCAGTATATTTGTAGAATCCTTCATTCTGTGGACCACGGTCCGGTTTGCACTAGCAGGCCGTTTTGTTGATATGGTTTCCAGGGTGACGGGTGAACCAACACGTAGACACGTAATCGAAAGGACGTTACGCACATGTATGCGCGCGCACACCCGGAAGAACACAGGGTGATGGCGGGAACGCACGGGAACACACCTGAGTGAGTAACTAATTGACTATTGGTGTATATATTCGTCACTGTTACACTGTACTGTATTGTTTTGCTGTTCTATTTGACCCTGAGGAAGGTCCCGAGCGGGGACCGAAACGTTGGTCGTTTTTTAACTATTTCTCAATAAAAGTTTGATGTTTTAAAAGTCCGGAGAGCAGCCTTCCCTCATATTTTTCTACATTATTTGGAGCTCTGGTGGTGCGCCCGGCATTGGACTGTCTTTAAGCGTGAGTGCAGGGGATATTTGTATTTTTTATATATATATAGATATATTTGTGATCAGCAGCAATAAGCTGAGTTAAAGGGAGCGGTGGGTGGGCAGAACTAGGCAGCAACGGCCTACAGGAAGGAATGGTGTGTATATTTATAGGCTGTATAACCCCTCCCACAATTAGCTTATGACGCTAATTTTGCCCATTCGGTCGTCCACAGTGCTTATACATTGTTTATATGCAACTTTACAATCGGCCCTCTATTGGCCACATGATACATTGCGGCAACACTTTCAGGTGTACAGGCCCTAGTTCGTCCCCATTCAGCCACTACATACTGCAATCTTAACTATTGTCACTTTCTCATAATGAAGTAATACCATTCAGCCCTATTTGGCCAGACTACAGTTTTAGACCACTTTGTTTACTATGCGAAATAAAACATGATGCATTATGTGGATTTTATTTAAACAATTAGGTTTAAACAATTAAGTTTCGAGGTATATGTGTGTATGTATTTATCTAGAATGCACTGTATATTTTCATGTATTTTTTCAGGACTTACAGAATAACGATTATATGACTGAAAGAACTATCTTGCCTTCAGGGGTTCATTTAATTTATAAGTTGTACAGGGTACATTCTATACATACAATCCCATTTTCTACATTGGACCCTCAGGTCGGCCTTACACTTGCTATACACCTCAGCCCCTTACTTGGCCTTCCATTGATCACATTAAGCATACCTATTTATTAGGTGGCACTGCATGGCAGACAATGTGATAAACTGTGCCCAATCAAATTAGAAATAGAAATATAAACAAACAGAAATATACATTTACTTACAATAGCATAGAATCAATAGATAGAGGTCTTGGTCAGATAACCTCAAAAAATGGGATAGAAAAGTTAAGGTTTACTTTGGGATACATTTTTCTCTAATGTTACTAAGTAGCGTCTTTTTCACTGTGTATTCAGACGCATACACCGCCGGATTTTGTTTCAAGATTCTATGGAATTGTATATAAATGTATATATCTATTTCAACACAAGAGGGTTAGTGTACACTATTTGTTTATATTCATATTTTGATTGGATGCGGTTTATCAGATTGTCTGCCACCTCCTGTATTGTTTGCAAGGTTTTGGGAATGCTTGTTAATTTACTGCTGTCACCTATTGGATTACTATAGTGAGCGCGTATTCTTGCCTTTTGAACATATTTTGTATTACTCCCAGGGATAACTAGATGGGTCCCCCAGGACTCTAGCCCTCATGGGGCCCTTGGAGCAGCATGGGAAACACCAAATGTAAGCATGCTCGCCAGAGGGGAGGCGGGTTTAACAGCACAAAAGGTGCTCCTCCCTTCCCCTGCACGATGCAACCCACGTGGAGCAGCTGCAGGGGCCGGAGGGGCAGAAGCGAGGGTGGCACGCTTTGCACTTGTGGCGTGCCGCTGAAGAAAAGGGAAGTCCAGGAGCTGGGTGCATTCCTCACTGCTGGAATGCCGGGAATCCACGTGGCTCCGGTGAGTGAGCGCGGTGAGACGGCCCCTTCCGGTGCTCCGTGACAGTCATTGATAAAATCTTGGAAAACCACTGGAGCATTACATAGGCCAAAAGGCATGATTGTATAATGTATACAAAAAACTCAAGCAATAGTGGCACTAAAATGGAGCAGAAAGGGAACTTATTGGTAAATAGAGCTGCACTTCACACAGTGTTTAAGCCCCAAAAAACACTCACTAAAATACAATAATACTAAATAAGGTGTGTTTTATGGACCAAATATATACTATGAATACCGTATTATAAATATCAATAAAAGTGCATAAACTACTTGTGCATAAAAATCTCAAAATGTTCCACTAACGTGCATATATTAAATGCACTGTGCAAAAAAATCAAATGTGCAATAGTGATAAACAAAGAGCCATCATAAATTATAATCATAAAAATTAATTATACATTGCTGCAATAATATGTGAAAACAACACAGTGTAAACTGCAACAATCTACTTACATAATAGCATGTCTATAAACACAGACTAACAAGTAAAAAAAACTGTCAAATGGCTCCGAATTAGGAAATCACATGTGAAAAAAGAACAAATATGGCAATATTGTAAGAAAAAATTATTGTAGGAAAAAATAATAACTATGGATTTGTAAAGCAAGTGTAGAGCAGAGAATCCTGCTCTAAGTGAATAAGCTTGAAGATGTACCACTATGGAGAAGGTCCTGATCCTCTCCTCCACCGCCGGCTGTGGGAGACCTTGATATCAAGTAAGTATGCTTCGTTCGTTCGGGGGCGTAGCTAAAGCTGCATGTCTATATTGTCAGAGCGCGATGACACGTTTTGCCTGTATGCCGGCTTCCTCAGATCCACCCTCACTTCGCCCACAGTTCGTATTTTAGTCCATAGGATGGGCGTGTATTGTCCAACATGTTCCAAAAGGGAAGTTCATGATTGGTTGAGGTATAATGCTTTATAAATATGCAAAAACTAATATATTAATCCATTACAATACAGAAAACTCTCTCAATAGGGGTATATCATCTAAATGGCTAAACACTCCACATATGTACAATTACAAAAAGATACAACTTCATATAACTCTAGAATCTGTATAAAAACAATGTACTATATATAAAACATATCAATTGGAAAATAAAATGCATACATTCATTTAATAACACTAATTTCCTGCTGAGGAAAAAAAAGGGGGGGGGGGAGAAAAAAAGATGGGAAAAAAAAGGGGAGGTTATTATGGCATATTCATAATGCCCGCTTCCGGTGTTAAAGGCGGTTTTTCCCTCATGCCCTTCCTTTATGCGTACCATGTTGTATGCTCCCCTCAGCTCCAGCTTCTAGAAGATAGAGGCCCCTTTTAACCTGCCAGAAAGCTCCTTGGTAAGGGCAAAAGGATACACATTTTTATCATAATCTTATTCAACCCTCTATAGTCTATGCAGGGGCATAGATCTCCCTCTTTTTTTGATACAAAGAAGAAACCAGCCCCAGCCGAAGAGGAAGATCTACATATAAAACCCTAAACGCTAATGATTCACTTATACACTCCTCCATAATAGTACTATCCTGGGTAGACACAGGATAAACTCTTCCTTTAAGTGGAATAGTACATGGTAGGAGATCTATGGTACAATCATAAGGGCCTGTGAGGTGGTAACCTGTCTGCCTCCTTCTTATCAAACACTGCTTTCAGGTGTATGTAAGGGGAGGGTATGTCTGTAGACATTAATTGGAAGAACAGGTGTGACATCTCTGATACAGTTCTCCTGACGTGTATCACTCCATGATATGATTTCTCCCTGTCTCCAGTCAATAATTAGAATGTTTCCTTAAATGAGCATTTTAATTCTAATAAACGTAATAAATGTTCTTTTCTTTTTTAAGGAATCTGTTGCTGTGATTCTAGAAGATATCAATCATTAGACGGACTCTGGAATACACAGGTTTCCTTTCAATCTGAAACTCACATGATTTGAATCCTGCAAGAACATTTCTACAATTAAAGAAATCCAATGATGATTGAGAATGTAGCAAAGAAAAAATCAATCACTCAGATGAAACAAATATAATGTAATGTGTAGCTCTATTCTCATTGATTTATCACCTGATTTGTAATTAAATATACTATTAAATCTACTATTAGAACTATACGTAATGACTAAAATATTATGAAGAGTTTTTCTTCAGTGATTGTCTGCAAAAAAAAAACCTGTATCTTATAATAAACTTGTTTCAATCCATCAATCCTGCAAGAACTAACTTGGATCTCACTGCACTTTTTTATCAAGGGTTCGATCAGGTATTTTACTTTCTAGGGAAACCCTGTCTGTGTCGCTACCAGTCCTGAACAGTTAGAAGGATGCTAAATATGTGCAGGTTTTATTTTACGATGAAATTTAATTCTGCTAAATGTTTATTAAGAAATAAACTTGATGGTTTCTTGTGTCAGCCTTTTCAATGCCCCTTGGGAGGGGCTGCACGATCACGAATGGGGAAGAAGGTGGGAGTTTTAGTTATAAGGTAATACAAGGTAAATTGTGTTACATTATAAAAATGTCTTAGAGGAGATTTCATTGTTTTAGAATCTAGGTCAACATGAAGAACTGTCAGGAACATTTAATTTCTAAAATAAGGCAGAAGATAGCACTCAGTTACACCATACATTAGGAAATGATTATTCATAAAAGATAATAAGGATCTGAATTTACTTAAAATCATTTAATTTATATTATAAATACAGGATTTATCCCTATATCAGTGTAGCTCAAACTAACAACACGTGTGGGAGATGATACAGTGATTCGTATTCCTTACACTATACCAGTGTTTGGCAAACGTTTAGCAGTGCTGTGCCAAAACAAGACTTTGAAGTCCCTTGACGTGCTGGTCCTTTTTTTAATTCAAATTAACTTGTGTGTATGTTGGCAAATGCTGCTTGTGTTATGTAAGGGTGCTCCAACTGCTTTCTGTGGTTGTATTTCTGCGTATGTGGGCTCTGTTATAATGTGTATGTGCGTGAGCAGTTTGGGGTACTGTGGTGCCCCTCCATTGCCTGGGCACACAGTTACACAATGCTTCCAACACACAACCACACAGTTAGACACAAACTGCAAGACACACTCAAAATAATTCACTAAACACCAGAGTTTGTACAAACATGGATAAAAATATGTTCTTTAAATAAAACTATGGGGGGTATATAGATCACTGTCACACCCTGCCACCATCCATTTCCAGCCGATGGGGTCAATAGATATACCAGAGTGAAACTTACCATTGATATACCAGAGTGAAACTTACCATTGATATACCAGAGTGAAACTCACCATTGATATACCAGAGTGAAACTCACCATTGATATACCAGAGTGAAACTTACCATTGGTATACCAAAGTGAAACTCACCATTGATATACCAGAGTGAAACTTACCATTGGTATACCAGAGTGAAACTCACCATTGATATACCAGAGTGAAACTCACCATTGATATACCAGAGTGAAACTTACCATTGATATACCAGAGTGAAACTCACCATTGATATACCAGAGTGAAACTCACCATTGATATACCAGAGTGAAACTTACCATTGGTATACCAAAGTGAAACTCACCATTGATATACCAGAGTGAAACTTACCATTGGTATACCAGAGTGAAACTCACCATTGATATACCAGAGTGAAACTCACCATTGATATACCAGAGTGAAACTTACCATTGGTATACCAAAATGGAACTTATTGTCCCTACCTGCCCCTCACCAAAGGGTGCAGGTAAGGGCTTAGTGTCCAGCCAGCCCGCATCTATGGGCAGGGGATGGGGGCTCTAATTAAGTATATAATATTTAATATAAAATATATTAAAAATAATGGGGCCATTATCCATCCCTCCCACCAAATTGTCCTTAAGTTCCCCTGGGTGGCTATGGGTCCCCAAGCCCACAGCCCCAATCCCTTTCCAATAAAGGTAACCTGTCAACCCCACTCACCCTAACAATAGTGGTAGGAGGGAATAAAACAAATTCCTCTAAAAAAAAAAAAAAGTATACTTACTATCAAACGTCTTCTTTTTTGCAGTCCAAAAAAGGACTCCCAAAAATACATTATATCCCAAGGACTTAAATGCAAACAAGCAAACAAATATGAAAAAAATTGAATAAAACTGCTACACAAAATATAATACAACTGAGCATTGTGAGGAATGAATTGGAAGTCAGTATTAGTGGCTTCTATCGGTAGGGGGATTGTAAGCCAACGGAACTGGTTCATAGAGAGAGTGAGTCTCGGGAGAAAAGCAATAAATAGATTAGAGACCTGCCAGTGATAATTCCCATGATATTAGCTTCCAATAGTATCTACAAAATCACTTTTGTAAGTGATCCTCGCTCCTTGTGTCTATTTGTACAGTTCTATAAAGTTATTGATAAGCGTGATGTCATGACGCCCGCGTATCAACATCTTTTATAAGGTTTTCCTGACGCCTCACTTTATGGCCAAATTGATTCAATGCATCTCTATGAGGGAATGCTGATTGGCGCAGTGCAGCAGAGTTAAGCTATTACTTGGGGTTGGTAATTATGTGTGTTTCAATTTAAATGAATGGGAGGTTAGAATGAAGCTGCACCAACAGCTAACCGGCCCAGTACATCAAATTGTAAAATTATTAAACTATGGAGAGAATGTTCTCCTAAAGTTTATGTTTAGATTACTCTGAATTGCTTTGAATGACAGTCCCCATATTTTCTCCCAACAATTTATAAATGACTAGTTACACAGGCTGAAAGAGGCTCGATCCATCAAGCTCAGCCGTTCACATATCCGGATTACCCAAGACGATAACAACAAAAAGAAGAAAGCAAAGGAAGACAAAGAAAATAGCATCACTTGGTGTTCGTATGATCTATTTTAATGCCAACAATGACATTTTCTGCAAGCTAAGCCATTGGTGGTGTCTATAACATCCTGTACGGAGACTGGCAAAGATTGCTCCTTTATAAAGTCTGGTTCACTCCAAGACGGTGACAAAAGTACGTCAGGCAACCAAAAACCTAAAACTACCTCGGTTATTCACTAAAGAGAGAATTAAAGGGGAATTTAAGGTCATAGCAGCCGAACTAAAAGCTTTGCTGACTTAGTGAATGTTTCCTGTTCAGCTTTTTTTTTTACCTTAGAGCCATTATAAAATAATTAAATCTTTACTGAAGAAACCGAATTAAAACATGTAAAAATAGACAACATTACATCTGACATGATTAAACCTATGGCAAATGCACTTTGTTACATACATTATTTAGAACCAGCTTATATTTCAAATCACAATAATTATAATATATGATTTTTCTTATCGGTAAAAATGGGTTATGTAGTGTTATACGTTCGTTTCATATCTTCCTAAACCACCTTAGTAATGAGATTTCTAAACACGTGCATTCTTTTTCGGAAATCTGTCAGAATTTTGAGCATTTTTTTTTATTTATAAGAATCACGAAGAAACGAATAATGGAATAAACAAATAATGAATTGCTTGTCAGATAAAAAATATTCCATGCAATTTGTTAATTTGTTATTTATTAATCTACAAGTGGGATTGGGGGGTACTTAATTTAATGGGGGAGACCTGGCACAGGATCTCACCCACACCCCTCACCCATTGCTAGCCATTTCATGCCCCCCCTGGAGATGAGGAGGATTCACTTAATATGTGGGAATCCCAGTGTCAGTTCCCCCATGACCCTCATATGGTGTCATAGATAAGGGGTTCAATTTTGCACAGAGTCTGCATTATTTACTGTGCTGCCATTACTTTCCTTTGATCTAACTGCTAGAATTGTACATGGATGGAATATTTGGTTTGCCTGAATATTTATCAGAAAATAAAAATCTATTCGGCCAAACAGAATTATGTTTTGGTTCAATTATTTTTGTTAATAGAGTTTGTATAGTTGTGTTGCAAACAAAATTAGGACAACTGCATTCATTTTACCCTCCAACTCGTTGCCAGGGGAACCTAATGTGCCTAATACCCATGGGTGGCGGTCAGGGCAATTAAATAAATATTCACATGCGAGGTACTAATATCACCTAAGCCACAAACCATGGGGACAATTAAATAAATATTTATATGTGGAAACCGAATGTCACCCCTGCCCCCAACCATGGGACAATTAAGTAAATATTTATATGGGAAAACATGATTTCACCCCAGCCTCCAACCATGGGGGCAATTAAATAAATATTCACATGTGGAAATCTAATATCACCCCTGCTCCCAACCATGGGGACAATTGTAGATTATGCTAGCTTTAGTGTACCTATAATCTTAATTTTATTAATGACAGGAGGCGAGTATTTGCTTAAGTCTCTCTTTACTAGAACTCCACAGCAGCACAGAAAAAACAACCAATCAGAAAAAAGTTAGGTACTATAAAACTCCCCTCCCCATGCATCATTTCCTCTTTCAAGCTGCGACAAAACAGAATAAAAGGCAGAGAACATCATGGGGAAGAAACGAAGTCCTAGATACGATGAATATAACGATGTCCACCATCCGAGAGTAACCGTCAAACTAGATAGTGTTGATGGACTGTAAACTGAAACGAGAGAAAAACAGAATCGAACAGGTTGATTATCCAATTAAATGTACTCAGAATAAACATGTAGGTACCCAATGTAGCAACCAAAATTAACCTTAATATGTAGATATCCCAACCCTACTTATGAAAAGAAACACAGACCTAATGAACAAGCGACAGGTATCAGAGACAACAAACAGAGTTGCATACGTACCTGATAATCTAAACTATAACATTAAACAAGGGAGGGACAAGAATGGGTGGGAAATACTCGCCTCCTGTCATTAATAAAATTAAGATTATAGGTACACTAAAGCTAGCATAATCTACAATTTTATAACATGACAGGAGGCTTCGTATTTGCTGTTTCAACGCTCAATTCACCAATCCAACGCTGTTTGTGTCGCTGGTATCTATTGCAGGAAATATCAGAGTAATCCTAATTGGACATTCCAAGTTCGATAATTGACAGTAGACGGATAAAAGAAAATGCCAGCCGACGAAGCATCTCAATTACGGAAAAAAGTACCATCCGCTGGTAAATCCATTGTATGTGGTTGCGACTTGTTTCCTAGCAGCCGGTCCATGAGCTGGCAAGTTGACCTATCAGCCACCTTCCTGTAGTTTTAATATCAAAGGTCAAGTTCGGACTTGGGGACGCGAGAAGAACCTGTCACCGTCTCAACTCATGATCCGTAAGGCGGTTCCTCCGATCGTGCCAGGGATATTCGGCGATGCGGTCTTGCAGGTAGATCTCCAATTTCAAGGAATGCGCCCAAGTCCACTACCAAAATCGTATTAGAAACCGAGGAGGAACTTTCGTTCCTTCCTGTCCTACCCGGTGATATGTCTCATCCGAGAATAATTTCATAATGCAGGCAAGAGCGTGGCCAAACTAGCCGTATTCTAAGTGATTCTAAGATTCCAAATGGACTGAGTAAAACCTTGGGCGCAGTAGAGAAAGACTCCAAAGGACGTCCATTCAGGGTTCCGAACTGAACTTGTGTGGAAGGACGGTGGTCGACTATACTGGGAATAGCGAATCCTGGAAACCTTCAAAGGAAGGGAAAAGCCAACCGGAACGCAGATTTCCATCCAGCAATGCCCTCGTCAAAGAGTGAAAGATGTCTGTAGGAGTCGGGTACACCAGGTACCTCCGTAAAGTCTCATAGAACCCCTCGACAGTAGTTGAAAAAAAGGGGGTAGCGCGAATCCAAAAACAGACGGCTCCCGTGAGGGATGAATAGAGTATAGACGAAGGGTCCTCCATCTCCGAACCATGTTCACCAGGTATGCGCTCCGATTTTATCCCAAGATCGTAAAGACCGGAGAAGTCAAGACAAACGAGGATTCCTGATTTACCATATGACCTATACGTACGGTTTTACCTTCAGACCGGGCAATAGTCCTTCCTTAATGTTGTTACCCGAGCAAGGCGGTGCCTGTTTGCTCCATGAAGGTCTCCGTATCTCCCGACATCTTGACATGGGGGAAACTTTCTGCTCAGTTTGCTAGTAATGGTCTGGATATCTAAAACAGAAAGCAAACTCTGTATTATATGGTGCCGAATATGCCAAAAACCTGCACTCTCAAAATACCGGAGGACCATACGTTAGTGTACCATCTCCAGGAGTGTGTGTAAATAAATGGGAGACTCCCCCCGTTATACCTCTGAGTATTTCTCGCGTGTTTTACAGCAGCCCGGATCCAGTAGATCCATCACGGGAGATAGAATAGAGGGATCTAGTCCAAACATGTAATACTTGCATGGCCAGGCAGTCCTCTAGGACGAAGCCAGTAGCGTGGATGGCAGCTCTAATTGAATTCCGGAGGGACGCCCCTCTATGTAGTCATCAATGTCTTGCACAGGCACAAGCCTGTGTGATGAACAAATGGCCGGTACTGTAGAGCGTCGAGTGCATGAAAGAGCCGCGCTCTCTACTACTGTGATCGCATACCGTGAGAGCGTCCGGGTGCTAGCCTGAGCGGGCCGCACCCATTAGTAACCAACAGCAGAGTCTACATCCGAGACCGGTTCTCTCTATGAGAATGGGTCCACCCAACTTGTACTTTGTATCCAGCCCAGTATCTGGTTGATGACGAGTGAGGGACTGCGCCCTCTAATAACAATTCAGTATCCGGTTCCGTATGAGAGGATTCGCCCACTGCTCCTGAAAATAAATATACTCGGATCGAGGTGATGGAGGGCCGCACCCTCCTGTGGTGCAAACTAGAGTCCCTAGAGATTCAGGGCGACCAAAACCGTAGGGCTCACCAATTACAAATGTCAGCATAAGGCTGAGGGCAATCTGGGAAACAAGGAATGGAAAACTATCAACCGACTATCCGGATCCCGTGCGCCTGCGCGCGGGGTCCTGGTAGGCTGTTGGTAGTCCGAGGAAAGCTGGAGACGTTCTCCGCAATCCACGAGTGCCCGGGAGGTCGGAGGAGACCAAGTCAGGCCTCACGACGACCCGAGCGAATAGGAAAAGGAAGTCATGAAAAAAAACAAAACAAAAAAAAAAGCAACAATAAACGAAGATAAGAGAAAATACACCCATTCTATCTCGGATAGAATGTAAACAGCAGGCCGGAAGGTAAGAAAAGTAAATCCCACTGGACAGGGCCAGGAGCTAACCTAACGCAGGAAAAAACTACCGAACCTATAGGGACTCCGGGAGGCATATACAGAGTAGATGGTAAAGACAAGGGAAAAACACAGCTTTCTCCTGAAGGAGTCTGAATACCGGTTCCTGCCGGTGCAAAGTTCTCCTTGGAGATGTGCAGTCGCCGGTTTGGAGTAAACCGTGGATGTGTCCGGGGTCTTCATAAGAAACTTTGCCCTTCAGGCATGAGGTTTAGGGCCTTCACCCTTCCCGCCATATTCAGATGGCCGTATACTGGTGTCCTCTCGAACACTATGGCAATGGTGTTTGCCCGGACACCTGCCTATCTCCATGTCACTGGTGTGCACTGGGTTTTCCTCAGTGACATTACCCCAGGCCTGCGGCCAAAAGGGGTTCGGTACCAATAGCGTAGGCCCGTCCTTAGGGCATAGTCTCAGCAGGTCAAACGAATGGACACAGAAAGGTTAGCCAAGCAAATAGTCACAGGCATAGCCGGCCATCCAAGTAGGCACCGACATAGCAGGCTATCCAATGGGGCACAGACATAGCAGGCCATTTTATTGGGCACAGGTATCGCAGGCCAATCTTATGGGCCAGACCTAGCAGGCCAATCTTATGGGCACAGACATAGCAGGCCAATCTTATGGGCACAGACATAGCAGGCCAATCTTATGGGCACAGACATAGCAGGCCAATCTTATGGGCACAGACACAGCAGGCCAATCTTATGGGCACAGACACAGCAGGCCAATCTTATGGGCACAGACATAGCAGGCCAATCTTATGGGCACAGACACAGCAGGCCAATCTTATGGGCACAGACACAGCAGGCCAATCTTATGGGCACAGACACAGCAGGCCAATCTTATGGGCACAGACACAGCAGGCCAATCTTATGGGCACAGACATAGCAGGCCGTTCTTATGGGCACAGACATAGCAGGCCAATCAATGGGGCACAGACATAGCAGGGCATACCCCGGTGTTGTATTCCGACAATAGCAGGGGGTCAATCTGTGTAGAGCCCCCTATATGTGTAATGAAAACCAGGGAACCTAGGGTGAAATAACACCAATATGCAAACCCCCCTAGGCAGAGGTAATGTGTCTACAGATATACAGGAAACTGTTAGACCTTAATGCTTGTGGCCAAAAATAAGGATATCCTGTTGCAGGAAAACTCAGAAGTACAGGGTGTATAGCCTACAGGCTGATCTCCAGCCCTTGAAGAAATATAGAAGTAAAAATATATAATATATATGTTTGATCACATAATTGCTATATGTCTCTATATGGATATGCACCCTGAGCAGGGTGGGAGGTGGTCCTCCCAGACTGCCAGCGAATTAGGTTGGGGTCTGAATACACCCTGCCTATAGATGGGGGAGGAGAAAGCCCCTCCACAGACCTCCGCCATGAACGGTACTGGCGGGGAAGGAGCTGCGCGTGGGCACACCCCCCGCCCCCCCCGCACACACGCGGTCCGCGGGCGGAGGCGGCCGCAGTGAAGCCTCTACATGGAGGAAACGATCCGACCACCGGGTACTCGCGCTCACTCGCGAGTACCCCTGCGACCGCGTAGAACACACAGGACCCACGTGGTCCGCGGCGGAGACGGCTGTCGCAAAGCAGCCATGTGGGAAAGAAGATCCGGTCGCCGGGTACTCGTGCTCACTCGCGAGTACCCCTGCGACCGGTTAAAACACACGGGACCCACGGGGGGGGGGGGGACGGCTGCAGCGAAGCAGCCACGTGGGAAAGAAGATCCGGCCGCCGGGTGGTCGTGCTCACTCGCGAGCATACCGGCAGCTGGAAAAAACACACTGGGCTGGCGGACAGAGGAGGCAAATGCTTTGGAGGTAGAAGCAGCGATGATCCGAAGTACAGACACCGAAGAAAAATCGCACAAGGCCTATAACCTACTGCATTTACAGGAAAAAAATCCCATAAGCACAAAACACACTGCATTATAAAAAAAATAAAATGCCACAAGGCCTATAACCTACTGCATTTACAGGAAAAAATCCCATAAGCATAAAACACACTGCATTATAAAAAATAAAATGCCACAAAGCCTATAACCTACTGCATTTACAGGAAAAAATCCCATAAGCACAAAACACACTGCATTATAAAAAATAAAATGCCACAAGGCCTATAACCTACTGCATTTACAGGAAAAAATCCCATAAGCACAAAACACACTGCATTATAAAAAATAAAATGCCACAAGGCCTATAACCTACTGCATTTACAGGAAAAAATCCCATAAGCACAAAACACACTGCATTATAAAAAATAAAATGCCACAAGGCCTATAACCTACTGCATTTACAGGAAAAAATCCCATAAGCACAAAACACACTGCATTATAAAAAAATAAAATGCCACAAGGATAAAACACTGTATATAAAAATAAAATGCCATAAGGATAAAACATACTGCATTATAAAATAAAATGCCATAAGGATAAAACATACTGCATTATAAACATAGAATGCCATAAGGATAAAAATATTGCATTTACATGAATACAATCCCACATGGATAGAACATACTGCATAATAAGAATAGAATCCCACAAGGATATAACATACTGCATATAAGAATAAAATCCCCTAAGGATTACAACAATACTGCATTTATAAGGCTAAAAGACTGAATATAAGCAATAAAAACCCAAAGCCACCCACTATAAGCAGGAGGCAGTGGTACTCTGACCTGTACTGACTGCAGAGCAGCAAAGAAAGAGGAAATGATGCATGGGGAGGGGAGTTTTATAGTACCTAACTTTTTTCTGATTGGTTGTTTTTTCTGTGCTGCTGTGGAGTTCTAGTAAAGAGAGACTTAAGCAAATACGAAGCCTCCTGTCATGTTATAAAATTAAGTAAATATTTATATAGAAAATCATGATTTCACCCCAGCCTCCAACCATGGGGGCAATTAAATAAAAATTCACATGTGGAAATCTAATATCACCCCAGCTCCCAACCATGGGGACAATTAAGTAAATATTTATATAGAAAATCATGATTTCACCCCAGCCTCCAACCATGGGGGCAATTAAATAAAAATTCACATGTGGAAATCTAATATCATCCCAGCTCCCAACCATGGGACAATTAAGTAAATATTTATATAGAAAAACATGATTTCACCCCAGCCTCCAACCATGGGGGCAATTAAATAAAAATTCACATGTGGAAATCTAATATCATCCCAGTTCCCAACCATGGGACAATTAAGTAAATATTTATATAGAAAAACATGATTTCACCCCAGCCTCCAACCATGGGGGCAATTAAATAAATATTCACATGGGTATACCTAATATTACCCCTGCTCCCAACCATGGGGACAATTAAGTAAATATTTATATAGAAAATCATGATTTCACCCCAGCTCCAACCATGGGGACAATTAAATAAAAATTCACATGGGTATACCTAATATCGCCCCTGCTCCCAACCATGTGTGGGGTGTGGGGGCTATTAAATAAATAAATATTCACCATAAAGAATGTTCCCCCGAGCCTCCACCTATACACAGTGATGGGGGCCTAATAAAATACTAGGGGGTGGACATACTTTAGCAACCCCTACATTTTGGGCCATTCTGTAGCTGGAGGTCCTGAAGCCCCTACTCAACCCCTCCAATTTAAGAATACCTTCCAACACCCCTCACCCTAGTAATAGAGAGAGTGGCAAATAAACCTAGTCCTGCTAAGAACAATATATACTTTCAAATATCTTCTTTTCTTCTTAGCCATATTGTACGGAGTAATTGTGTGAGAAATTAAAAATGATATTGGTTCATCTGAATGTCAGAACCTTGTATGGCTATTGCGGCAAGGTTATTCCAGTTATTAAACTGCATTTTTTTGTGTGTCACTTTGCCATAAAGGTAATTTGCACATGAGTCTACATGAATCTAAAATGATTGAGTTATAACACCCTTGGGCAGTGAATTCAAATAACAAATGCATGGATTTGATTGGTCTAAAAATTGGGTTTTAGCTTGTTTGTTGAAGCAGCTCTGTCACCTTATGGAGCCTTTGCATAATTTGTAAAGACAAATTGGTGGCTATGGTGACTTTGATGTCCCTGGCACCACCCACCTTCTCCATCCATTGGATGAAATTCACCTCCTGGCGCATCATTTGTCACATCAGTGCATGCGCGGGAGTTCAACACTGAGGACTTTGAAGAATCCTGTGAGAATATAGGAGCCTCTATAGCTGTCTTAATGCATGTAAGGGCAGCACATTCCCATAGTCAGATGCAGCAATCAAATACAGATGGATTAGTCGCAGGCGAAATGATTGTTAACCAAGCAACAACTTATTCTCCAACTCTTGTGTTGGTGGTATTTTACTTTTTGTTCTTTTCTCTCAATATAAAACTCACCACTTATAAATAGGGTAAGACAAGAGTTCCCAATTAATTTTTCCCATGGAGCCCTTTGACATAGTGTATCAACATCGTGGAACCCCCTCCCGCCCACCAATTTCCCCCGGTAAAAAATAAAAATACAAATCTGTGCCATTTTTTGTATGTGCCGGTGTGTGTCTGTGTGTCAAGGTGTGTGTATTTGTATATGCCTGTGTGTGTATCTGTGTGTCAATGTGTATCTATGTGTGTGTGTGTGTGTGTGTATGTATCTGACATACAGATACACACACACTGACACATAGTGGCACAGAGATGCACACACTGACACACAGACACACACACCTTGACACACAGTGTGTATCTGTGTGTGTGTGTGTGTGTGTGTGCATGTATCTGTGTGTCAAGGTGTATGTATCTGTGTGTCAAGGTGTGTATCTGTGTGTCAAAGTGTGTGTATCTGTGTTTGTATTTGCCGCTGTGTCTGTGTATAAAGGTGTGTGTATCTGTGTTTGTCTGTGCCAGTGTGTGTATCTGTGTGTCAGTGTGTATGAATCTGACACACAGATACACACCCACTGGCACATAGTGGCACACAGATACACACACTGACATAAAATACACACACCTTGACATGCAGTGTGTATCTGTGTGTGTGTGTATGTATCTGTGTGTCAAGCTGTGTGTATCTATGTGTCAAAGTGTTTGTATCTGCATTTGTATGTGCCGGTGTGTGTCAAGGTGTGTGTTTCTGTGTTTGTATGTGCCAGTGTGTGTATCTGTGTGTGTGTGTGTATGTATCGGACACACAGATACACACACTGGCACATAGTGGCACACAGATACACACACTGACATACTGATACACACACCTTGACACACAGATACAGACACTCAGACACACATACACCCACTCAGGTGCACACAGTAACACATACACACATCTTGACTCACAAATACACACACACTCAGATACACACAGTGACATATAAACACACTTGCACCCACAGATACACACACTGGCACATACACACAGTGTCATATACACACACTGACACACACTCAGATACACACACACTGACATACACACATACACATAGGCACATACAAACACACAAACACACTGATATACACTGGCACATACACACACACACACACCAATACACACATACTGACATACACACACATACACACACTCAGATACACACAGTGACACATACACAAACCTTGACACACAGATACACACACTGACACACACTCAGACACACCTATTCTTTGAAAGACACACATACACTCTCGCTGACAAACACACATACTCTTTGACAGACACACATACAAACACATATACACTCTCACTGACAAGCACACATGCATTCTCACTGTCAAACACATACACACTCACACACTCACTGACAAGCACACACACACTCTCACTGACAAACAAACATACACCCACACTCACTGACAAACACACATACACTCTCAGTGACACACACACATACACACACACACTCACTGACAAACACACATACAAACTCCTTAACTGACACACACACAATTTTTTTTTTTTTTTTTAAATGTCACTCCACCCAGCCTCCCTATCTTTGGGAGTGCTGGCATGGAGTCTCTATTTCCCTGGGGTCCAGTGGGGCTGCTGGGTTGAGCGGCTGGTGTGCAGTCCCTGGGTTCCAGTGGGGCTGCTGGGCTGAGTGGGTGGTGTGCGGGCAGTGAGGGAGCATCTTCCTGCTCAGTTCCCTTGCGCGCCTCTTAGTGATGTCGGAGCCAGAGTGACATCATATTCCGACTCCGGCATCACTGCTGTGCGTGCCTCAATAATGGCCGCCGCAATAATTAAGGCGGGCAGCGAGGGAGCAGCTCCCTTGCAGGCCCCCTCTATTGCATCGGACATTTTGTTTCCCGAAATTTTGGCAGAACCTCGTTTGCGTCCACGGAACACCAATTGGGAAACGCTGTGGTAATATGAAGACTTCTATTTCAATAAAATGTAAAATATATAACATCATCTTAACTCAGGGGTAAGCCACCTTTGACATTCCAGATGTGGTGGGCTACGTCTCCCCAGAAACTCTTGCAGCCATAATCCTGGCAAAGCATCAGGGCAGAGATAGTCCACAACATCTGGAGTGCCTAATGTTGCCATCCCCATCCTACGTCTGCTCTCTCTGTATATCCTGTTCTATCCGGATTTCACTGTTGCTGTTTACATCTAATAAAGGAAAGCTATTCTAAAGTAACCCAGAGCCAAGTTTCTGACTGTTCTTTACATAACACGTTGCCTCGATATGTTTTCATATAATCCAAATTGGCCACAATAGATCATATAACAGTATTGTAATATAACAGAATTTACAGTTTTAACTTCACTGTATTATGCTATGTTATCTTTTATCTGATTATTGTACTTTGAATGAATGGAGTGAGACAGGAGTTGACATAATGATTAATAATATATTGGTCTATCTAACAATATGTTTGTACGATTGTAACAATATGCTGACATAAATGTCCAACAATAAGTTGGGATACGGTGTAATAATATGTTGACATAACATCTAATAAGTTGGGATACGGTGTAATAATATGTTGACATAATGTCTAATAAGTTGTGATACGGTGTACCAATATGTTGACATAATGTCTAATAATTAGTAATACGGTGTACCAATATGTTGACATAATGTCTAATGAGTTGCGATACGGTGTAAGAATATGTTGACATAACATCTAATAAGTAGTAATACGGTGTAATACGGTGTAACAATATGTTTAATTGGCATAATGATTAATAATATATTGGTCTATCTAACAATATGTTCGTACGATTGTAACAATATGCGGACATAACATCTAATAAGTTGTGATACGGTGTAAGAATATGTTGACATAACATCTAATAAATTGGGATACGGTGTAACAATATGTTGACATAATGTCTAATGAGTTGTGATACAGTGTAACAATATGTTAGCATAATGTCTAATGAGTAGTAATATGGTGTAACAATATGTTGACATAATGTCTAATGAGTTGTGATACAGTGTAACAATATGTTAACATAATGTCTAATGAGTAGTAATATGGTGTAACAATATGTTGACATAATGTCTAATGAGTTGTGATACAGTGTAACAATATGTTAACATAATGTCTAATGAGTTGTGATACGGTGTAATAATATGTTGACATAACGTCTAATGAGTTGGTACAATGTCTAACACTATGTTAGGTACATTATGTCATTAAATGTGCAACAACATTTTGGTATGGTGTCTAACAGAAAATGTTATACAATAGTCAGTTTATAATGTACATGGAAAAGGCTTGATATATGACTGCAAAGTCTAGTTGCAGATAGGGTCAGTCACCTGATCTTCTAAATGCAAAACCAGAAACACAAAGTCAAATTTTGTAATTAGGACCACTCAAGTTTTTAGCCCCAGACCAATGAAGCCCCCAATCTAGCACTGGGAAGAATCAGTCAGATTTCTATAACATGACACAAAGAAGAGACAGTCCACCTCTCCTTATCCCTAGAGATTATAAAGACTGCACAAGATCTCCAATGGAAGGGAAGTAACATCCGTCCCTCCAGTAGTCTGCACAATGTCGCTGAAATAACTTTGAAAATAGTTTAATTGGAGAACATTACTTCAGCCCATGCCAGTGATTTTGATTTTGTGTGTGTGTGTGCCCCCTAGTGAGTAAGCTTGTGTGTGTGTGTCAGCGAGCTTGTCTGTAAGTGAGCATGTGCATGTGTCAGTGAGTTTATAGTGAACATGTGTGTGTCAGTTAGCTTGTCAGGGCCATCTTTCCGCATGGACACACTGGGCAGTTGTCCGTGGGCCCCACAAGCATAGGGGCCCCACAGCATTGTCCATGTACCAGGCTGACAGGGGAGATCCTTTAATCTCTCCTGCCGGCCCACGAAGAGCCTGACCTGCTTACTTGTTTTGGGCCCTCTCGGGCCGGTGGGGAGATCAAATATTTCCTTCACCGGCCAAAAGGCCCTTCATTAGAGAGAGGGAGAGAGGACCTGGGTGGCAGTTCCTCCAGCGAGCATGCTTGTCTGAGCGTTGCCGCGCATTGTCTGCTCATTCTGCTCATGGGAGGAGTGAAGGTAGCCTGCAACCAGAGGAGCTGCAGGCTGTGGGTCATTACTCACCACTGGACCACCAGCAGTCTGTGTGTGTATTCAGTAGTCTGTATTTATGTATTCAGTATTCTGTGTGTATGTATTCAGCAGCCTGTGCTTGTATACATCAGTTTGTGTGTATTCTGCAGTCCGTGTGTGTGTATTCAACAGGCCATCTGTGTATATTCAGCAGTCCATCTGTGTGTATTTAGCAGTCCATCTGTGTGTATTTAGCAGTCCATGTGTTTATTCAGTGGTCTGTGTGTGTATATTCAGTTGTCTGTGTGTATGTATTCAGCAGTATGTGTGTGTGTATTCAGCAGCCCGTGTGTGTGTATTCATCAGTCCGAGTGTGTGTACACAGCAGTCCGTGTGTGTTTTGGGCCCTCTCGGGACGGTGGGGAGATCAAATATCTCCCTCGCCGGCCAAAAGGCCCTTCATTAGAGAGAGGGAGAGAGGACATGGGTGGCAGTTCCTCCCGCGAGCATGCTTGTCTGAGCGTTGCCGCGCGTTGTCGTATGTGTACATGCTTACTGTATAATTATTTTTTTACACTGACAGAACCAATATTTTGAATTAGAAAAAGAAACATACCAATAATATACACACACACACATCCTACATGGCACAATGACTTATGGGGCTGGCACACATTTGTTTCCAGGGCTGCTTTGTATCTCCAGTCCAGCCCTGCAAAACGGGGCAGAGCATGGATATCCTTACAATTATGCCCCCCACCCCTCCCTGGAAAAATTCCTGCAGACACGACACCCAAGATTACAACAACCCTTGTAAATTTACCACTTTTCACTGATTTTCTGCTAAAATAAATTATACAAAACATTTGATGACTGTGTAACTATAACAAAAACATTTGGGTTTAATCATTCTGTTGCATCTTTAACAGCAGTATATGTTTACATAACTCTGCAGTTTGAAAGTTGCAACTTTACAGAAAGCATTGAGTTAATGACCCCTAAATTATTAAATATCTTAGCCCAGCACATTAATTCACCAAGTATTTTGATGCCTTTTTACCTCTAAGAGGGGTCTCTCTCGTTTCTTTTTTTTCTTTTTGTATTTTTGGAAACCACAGGTTTGTGTTTAAGAACCAGTTTGGCTTAATTACTTAGTCTAATTCCAAATTTAATTATCGTTAAGCAGTGTCACGAAATATTGTGAGCAATTTTTTTCTGAACGATCGTAAAAGGATTAGATGCAAAGTAAACTTTAAAGAGCTCACAGTTTGATCAGTCCAAATAAATAAATTCCACGTTGCATCAGAGAAGAGAAGTTCTTTAATTTACAGTAAGGGAAAAGGCAGTCACGTAGAATGTAGAGATTGCATTGTGGGTAAATGTAAAATCGCACCCCAACTTATTTTAAAAGTGAAGATTTTTTTTGTTTGTTTTTAGGTTAAGAACTTCAAGATTGCTAACCATTAATACTAAAGGTTATTTCTTTAACAATATTGTGACAAAACGTCCTATGTAACATGTTACTTTGGAATATTTATTGGTTATAATCTAAGCTGCATTGTATACCCTAAGAAAGATCCAGACCCTTGGAGAAAATTAGCTCAACCCAATTCACATCCCTCAATCGGGTCTCACATCGAATGTGGGTATTGACAAGTACAACATAATTTATGGCTCTCTATCTATGTGTTTATATTTACGTTGGCGTGCAGTCCCTGGGTTCCAGTGGGGCTGCTGGGCTGAGCGACTGGTGTGCGGGCGGCGAGGAAGCAGTAACCTTCTTGCTCAGCTCCCTCGCGCACCTCTTAGTGATGCCGGAGCCGGAGAGACGTCATATTCCAGCTCCGGCATCGCTGCTGTGGTGCCGCACTAATGACCGCCGCGATAATTGAGGTGTCAGCGAGGGAGCACTCTCCCCTGCTCAGCTCCCTCGCCGCCCCCCTCTATTATCCCGGCAGCCATTTTGTTTCCCGAAACTTTGGTGGAAACTCATTTGAGTTTTCGCGGAACCCCAGTATTCCACAGAACACCAATTGGGAAACGCTGTGGTAAGATGAAGACTTCTATTTCAATAAAATGTAAAATATATAATATCATCCTAACTCAGGGGTAAGCAACCTTCAACATTCCAGATGTGGTGGTCTTCGTCTCCCCTGATACTCTTGCCGCCATAATCCTGGCAAAGCATCAGGGCAGAGATAGTCTAATAAGTTGTGATACGGTGTAACAATATGTTGGCGTAATGTCTAATGAGTTGTGATATGGTGTAAGAATATGTTGACATAACGTCTAATAAGTTGTGATACGGTGTAATAATATGTTGACATAACATCTAATGAGTTGTGATACGGTGTAATAATATGTTGACATAACGTCTAATGAGTTGGTACAATGTCTAACACTATGTTAGGTACATTATGTCATTAAATGTGCAACAACATTTTGGTATGGTGTCTAAAAGAAAATGTTATACAATTGTCAGTTTATAATGTACATGGAAAAGGCTTGATATATGACTGCAAAGTCTAGTTGCAGATAGGGTCAGTCACATGATCTTCTAAAAGCAAAACAAGAAACACAAAGTCAAATTTTGTAATTAGGACCACTCAAGTTTTTAGCCCCAGACCAATGAAGCCCCTAATCCAGCACTGGGAAGAATCAATCTGATTTCTATCACATGACACAAAGAAGAGACAGTCCACCACTCCTTATCCATAGAGATTATAAAGACTGCACAAAATCTTCAATGGAAGGGAAGTAATATTCGTCCCTCCAGTAGTCTGCACAATGTCGCTGAAATAACGTAAAAAACGGTTTAATTGGAGAACATAGCTTCAGCCCATGTCAGTGTGTGTGTGTAAGCAAGCTTGTCTGTGAGTGAGCATGTGTGTGTGTGTCAGTGAGTTTGTAGTGAGCATGTGTGTGTCAGTTAGCATGTCTGCAATGAGCTTGTGTGTGTGTGTGTGTGTGTGTCAGTGAGTGTGTTTGTAGTGAGTAAGTGTCTCAGTGAGCTTGTCTGTAAGTGAGCATGTGTGTGTCAGGAAGCTTGTCTATAGTCAGGGCCTTCTTTCCGCATAGGTACGCTGGGCAGTTGCCCAGGGGCCCATCAAGCATAGGGGTCCACAGCGTTGCCCATGTACCGGGCTGACAGGGGAGATCCTTGGCCGGCCCTTGGAGAGCCTGCCCTGGTTACTTGTTTTGGAACCTTATCGGGCCGGTGGGGAGATAATAGATCTCCCTCACCGGCCAAAAGGCCCTTCATTAGAGAGAGGGAGGGTGAAAGGGAGAGAGTACCTGGGTGGCAGTTCCTCCCGTGAGCATGCTTGTCTGAGCATTGCCGAGCGTTGTCGTGCAGGCTGTAGATTATTACTCACCACCGGACCACCAGGGTTGGCAGTTTTCCCCCTTCCCCCAAAGGTGTGTATTCTGCAGTCTGTGTGTGTATTCAGCAGTCCATCTGTGTATATTCAGAAGTCGATCTGTCTGTATTTAGCAGTATGTGTGTGTATTCAGTAGTCTGTGTGTGTATTCAGTTGTCTGTGCGTCTGTATTCAGCAATATGTGTGTGTGTATTCAGCAGTCTGTGTGTGTATTCAGTAGTGTGTGTGTGTGTGTGTATTCAGTTGTCTGTGTGTATGTATTCAGCAGTATGTGTGTGTGTATTCAGCAGTCCGTGTTTATTTTGTATTATGTGTGTGTATTTAGCAGTGTGTGTGTGTGTGTGTGTGTGTATTCAGCAGTATGTGTGTGTATTCAGCAGTCTGTGTGTATACAGCAGCCTGTGTGTATTCTGCATTCTGTGTGTGTGTGTGTGAGTATTCAGCAGTTTGTGTGTGTGTTTTTAGCAGTCTGTGTGTTTGTATTGAATGAATGTATTGCATTTGTTGGAGGTACCAATAAATATAAGCTTAATTGTATAGATAATTAAACATTTTATTCCTGTGACTGGTTGTGTAGGCAGGGCCCAGTGAACTGCTTTGCCTGGGGGCCCATAATGTTGTTAAGATGGCACTCTCTGTAGTGAGCATGTGTGTTTCAGTGAGCGTGTCTGTAGTGAGCACATGTATATGTGTCAGTGAGCATGTCTGTAAGTGAGCTTGTGTTTGTTGTTGGGCTTTTCTATAGTGAGCATTTGTGTGTGTCACTGAGCTTGTCTGTAGTGAGCATATGTGTAAACTTGTGTATGTGTGTGTCAGTGAGTTTGTCTGTAGTGAGCATGTGTGTCAGTGAGCTTTTCTGTAGCGAGCATGTGTGTGTGTCAGTGAGTTTGTAGTGAGCATGTGTGTGTCAGTGAGCTAGACTGTAGTGACCATGTGTATGTGTGTCAGTGAGCTTGTGTGTGTGTGAGTGTGTGTGTCAGTGAGCTTGACTGTTGTGAGCTTGTGTGTATGTCAGTGAGTTTGTCTGTAGTGAGCATGTGGGTGTCAGTGCATTTGCATGTAGTGAGCATGTGTTTGTCAGTGAGTTTGTCTGTAGGGAGCATGTGTGTGGCATTAAGCTTGTCTGTAGAGCATGTGTATGTGTGTCAATGAACTTGTGCGTGTGTCAGTGAGCTTTTCTTCAGTGAGCATGTGTGTGTCAGTGAACTTTTCTGTAGGGAGCATGTGTGTGTCAGTGAGCTTAGTGGTGTACTAGCAGAACCATTAACAGATTTATTTAACCAATCATTGATAACAGGAGTAGTCCCAGAAGATTGGAAGTTAGCGAATGTTGTGCCCATTCACAAGAAAGGTAATAGGGAGGAGTCCGGCAACTATAGGCCAGTAAGCCTTACTTCAGTAGTGGGGAAAGTGATGGAAACCATGTTAAAGGATAGGATTGTTGAACATCTAAAAACACATGGATTTCAAGATCAGAGACAACATGGGTTTACTTCAGAGAGATCATGCCAAACTAATCTTATTGATTTTTTTGATTGGGTAACTAAAATTATAGATCAGGGTGGTGCAGTAGACATTGCTTACCTAGATTTCAGTAAGGCTTTTGACACTGTTGCACATAGAAGGCTTATCAATAAACTACAATCTTTGAGTTTGGATTCCAATATTGTTGAATGGGTAAGGCAGTGGCTGAGTGAAAGGCAACAGAGGGTTGTAGTCAATGGAGTATATTCGAAGCTTGGGCTTGTCACCAGTGGGGTACCTCAGGGATCTGTACTTGGACCCATTCTCTTTAATATTTTTATTAGTGATATTGCATAAGGTCTTGATGGTAAGGTGTGTCTTTTTGCGGATGATACTAAGATATGTAACAGGGTTGATGTTCCAGGAGGGATAAGCCAAATGGAAAATGATTTAGGTAAACTAGAAAAATGGTCAGAGTTGTGGCAACTGACATTTAATGTGGATAAGTGCAAGATAATGCATCTTGGACGTAAAAACCCAAGGGCAGAGTACAGAATATTTGATAGATTCCTAACCTCAACATCTGAGGAAAGGGATTTAGGGGTGATTATTTCTAATGACTTAAAGGTAGGCAGACAATGTAATAGAGCAGCAGGAAATGCTAGCAGAATGCTTGGTTGTATAGGGAGAGGTATTAGCAGTAGAAAGAGGGAAGTGCTCATGCCATTGTACAGAACACTGGTGAGACCTCACTTGGAGTACTGTACACAGTACTGGAGACCCTATCTTCAAAAGGATATTGATACATTAGAGAGAGTTCAAAGAAGGGCTACTAAACTGGTTCATGGATTGCAGGATAAAACCAGGAAAGGTTAAAGGATCTTAACATGTATAGCTTGGAGGAAAGACGAGACAGGGGGGATATGATAGAAACATTAAAATACATAAAGGGGAACAACACAGTAACGGAGGAGACTATATTTAAAAGAAGAAAAACTACCACAACAAGAGGACATAGTCTTAAATTAGAGGGACAAAGGTTTAAAAATAATATCAGGAAGTATTACTTTACTGAGAGGGTAGTGGATGCATGGAATAGCCTTCCAGCTGAAGTGGTAGA
The DNA here is from genome assembly GCF_036172605.1 of Pelobates fuscus. Lineage (NCBI taxonomy): Eukaryota > Metazoa > Chordata > Amphibia > Anura > Pelobatidae > Pelobates > Pelobates fuscus. The sequence goes on from NC_086321.1 coordinate 377,890,914, forward strand.
GGTTAACACAGTAAAGGAGTTTAAGCATGCGTGGGATAGGCATAAGGCTATCCTAACTATAAGATAAGGCCAGGGACTAATGAAAGTATTTAGAAAACTGGGCAGACTAGATGGGCCGAATGGTTCTTATCTGCCGTCACATTCTATGTTTCTATGTTATGTATAAGCGAGCTTGTGTGTGTCAGCTAGCTATTCTGCAGTAAGCATGTGTGTGTCAATTAGCTTTTCTGTAGTGAGCATGAGGGTGTCAGTGAGCATGTGTGTGTCAGCATGTGTGTCAGTGAGCTTTTCTGCAGTGAGGACATGAGTGTCAGTGAGTTTGTAGTGAACATGTGTGTGTTAGTGAGCTTTTCTGTAGCAAACTTGTCTGTAGTGAGCATGTGTGTCAGTGAGCTTGTCTGTAGTAAACATGTGTATGTGTGTCAGGGAGCTTGTCTGTAGTTGATAGGACCAAAATATTATATGTTTAAAAATGTATTTAATAGTGAAATATATCAATCTACTGTCTGTTATTCAGCTTTATTGACGTGTAAAGAAAATGAAGCATTTAGGAAAATAAAGACATCTACAGAGTTGGTACAAAACATAAGTAGATGTTGGCACTCAAACTGTGTTTTGATGCAGGTATCAAGGTTCCCCACCTATAACGAACCTCAGAATACTAAGACAAAAATATAGAAAACTGATGCCGCACCCCAGAAATAAATGTATTATGTCATTTATTACTGGAGTGCGGTATCGGTTTTCTATATTTTTGTTACAGAGTTGGTTATAAAGAAATAATTTTTGGAAAACGTCTTCTCACTTTTACTTTTCTGTAACTTTTAGGATTTGTGATATATTAATATAATAGTAGCACCTATAATACGTACAGTGGAAATTTGCAGGATATAGTCAATACGAACCGGTCTGATGGGCTGAGAAAATAATAAATGGTGTCTAATAAACCGTGAGATAATTAAACAGCAATTATTTTGAGTACACATGGGTGGTTTATATTTGTTAAGTTTTAGCTCGCTACAGTTACTCATAAAAATAATCTTCCGTTTGGCTGACATTTTGGCAATAAGAATAGAAGATGCGCAATATGGAACCAAAGAGAGGCTTATGAGAGCTAGTTCCATGTGAATGTTTAAGTGCCAACTGAGAAGTTTTAATGAAATGTTTGCGTAAAATCTTTTAGCCAGCCAAACCTTTTCTTATTTTTTGATGTCACTAAAGCAGACCAGCCATTGCTTAGCATGCAACCTTAGGATATGTCTGAGCCTTCACTTAGGGATATCTTTCTTTTGCAAGGCTACTTAAAATCATCTATCTCAGCAAACAAATATGTGGATTCAGTTACATCATATGGCAATATCATGTTAAGCCCACCACTACATCACAGTACCCCAATATCAGTGGGTCCTACACTAATCTAATTGGAGACAATAAAACTATTTAAATAGTGCCAATACTATAAGAAAATACAGTTAAATACTCCATTCTAGATACTAGATCAGGGGTAGGCAACCTTCGGCACTCCAGATGTTGTAGACTACATCCCCATAATGCTCTAACATGCATAATGCTGGCAAAGCATCATGGGAGGTGTAGTCCAAAACATCTGGAGTGCAAAAGGTTGCCTATGCCTGTACTAGATCATTACTAAATAATTTTAGTTATGGTGCTTTTATATATTAACAAAGCATATAATAAATATGATCTAAATCAAATAAATATTGGTGACATTGCTATCCAAAACATCCTGAAACGTATGCCCTGTGGTCACCTCTAAAGGTTTAATCTGAAGCTGGGAGGTGCTGTGGTCAACCCAAAGATTGTTGAATTGATTTTGTTCACATACTTTAAGTGATATATATACAGTATCTCACAAAAGTGAGTACACCCCTCACATTTTTGTAAACCTTTTATTATTTCTTTTCATGTGACAACACTAAATAAATTCCACTCTGCTACAATGTAAAGTAATACGTGCACAGCCTGTATAACAGTGTAAATGTGCTGTCCCCTCAAAATAACTCAACACACAGCCATTATTATCTAAACCGTTGGCAACAAATGTGAGTACACCCCTAAATGGAAATGTCCAAATTGGCCAAAGTGTCAATATTTTGTGTGACCACCATTATTTACCAGCACTGCTTTAACCCTCATGGGCATGGAGTTTACCAGAGCTTCACAGGTTGCCACTGGAGTCCTCTTCCACTCCTCCATGAGGACATCACGGAGCTGGTGAATGTTAGAGACCTTCCATTTGAGGATGACCCAAATATGCTCAATAGGGTTTAGGTCTGGAGACATGCTTGGCCAGTCCATCACCTTTACCTTCAGCTTCTTTAGCAAGGCAGTGGTCGTCTTGGAGGTGTGTTTTGGGTCGTTATCATGTTGGAATACTGGCCTGCAGCCCTACTTCAGTTCATGGTTCCCTCAATGAACTATAGCTCCCCAGTGCCCGCAGCACTAATGCAGGCCCAGACCATGACACTCCCACCACCATGCTTGACTGTAGGCAAGACACACTTGTCTTTGTACTCCTTACCTGGTTGCTGTCACACACGCTTGACACCATCTGAAACAAATACGTTTATCTTGGTCTCATCGGACCACAGGACATGGTTTCAGTAATCTATGCCCTTAGTCTGCTTGTCTTCAGCAAACTGTTTGCGGGCTTTCATGTGCATCATATTTATTTATTTATTTATTTTTTTAATATTTATTCAATTGTAGCAACAATACATTTATTACAATACAATAACACAATCAAAATGTTAACAGGATTAGAAATTACAAACATGGTTAATATTGGAGTAATAATGTGAATTTATACGTATATCTCTGAGTGCGTTATTCAATAACAGTGTGTAAACCTACTTCAATGTTTCGTTCATAGTGCCATTCAAAAAAAAAAAGAAAGAGGACTGAGTAAAGAGGGAATTTGGAGATAATGAGAGAAAGTATTGTGGTTGAGTATCACAAGGGTATACTGGCATTCTTGCTGTAGGAATTGCAATTTTCTGGATATTATAAGTTTGGTTGCCATTATAATATGAATAAGTAAGATTTTCTGTTCAGAGTTGGAGTTTGGGAAACCTAAATGAAATAAAAAAGGTTTGAGGCAATACCCATTTTAGAGATATACCTAACTCCCCATTTATTCATTGTGAAAGATTTGTTTATGTATTTTTCCAATTTTATTATGGATTTAGTTTTTTCTGTATTCTTTTTATGAAAAACATTTTTTTGTGATTTGTTTGTGATTTGTGATTTGTTTGTGTTCATGATGGTTACTAATAGGATTATCAAATTCTGGAAGTTCCTTAACCCCTTAAGACCGCAGCCAAATGTACAAGTTGTGATCCAAAAAAAATGTAAACAAACCACAGAATTTTACTATATGTCTGTTCAACAATAATTTACCTCTTTCATACTAAGTGCACCCACACTTATTATATATCATTTTGTTCAGGGGAAACAGGGCTTTCATTTAATATCAAACATTCATGTATGGGACTCCATTTTATAGGAATAAAATCTAAAAAACTTGAAAAAATTATGAAATCTTGTTATTTTTCAATTTCAGCATGGCAATTTAACTGTTAATGTCAGAATACTATTCGGTTTTCCTGCAATAAAACATACATATTTGTATTCAGAAATGTCTCATGAGTAAAACAGTACCCCCCATGTATAGGTTTTATGGGGTTTTGGAAAGTTACAGGGTCAAATATACGACTTGTCCATTATTTTATTTTCTGCATAGAAATTTGACAGATTGGTTTGAGTGACCTAGGTTGCCTTTTAGACCGTATGGCAGCCCAGAAATGAAAATTACCCCCATCATGGCATACCATTTGAAAAAGTAGACATCCCAGGGTATTCAAAATGGGGTATGGCCAGTCTTTTGTAGTAGCCACTTGGGCACAAACCCTAGCCAAAGTTAGCGGGTTTTTTTGTGTTTTCTTTTTTTTACATAAAATCTGTACTTTCACTGATAATATTATTGTTAGTATATAGTTTACTGCCCTGAAACACTCCTAGTTCTGCTCAGTGATGTCTCACGAGCGCCATGGTACCCCCCATGTATAGGTTTTATGGGGTTTTGGAAAGTTTCAGGGTCATATATACGGCTTATCCATTTATGCTTTTTCACCTTGAAATTTGTCAGATTAGTTTGCAGTGTCCAGGCTGCCTTTGAGACCGTATGGCAGCCAAGAAATGAAAATTACCCCCATCATGGCATACCATTTGAAAAAGTAGACATCCCAGGGTATTCAAAATGGGGGTATGCCCAGTCTTTTCTAGTAGCCACTTGGGCACAAACCCTAGCCAAATTTAGTGTTTGTTTGTTTTTTTTGCATTTTTCACATAAAATCTGTACTTTCACTGATAATATTATTGTTAGTATATAGTTTACTGCCCTGAAACACTCCTAGTTCTGCTCAGTGAGGTCTCACGAGCGCCATGGTACCCCCCATGTATAGGTTTTATGGGGTTTTGAAAAGTTTCAGGGTCATATATACGGCTTATCCATTTATGCTTTTTCACCTTGAAATTTGTCAGATTAGTTTGCAGTGTCCAGGCTGCCTTTGAGACCGTATGGCAGCCAAGAAATGAAAATTACCCCCATCATGGCCTACCATTTGAAAAAGTAGACATCCCAGGGTATTCAAAATGGGGTATGCCCAGTCTTTTGTAGTAGCCACTTGAGCACAAACCCTAGCCAAATTTAGTGTTTGGTTTTTTTTTTTGCATTTTTCACATAAAATCTGTACTTTCACTGATAATATTATTGTTAGTATATAGTTTACTGCCCTGAAACACTCCTAGTTCTGCTCAGTGAGGTCTCACGAGCGCCATGGTACCCCCCATGTATAGGTTTTATGGGGTTTTGGAAAGTTTCAGGGTCATATATACGGCTTATCCATTTATGCTTTTTCACCTTGAAATTTGTCAGATTAGTTTGCAGTGTCCAGGCTGCCTTTGAGACCGTATGGCAGCCAAGAAATGAAAATTACCCCCATCATGGCATACCATTTGAAAAAGTAGACATCCCAGGGTATTCAAAATGGGGTATGCCCAGTCTTTTCTAGTAGCCACTTGGGCACAAACCCTAGCCAAATTTAGTGTTTGTTTGTTTTTTTTGCATTTTTCACATAAAATCTGTACTTTCACTGATAATATTATTGTTAGTATATAGTTTACTGCCCTGAAACACTCCTAGTTCTGCTCAGTGAGGTCTCACGAGCGCCATGGTACCCCCCATGTATAGGTTTTATGGGGTTTTGAAAAGTTTCAGGGTCATATATACGGCTTATCCATTTATGCTTTTTCACCTTGAAATTTGTCAGATTAGTTTGCAGTGTCCAGGCTGCCTTTGAGACCGTATGGCAGCCAAGAAATGAAAATTACCCCCATCATGGCATACCATTTGAAAAAGTAGACATTCCAGGGTATTCAAAATGGGGTATGCCCAGTCTTTTCTAGTAGCCACTTGGGCACAAACCCTAGCCAAATTTAGTGTTTGTTTTTTTTTTTGCATTTTTCACATAAAATCTGTACTTTCACTGATAATATTATTGTTAGTATATAGTTTACTGCCCTGAAACACTCCTAGTTCTGCTCAGTGAGGTCTCACGAGCGCCATGGTACCCCCCATGTATAGGTTTTATGGGGTTTTGGAAAGTTTCAGGGTCATATATACGGCTTATCCATTTATGCTTTTTCACCTTGAAATTTGTCAGATTAGTTTGCAGTGTCCAGGCTGCCTTTGAGACCGTATGGCAGCCAAGAAATGAAAATTACCCCCATCATGGCATACCATTTGAAAAAGTAGACATCCCAGGGTATTCAAAATGGGGTATGCCCAGTCTTTTCTAGTAGCCACTTGGGCACAAACCCTAGCCAAATTTAGTGTGTTTGTTTTTTTTTGCATTTTTCACATAAAATCTGTACTTTCACTGATAATATTATTGTTAGTATATAGTTTACTGCCCTGAAACACTCCTAGTTCTGCTCAGTGAGGTCTCACGAGCGCCATGGTACCCCCCATGTATAGGTTTTATGGGGTTTTGGAAAGTTTCAGGGTCATATATACGGCTTATCCATTTATGCTTTTTCACCTTGAAATTTGTCAGATTAGTTTGCAGTGTCCAGGCTGCCTTTGAGACCGTATGGCAGCCAAGAAATGAAAATTACCCCCATCATGGCATACCATTTGAAAAAGTAGACATCCCAGGGTATTCAAAATGGGGTATGCCCAGTCTTTTCTAGTAGCCACTTGGGCACAAACCCTAGCCAAATTTAGTGTTTGTTTGTTTTTTTTGCATTTTTCACATAAAATCTGTACTTTCACTGATAATATTATTGTTAGTATATAGTTTACTGCCCTGAAACACTCCTAGTTCTGCTCAGTGAGGTCTCACGAGCGCCATGGTACCCCCCATGTATAGGTTTTATGGGGTTTTGAAAAGTTTCAGGGTCATATATACGGCTTATCCATTTATGCTTTTTCACCTTGAAATTTGTCAGATTAGTTTGCAGTGTCCAGGCTGCCTTTGAGACCGTATGGCAGCCAAGAAATGAAAATTACCCCCATCATGGCATACCATTTGAAAAAGTAGACATTCCAGGGTATTCAAAATGGGGTATGCCCAGTCTTTTCTAGTAGCCACTTGGGCACAAACCCTAGCCAAATTTAGTGTTTGTTTTTTTTTTTGCATTTTTCACATAAAATCTGTACTTTCACTGATAATATTATTGTTAGTATATAGTTTACTGCCCTGAAACACTCCTAGTTCTGCTCAGTGAGGTCTCACGAGCGCCATGGTACCCCCCATGTATAGGTTTTATGGGGTTTTGGAAAGTTTCAGGGTCATATATACGGCTTATCCATTTATGCTTTTTCACCTTGAAATTTGTCAGATTAGTTTGCAGTGTCCAGGCTGCCTTTGAGACCGTATGGCAGCCAAGAAATGAAAATTACCCCCATCATGGCATACCATTTGAAAAAGTAGACATCCCAGGGTATTCAAAATGGGGTATGCCCAGTCTTTTCTAGTAGCCACTTGGGCACAAACCCTAGCCAAATTTAGTGTGTTTGTTTTTTTTTGCATTTTTCACATAAAATCTGTACTTTCACTGATAATATTATTGTTAGTATATAGTTTACTGCCCTGAAACACTCCTAGTTCTGCTCAGTGAGGTCTCACGAGCGCCATGGTACCCCCCATGTATAGGTTTTATGGTGTTTTGGAAAGTTACACGGTCATATATACGGCTTATCCATTTAGGCTTTATTACATTGAAATTTGGCAAAGTGATTTTCTGGGCCTATATCGCATTTGAGAGAGCATGGCAGCCTGGGTAATAACATTTCCACTATTATGGCATACCATTTTCAAAAGTAGGCAACCCAGAGTATAAGAAATGGTGCATTGCAAGATGTTTGGTCTAACCACTTTATCAGAAATGAAGGGCCCACATAGGGGTTATAGCTTTATTTGTGCTTTTTCACGCACATGAACTCCATTTTCACAGGACATTTCATATTCCTGATATGAGTTATTGCAACAAAGCCTCACTATTTGTATTTAACATTGTCTCCTGAATGTAACAGTACCCCCATGTACTAGATTCTCTGTTTTGGGGGGGAAGTCATGGGGACAAAAATATTAGATGTCCTTTTCAAAGTTGGCAATTTAACAAAGTGATTTTCTGGGTCTATCTCGCCTTTGAGAGAGCATGGCAGCCTGGGTAATAACATTCCCACCGTTATGGCAAACCATTTTCAAAAGTAGGCACCCCAGAGTATAACAAATGGCATAATTTGAGATGTTAGGTCTAGCCATTTTAACAGAAATGCTGGGCCCATGTAGCGATTTCTACTTTGATTTTTGTCTTTTTAATCAGATAAATAGCATTTTCACTGGAAATGTCATAATACAGATATTAGTTAGTGCACTAGAGACTTGGTATTTTGATTTAACACTGTCTTCTGAATATAACGGTACCCCCACGTACTATTATTTCAGATTTTACTGATAAGTCACAGGGCGAAATATATTAGATGCCCTTTCAGCTTGTAAGTTTGCCAATATTATTTTCTGGGCCTATGTAGCTTTTCAGAGAGTATGGCAGCCTGGGTAATAACATTCCCACCGTTATGGCAAACCATTTTCAAAAGTAGGCACCCCAGAGTATAACAAATGGCATAATTTGAGATGTTAGGTCTAGCCATTTTAACAGAAATGCTGGGCCCATGTAGTGATTTCTACTTTGATTTTTGTCTTTTTAATCAGATAAATAGCATTTTCACTGGAAATGTCATAATCCTGATATTAGTTAGTGCACTAGAGACTTAGTATTTTGATTTAACACTGTCTTTTGAATATAACAGTACCTACATGTACCATGTTTCCAGGTTTTTATTATATCACATGAATAGAACAGTACCCCACATACACTTTGATCTGAAGGCAGAGAGAGGCAGATAGATCTTTGATATCACATAGAGAGTCACTGTGCGAAAAGTTTGAGAAGTAAAAAAAACGAAAAAAAAAAAACTATTTTTTGTAACCCTTTCAGTGCTAATCACAGCATTAACCCTGTGATCAGTTTTTTATTGGGAAGTCACATTTCAAGTACTACAAATGTAGTATTTTGAGTTGTTTGGTGTAGCCACTTTAGAATGGCTAGCGTAAACAGGGACAGGCCAAGGTCAGGGGAATCCAGAATTCAGAGTAGTCGGTAAAACAAGCCAATGGGTCGGTACAGGCAGCTAACAAAGCGTAGTCAGGACAAGCCGAGGTCAGAAATCCAGGTAAATCAAGCAAACAAACTGCCAAAGTCCCATACAGAGTGATTCAGAAATTCAGCTCTGTATGGTAGACTTTGAAACAGTCTGTTATGCAGAGGGCGGGTAGAGATGGGCAGGTTGGACAATAAAAACTGGAGTCCTTTCGGACTCCTTTCTTGTAGCAAACACGGCACTTTTTTGGGGGAGCTTTTTTACTAGGGGTGGATGGGATTCGGGAAGGGAAGTGTTTGCCACAAAGTCTTTGGAGATCTCCTGATTCCAAAGTGGGATTGGGGGGCTGGGTAAATAACATACGGGACAAAATGCTTAATGTGAATTCGAGGAAAGGGCAGGGCCTACCTATGACCTCTTTTGTATAGAGGACATAGGCATTGAAAATTGCAATCTGGCTCACGTAGATTGCAATTTTCTTGTACCAGGTCCTAGTTTTTCGGTTCACCAGATAGGGCTGTATGCATTGGTCAGCCAAGTCTACTCCCCCCATAAACTTGCTGTAGTCTACAATGCACTTCGGCTTTTCCAGATGCTCAGTGCTACCTCTCACAGACACTGGCACTGTACTTTCGTCATGCATCGTAGACAGCATGTATACATCTTTCCTATCTCTGAAGCGAAGAGCAAGCAACTCATCCTGGCGGAGAGCTGAAGAGGAACCTCTACTGCTTCTGCCACTTGCCAGGGCTTGGGGGAAACCCCTGCGATTCTTCCTCACTGTGCCACAGGCTAGGGTTTCAAAACAATATAAATTTTTAAATAATTCTATACTGGTATAATAATTGTCAACCCATAGCCTATATCCCTTATTCAACAAGGGAAGGATTAGATCCCAAACAATCTTGCCACTTGTACCCACAGAATCAGGGCATCCTGGTGGGTCAAGATGGCTATCCTTCCCCTGGTAAATGCGAAACGCCCATGTGTAACCAGTACAGGATTCACATAATTTATAAAATTTAACGCCATATCGGGACCGCTTCGATGGAATATATTGCTTAAATAGCAGTCGACCTTTAAATTTCATAAGGGACTCGTCAATTGAAATATCTTTATCGGGGACATAATTTTCAGAAAATTTGTCTGACAGGAGTTGAATAAAGGGCCGAATTTTATATAGCCTGTCAAACAGTGGGTCGTTTCTAGGGGGACACAGCGAGTTATCATTAAAATGAAGGAATCGCAGCAGTTGCAGGTAGCGATCCCTCAACATAACCTCAGGGAAAAGAGGTGTAGCCAGGATACGTTGCTTGCTCCAGTAGGACCTGATACTGGGCTTTTTTACAATACCCATCATTAGGGTTAAAGCCCAAAACCGCTTCATCTCTGCGACATCCGTGGTTCTCCACATATTCCTGCGACCATGATGGGACCCCGGATGTGCAGAGAGATACTGCATAGCAAACAAATTCGTTTGCTGAGCCATGAGCTCAAATATATCGTCTGACATAAAGAGCTCAAAAAAACGAATTGGCTCGCAGTCGTCCACTGTTACAGTGATGCCAGGTGTAACAGTGAACGGCGGTATTTCTGGGGCCATCATATTTGGAGGCACCCAGTCTCCGCCTGGCATTGGGCTTGCTGAGCGTCCTCTTGTGAGTGGTGGTGGGGCACCATCACTTGAGGTCTCACTCAGAGGCTCAATGTCAGAGGCAGTGATAGTGTCACTGTCTTGCAGAGTGTCACTATCACTGCCTGCCAGAATGGCATACGCCTCCTCGGCTGAGTAGCGACGTGCCATTCTAGGGGGACAAATTAATTAATTTATATACTAAAGTGGGTAATTAATTATCTACCTGCCTAACACCTACTACCCGCCCTCAAAAAATAATATAAATGTACTGATCACAGTATAGGCAGCTGCAATCAGTACACTGAAAGGGTTATTTTCAGATCTATAAAAATAACCCTAAAAAAAGTCAGTCTGATCAGAGAGCCCTCTGATCACAGTGATCACTGATACAGTACTGTACAGCAGATAAACTGTACAGTTTAGTGATCACGGCAGCGGGGAAAGGGTTAAGGGAGATTTGGGTTGCTGCGACTGACACAAAGGGTCAAAAAAAATTAGAAATAATTTTTTTGACCCAAAAAAGTTTTTAAAACTGAAAGGGTTATTTTTTGATATGTAAAAATAACCCTAAAAAAGGTCAGTCTGATCAGAGAGCCCTCTGATCACAGTGATCACTGATACAGTACTGTACAGCAGATATACTGTACAGTATAGTGATCACGGCAGCGGGGAAAGGGTAATGGAGATTTGGGTTGCTGCGACTGACACAAAGGATCAAAAAAAATTAGAAATAATTTTTTTTTTATCCAAAAAAATAATAATAAATAAATACCCTAATCAGGTTGATCACAGTAATATGCTGTGATCAGCACTGAAAGGGTTAAATAAAATATAAATTTTAAAACTTTAAAAAAAAATTTAAACTTTCTTTTTCCACAGGAGCTGCAAAAACCACGATCTCTCTGCCTCTCTCTCTCAGATCGAAGTGAGGTGAGGAGAGGGGCAGAGACAATGTGTCAGCCAGTGATCTGAGATCATTGGCTGACACATACTAACAGTGATCACAGTGACTGGCTGTCACTGTGATCACCTCCTACAGATCGCGGTAATTGGCCACAGGGGGATGCCTGGGAGGTACAGGCATGCCCCCCACCGCGATCTGTAGGGGGCTAATGGCTGTAGTTACATGTGTCAGCCAATGGGCTGACACATAGTAACACTGATCGCACTGACAGGCTATGGCAGCCTGTCAGTGTGATCAGACTGCAGCCTGACAGTTCAGATCGCGGTCACTGACCCCAGGGGGGCTGCCTGGGGGGCCAGGCATGTCCCCCGACCGCGATCTGCTGCAGAAGAATGCGGCCGGCTCCATGTGTCAGCCGATTTCAAATCGGCTGACACATGGTAAATACCGATCGCAGTGACAGCCTGTCACTGCGATCGGAAGCTGCAGACCGCGGTCCCCAGGCACAGGGGGGCTGCCTGGGGGGCCAGGCATGCCCCCCGACCGCGATCTGCAGCGGCCATGTTCCGCCGGCCACGTGGGGCTGAAGACCGCCCAGGACGTACTATGCCGTCCTGCGGCGTTTAGAGCCACCAAAATAAGGACGGCATAGTACGTCCTGCGGTCTTAAGGGGTTAATAGCCTGATTATCGATGAAATGTTTTATTTTGGCATAATTAAGCCATTCATGGTCAGGTAATCCAAATTGTTTTTTTAATATCTATGAATGGTTTTACTTTCACTTGGGGGCAATTTGTAATACTTTCTGAATATTACATTCTATCCATTTAGCTAGGTTTATATCTTTAATATAAAATTGAAGAGCTTCATTAGATGCAGTATGAACTGATTCATTAAATATACCCAATTTCTGATTGTATATTTTCAGGGAAGTAATTGTATCATTTGCTATCTTGTTTACGGATATAACATTTTTATAGTGTTCCAATCCGATCCAAGCCAGATAAAACAGAGGCGTACTTAATTCTGATTTAATTTCCATTTTTTTTCCCGCTTGAGTCTAAACTAATACATTTTTCACATTTCATAAAATGAGTACAAATAGTGCAGTCATGTAGTTCGATAATGTCGGGGACGTTTGTTCTACATTTATCTACTGTTTTAGTTAACGTTTTATAGGAAACTCTAGGTATTTTCTCTCCCCAAAATAATTTCATAAATATTTTTTTTAACTGCACAAGTATTGACATTGGTACTCTTATAGGTATTGTTCTGAAAAAGTAGGTTAATTGTTCTAAAGGCATATTAAAAGTTATTATTTGGGTTTTATTAATGTTTAATTTATATCCTGAATATTTGCCGAATTCTGAAATTCGGTTTAATACATGTGCGATTGATTCTTTTGGATTAGATAAAGTTAGTAAAACATCATCTACATATAAGGTGATTTTATATTATTCTGAGAAGATTTGTATACCTTCAATCTTATCATTTTGTCTTATTAAGGCTGCAAGTGGTTCTCTGGTTAATATGTTCAGAAGCAGCGCCAGAGGGCATCCTTGTCTAGTGCTATTTCGGACATCAAACCAATCCGACACCAGACTCGGACAAATGACAGTAGCTCGCGAATTTGCATAAAGTGACATTGTACTGTCCTTGAAAAGGCCTGTTATGCCAAAGTTCTCCATCACCAAACCCAGGAATTTCCAGTTCAGCCTGTCAAAAGCTTTCTCAGCATCTAGTGCTATGAAGACTGATTGTATTTTATAATCTTTAAAAATTGTATATTATATTTAAAATATTTAAAGTGTTATCAGCTATATCTCTTCCTGCAACAAATCCTGTTTGATCTTTATGAATAATTTCAGGAATTGTTGTTTTCAGTCTACTAATATCTTTGAAAATATTTTGATATCTATGTTGATCAATGATATAGGTCGATAATTTGTCAGGGTGTCGTGGTCCTTCCCAGGCTTGGGGATCAGGAGAACAGTGGCCTGAAGTAAGTCCAGAGGAACTAGTTTTGCAGATAGAGAGCTCTGTGTAAATACGTTGTAACACAGGGGAAACTATTTTAGTAAATATTTAAAACATTTAAAAGATCCCAATACAGAGAAAATTGAAGCTTCTCCGTTATTATTAATTTCGAAAAAGTCCTCAGCTTGTTTTGTGATCTTATCCATATCTGGACCAGGTAAGCATAAAAACTAATTTAATCTCCATGTTGTTTGAGGAATATATTCTCTATTATTTTTAATCTTTGAAAGCAAAGGTGCGTGGTCTGACTATTTAATTGAGCCGATCTTTGAGGAAATACATCTGTTTATTGAATGTAATTTGGTAGTGAACAAGTCAATCCTTGAATATGAACAATGCACGTTTGGAAAAAGGTAAAATGCCGATCTTGGGGGTGTAATACTCTCCATATATCATACAATGAGTTTTTTATTAGAAAATTTTGAAGTAATTCTGAATTGAATTTTATTTGGGGATCTATAATTGCATGAAATGGCAGCTTTTTATCTAGTTTGATGTCTAAGACAAAATTGAAGTCGCCTCCCAGTATTAGTGTACCTTGTGTTATCTGATCTATTTTATCCATTATATTTTAAAAAAATAATAATTGGAGATTGATTAGGACAATATACATTTGCTAATGTATATGTTAAATCATTGATTTTACATATCAAAATGAGGTATCTACCTTTATTATCCATTTCCTAGATGATTGGCTCAAACTTAACCTTATCAGAAATCACTATTGCTACTCCTCGCTTTTTTTTCCGTCAATCAAATTGGCTTGATTAACTTTGGATAACGGGAAAATCTCCATAATTTCCTAGTTGGATCGTTCCAATGAGTTTCTTGCACATATGCTACATCTACAAAATTTTGACATAGAGTATGATATAATTGGCCTCTTTTATATGGAGTATTCAATCCCTGAGCATTGATTGATAAAAAATTAAGTGTCATTTATATTTATTCTTTTAATTTGAGCTTCTCGTTCCTTAAGCCAGTATGTTCTTCCCTGTGTTAATTCCCTCTGGATAATTTTAAAACTAACTAATACATAATAACAAAACAAAACAAAAAAACTTCTTCCATACTCTACATTCATACACCATCTATACTATATGCAAACACCATGTGTGATCAGAAAACACATTTCCAACCTGACCTATTTCCATTTTAGACCACACTTAAGGTGTACTGACTTTCTTTCATATTTTATTTACTTTAAATGTTTCGTCTCCATTACTATTTATTTTTCTTTTCGTACTATATCTTATCGTTTTCCAACAATTCCTTATATGGTTTTCTCAGAAAAAAATATTTTGATACATTTTACCAATTATATTTATCTCATAAGTGTTATAATCAGTAATATAAATTCTTTAGTTCCAGTGAATATTATGTAGAATCAGTTATGGTTCTAACTGTGATGTATACGTATATTCTTTGGTATTTAGTGTTTGATTAGTGAAACCATTTTCATTATCTTATTTAGTGTGTTGTATATAATGCCATTACTTTATATTAATCTTTCCATATTTGGATACATATTTAAATTTCACACTGTGTCCCTTCTTTCCCTCTTTCTTTTCGGTGCCCCTTTATCAAATGATTTTATATAAAAACTATACAGTTATACAAAATGGTCAGAAGAATAAAATTGCAAAACCATAACAGAGAACAGAGAACCTCTATCTCATATTGCCTTAAATGCTATCTATATGGTTACTTGGTTAAGAATTAATTGTTTTTCTTGTGAGAGGGAAACAAAAATAAAAAATAAATAAAATAGAAGTTCTTTTGAAAACTATCCTTGGTTTTGCTATGTTAAAATGTTCGAATTTTTCAGTTGTTCTTTTGTACGCCTAGGGTCCATATAATTGCACATTCTGGCTTCATAATTTATTATTAGTTTTGTTGGGAATCCCCATGGATAATTAATGTTCTTTCGTCTAAGAATTGTTGTTATATCTTGGAAATGTCTTCTGGCTGTTAAGGTGGCTGCTGAGATATCAGAGAAAAATATGGTATCTTTATGTTTTTCCTCTTTGAGTGGATTCATTAATTATTGTATTTTTCAAACGATAGTTTGCAAATCGCACAATAATGTCTCTGGGTGCTCTCACCTCTTTAGTTTTTCTTAACCTATGGTATCTCTCTAGTGGATGTGCCCCATACGAAGATATATCTGTAATTGAAGAAAACCAATGTAGCAGATAAGTTTCAAGTTCTTGATTTTCTATACTTACAGAGACACCTCTTATTTTGAGATTTTTCTGTTTTGGGAGCCATTTTTTTCTCTCCTTTTCCTTTTATTTCACTTTTCTTCTTCTTTTCCTTCTTCTTTCTTTCTCCCCCTTTTCTTTCCTTTACCTTCCTTTTCTCTTTCTTTTCTTTTTTTACTCCTTTCTTCCTCTTATCGTCCTCCTTCTGTCCTGTTCTTTTTCTTTTCTCTCCCTCTTTCTTTTCTCATTTTTTTCTTCTCTTTTTCTTTTTCCATTTTCCTTTGAAAAATCAGTTATCCAAAAGAACCAACAGTTTAGAATATATTCCAGTATTAAAAAAAAATAAAAAAAATGGTGTTTCCAAATTAGCTTCTATTTCTTGTATGTTTATTTATTTTTCCTCCCTTTCATCCTTCCCCCTTTTCTTCTTTCCTTTTCTCCTCTCTTTTTCCTCTTTTCTTTTGCCTTTCTGTTTTCCTTCTGTTTTTTCCTCTTTATATTCTCCCTCCTCCTTCTCTCCTCTTTTTTAAATCTCTTTATCCTCTTTTCTCCTTCCCAATTTCTTCTATTCCTCTTCCTTTTTTCTTAAGCTCTTTCTCCCTTATTTTTCATTTTTTCCCCATTTTTTTCTCTTTTCCCTTTTCTTTCTTTTTTCCCCCTCTTTTTTTAAGGATTTTTGATTTTCATAACTCTGTACAATATTGTTGTATGTTTATATAAGCTATTACATTAAATGAGCTGTTCACGTAATAAAGTATTTACAATAATATTTCCAGTGCTTCTTACTGCCGCTTTGTATCAACAAAGTTTATTTTTAAGTAGAGTTTCCTTATTCTTTATGGTACTTTGTGAATCCTATACATTTGCTAACCCCTAAGTCTCCACACAGATTGTCCAATTAACATAAAAGTCTACACAAGTGCAATTTTTCAGATATATCTAGAAATATATTTCTTACGTAAATGGGAAGGTGGGGGAGGAAGCGAGCAATGTTAATAGTCTCCTTTCTCTTTTTTTCTTTTTTTTTTTTGAGGATCATGGGGGATGGGGTAAAAAAAAAATCCTCTCTTTGGAGAGCTTTAATGCATATAAAGCTACTCGCAGACTTTTTAAAAATATTTTATCTTCAGGCTGCTTTGCATGTTTGGCCAGCACGTCCAGTCCCCAATCCCGTAATACAGCCTCGCGTTCCGATTATCAGCTCTATCCACGTGGGTGTAGGTTATACACCATAAAAGAAAGTTTTCGACCTGGAAATTTTGTAGTTGAGAGGAGGAAAGGAGGGGGGTAAGGTAAAAGGCAGGGGAGGGAGTCTCTTGCATATATCTGGCAGAAAAGTTGCGGTCAAGCAGTTAGTGTTTTAGTCTAAGCGGAGACTAAACAAACACCATATTGAAAGACGGTTGTCTTCTCAGAGCGTGTACACGTGCGCACCTCACGTCATCACGCAGGATGTATTGGACTGTAGGCAAGACACACTTGTCTTTGTACTCCTCACCTGGTTGCCGCCACACACGCTTGACACCATCTGAACCAAATAAGTTTATCTTGGTCTCATCGGACCACAGGACATGATTCCAGTAATCCATGTCCTAAGTCTGCTTGTCTTCAGCAAACTGTTTGCAGGCTTTGTTGTGCATCATCGTTAGAAGAGGCTTCCTTCTGGGACGACAGCCATGCAAACCAATTTGATGCAGTGTGCAGCATATGGTCTGAGCATTGACAGGCTGACCACCCACCACTTCAACCTCTGCAGCAATCCTGGCAGGACTTATACATCTATTTCCCAACCTCTGGATATGACGCTGAGCACGTGCACTCAACTTCTTTGATCCACCATGGCGAGGCCTGTTCTGAGTGGAATCTCTCCTGTGAAACCACTGTATGGTCTTGCCCACCGTGCTGCAGCTCAGTTTCAGGGTCTTGAAAATCTTCTTATAGCCCAGGCCATCTTTATGAAGAGCAACAATTGTTTTTTTCAGATCCTCAGGGAGTTCTTTCCCATGAGGTGCCATGTTAAACTTCCACTGACCAGCATGAGAGTGTGAGAGCGATAACACCAAATTTAACACACCTGCTCCCCATTCACACCTGAGACCTTGTAACACTAACGAGTTACATGACAACGGGGAGGGAAAATGTCTAATTGGGCCCAATTTTTGCATTTACACTTACGGGTGTACTCACTTTTGTTGCCAACGGTTTAGACATTAATGGCTGTGTGTTGAGTTATTTTGAGGGGACAGCAAATTCACACTGTTATACAGGCTGTACTCTTACTACTTTACATTGTAGCAGAGTGTCATTTCTTCAGTGTTGTCACATGAAAAGATATAATAAAATATTGACAAAAATGTAAGGGGAGTATTCACTTTTGTGAGATACTGTAGATTAACAATGCACCTTCAATGGATAAATGAAATCCACTTTAGTTTAATTGGATTTAGAACTGACACTATTTAAGTAGTTTTATGACTCCCATGTTAACATTAGTGTAGGACCCACTAATATTGGGGTACTGTGACATAGTGGTGGGCTTAACACAGTGCATGAACCACACGTTTAAGATCTCCCCAGGGTGGCTTGATGATATTAAGGACAGAAGAATGCAAATTGTTTTACAGTATTTTCTGATAAAATGCTGCATTCATCTTGCCATCCATCCGTTTTCACAAGATTCCCCTTGCATTTAGAGCTCCCACACCCCCAAAACATCAGTGAGTCAAGATGGGCGAAGAGAGATCAGGAGAGGACAGGTAGACTTGCGTGTCATCTGCATAGAAATTATATTGGAAGCCAAAGGAGCTGATGAGTTTACCAAGCGAGGCAGTATAGATGGAGAACAGAAGGGGACCAAGGACTGAACCTTGGGGGACACCAACAGAGAGGAGTTGGGGAGAAGAGGCAGAGCCAGAGAAAGAAACACTGAAAGAGTGCTGGGAGTGGTAGGAGGAGCACCAGGAGAGAGCAGTATCCTGTAGACCAAAATTACGGAGAATATGAAGAAGCTGTTGATGATCTGTCAAAGGCAGCAGAAAGATCGAAGAGAATTAAGATAGAATAATAACAACAGGATTTAGCAATAATTAAATTGTTGGATACTTTGGTCACAGCTATTTCGACAGAATGACCAGAGCGGAATCCAGACTGAAGCGGGTCAAGCAGAGAGTTGGATTCGAGAAAGTCAGTCAGTCTGCTGTACACAACTCTCTCTCAATAAAGTTATTATGTACTATTCTATATAGGCCTTATTGCAACACATAAAACTTTTGATCAATGTAAATGTTGAAAAAGCGCTGGGACATATGTGATGTCATGACATGGACAGATCATATGGGTGGGGCATTATGATGTCATAGTATGAGCAGAGCATAACGGGGGCGTCAAGCATTTTTTTTGCCTAGGGCGGCAAAAATCCTTGCACCGGCCCTGTATATTTGTGCAGACAGTACAGGACTCGAATGTGGGGAGTTAAACTTTGTAGCTTTATAGGTGAGTCAGCTCAGGGAAAGGTTCCGTGAGGTCAGGTTCCGTGAGGTCAGGTTCCGTGAGGTAAGGGAGACTTTACAGTTTAATTCTGCAAAACAGGAACAGCCAAAAAAAACATCAAACACAAGAGAAGCCTTTTAGAAAGATGTACAAAGAGAATTATCTTTCCGTTAAGGCAGGCTTAGCAAATGTTTCAGAAGTCATTCCAGTGTCCGCCTATTTTATAACTATAATTAAATAAATATCCTGTACACAGCCTCAGCTTTATTACAATGTAGAGAGAATAAGTGCAACTGGAGGAAAATATATATATATTGGGTTAAAAAAAATAGTTATAAAACTATTTACTGTACTGTAAAGACACATTCCTGTGAGTTTTATTTCTGTGAAGCTCTGTGATACACTGAAACAAACTAAAAAATAGGAGTACATAAAAAAGAGGAACCTTATCATAAATTGAGGCCCAGATACATTTGAGCTCAAAATAGTGACTTAGGAGGAAAACTTGTGAGATACGTGTTAAGCATCAACTTTAAAATTATTTGTGTTTTAGATCTCTGCGTCCAGAAATATTTTTCAATAATGTTTTTTTTATGTCAATGGTTTATTTGGTATTTGCAATGAATGCACATTATCATGGTTATTGTAACGGATCACCTGGCACCCCGACTAGGTACCTCCGTTGAAGGATGCTCCTAGGCTTACAGAGGGCTCCAAGCGCTCCGCAGACACCACAACCACCGCAGACCCCACGAACTGCCGCAGCTTGGTTTGGGTCTCACCGTCTCCTACCCACCCTGGACCTACGACAAGGCTCCAGGTTCCAGTGGGTGAACCTCTCCTCCAAGAGAGTGAAGCAGGAACAAGCTCTTAAAAGAGCTTAGAAGTGATTATCCAAGGGAGCATGCAAAGCATAGCAATCCCTTGTAGTGATATAGCAATTCCTCCAATAAAAGACAGGACTCTAGATTGAGGGTGAAGAAGAACTGATGTTTAATGGCAGGTACTCTGCTTTTATGCAGTGCTCCCCTGCAAGGGAGACGCCCACAGGCAATTAGGCATTCACCAACCAGATAACGGTTACAGCCCACATATTCCCTCCCCTCTGCTTGGGAGAAAATTGAGTTTCTTACTGTATCTACTCAATTATCTCCAAGCTAAAACTTGTACTTTCTTATGCATTTTTATAACTTTAAAACTATACATTCAATCTTCATAAATAAATAAACATATTATTAATCAGCATACTTGAAATATGAACATACCCAAAAATCAGGCAAATCCTTCCATTAGTTCAAAAGTTAGTCGGAAGTCCTTTGTGCCGGCACATTTTCATGCCCAAAACAGTTCCATAGATTTGGGCTGTGCGGTCGGTCAATTTCACACTGAAAAAATTACTAAGTCCCATTCAAACGTGCGTTTGAATCTTCGAACGGGACTGAAAACTCAGTGCAGGAGAAGGTAAGGGTCAGCGGTGTTCGATGAAATGTGTAGCCGATTTCAGTTCCATGGATTTGGCTAAACATACTGCTGACCTGCTGACCTAATTGCACTCCAATGGCCATTAGATGTAAGACTTGACGTGGCAGGTGGGCTTACATCTAATGGCCATTGGAGTGGGATGAAAATCCTCCATTTATATAAATATGCACAGGGATTTGGAATAGTGCGCAAGTAACCTTTTGTCTTTGGTATACTGTGAATTGCTTACCGTAACGCAACTCAATAAAAAAAGAGACTTTAAAAAAAAGATCATTATATTAAAAATAGCTTTGAGGTGACAGTTGTCCTTTAAGGCAGCTCTGTTACTTTTGTGATTTCAGTAACGATAGAATCTTTGAAAAACTCTTTTTGACGGAGTTGAAGTTCTACATGAGACAAAGTAGGAAGTGCTCGTGTTATTTGCTATTTTTTTAGAATAGGTGGACTCTCTGCCATCATTTCCCATCAGCTTTTAGTTGTGACAACCAATGAGCACAGGCAACATCTTGGAAGATTTGCAATACAGGCCTACAGAATAGCTCCTGCAGTCTGACGTGATCTTCAGTAGACCCTACGTGAGAGTATAATGATGACTACAGCTCTTAGCAGATGAAGTCACCAGGAGCTGAAGTACAGTGGAGGGAAGATGTTGGCACCAAAGAACGAAAACGTAAAGTATATCTCCTCAACAACTTCCCCCATGGCCAACTCACAGAAACAAACATGCCACCTGGTGTGCATTGTGTTTTTCTTTGAAGGATGTACAATTGATTTAAAAAAAAAAAGAATGGTTTAAAGTAGTTCTACCACCAGGTGGCATGTTTGTTTCTGTGAGTTTACGTTTTCGTTCTTTGGTGCCAACATCTTCCCTTTCGTTACTGTACTTTTGTCTAATAAATTAGTAAATAAACCTGACAGAGGCGATCATATGATCTGGATATAACTGAAAGAATAGGACGTGTGTTTGGAAGTTGGGAGCAAAGGGGATGGGAGACAGCGGAGGAAGGTACAGCGGTGAAAGGCATCTTTCACTGCCCGTTAGCTGGTGATTTCCTTCGGGCCATCCCAGAGGAGGAAATCACCAGCTACCGGGCAGTGAAAGATGCCCTTTTGGCCAGGTACGCAGTGACCCCAGAGGCGTACCGGCAGCGATTCCGGGAAACCAATAAGCAAACTGGCGACTCCTATGTAGAATGGGCATGCAAAGTACACCGCACCGCAGCCCACTGGATGGCAGGGTGCCAAGCTGTAACTGGGGAAGAGGTGCTGCAAGTGTTTTTGCTGGAGCACTGCTTTGACCGATTACCTGTCGGAGTCAGAGAGTGGGTCAGGGACCGAAAACCCTCCACTCTGCCTGAAGCTGCCCGTCTGGCAGATGAGTATACTGACGGCCGCAAATTGGACACTGCAATAGCTAAAGTCCCTAACAGAGTGGAGTACAGACCAACAGCACCTCTAGCCAGCAACGTGTACCAACCCCCGGCACAACGTATCCCAACAATACCGCCAGCTACCAACTACACCCAGCCATCCCGGTTCAACGCTCGGGAGTACTCTCAACCCATCCAGAGTTATGGGTGTAAACAGTTGTGTTAACCCAAGTCGGGGACGATGAAGGAGAGCACCCTGCCGCATACCTCAGCCGAAAGTTACTACCCCGGGAAGTGAGTTATGCGGCAGTGGAAAAAGAATGGTATGGCCCTGGTCTGGGCACTGAAAAAGTTGAGCCCCTACTTATACGGACAGGATTTTTCCCTTATAACAGACCACAATCCCCTTGTCTGGCTTAACCGGGTCTCAGGAGACAATGGTAGACTGTTGCGGTGTAGTTTAGCTTTACAACCCTATAACTTCACCATCAGCTACCGACCCGGTAAGCAGAACGGGAATGCAGATGGATTGTCCCGGCAAACTGACATCCCTACCACCTCCTAGTCCGGTCATCCCCAAGTTGACCCGCCAAAGGGTCAAGCTGGGTCTGCCGGAGTGTCCCACAAGAGGGGAGCCGTGTGACAGACCCATCTGTATAACCAAGGATTGCCGGTTCGTCTGTTTGCCCCTTTTCGTCTATTTGCCTGTCCGTATACCCCTGTTCGTTTATTCCCTGAAAGAACCGACTAAAACTACCGAACGGATGGCCACCTGGGAGAGAAGTGTGCTGCTGGTTAACCTCTTGGTCCCAATTAGAACGTTGTGGTTGACCGCAGACACCTCTCCATTCCCACCGTATTCAGGGTGGTCATCGTTCGTATGTCGACCACGAGGCGGCGTCCATTTTACATCACGTGAAAGACCAGCGGGAGTTTTGGATTGCACGGATGACCGTTACCCAGATAGCCGTCCCATGGAGTCATTCACATACCGAAAGACTGTAAGAGACTTTGACTCCATGGCGATTGAACTATACGTATGGGATCTGAGCGCTATTCGCTAATAATATGCACTCAGATCCCGGCTATCTGGGGATATGTTGCACGAATGTAATATGTTCGGTATTCATAAAGTTATGCAATTCTACACGGTTTTCATGTATAATTTAAAATGACGATTTGCCTCTGTCCTGACGATAATTGAATTACTTCTTGATTATCTTCAGGGCAGAGGGGAGGAAACCCGGATGCATTGTGGGAATATTTTGTGCCTGTATGTCTGAAAGTGCCATATGTCTGTCTGCCATTACAGTCTCCCATTTGGTCCCCTAGGGGAGTGTCCACCAAGTGGGAGACCTGCATAAATACGGGCGGGTAGCCCACAGTAAAGCCAGTTCTTGTTTTACCCTCAATGCGGAGCTTGGTCTCGTTATTGGAGGGGATATTTACTACGCGGTTAGAGACTGATTCTTGGAAACGTACGCCGCTTGGATGTTATATTTATTCGGCAGTTAGCGGTGATTCGTGGATTTCCGTTCGGGAGTTTGAGTCCTTTCACGGATCCTTTTTGGGAGATTAGCACTTCCCCTGGTTATGGTTCGTGGATTACAATTTATGCGAACGGAGGATTGATATGGTGAGAGGGGAAGGTGAACTAAACGGCGGTTTTACTTACAGACACTAGGGGTGTCTTAACAGCGGTAAAAGCGGCAGAACCAAAAAAAAAAAAAAAGATTAAAATCAGTACCAAATTTAAGAATGTCCCTGTGACAAATGCTCCTTCCCATGAACGTTTGCCATGAACTCTTGGAGGAGTGTGGAAGCCGGCCTCCTGCCCACTGACTATGGTCCAGGTCAGAGACCCCATTCGTCAGTTACCCTGCCCAGCCGCCATTGGCAGCTTTTCCCCGGCGCCCCTGGTTCAGCACTTTTCCTTCATTCGAATAGAACCGAAAGCTAGCTCCCTGGAGGCTGTTCGCATGAACCAAACTTCGTGGTTCCCAGTCACCTCAGCGGTACTTAGCCGTGAATGCTATGGAACTGTTTTCAGCATGAAGTGATCTTGCGGTTGCCGGACAACTTGGTCTGTGGTTTTGAACCACTTTGCGACCCTCCAGGAGAGCGCTTTTTGGAGGGAAGATGCCTGGGACTAAGAGGAACAATCGCTCCCTGAGAGCTAGGTGGAGCCCCATGTATTGCGGCCGCAGGAGCTCCCGAAAGTTCTTTTTTATATATTCAGTTTAGTGGGTTACTACACTAACCGTTATTTTATTTTATTTTATTTAGTTTCATATTAAAAGCTAAGTTTTATATCTTGGGAAATTGGAAATTGAAAATTGGGAATTAGTTATTGGATACTTCCCACCCTGTTTCTCTCCTGTGAGAGGGAAACCCACTCCATTAGGATAATTCAGACATATTTTTTTTTTTTCCTACTTTTCTCCCGACTTGCTCTCCACTTTTGTGTTAATACAGTGTGCTTATCCCATTCAAAATACCTAAAAAGTTTTTATTCTTTATAAAAAAAAATTTCACCATACCTACTTAAGCCGGAATATTTCTATTGCTCCATAAGTTATTGCATAGAAACCATTGTTTTAGGCTGTAACTAGGACACTCAATATCTCATGCAGCATTATTGGTGATGCTCTCTTCCCTTACTGAGAAACTAACATGGATGTAGCTCATGCTAATTGACCCTCGCAGTATATTTGGTTAAAACTACCCTTAGACTGTTGCATGATGTATGACTTTGTTCTTAAAGCTTAAACGTACATGGACCTGGTTGGATTGTTTGTTTTTAAAATCCACCCCATTGTGACTGATGAGTGGATGACAGAAATGACTGCGCATCACAGTTGAAGACAGCAGTAGGTCACTGGAGATGTTAGGCCCCCCCCCCTTCCGCCGTTCTTATAAGTACATATATCACGCTCTGCCTGGTCACATTCCCAATATTAATATTATTTATGGAAAGCAATTTGAATGGAGACTCTGCGTGGTCCATACTGCTGATAAATGCTGGGAGTCCTGCGTACTCTTCTGATTATTATTGTTTCCTCTTAATTGTTCACTTTGATCTAAACTGTCACGTCTACATTATCTGTAATAACCCAATTGCCTTTATTGCAGGGTTATCCACAAGCAGCTGCCCAGATGCCTTCAGAACCAGCAGTGGGTCAGACAGTTCCTTATTCTGTCAGCTGCAATAATACATTATGACGTTATAGTCCGGTGGCAAACAGTGCTCAGTGGCAGACAGCACTCAGTGGCAGACAGTGTGCATTGAAGAAAGAGATTTGTGTATTGAGAGTGGACTATCCTGCAGCCTCTCCTAGCACCTTCTTATCTCCAGCAGCTCTCTGCATTAAACGACTGACCTCAGACTACAGTGGGCCATACGGAAATATTCCAGTTTCCCAGTGGGCCAGTCCAGCCATGGACATTGTATGCTCTCTTTGTTCTTTGGATTGGGTTGGGTAAAGAAACAATGCATAATATGTCACCAACTATTGTGCACACCCACCTCTTGTGGCAAAATTTAGAGTATAAGAATGATGTACCGTATTAGGAGTCATCAATGGGAAATGTTGTTGCCAACTCACGTTTCCTTTGGTGCTGTGGTTGAAGACGGCCTGAAAATATATATCTTGGTGGCAGTCTTATTCTGTGGTGACCATTGCTAATGGTACCTGAAGGGTTGGACCACTTACTGAGGATTTTTTGAGAGAGAACTGAGGAATGAACAATTTAAATGCAGTGATTGGTTTCCTGGCAAGGGTGAATGTCTGTTGTCAGCCACCAAACCGGACACCATTTGAGCGGCTCTACAAATTCAGATATTGTCCAAGGGAAGCAATATCAGCAGTCCACTCTATTCTTCACAACATACTCACTGTGGGCAAAACGTTGTAACAATACTCTGGGAACATGATTAAGGTTGCTAATTAGACGTGAAAGGTTTAAGGAGAATATTTGAGACTTGTCATGAATTGGGAATTTGCACAGCAGTGAAAGAAAATGGATACTAATGTGTCTTCTGGTGGTATTTGGACCCTGGGAGGACAACAAAGGCATATTTTCCCACATGGTGGCAATATGAAAGAATTGCTAAGTTTTGGAGTGAGATATTCTTTTCTTCTTAGCTTTAAATTGAAAGTGAATTATAAACCTGGCACTTTTGAATGGAACTCTCATGTCACTCAGATTACGACCCAACATTTTTCAGCTGTGCCATAAGATCTGCCCTACTGCCTGGATTTGCGTGGAAAAGATATGGAAGGACACTATGACAGAGTTCACTATGTTTATATCTTAGGTTAAATTTAAACACAATATGGAAGCTGTACTTAAAGGGGACACACTCAATGTCCACAATAAGACACTAAATCTACGGAAGCCGTAATTACCATTCGCATTTGCACCTCATGCATTTTGCCTTTTGTAATGATTGACAAATGATAAATATTTGTACCAATATCTCCTTCTGAAAACAAACAAGCATTTAAATCAATGTGTTTATTTTATATTATGCACCTCATTTTTTAAAACAATGTATATTAAACATTTCCAACTCTGTATTGCTGCTCCATCGGTGAGAAAAGACTTTTAGTAATTCGGACAGAAAGAGCACATCATTTTAAAAAGCAGCGGATCATTGCAAAGTAGTGAGCATTGGGTCAGATAACTGACACTCTGACCAAAGGCGCATAAAGATGGCTGTTACAAAGGGAGAGTAGGGAAGGCAAAGGGTATATTTTATATTAATTAAAAAAATAACAAGATGGTTTATATTAGCATAACAGTTATATTAAGTCATTAACCAATATTAATGTCAGTGTTTCTTTAAGATTTTATTTGATTGAATATTTGCATTCGTTTGCTTTCCAAAGGTGAAAGAAGGATAAAATATTCTTCCCATGGCAGCATCTTGAGAAATCGTCCCCCTGTATGACAATCACTGTTTGACTTGGATTACAATCAGACGTTCTGTTAGTCCAAAGGATGATGATGTATTCACTTGACATTCTAGAACACTTCCTTAACTCAACCTGTTGTTGGGTATAAATAGTCACTTCAAGTCTGTCAGTCAGACAGCGACAGGTCAGGACTCATTAATAGACAGCATTTTCCAAACATCCAGGTAAGTAAATGCTCAAATGAAAAGATCTCTTTAGAAGAAAGAAAACCTACATTTATATATATAAATAATTATCAACAATTGAAAGATACTGATTAAATAGAGGGAACAATTTAGAGCTAAATAATTAGATACAGAGTAGTTTTTTATTTAGTTTTCTTTATATATAAAAGTGCAGCGGTCATAATTTGGAATACTATTTTAAGAAATAACAGGGGTAAAGCAAAATCAGTCTCATTTTATAGAAGCTGTGAGAATGGGATCATTTGAGTTATTTATCACCATAATCTCCACATCTGAGCTATAACCCTGTATTTATAATAATTTTGATTTTTAAAAATCCCCAAAAATGAACAATCTCATTGTGACATTGTGTTTTAATGTTTCAAAGATGTTGTGTACGTTGTGAATGATGTTTTTCAAATAAGCAATTGCAGAACCTGCAGACTATATTATATTATTATCATTGCTGCAGTAGATATAATAATACTGTGAAAGGCATCCCATAATACCAAGATCTGTAAAGGAATCTCAGATTTCAGTCAGTGGTAACAGAGAACAGATATTAACCTTTAGGTATATTAGAACAATGATTGGAAAAACAAAAAACAGGTTTGGTTTCATTTCTTCATTTCCTAAAGCTTAGAATATTTATAATTCAAACAGAATCTAAAAAAAATACATTTTGAAAAAAACAATATAAGAAAAATATTTCTACAAAAGTATATTAGAATTGTAACATCTAGAAAATAAAACTAGTAGATAAACCAGAGATAGAAGAAATATAAAAAGTGAATACACAAAATAATAAGAAATGTTTCATATAAAAGTAGTGAAATATAGACAGAGTCTAATATAGCTTTCAGTACATTTTATATTAATCTCCAAAGATAATCCCACAAAATCCAACTCTGGAATTGGTCAACATTCAGTTTATATCATGATAGAGTAGAGAACAGATGAGACCCAGAGGGGATATCAGCTATGTATTCTCTTTAGGGGGGCTGGAGGAGTTGAGCAGGGAGAGCTGTGCTTGTGATGATACAGATCTCTGTCTGTTCTCTGCTACCAATATTCTGGTTTATAAACCCTATCCTGCCAGTAACAGTGTTGTGTCTCTAGGGTGAGTTTATTGGAGACATTAATCTCTCTGCTCCCTTCCACTAGAGCACAAGTCAGTGACCTTTCTCAAAATATTAATTAAAATTCAGATTACAGACGGTAGAGGAGTCCACAGATCATTCTGCTATTTACTTTATACAAACTATAAAAAAATTTGACATGAGGGGATGGGAGGGCTCATGGTTATTTGTAATGTATCTGCATTGTATTCACTGCTAATCTCAGTTTGTTTGTTTTTTTTCTTATGGCGCTGTTGATGTCCGTCAGTCGTCAAGATGTTGAATCTGTGGCTCCTGGTCTTACTCGGGTTTGCGGCAAGTGCCGTTCAAAGTGATCAAGTTACATCTGTATCGCTAGAGAATATTGGAAATAGTAAGTTCTGTAACATCGGGTTATATCATTTGTTATTTGCATTACGCCAATTAAAGCCAATATTTATTAGAATGGCGCTGTTTCTGCACATTATTCATTGCTTTGCCCAGTTCTTGATTTGCTGAAGTCGTTAATCAGGTGATGATTGATTAGAAGATGTTGATTTGGAATTCTGCAAAAATTGTTACAAATGTTTAGTTGGCTGATCAGCTGTGTCTCCTGACTACAAGTCCTCAGTATAGATTATACTTTAAATGCTTTGACATGACAGCATTGGTTAATTTAACCAATAAAGGACCAATGACAATCTATGGATCAATATTATCTGGTCTTCAAAGAGTCTTTTCCATTCAGACAAGCAAAACGAGTAAATAATTGAAGATTATGCTAGCTTTAGTGTACTAATAATCTTAATTTTAATAAAGACAGGAGGCGAGTATTTTGCATATCTCTCTTTACTAAAACTCCATAGCAGTAAAGAAAGTGATAACAAGAACCAATCAAAAAACAGTAGGAGGTATAGTATTCCCAGTGAACAGGCTCCTCCCCCTCTTTCAACTAGCGACATCGCAGACGGCAAAGTTCAAATAATGTTGATTCGAAAGCCAGTCTTGGGTCTGTAACAGAAGAATAAATCCGAGAGTCTTAGGACCATCCATGTGGAGTGTAAGGGAAACTTGGGGAATCAATCCAAACCATTTAGGATAAACTTGGGATAATCCACGTAGCGATAGTTGGAGGTCCACGTTGAGTTACGCTGAAACGAGAGTGTGGAATAGGTTAGGTACTAGTCGAGAGACTTTGAAAGCATGGGAGACTTTCGTACAGTATTTTTATGTAAGATTATATAATTAAATAGTAATATATCGGTAATACATACATTTCCTTCTAAAGAAACATAGGGCACAACAATCATGACTTAAGATATTTACAGAATGCGTAGAACAGTCGAATATGCAGGGAGAGCAGAGACTAGATCCTAGTAGAAGATAGGAGAATAGGAGAAGGACAGTATAGAAAATTTTTGAAGACCGAAAGGGTGGGTATGGGTGGGAAAATACTCGCCTCCTGTCTTTATTAAAATTAAGATTATTAGTACACTAAAGCTAGCATAATCTTCAATTTTATTACATGACAGGAGGCTTCGTATTTTGCATTTTTAACGCTGATGTAATAAGGAAAAAGCCGCGCAGGAGTTCGGTCTAAAGTAGAAGGTCCGGAAAGTGGATTCGCGGGACCAGTCAGCTGAGCGTAGGACATCTGATAGTGAAGCTCCGGCTGAAAAGGCCGAAGAAGCAGCCGCGCCTCTCACCGAGTGTGCCCCGAAAGAGGCGTCTACGCCTGCTAGTGACAAGATCCAGCGTACCCATCTAGCGAGAGTGGTAGAGGAAACTGGATTGTGAGGTTTGACATAGGAGATCAGAAGTTGACCGGAGGGAGTCGGGCGGAGAGAGGCGGTAGCCGTCATGTAGCTGCGTAAGGTTGCGACCACGCACAATTGGGGTTCCGTGAGGAAAAAGGGGTAAAAAATAGTGGTAGAGTTAGATTTGGTGCGTCGGGAGACATGGAATGTCACCCCTTCAGGATCCATTGAGAAGGCATTGGCTTCGAAGGCTCTAACGTCGGATACCCGACGAAAGGAAACTAGGCAGAGCAACACCGTCATTTTGGCTGAAAGTTGGCGGAGTGAGAGTCTGTCGTTAGGCGGCCATTCTCTTAAGAAGTTGAGGACGAGGTCCACATCCCATAGTTGATTGTATTTGGGGGCCGGAGGGTGTTTGAGTCGCATGGCCCTCAGTAGTCTACATACCATAGGATCCTTGCCCACTGGAATTCCTTGGATGGGGATATGGGCCGCTGAGATCGCTGATCGGACTACGTTAATGGTCCTATAAGATTTTCCTGTTGTAAAAAGTGACGTCAGGAAGTTCAGGACGGTGGGAATAGGTGCCGTAAGTGGATTGAGATCCCGTTCCAAGCACCAAGAGGACCAGGAGGTCCAAGCAGAGATGTAGCATAGTCTCGTCCCCGGTGCCCACGACTCCCATAAGAGGTCCCTAGCAGTCTGCGATAGTTCGCTGACTCGCCAGGTGCCCCGGAAAGAGTCCAAGCCACCAGGGAGAGTCTCTCTTCCATTATCAGCGGGTGGGGGTTCCCCTTCGGATCCCTGAGGAGAGTCGGATGGGATGGTAGTAAGAGCGGATCTGCGTAGGATAGCGCTAGCAGGTCCGGGAACCACGGTTGACTCTGCCATAGGGGGGTAATCAGGAGCAGAGAGATCTGGTGTGTCTTCAGATAGTGGAGAGTCCTCGCTATCATGGCGAATGGGGGAAATGCGTAGGCGCCGAAGGGGGGCCAGGTCTGGAGGAAAGCGTCCACTGCTCTGCATTCTGGGTCCGGGAGCCAGCTGAAGAAGTCTGGCGTTTGTCTGTTGTTGCGGGATGCAAAGAGGTCTAGATGGAAGGGTCCTCTCCTTCTCGAGAGGGCATTGAATATCTCTGGATCCAGCATCCAATCGCTGCCGTCTCTCCAATGTCGAGAGAACCAGTCGGCTGTTAAATTCGTCTCCCCTGGGAGGTATTCCGCCTTGAGGGAAATGTTGCGTGGGAGACAGAAGTCGAACACCTCTTTCGTGAGTTCGGATAGGAGTCGTGAGCGGGCTCCGCCTAAGCGGTTGATGTAGCGGACGGCTGAGATGTTGTCCATCCTGAGGAGAATGCAACAATTCGATTTGTCCTTTGCCAGACTGCGTATGGCGAAGGAGCCTGCCAGTAGTTCGAGGCAGTTGATGTGTAGGTTGAGTTCCTGTGGAGTCCAGGTTCCCCCTGTCGATACATCCTCGCTCGTGGCGCCCCAACCCCAAAGGCTGGCGTCCGACTCCAGTACGAAATCTGGGGTTTCGCCGAAGATAGCTCGGCCGTTCCAGGCCTGCATGCTGTCCAGCCACCATTGAAGTTCCTCCCGGACTTCTGCCGTCACTGGTACGGGTTGATCGTAAGTGGGGTTCCGGCGGAGGAAGGATGCTTTGAGGCGTTGCATCGCCCTGTAGTGGAGCGGGCCCGGGAAGATGGCCTGGATGGATGCCGAGAGAAGGCCTACGATTCGAGCTAGGTTGCGTAGGGGAACTGATTGGCATTGGATCGTCTTGCGGATTTCCTTCCGAATCGCTGCGATCTTGGTTGTCGGTAGTCGGAGCGTGCTGGAGACCGAGTCGATTTCGAAGCCCAGGAACTGTATGGTTTGGGACGGAGTTGTAGCGGATTTCTGATGGTTTATCGTAAACCCTAGGGATTCTAGGAGTTCCATGGCAAAACGTGTGTGTAGTCTGAGTCTTGACTTGACGGAGCAGAAGATTAGGAGGTCGTCCAGGTATATAATGCAGCGAATTCCTCTTGCGCGCAGATGAGTAACTACCGGCTTCAACAGTTTGGTGAAACACCATGGGGCCGAACTGAGGCCGAAAGGGAGGCAAGTGAATTGCCATGGTTGGTCGTTCCACAGGAAGCGGAGGAAGTATCTGCTGTCGATATGTACCGGTACTGACAGGTAGGCATCCTTGAGGTCCAATCTTGTGAACCAGTCGCCGTCTTGTAGGAGGTCCCGTAAAAGGTGGATTCCCTCCATTTTGAAGTGGCGGTAGACCACGTGAGCGTGGAGTGTACGTAGGTTTATGACCGGTCTGAGGTCTCCTGTCTTCTTTTTCACTAAGAAAATGTTGCTGAAGAATCCTCCGGTGTCTGTGGCGGGTTCTATCGCCCCTTTGTTGTAGAGTTCCTGAAGTTCGGCTTGGATGAGCTTTGAGTCCCCTGTCGAACAGTTGATCGGTCGTGGTGGGGACTCTTGGTAAGGTGTACTGACGAAATCTATGATGTATCCCTGTACCGTCTGGAGTATCCAAGCGTCTGACGAAATGGTCGTCCAGTTCTGAAAGAAAAGAGAGAGACGACCTGCATGCAAAGTGGTCATAGGTAGATGATAGCTTACCTGGAGTGAATCGGGATCTGCCACGTCCTCGGGTACTGCGTCCTCTGTCTGAGCCTCTTGAGAAGGTGAAAGGCTGGCGGTATCCCGTTTCTGGGTAGAAGGGTTGCGGTCTTGAGGATCGGGGGCCTGATGGCCAGAAACGGCTGGCAGCACGGCCCCTGTGGCGGCCAGCCCGTCCAAAAACACCCCTAGTGGGGTATTGTCTGAAAACCCTCCTCATTGAGGTCTGGGCTTTACTCAACGAGGTGAAGACGTTGACGTGGCGATTCAATTCCTTTAGCAAAGGGTCTCCAAATAACTTGCCCTGTGCCAGAGGTCCGAGTTCCTTGGTGCCCAAATCCACCAACTTCCCGTCTATTCGGAGAAGTGCTGCCTTACGCCTCTCAGATGAGAGGGCCACATTTGCGTTTCCGAGGAAACAAAAACCGCGTTGAGCCCATTCGCGGATATCATGAGCCCATTCCCTGACCATGTCGGCATCGAATTGGTCTGCCCGTTGGAAAGCATCGTCTGCTAGGTACATGATGCGTGATAGGGGTCCGGAGGTATCTAAGAGTTTGTCTTGGACTCCTTTGAATCCCCTCTCCACCCCGCGGCGGGGGTTGTGACCGCCTCTACTCATGAAAGTAGTGATTACTTGGTCAAATTCAGGTGTCATGGCTACTTGATCTGGTAGGGAAGGGCGGGGGCATTCCGATCTCAGTCGGTTACGAACTACCTTGTCCATGGGTTTACGCATCCATAAGTGCATAAACTTAGCCAGGTGTTCTGGTGGTGTCCAGTCTGTCGAGCGGGGGTGTCTGATGTTACGTGGATCGAAGAGTGTCTGGCCCATGGGGTCCAGGATAGCTTCATCCTGAGGCAGGGTGTTGTCCCCTGTCCATTGCCATTCTGCAGCGAGAGAGTCTGAATCCCCTGCATGAAAGGGTTTAGATCTTGAGTCCCAGGCGTCGTCGTCAGAATGGGACGCGTTAGCCTGCCATTCATCCAAGATGGCCATAGTGCCATCGATATCTTCTTCCTCCTCTGAGGATAGAACTTGGGTAGGAGCAGGGGCGACAGATGTTGTCGTTTTGCTCCGCTTGGTGGGTCTTTTGCCTTTGTTCAATTTGGGGTCTTTTTCCCCTTTCCAATGGCGTTTACTACCCCGGGTGTCGTCTTTAGACTGGGTTTCAGAGTCTTCAGACTCAGTGTCTTGGCGTGTGTGGCGTGGTTTGGAGCGTTCTGATTGAGCGGCCATCACGTGTGATAGGGCCTTTTCCATAGACGCGGCCACTGCTGCATTAACCATGGATTGAAAATCCACTGGGGTAGTTTGTGAGTCTTCCATAATGTTAGGAAAGGACTTGGCACTGTTAAGAGGGCAGTAAGGCAGGGGTCAACGTTAGGAGAGTATCCTACGGTAGTTATGGTACCAGCAGTACCAGATATAACCCCAGCAGGGTAGTATTGGGTTTTTAGTCTGGGCAGCACCCAGTATACAGAGGTTGCAAGAGCAGAGCTCTGATAGGCAGTCTGGGCAGAACCCAGTATACAGAGGTTACAACAGTAGAGCTCTGATAGGCATTCACCTTTATGGGGTTTCACCCCAAGGAGCACAGGGTATTGAGCCCTATAGTGCACATATACCACAGGAGTAACAGAGACTGTCTGTGGGGACCCCTGCCTGGATGAGAGCAATGTGAGTTGATAGCAATCTGAAATAGTAATGGGATATGTATGAGCAACTGGATGTGACAACAGGCGGATTAACATAAACCTGAGCAGAAAAGGATATAAATATATATGCTTACCTTGGAGGATGCGAGTAGATGCAGATCTCAGCAACCGAGTGTGTGTGAGGCTCCAAAATGGCGGCCGCGGGTCTCGCGATTCGCGAGATCCAAGATGGCCGCCGTCACACTGAAAGTGTGGGAAAGTAGATCCGGCCGCCGGCCGGAGCGTTAAAACGCGCGGTTAGGCGGCCGGGAGTGGCGAGGGCTGTGTAGCCAAGGTTTCCTTAGTGAAAGGGGACTGAAAAAACTGCGAAAATGTCCGGAATAAAACGGAAAACCGGGAGGGATATCAGGGAGCCCAGAGTAAGAAGGGCAAAGGTAAATAAAGGAGCCCCAAGCAAATTTGGAAAAATTAGAAAAAGAGGCAATAAGATATAAGCAAAGTGAGGCAATAAGAAATAAGAGTGAAAACAGAAAATAACAAGGTTAACAAAGTCAAATAAAATCAATAATGAATAAATATGAGGAGCTCAATATTCTGACCTGTCTGCTGATGGAGCAGTAAAGAAAGAGGGGGAGGAGCCTGTTCACTGGGAATACTATACCTCCTACTGTTTTTTGATTGGTTCTTGTTATCACTTTCTTTACTGCTATGGAGTTTTAGTAAAGAGAGATATGCAAAATACGAAGCCTCCTGTCATGTAATAAAATTATTAACATTAGCCGTACAACCAGTTAATTGACATTACTTCTATATTTCTACAATCTCAGTGATTCAAGAAGAATCTGATAAACACAAAACTGATTTCCTACCAGCTACAGTGCCTGATATCGCTCAGTCTGATTCTCTACCTGGTACCGATATCCCTGCCCTTACCGAGTGAGTATTCCGTTACTGTTCTAAGTTAGAATGTAACTCTTGGGATGGCCAGCAACATATCATCAAATACCACTGCCAGTATCTTAAATAGATAGCTCAATTCTAATCAGACAGCCATTGAGCTGGTACATAGAGAAATACACGTCAATGTATAACAGCTTCACAGTGGGCTTTATAAGGGCTAATATTTTAAAAAGGCATCAGGGTCAAGAGAAACCATGTGCAGCATCAATGCAACTGGGTAGGTGTGAGCAGAAACAGATGGGACTGTTAGTAAGCAACATCCACATTCATAGATAGGAGATCTGTAAAGGTATATGCAAAGCACCAAAACAACTTTAGGGTAATGAAGCAGTTTTAGTGTATAAATCATGCTTCGGTAGTCTCACTCAACTCTCTGCCATTGAGGACTTAAATAACTTTTGTTTCTGTTTATGCAGCCCTAACCATACTTTTCCTGGCTGCAGGACCGCCATTAGGGGATGACAACCATGCCGGTTGCCATGGGCCCGGTGGTCTTGGGGGACCGAGTCTCCTGGGCCTCACATTCCGGATGTGTAGAGGCAGAACTGCCTCCGGTTTAGCTGCACCAATGCCTGCATGCTGATAGGGCCCATCGGGTGGCATGCAGTTAGGGCCATCGAATGGGCATATGTCTTCAGGGACCTAGTCAGCGTTGCAGCCCTTTAATAGAGCAACTACACCCCTTTTCAAATGTCAGCCACAGTCGGTCACTTCCTCCCAGCTTTCTCCTCGTGGGAGGCAAGAGGCAGAGCGGGGGCAGTGAGAGAGCCTGCTGTCAGACTGACTCCCAACTGCCCCAAAAGTTGAGAAACAGGAGGGTGCTAAAAAATGACCTGCATATTGTGTCAGTAGGTATGTCTGTTTGTCAGTATGTGTGTGTATCTGTCTGTCAGTGTGTTTGTCTGTCAGTATGTCAGTATGTGTATCTGTGTGTCAGTGTGTGTGTGTGTCTGTGTGTATCTGTGTGTCCTTTGGTGTCAGTGTGTGTCTGTGTGTGTATTTGTGTGACAGTGTGTGTATTTATGTTTGTGTCTGTGTATTTTCTGTGTTAGTGTGTAGCTAAGAGTGTGTGTACATGAGCGTATGTGTATACGTGTGTGTGTCAGTGTGGGTATATGTGTCTGTAACTATATGTCATTGTGTTTGGTTGTGTGTGTAACAGGTGTCAGTGTGTCTGAATATCTGTGTATCTGTGTGTCTGAATATCGGTGTGTCCGTGTGTGCATCAGTGTGTCAGTGCTTAATTTGCTAGCACTATATTTAACCCTATAACTTTCCAAGACACCATAAAACCTGTTCATGGGGGGGTACTGTTCTACTCGGGAGACTTCGCTGAACACAAATATTAGTGTTTCAAAACAGTAAAATGTATTACAACGATGATATCGCCAGTAAAGTGACGTTTTTTGCATTTTTCAAGCACAAACAGCACTTACACGGACGATATTATTACTGTGATACTTTTTACTGTTTTGAAACACAAATATTTGCGTTCAGCGAAGTCTCCCGAGTACAACAGTACCCCTCATGTACAGGTTTTATGGTGTTTTCAAAAGTTACAGCGTCAAATATAAGGCTTGTGTTTTTGTTTCACATTAAAATTCGCCAGATTGCTTACGTTGCCTTTGTGACCCTATGGTAGCCCAAGAATGAAAATGACCCCTATGATGGCATACCATTTGCAATAGTAGACAACCCAAGGTATTGCAAACGGGGTATGTCCATTCTTTCTTAGTAGCCACTTAGTCACAAACACTGGCCAAAATTGGTGTTTTTTGCATTTTTCACACACAAACAAATACTAACGTTAACTTTGGCCAGTGTTTGTTGTCGGTTTCGGTGATACTTCAATTTTGATAGTTATGGCTCGCTTCAGGTATGATGTGGACCTTTACCGACAAAAGGTCACTCCGGGTCATTCTAAGCTTAGCGTGTCTTTATGCAATCTATAGCTATATACGGAGTAGACCTTTCCGTTTCCAAATTACTTATAAATACTGTTTTCTTTAACCATTCTAGATGATAT
Source organism: Pelobates fuscus (assembly GCF_036172605.1). NCBI lineage: Eukaryota > Metazoa > Chordata > Amphibia > Anura > Pelobatidae > Pelobates > Pelobates fuscus. The sequence goes on from NC_086321.1 coordinate 377,928,048, forward strand.
TTTTGATTTATCACTAAAAATAGTTCAGTGTCTGCAGACCCAGAAGGCACTGTAATAATATTGTAATAAATGAAACAATGACTCAAATAAATATAAGATAAAAGTGTATTGGATGAATGTAACAGAATGCAAAAATAGTCAGTAAATAATTAATCTTACCAAAGTTTAGTGGCTTACAGCATGTATGATGTCCGTGTGCAAGTGAGAATTTGAATGTATGCCTGAGTGAATGAATGTTAAGGAATGACAACGTCCTATCCTTTCTCCTTCAGTTAAATAGCCATTTTGTTCTCCATAAAGCAGCCCCCACCTGTGTGATTTTCCTAAAAAGGTTTTCTAACTTGTTACATGATGTAATGTATTGCATATCTAAGTTTGGGATATTCCCTAAATGGCTCTTGCCTGTAATTAGCTTACGAAGTGTTTTTGTATACATTTAACTGACAGCACATGTGTTTGTTCTAATTTAACTTTAACCTTGTGGAAATGTCATTGAAAGTGTAACGTTTTTCAAATCTAAGCAAAAGGGCCTGCAATATTTCATACACCTATTGTACATTAGTATTAAATATATATACATATATATTGCAAACTGCACATTAAATAATGATCCATACTCCACACTCCCCCACTTGTTTTTCTTCTATGACAAAACCAAAAAGAAAAAACAAGAGAAAAACTGTGAAAAATCTAAAACAAAACAACACTTGTGCCAAAGAGAAGAAAAAGAGAGAAAGAGAGAAAAATAAATTGCATACAAGTGGTACCAGCAGAAACACAGGAATAAGAAATATAACACAGAGTGACGTAATAAACTGTGTTAAAGCTACATTAAAGTTCTTTAGAGATTTGATTGAAGAAGTCAAATACCAGTATCAAATCTGGAAGTCCAATAGAAGGAATATCAGCGACATAGCAAGAAATATAGTTCATGGAGAGTTCAGAATTAGAGTCCAGGTCGCAGAATGAAATAGCAATTTGCAGCATGAGATTCACCCATAAAATAGCAACAATAGACATTCACAGCAACCAAACAGGAAGTTTGAGAAGTAGGATAACCATGATAGCTCCTCAACTCCTTAGGTATATGCAAAGTTTAGGAAATCTTCGTCCAAGGTAGTATGCAAAGTCTTCATCCTAGTACCGATCGTACCCATAGACAGTAGAGCAGTCAGTAGGAATTCTTCTTAGAAATAGAAATTCTTCACAGATAAGTGTAATAAAAGCAGCTGGATGTACGTTGACAGAGAAAGTTACTGATAATAGAGTGTAGCTGGTAAACCTGTCATCAGAATGTACCACTTAGTATTTAAAATAAAGAGACAGAAACGCCCAAGTGCTGTTTAAAAATAAAAGTAAGGAACCAGTCATGACATAGAAGAAAAGCAAAATGGAGATCTAAAAGAAAACAAAAATAAGGTAAGATCATGGACACAGAATATAATCCAAAATTAACGAGGAGTGGGAAGCTGAGAGGGATCCAAAGATACAGAATAACCATTTAGTGTATATAATGGGAGAAGACGTTTATGCTTAGACTCTAAGTCCTCCAATACAGCCACCTTTTTACACAGATTACGATGTAAACGTTTGAAATAGCAACCACTGATACAGATGAATAAAAATAAAATCAGTTGTAAGAGAGAAATAACTACAACAGGATGCAACATTATATTAAAAAAATGTGTAGCAGTATTACTGTATCCCAAAACAGATTCCCACCATGAGGTCTGACCATCTTGTTTAACAGCAGCAGAGACCTGTTGAAGAATCCCTTGTTTATGTGTGACAGTAATTTGAGCTTGGTGCGAAACACTCTTTAATGAATTAAGCAATGTCGTAATTGATGTTGAGTCAGTTAACCATTTTTTCATCTCAGAACCCATACCTAAGGGCAAATCTGACATGGAAAAATCAACAATACGTTCCCATGATAAATCCAAACTTATGTTAGTAAGTTGAGGCATAGTGAAGTTCCATACTGAAGAAGCAATATAAGACACAGGAATGGAATTACACCACGTGCCAGGCAATAAGTGAGTGCTGAGAAGGGATTCGTCCATTGTTTTAAAAATAATTTGATCAGGCTGAAATAAGTGAAAACAAACACGATCTAACCCCAAGTAGTAGACAGGATTTGTAACATTAAATTGACCATGAAAACTACATTCATCCTGATGAACCCAACATGTTTCAGTAGTAGTTTTATATTGGGATGGAGAACATATATAAGAATTAGCATTCGAGTGACACAAGGAAATGTCTACAAGGGTCCAGTTGGAACTATCCGTACCCTGGGCTACCCATTGATGTGAAAGTTCAGGCAACAATAATGAACCATTAGACGGTAGGCCAATTGTAGCTAAACGATAAATAATAGCATCTTTGCCTGCCCATGGTATTAATGTTTGAATGGCACATCTTTCAAGTGAGCAGTCAGATAGAAGAACTTCCCACCACAAAAGATGAGTCATCGCAAAATCAGTCACAGATTTTGAAGCAGCAAGACTCAACGAAGCAGGCCATCTACCAGACCATAAACTTTGCAACTGAAGTTTAAGATCGGCAGACAGATCAGCCTGAACCTGTGAACATAGCATTGCCCATGCAGTATCATGAGTAACATTGTAAACTGAGTCGACCAGAGTGTGAAACTTATCAGAAATAATCTCAGTTGTATCTACCATAACATGAGTTTGATGCTGTTGAAGCTTAACAATATTAGTATTAATACCATATTGGGTATCCAGACCTGTAGAAGTATGAGAGGCTAAAGAAGCAAGTTTATATCTTAGAATTTCTGAATTAATTTGTGCAGCTGATCCCATGACACTACCATATGTACCTAACCCAGTAGCTAAAATATCTCGTCTAGGGCGATGGTGTGATCGAAGTGATACATTATATAACATGCTTTCATGAAACCACCACTGAAAAGCTCTTTCCTGTACTGATACGAATGGTGTACAATTGGAATATTGTGTGGAAACCAACCATTTATTTAATTGTAAGTGCCAGGTAACCAAACGATATGAAACATCATATGCTACTTGTGTAGCAGAGTCTAAACGAACTTGAATAGGGTCACCTTCCTTAAATGGAGGTGTGGTAGATTCTGGTATAGGAGTAGAGGGAGATACAGAAGCTATAGGAGTAGAAGGTTGAGCTATTTCATCAATTCTAACTATAAACTGTGGAATACCATTGTCTGTACATTGCCATTCACCTACAGAATCAGAGGGGTTGGAAGTATCAACCAAAATAGTCGCAGGCATTGCAACCGAAGTAGAGTCCTGGACTTCTGGACTTCCACAGGTATTAAGATTATCCATGTTAGTCATAGGGCGGCGGTTAGAATTATGAAAAATGCCAGAAGTAGTGGATTGCAAATCAATACTGCATATCAAACAAATATTTTTATCAAGATGCGGAAGTGCACCATATTCTGGAATCAGAAGATGGGTTTCATTAATAAACCATAGCTGAGCATAGTCAAATTTTGGAACACGTGCAATAAAAAGTGCAACAAATTGTGGGGATGCAGAACTATGAGAAATATGATATATGGGACGGTTAGATTTAACACTATTACGCTGAAAGTTAGACAATAAGGAAAAGATAAGGTCAATGCTGGTAGTAGGGTGTGAGACTAAATATATAGGTTTAAAAGGAGCAAGCACTTCAGAAGAAGTGACAAGACGCTTCTGCAGATTATGATTATCTGGATGCCAAATGTTAGTAAAGGTATAGAGCAAACACATCACTGTAACGCATCCCATCAAGCAACATGTCCAAGATGCCATAGTCTAATTTGTAGGCTATGAAAACCAATAAAATAATTAGTTATGATCAAACTGTAAGTTACGGACACCAAACTTCAAATATAACATGAAAAATGTGGATAAGGAGATTATTACACAACGTTACTATTTATTATTAGTAAATACATAAAAGTATCACACTATGCTAGGAAAACATGCAACACATGCAGAAAGTAGTCTAGCCAAAGCTAGTTTTGTACATCCGGTAGGACTGTTTTTATTTTTCTTTGTCCATATGAAGATTAGATGTAAAGGCGCCGATCATTCATAATGAACAGTAGAGTCTGGAACAGCCGTTCTAGAGTCTCAGTCCCTTTGTACACTTTCTGAAAAACAAAGTAAATATAGAATAACAAACACAGGGCTTTAAGAGCCCTTAAACAATTTAAGCTGCATTGCATGCTTGTAGACATTTAAACCATCTGATTTTTGAATAAGATAAACTGAGGGTCCCACTTTGTCCACAATAAGATATGGACCTTCCCAGCAATCTTTAGGAAATTTCCTAGGGTTTTTCTGTCCTTGTTTAAGCATGCACACAGAATCTCCCACTTGGTATTCAGTGAGGTCAGATTTTTTATCAAAATCACTTTTACTTTTTAAGGCAGACACCGCATCTGTGTGCAGCGCCTGTCCTTGTACAGTGGTGAGCCATAGAGAATGTTCTTTGGCCCATTCTTCATTGCATAGTGCTACCGAGGTAGATAAATCCATAGGAAGCAAAAGGCGTTCCCAGGAAGGCATACTGCGTCCAAAAAGAACTTCATAAGGAGACATCTGAATATGCCTGTTAACTCTAGATCTCATTCGAGCAAGGACAAAAGGCAGTAAAATATCCCAATTTTTACCATTGGCATTACAGATTTTGCTAAGTTCCTTTTTTATCTGGCCATTCATCCTTTCAACCATGCCTCCGCTTTGAGGGTGATAAGCAATATGGAAATCCCAAGGGAGATCTAACCAACTTGTGATCTCTTTCAGGATAGTATTGACAAATTCACCGCCATTATCTGAATCCATTTGTTTTGGAATCCCAAAGTGACAGAAAACATTTTGCACTAGGATTTTGGCAGTTGTGCCAGCTGTTTTGTTAGGGGTAGCAAAAGCTTCAATCCATCGACTAAACGAGTCAATGACAACCAATATGTAACGATTTTTACGGGCTGTCAATGGCAGTTTACCTACATAGTCAACCTGCAGTCTGTCCCAAGGTCCAGTAGGAGCATGTCGCATTAGTGCTCCACGTGTTAGTTGTCTTGCTGGGTCTTGGTGTGCACAAACAATACATCTGTCAATGTGATCTTGAATATCTCTTCTCATAGTAGGCCACCATCCCAGTTTAGACATCCTATCCATACATTCTTGTAATTTGGGATGTCCCCCTGCAATGGAACCATGTACCCATGCTAGCAAACATTTTACCAAATGAGAGGGAATAACCCAGACAGGACCATGTTCAGTGTCTTTGACTAAAATGTCATGCAGAATGTACAATTTTTCTTTACCTAACTTAGGTGCAGGGTCATCAAAAAGAGGAGCGAGTACTAAATCGTACTCTTGATGTTCTCTAAGTACAGACCATTGTGTGCTATCATCGTCAGGGGCATACAACTGTACTGGTGCAAGTGGTGTATGATACAATGCATCTTCCTCTTCCCATAGTGGAATATCAGGAAGACATGCAGCCTCTTTTGCAAATTTATCTGCAAGACTATTCCCGTATGCCAATGGGCCCTTAGATCTATGTGCCTTTACCTTGATGAGTTTGATAAAGCCTATATGATCTTTAGACAAATCCTGTATGCGTTCCCATAAGCCTTTGTGCTGTACTATACTGCCATCAGTGGACTGCCATTTATTGTTGACCCAAAATGTAAGAAGAATCAAAGCACCTCTGAAAACATACATAGAGTCAGTGACTACAAAGTGTGTACCACCTTTCCCAATTTTGTCTCTGATCAAAGTCAGTAGTGCAGCTAATTCAGCAAACTGTGCTCCTGCCCTTTTACAAGCATACTGAAACATATCAAGAATTGTTCTACCTTCAAGAAGTACACCTGCAAAACCTGTCATGCGCTTACCATCGATGACTGATGAACTAGCATCAATGTACCAAACAGGGTTATTTCCCACATCAGCAGGGCTGCCTTCTTTAAAAACAGAATGTGCTTTAGGAGCAAGCATAGGATGACATACATGATCCTGACCTTGAATAAGAACACCCAACACATGTACAGAAGGTTCCTTTAATGGTTCCACTGTAATGTGTTCAGTGAGCAGCGTAGTCATCCATCTCACCACACGTTCATTCCGAATGTCACTTAAAGCCAAATTATGTTTTTTCAGCAAAAGCAGGGGATTATGATGTGAACGAATCACAATGTGCTGACCGCTGAGGAGATATCTCAGTCTTTGTATGGTCCAGTATGTAGCTAGGGCAATTTTCTCACAAGGACCAAATTTCAATTCAGGTGGTGTCATTTTGCGACTCAAGTATGCAATAGGGGCTAGTATATCACCATGGTATTGGGCCACTACTGCACCAAGTGTTGTATCAGACACACTAGAGTATAAATAAAATGGTTTGTCTGATGCTGGAGTGCCCAAAACGGGTGCACTAGCTAATGCAGATTTGAGAGACGAAAATGTCTGTGTGTGAGAATCATTCCATTCAAATTTGTTTTGTTTCAGTAGGTCATATAATGGTTCTGCAAGCAAAGCATAATTAGCAACAAATTCTCTGCAGAATCCGGTAAGCCCAAGAAACTGCTGTAAAGATTTCACATCTACTGGTCTTGGTAGGGAGAGAATATGTTTAACCCTATCCTCAAGAATACTTCTGCCTGTTGGACTAAGTTCCAATCCAAGGTAATTAACCTTCTGTTGGACCAGCTGACACTTGTCAGGGTTAAGTTTCAAGCCATGCTTTCTAAGGCAGTCCAAAACCTTTTTTAACAGATGAATGTTGCTTTCTCGGGTATCATTTGCGATTAACAAGTCATCAACATACTGAACAACTTTGTTATGCAAATTATGAGACTTTAGAGCTTGTGCTAACATGCTGTGAAAAATTGCAGGGCTATCACAGTAACCTTGAGGAAGAACTGTCCAGCAATACTGTTTAGATTGAAAAGAAAATGCAGTACGATACTGAGTTTCAGGAGTGACTTGTACACTATAAAACCCATTTGCAAGATCCAACACGGTATAATACTGCATTTCAGGAGTTAATTTAGCAATCAGTTCAGGGTAAGAGGCCACAACAGGTGCTGTTCTAAAAACTGTCTCATTTAGTCGTCTGTAGTCAATGGTTAAACGCCAAGTGTTGTCTTTTTTACGAATAGGCCACACAGGACTCGATCCTGCAGTTTGGCATGGTCGAATTAACCCTCTCAGTAGCAATTGGTCAATGATAACCTCTAAATCTTTTTCTGCCTCACGTGGAATTGGATACTGTTTAACATATGGGTGGTGTGAACCATCCAAAGAAACCATTAATTGTGATTTACCACAATCCAGACTATCTTTAGCCCATACATCGGCATATTCATGCCACCAAGATTCTGTATCCACAGGAGGAGCAGGAGGGTGTTTGATTTTAATACCCTTTACGGCCCCAACATCCTCATGTGGATAGACAACATGCACAGGAGGCAAATCGGAGTCTAAACCGATCAGAGCATGCTCAGAAGGGCTAGGACTCTCCACAATATTCCAAAGCATGTGATTTATTAAATCAATGATAAACCCAAACTTTACAATATCCGGAGCTCCCAACAGAGATAACGCATCTTTTTCCAAAAACACATCAGAACGTATAGTCTTAGAGCCAATCGTCAATGTCCTAGGTTCAACATACACTGTTTTTGGCATTCCAGTAACCCCCACAATGCAAGCAGTAGTAAATTTGTCAGTTTTAGGTGTACCAGATATTAGTGTAGCAGCTGCCCCTGTATCGATTAGAGTGTTAATTTTCTCCCCATCTACCAACATAGTACACATTGGTCGTCCCCATTTATCTAGATTCAGAGGCCAGTCGAGACAAAGAGGAGAGGAGAAAACACATCCCTAGCAGGAGGACAGGGGGGGAAGGGAAGGTGTTAGAGCTGCAACAGGCGTTAAATTAGCTTGCTCTACTTGTTTTCTAAGTAGCTCAACAGAATGTTGTAACGCTTTCTGAGAGGCAATAATATCCCTCAAGGGAATCCACTCACCATCTTTTCCTATGCCACGTCTTGTAGTATTAAATCTACCTCTAAAGCCACCCCGTCCACGGTACTGTGGACCTTCAGTCTGCCAAGTATTAGAGGCATTATTTAATTGCTGTCCATCTCTCCAAGATCTTTGAGCCTGATATGTTATTTCAGAAATCGGAGAGGGTTTAAAACATCTATCCATTTCAATTTGCAAACGGTCAAGCCATGAATTAAAGTCCACATTCCTCATGTCACCGTAACAGATGGTCATAACATGAGAAATGTTACTTGGTACAAGAGTGAAAATTAACTCCCGCACTGCTGGATCCAATTTAAGGTCAGCTTGTATTTCAGAACGTTTTTCTGAAGAAGTAGCCCCATTAGCAAGAGCAGCTAGGAAAACAATTACTCTGTTAGCAGTTTCTGTGATTGACTCATTAGGAAGTGAGATAAAAGCTTTGTTAATCTGGAACGGACTAGACAAATGAAATAGCTTATGGCAACACCGTTCTAACAGCTGAGGAAAGGTTTGTGCAAAACCTTCTATAACAGCTGAACAGGATCCCAGACCTTTTAGAAAAATCTCTATTAATTGTGAATCCGAAGAACCCCAGCGAAGGAGTTTTCCGATCCAATGTGTAAATCTATTGAAATCCTCAACAGTACCCTTATTCACTGGAGCTTGTCCGATCTCAGATAAAACAGCTCTGGCTTCCGTAGCTTTAATAGATGTAGTAGGGGACATGTGTACGTTAACGGGATCAGAAATCACAACATGTCATTTAGATTTAGCCTCGTTAAGGTCACTTTGCAGCTGTTTGTTAGTAGACTTAAGGTCTTGCGTAGTATCATGCAATATGCTAGCAGTTTTTTCCTGTTTTCTAGTAGTAGCCTTAAGTTTGTCATTTACACGTTGTAACTCGTCATTGTCAAGCCTAAAACGTTCAAGGTTAGTTTTAGTCTCAGTTAATAGTCGTGCAGCCTCAGACAACTCTGCTTCTAAGTTTCGTCTCTGCTGGTTTTCTTGCGAAAACGATTGTTTTACATTATGTAAAGTCATTTCCATATCATTATATTCTTTTTCTATTCTAGCATGATGTGCAGAAATTTCCTTCAATTTGTCATCTGATAACACTTCGTTAGCCTCTAATTGAGGACCACGTGTTATAGGATTACAAGGAACAAGATCAGTTTTAGAATGTTCAATTGGCAATTCTGGATACAAATGTGTATACGTGGGAGGAGCAGTGGGGACAGAAGTTACTTGTGAAGGAAACTCAATATTTTCATTTTTATGCTCCATCCATATTGCATTGTCGTCTTCATTAATTAAAGCAGAAGGAAGATCGACTGACAAGGTGGCAATCTGATACCATTTGTTTTCATGAGCAACAGGGGATTTTTTAAATATAGCACTTCCCCGTGCTTTACCTCCTAGTTTTAAAGAAGGAGAGTGCTTAGTACGCAGGCATTGTAAGGTGTCTACAGCTTGATCAAGAATTATATTTTTGGATTCTAACTTATGAACTTTATCTTGTAAGAATCCAGCAGTGTGAGCTGCATTTTGTGCCTGGGTGCGGTAATCTTCTATTTGTACATGCAGCGTATTAATAAGAGAAGCTTGCAGATTAAAACTCACTTGCAACTGTTCAATCATTTGAAGGGACATTAATAGCATATCTAGTAAAGCTTGCAAACTTCTACCCTTTTTTACTTTGTCATCTTTAAGCTGCATTAATGAGGGTAATACTTGAAAAATGTCCTCTAGAAACAGTGCATCACTTATATTTTCGCCCAACTTAAATGGACCTCCATATTTTTTAATCCAACATTTTATAAATTCTTGAAACACAGAAGGGAAAGAAAACAAAACAGGGGAATCAACGGATCTGTGTTCAGCATTTAAATCAATAGGGTCACTTGAACTAGTTTCAAGATTACCTATCCTATTTGGAAACTTAAAGAAAGACATACTTACAAAACGAGAATCCTCCCGGCAACTGAGTACACCGTGTTCTCCACTGCAAAAGACACGACTAAACCTCCCAAGGACGAGGCCCCCAGAATGTCGGTTTCGGTGATACTTCAATTTTGATAGTTATGGCTCGCTTCAGGTATGATGTGGACCTTTACCGACAAAAGGTCACTCCGGGTCATTCTAAGCTTAGCGTGTCTTTATGCAATCTATAGCTATATACGGAGTAGACCTTTCCGTTTCCAAATTACTTATAAATACTGTTTTCTTTAACCATTCTAGATGATATTTTTGATTTATCACTAAAAATAGTTCAGTGTCTGCAGACCCAGAAGGCACTGTAATAATATTGTAATAAATGAAACAATGACTCAAATAAATATAAGATAAAAGTGTATTGGATGAATGTAACAGAATGCAAAAATAGTCAGTAAATAATTAATCTTACCAAAGTTTAGTGGCTTACAGCATGTATGATGTCCGTGTGCAAGTGAGAATTTGAATGTATGCCTGAGTGAATGAATGTTAAGGAATGACAACGTCCTATCCTTTCTCCTTCAGTTAAATAGCCATTTTGTTCTCCATAAAGCAGCCCCCACCTGTGTGATTTTCCTAAAAAGGTTTTCTAACTTGTTACATGATGTAATGTATTGCATATCTAAGTTTGGGATATTCCCTAAATGGCTCTTGCCTGTAATTAGCTTACGAAGTGTTTTTGTATACATTTAACTGACAGCACATGTGTTTGTTCTAATTTAACTTTAACCTTGTGGAAATGTCATTGAAAGTGTAACGTTTTTCAAATCTAAGCAAAAGGGCCTGCAATATTTCATACACCTATTGTACATTAGTATTAAATATATATACATATATATTGCAAACTGCACATTAAATAATGATCCATACTCCACATTTGTGACCAAGTGGCTACTAAAAAAGACTGGACATACCCCATTTGCAATACCTTGGGTTGTCTACTATTGCAAATGGTATGCCATCATGGGTGTAAATTTAATTCCTGGGCTACTATACAGTCTCAAAGGCAACGTAACCAGTCTGGCGAATTTTAATTTCAAATGTAACGTGCTATATTTGACCCTGTAACTTCCCAAAACACTATAAAACCTGTACACAGGGGGTGCTGTTTTACACGTGAGACTTTGCTGAATACAAATATGTGTATTTTATTGCAGTAAAAGCAAACAGTATTATGACATTGACAGTTAAAATGTCATGTAGAACTAAAAAAAATAACAACATTTCTTATTTTCTCCCATTTTTCTCATATTAAATTATGTTTCATAGCTAAATATTTGGTATTGAACGAAAGCCCACTTTCCCCTGAATAAAATTATATATAATAAGGGGGGGTGCATTTCATATGAAAGAGGTGAATTATGGTTGGACAGACATGTAGCGCAAATGCCAGGTTTTGTTTACATTTTGTTTTGTTCACAACGTGTACATTTGTCTCAGTCCTTAAGTGCACATAAATACACACCACATGAATTCAAACACAGAAACTGCACATAAATAAATACACACACCTAAATTCAAACACAGACACTGCACATAAATACACACACCTGAATTCTAACGCAGACACTGCACATAAATACACACACCTGAATTCAAACACAGACAGTGCACATAAACACACACACACACACCTGAATTCAATCACAGAAACTGTACATAAATACACACACCTGAATTCAAACACAGAAACTGTACATAAATATACACACCTGAATTCAAACACAGAAACTGCACATAAATACATACTTCTGAATTCAAACACAGACAATGCACCTGAATTCAAATGCATACAGTGCACATAAATACACACACCTGAATTTAAACACAGACACTGCAAATAAATACATACACCTGAATTCAAACACAGACACTGCACATAAATACATACACCTGAATTCAAACACAGACAATGCACATGAATACACACACCTGAATTCAAACGCAGGCACTGCACATAAATACGCACAACTGAATTCAAACACAGACACTGCACATAAATACACACACCTGACTTCAAACACAGACAGTGCACATAAATGCACAAACCTGAATACAAACACAGACACTGCACATAAATACAAATAGCTGAATTCAAACACAGTCACTGGACATAAATACACACACCTGAATTTAAACACAGACACTGCACATGAATACACACATCTGAATTCAAACACAGACACTGCACATAAATGCACACACCTGAATTTAAACACAGACACTGCACATGAATACACACACCTGAATTCAAACACAGACACTGCACATAAATGCACACACCTGAATTCAAACGCAGACACTGCACATAAATACACACAACTGAATTCCAACGCAGACACTGCACATAAATGCACACCTGAATTCAAACACAGACAGTGCACATAAACACACACCTGAATTCAAACACTGCACATAAATATACCCCACATGAATTAAAACACAGAAACTGCACATAGATACATACTCCTGAATTCAAACACAGACAACGCACATAAATAGAAACACGTGAATTCAAATGCATACAGTGCACATAAATACACACACCTGAATTCAAACACAGACACTGCAAATCAATACATACACCTGAATTTACCCTCCCAGGGTAGATAATAAACATAATGTAAACTTTCTATTTGTTTTTCAGTATAACATTAGGCATGAACAATGGTGTAATTGATGTAAAATTAGACACTTCAAACATGGCTCTGTCACTTAATACCCAGCTGAAATTATCCAGCAAACAGTAAGTACAATAATTAGATTATTATTATTATCATGATGATGTGGTGGTACTTACCTTATTAGGTGGGAACATCTGTTAATAATACTGACCGTGCTGACCACAATAATTATATACCGCCGGCAAAACCTCCTACTACCCGGTCATCTCCTATCATGGTAAACTGCAACTTACAGTTGCCAAGTCTCAAGGATCCACCGAACAATAATGACAGGGCCATAATCATAAATACTTTTTCTCATGACACACACCAATCTGCTAATGGGATCCGTCTAGCATTTATCTTTCCCATAGATATATATATATATTGATTTCTGGAAACACCTTAATCTAATGTCTACACTAATTTACTAACATCGCATAGCATATTCTATGCTCTCTACCCGTTAGTTCAGTCATTTTCATAGATCACGGGTTATTTTATCTGTATCTCTAGGAACTCTGGGAGTAGCCACCAGTTTGCAGGGCAATTCTGCTCTAATACTTGGACGGGATTATATTAGGAATAGGGTTCACGGGTGTCCCCCCACATTTATGTATCAGACCTCCGACTGGCTGTTAGATAAACGTGATTTCTATGGGAAGATTTCACTCAATTATGCCTCTAATGCTCACTTTAGCACTTATGTTACTACTATGCCATTTATAATATAGGAATACTGTGTCTTGTATATGTTTCTATTTTCAGGGTAGTCCGGGTCTTGGACACTTAACTAGTGATGAAACGCTATCACTAGTTCAGTATAGTACATTATCTAATTCTCGACTTGGTATATATTCTCATTTATTACTAAGGTTAGGCTCTTTATCCTAAATCACCTGCTGGTGGCCTCCCACACTGCTTACTTTAATGCTGCTCTGTTTAGTATACTCTCTTGCCTTAAACAGGCCTACTGTTTTATCTTGAATCTGTTTTCTACCCTCAAGGAGGTCCCAGGTCATTGGCCACATATGGGCTCAGACGACTTTTTATAATGCAGTATTATATGTTACGGAGGCGGGGCTGCCGGGCTCCAGCACAAACACGGGCCTCCCTTCTTTTGGAACAGCCTGCCTACCACTATCAGACTCTCCCCTAATCTTCAATTGTTTAAGAAGTCCCTCAAAACACATCTGTTCAGAAATGCTTATGGACTCCCAGAGTAACATATCTATACTTACCCAAGTCTGTCTCTTGCTCCCCTAAAGAGCCATACTCCACTTTCACCTCCAGCTCTGCTACTTGTCCACCTTGTTTGGTGGCTGTCACCCTTGCTGCCCTGTTGTATATTTGTACCCCACCTCATCTAGACTGTAAGCTCGTTTGAGCAGGGTCCTCATCTACCTACTGTTCCTGTGTCACTGTGTAATTGTCTCATGTACTGTAAATTTCCCTCCCTCTTTCAAAATATTGTAAACCGCTGCCGAATTAGATGCCACTATATAAATACCAATAACAATAATAATATCTGGTTCTATACCTCCCAAAGGGAGAGTGTATCCTTTGTCTCCCCAAGAGAACCTTGTCATGGAGGAGTACATCAAGGAATCATTTCAGAAAGGGTTTATCAAGAGATCCTCTTCTCCTGCCGGGGCAGGCTTCTTTTTTGTATCTAAGAAGGAAGGTGATTTAAGACCGTGTAATGACTACAGGGGTCTTAATAAGATCACAATTGAAAATGCCTATCCCATTTGTGACGAGAGCAATCTCGCCACATTGCATTGGAGAAGCCTGGCTGCCCGCCTCCTGCCTTTGGACTATGGCCCTGGGAGATTGGGCCCTTTAAAAACAGTATTCGGCCATTGTGAAGGACTTTTATGCAATTGCCTATATGCTTCAGTTTAATTCTCTCCCTGCTATTTTAAGGTCTATATTGTTCGGTTCCAAATGTCTGTGTGTTATGTGTAAAAGGGGACTTTATGTATTTTAAAGTGTTTTATGTCTTTTTGTAACCATGTGGTTAATGGAGTCTGCCTCTAGCCCTGGATAATTGGATTACTTTCCCCTTTGTCTCCAGGATAGAGGCCTCTGTAAAACCTGCTTAAACCAGTTTGCCATGCTGCCAGCCAGGGTCCAAAATATACTTTTACTAACTTTTGAACCCCTGGTCTGATTCATGCCATTTTTTAATATGTTGTTCCCCTGAATGGATTGATTGTGAATATGTAATTTTATGTGAATGTGATGTATGGTTTTAGAATTATGAATGTTAGGTAAAAAGTATGTTAAACTTTAAATGTTCTGGTCAGCAGATAATTGAGCTATGTATATTGCTAAAACTCAATTATCTAGCCTGGCCCAGAGGAGGAGTTTTGTGTTGCATAAATTGTGAGTTCTGTGTGCCAGTAAATCAGTCCTGTTCCAGCATTAAGCCTTGGCTCATGTGTGGATTATTCGGTGATACCAGCAATTTATTACTCTGTGGATTACTGGGTGATTTTATTTTATGGGAAGAAGGGAATGCTTGACGGAGTAACGGATTGTACCGTCACAACTGGTGGCAAGCGGCGGGATTTTCCCTTCTTTTTCCCTGCACAGAGGATTCAAGGAAAGCACTGGTATATAGTGCATGGAGGGCAACGCTAGCACTCGTGCAGCGACCCTGGCTTCGGAGGAACTCAAGGGATAGAGCTAGCTACGGGCAGCGTCCCTATCCGCAGCAACATGGAGCTAGCAAGACCCTGGACAGCAGCCAGTGAATTAGAAATCCGCTTGTCACAGTACTATGAGGGTGCTGATTTCATGAAGGAAGTAAAGGCGCGGCTGGTCTGGTTTGGCCCAAACCCTTCAGATGAGGTGGTCCATCACGTGATGCGCCTGTTGAGTGCTGAGAACCAAGAAGCACGGAACTTCGAGTACCAACTGTGGAGTTTGGGGGTATTGACACCCCGTCTCCAGCGACAGAGTGAGTTACAAGGAGAGGAGAGCAGCGACCTCCCTTCCCAGCGGCGGCCTGAGTTCCGGGAGGAGGTGATGGTAGATCCCTCCACCGTACAGCAACCAGCGTCCTGGGGAGGGGAGGCAACTGGCCTCCCTCTCCTCCGCCAGCCAGAGGTACCTGAGTTAGTGGACCTCATAGATTTGTCCTGGAGACACACACAGATGGCAGGTGGAGATGGGACCGAGGTCTCTCCACCGGCCCTACAGGGATGCTGGGTACCCGGCCCAGATACCCAGCGGCAGTGTAAAGTGCAGGGAGAGGAGAGTAGCGTCCTCCCTCCCCAGCGGCAGGCTGAGTTACAGGGGGCAGAGGTAGTTGTTCCTGCCCTCCAGCAGCAGAGTGATATGCCGGGAAGGCAGTGTGAAGTGCAGGGAGAGGAGAGCAGCGTCCTCCCTCCCCAGCGGCAGGCTGAGTTAAAGGGGGCAGAGGTAGTTGATCCTGCCCTCCAGCAGCAGCATAATTTTTTGGGAATTGGGAGCCCAGTCTCCATTCCCCAGCGGCCGAGTGATGTGCCGGGAATTGGGAGCCCAGTCTCCATTCCCCAGCGGCCAAGTGATGTGCCAGGAATAGAGAGCACAGTCCCCTTTCCCCAGCAGCAGGACCCTGTATTGGGAGCAGAGACAGTCGGTCTCCCTCCACAGAGGCTGGAAGTATGTATGGGAGAGGAGCTTGCTACCACCTCTCCCCAGCGGCAGCTTAACATACCAGGGGGAGACAGTAAGCCCCACACCTGTGCAGATGGGACCGTGGTCTCTGCACTTCCAGCCCAGGGGGTAGGGACGGTCGGTCCTGCCCCCCCCCCCCCACGACAGGGCTGTTTAGCCAAAGGGGAGACAGTCGGTCTCCAGCAGCAGAGCTGTGTAACTAAAGGGGAGACAGTCGGTCTCCAGCAACCAGGCTTCAACCAGACTACTCCCGTGGTAGTGCTGGCATCCGGGCAGAGTACCACTGGTCTCTGCCCACTCAGCAACCCACCAAGGCAGCCTACCAGTCCCCCCACACAGCCATGGTGAGGCATCTGGACATGGACAAATTTCTCCTCTACCCATGTGTAGTAACCAGTTATTGTGGGTGGGCTGTATTGCTGTTTCTGTTTTGTGGGTGGGCTGCTGGACTAACAAGGGCACTGACCGGCAGGAGGTCATATACCCTGTTAGTCTGTTTGGAAAAGGGGAGAGATGTGACGAGAGCAATCTCGCCACATTGCATTGGAGAAGCCTGGCTGCCCGCCTCCTGCCTTTGGACTATGGCCCTGGGAGATTGGGCCCTTTAAAAACAGTATTCGGCCATTGTGAAGGACTTTTATGCAATTGCCTATATGCTTCAGTTTAATTCTCTCCCTGCTATTTTAAGGTCTATATTGTTCGGTTCCAAATATCTGTGTGTTATGTGTAAAAGGGGACTTTATGTATTTTAAAGTGTTTTATGTCTTTTTGTAACCATGTGGTTAATGGAGTCTGCCTCTAGCCCTGGATAACTGGATTACTTTCCCCTTTGTCTCCAGGATAGAGGCCTCTGTAAAACCTGCTTAAACCAGTTTGCCATGCTGCCAGCCAGGGACCAAAATATACTTTTACTAACTTTTGAACCCCTGGCCTGATTTAATATGTTGTTCCCCTGAATGGATTGATTGTGAATATGTAATTTTTATGTGAATGTGATGTATGGTTTTAGAATTATGAATGTTAGGTAAAAAGTATGTTAAACTGTAAATGTTCTGGCCAGCAGATAATTGAGCTATGTATATTGCTAAAACTCAATTATCTAGCCTGGCCCAGAGGAGGAGTTTTATGCTGCATAAATTGTGAGTTCTGTGTGCCAGTAAATCAGTCCTGTTCCAGCATTAAGCCTTGGCTCATGTGTTGATTATTCGGCGATACCAGCAAGTTATTACTCTGTGGATTACTGGGTGATTTTTTTTTATGGGAAGAAGGGAATGCTTGACGAAGTAACGGATTGTACCGTCACACCATTTATTTGATAACAGGATTGTTTGATAGACTTAAATAGGCTACAGTTTTAACTATCTAGTACGTATTGAGTATTGAGTGGAAGACTGCCTTTAACACCAGGAGTGGTCACTATGAGTACACCATGATGCCCTCTGTAATGCCCCAGCAGTGTTTCAGGATTTTATCAATGATATCTTAAGGGAGTACTTACACACGTTTGCAATAGTGTAACCTTACCCGGGGGTCAGACGAGGGTCCTCAGCTCGAGCCACACGCAGCTCCAGCACCCCTTCTTTCACACGAGCCGAGCGTGGTTTTCTCTCCCCTTCTGAGCGGGCTGCGTGCACTGACCGCAATGAGAAGTCACGCGGCCTGCCTGGCACTAGGAGTGTGGCTTGCGTCACGCGCGCGTTCTTAAAGGGGCAGTGGGAGCCAAAAGTAGATTGAGGCTCCCATTGGCCCACATCATTCTGGCACCCCCACACACGCACATTTTGGGGGTGTAGGCATGACGTGGGCGAATCAAATGTTTCAAATCAAATCAGTCCACGCTCAGCCCCTCCATGTAGGTTCTGTCCCCCCTCTTTATTTTAGTCCTCCCTATATCAGTCACCCTCAGACCCTCCATGTAGGTTCTGTCCCCCCTCTTTATTTTAGTCCTCCCTATATCAGTCACCCTCAGACCCTCCATGTAGGTTCTGTCCCCCTCTTTATTTTAGTCCTCCCTATTCAGTCACCCTCAGCCCCTCAATGTAGGTTCTGTCCCCCTTCTTTATTTTAGTCCTCCCTATATCAGTCACCCTCAGACCCTCCATGTAGGTTCTGTCCCCCTTCTTTATTTTAGTCCTCCCTATATCAGTCACCCTCAGACCCTCCATGTAGGTTCTGTCCCCCTTCTTTATTTTAGTCCTCCCTATATCAGTCACCCTCAGACCCTCCATGTAGGTTCTGTCCCCCTTCTTTATTTTAGTCCTCCCTATATCAGTCACCCTCAGACCCTCCATGTAGGTTCTGTCCCCCTTCTTTATTTTAGTCCTCCCTATATCAGTCACCCTCAGACCCTCCATGTAGGTTCTGTCCCCCTTCTTTATTTTAGTCCTCCCTATATCAGTCACTCTCAGACCCTCCATGTAGGTGCTGTTCCTCCTCTTTATTTTAGTCCTCCCTATATCAGTCACCCTCAGCTCCTCCATTCAGGTTTTGTCCCCCTCTTTATTTTAGTCCTCCCTATTCAGTCACCCTCAGCTCCTCCACATTAGTTTTCTTCTTTCTCCCTGTTTTTGTCCTCCCGGTATCCATTCTCCTCTCCCTCCCCATATCTGTTCACTCCTTCTTCACTTCCAAATTGGTCCACCTGCCCTATCTCCTTAATATTAGTGGAGATCCTCTTCATCCTATTATTTAATATCCACATACCTCCTCACTCTCCAGTATTGGATGCAGCTCTCATCTTCTCCCCTCTATTTTCCCAACACCCCCTGCTTACCCATGTGAGGTTCAGCATTTCTGTCTGTCCATATAGTTTTGTGAAATATTTCTAATTTTCTCTGAAACTGTCTCTCTAACCTATTATTTTGTAGAGCAAATGACCTCATACTGGATGTGAATGCAGATTTGGGGTCCCTGAATTCAAATATAGTTAATGGTGATCTTTCACTGGATCTAGACAAAAAAATCGTCGCAACAGTTACTACTCATGGGTAAGTGTATCTGTAGAAATCCAGTGAACCCAATGTAATCCTGTTCGGCTCACATTCCTTGACAATTTGTGCAGTGGAACACAACAGATATTTTGATAAAAAGAAAAGGCTACATCACAAGCATACACCCCAACACAACCATTCACACACACAGGTTCACACACACAATAGTAACTATAATAAGATTTCAAAATACTCACCATGGTTAGTCTTGTGTCTATTAATTCTGTCAGCCTTTCCATCCATCCATCCATCCATCCATCAATACTGTCAGCCTAACTTGAACCAGTAACCTATACAGTACTTGACAGCAGGGTCTACAGAACATGATTGGACAATGGGTTCTAAGGGACCCCATGCCTCCACTGTGTCCTAGTTATGAATAGTCAAGTATGAATAGTTTGAGGAAGCAATGAGATGCCTCTGGTGATTGACACGTCTTCTCTCCTGCTTCATAAGAAACTCTAAACAGTATAATGATTTCATCATATGCACAAACCTCATGCCCCATTAGTGACTGGGGACTGATGAGTATGAGAATATTGGAGATGCTTCATTAGAGACTGGGATATGACATAATAAGTGCATATAGGGGATATGTCATAATAACTACATACAGAAAATCTGATATAACGGCATACAGGGGGTATGACATAATTGCATACAGGGGGTATGACATAACTGCATACAGGGGATAGGACATAATAACTGCATATAGGGGATATTGAAAGGGTTAATGCTGTCTTGGACTCAATTCCCTCAATTCTGAATCTCTCGGTCACCACATCAATTGACGGGAGAAACTTGTTCAGCAAATAACAGACAGACACGAAAGGTGCATGACAAGTTCTCAAATGCTTTACTGTGTAATGAGTATTTATGCAAATTAAGTTACTTGAGTCATGAGATATGCCATACAGAATATAAGATTGATTACTTCCTTAAATATCACATGTTATTCTGACTGGTAAGATAAGACCTTCTTTGAATATGTCTGCAATGTATATCCTGGGCCAGACATCCTGAAATGTCGTATTTCCTATAGAATTGTATAGGTCTTGTCACACTCAATCATATTAGATCATCCTATACAATTGTATACTAAGCATAGTATCACATTGTCAGACATCCTAAAAGGAAAAATGTCATTGTCCAAGTTTTGCCACACTCAGCATATCTATGACGTACATTAAATTTTAGCATACAAAGCAAAAAGTAGTTTAACAAGTCAGCAATAATGATAATACATCTTATAAAATGATATGAGAAATTAACTATCTAATATTTCTTACAGATATGTCATAATAACTACATACAGGAAATCTGATATAACGGCATACAGGGGGTATGACATAACTGCATACAGGGGATAGGACATAATAACTGCATACAGGGGATATGACATAATAAGTGCATACAGGGGATATGATATAGTAACTGTATGCAGGGATATGTCATAATAACTACATACAGGAAATCTGATATAATAACATACAGGGGATATGACATAATAAGTGCATATAGGGGAGCACAATTAACACAATTTGTGGGTGATTTACAATGTTCTAGGGAAGTGACATTACCCTTTAAGTAATTAAGTCACATTTTTATTTTTGAAATGAGAATATGTTATAATATTTTTTTTTTGTTGTGAACTGGTAGAAAAAGACATGACCTCCCAGCTGATCCGTTAGCTCTCGCTATGGAAACCATGTCTGGAGCTTTGGAAGACACGGTGAGTGTAAAACCACATCAAATGGAAATTGCTTCAAAATATCAAGTAATTTCAGATATATTTAATTTTACCACAAAGATTTTATAATGAGGGCAGAGTAAATGCACCTCAATGATGTGAGAGTGGGCGGTATGTAGAATATAGTAGATACTACTGACATTGGCCTCAATTTAATACAATTTCCAAATGATTCAAAATTGTTAGAAAAACTTTTCAAATGTTGGCCTCAATTTAATATTTTCGGATAAATGTTTTAAATATTTATTACTTATATATAATCTTTTAAAAATAATTTTTCAAAATATTAAAAATATAATAAATATATATATAAAAATATTTACCAATATATAAAAAAAAGTCAAAAAAAATGTCAAAATATTAAATCATGTTAAAAGTTTGTCCAAACATATTAAATCATGCTGTACAGCTTACACAAAATACTTTAATTGTGGCTGATATATCTACAAAACTTCCCAAAGGTCAGTTAAGCTTTTCAAATATTTAATATTTTTGCATGAACTTTTAAAATTGTGTGTGTTTTTTTGTTTGTTTTTTAATATATATATATCATATGTAAGGAAAGCTTATTGAATTGAAACATATTTTCCTTTTGATGTAAATCTGTTAGATGCCATTATTTACTGTGCATTGTCCGATTGGGAGCTGGAACTCATGGGGAGGTATTTATGGAGATAAATAATTAATTAGAATAATGCAGCTGTAAGTAGAATTAAATCACCTCTGCTACACATTTAATCAAATTATAAACTTCAACAGAGTCAGATCTGGCTTCCATATCTATCTCTTCACTATAGTGGGAATTCAAACTAAATTCAAACAGGGTTATTAACCAAACATTGAAATTTAGTCAATTAAGGTCAAAGTGAATTTCACATTCAAGGCAAGAATGGCTGAACTTAAAACGTAGCCAACTTTCAGAATGTTTCCAGTTCAGCGATTTTGACTTTGAAATTGGAATTTACTTTCACTTCCATTTGTATTCTAACTCTAGTGAATAACCAGGAGTGGTTAGTGGATATGAATGTTTTTACCCCCTGTTACTACGCTGCGATCAGAAGTTTTTAGAATGTTCTGTTTTTCTGTTTTACAGTTTGAGGTTGGCATAGATGCTGTTATGAAAGAAATCAATCAGAGGCTACGTAAAGTTCAATGTATGTAGAAATACACTTTAAATACTCTTAAAGAATTCTCGTGTTTATTGAATTTTGGGCACATTTGCAAAAAAAAAATAATACATTAATAAAAAAAATTAAAAGGTTAACAGGGTGATTAACTAAATTGATTATTCAAAGAGAATTTCATATATAAGGTCAGAGTAGACGGAACTGAAAATATAACCGGCATAGAGAAAGTTTCTAATTCAGCTTTTTTTACCTTAAATTGGAAATTCACTCTGAATTCCCTTTAGTGAATAACTCTGTAAATCCCTCTGTCAGTGGTCGATTAATCATTTGTACACTAAATGTTCATGAAAATATACATTACAGATGCTAAAATCCCCTGTGAATACACATTGGTGTGTTAGTGCAAACTCATATTTTCCATGTATCATTGTATCTCACCAAGCTACTGTCTGTTATTTCACAGGTCGTAATTAGTGTGTTAGTGCAAACTCGTATTTTCCATGTATCATTGTATCTCACCAAGCTACTGTCTGTTATTTCACAGGTCGTAATTAGTGTGTTAGTGCAAACTCATATTTTCCATGTATCATTGTATCTCACCAAGCTACTGTCTGTTATTTCACAGGTCGTAATTAGTGTGTTAGTGCAAACTCATATTTTCCATGTATCATTGTATCTCACCAAGCTACTGTCTGTTATTTCACAGGCCGTAATTAGTGTGTTAGTGCAAACTCGTATTTTCCATGTATCATTGTATCTCACCAAGCTACTGTCTGTTATTTCACAAGTCGTAATTAGTGTGTTAGTGCAAACTCGTATTTTCCATGTATCATTGTATCTCACCAAGTTACTGTCTGTTATTTCACAGGTCGTAATTAGTGTGTTAGTGCAAACTCATATTTTCCATGTATCATTGTATCTCACCAAGCTACTGTCTGTTATTTCACAGGTCGTAATTAGTGTGTTAGTACAAACTCATATTTTCCATGTATCATTGTATCTCACCAAGCTACTGTCTGTTATTTCACAAGTCGTAATTAGTGTGTTAGT
Source organism: Pelobates fuscus (assembly GCF_036172605.1). Lineage (NCBI taxonomy): Eukaryota > Metazoa > Chordata > Amphibia > Anura > Pelobatidae > Pelobates > Pelobates fuscus. The sequence continues at coordinate 377,951,322 of NC_086321.1, forward strand.
GCAAACTCGTATTTTCCATGTATCATTGTATCTCACCAAGCTACTGTCTGTTATTTCACAGGTCGTAATTAGTGTGTTAGTGCAAACTCGTATTTTCCATGTATCATTGTATCTCACCAAGTTACAGTCTGTTATTTCACAGGTCGTAATTAGTGTGTTAGTGCAAACTCGTATTTTCCATGTATCATTGTATCTCACCAAGTTACTGTCTGTTATTTCACAGGTCGTAATTAGTGTGTTAGTGCAAATTCGTATTTTCCATGTATCATTGTATCTCACCAAGCTACTGTCTGTTATTTCACAGGTCGTAATTAGTGTGTTAGTGCAAACTCGTGTTTCCCATGTATCATTGTATCTCACCAAGCTACTGTCTGTTATTTCACAAGTCGTAATTAGTGTGTTAGTGCAAACTCGTATTTTCCATGTATCATTGTATCTCACCAAGTTACTGTCTGTTATTTCACAGGTCGTAATTAGTGTGTTAGTGCAAATTCGTATTTTCCATGTATCATTGTATCTCACCAAGCTACTGTCTGTTATTTCACAAGTCGTAATTAGTGTGTTAGTGCAAACTCGTATTTTCCATGTATCATTGTATCTCACCAAGTTACTGTCTGTTATTTCACAGGTCGTAATTAGTGTGTTAGTGCAAACTCATATTTTCCATGTATCATTGTATCTCACCAAGCTACTGTCTGTTATTTCACAGGTCGTAATTAGTGTTTTAGTACAAACTCATATTTTCCATGTATCATTGTATCTCACCAAGCTACTGTCTGTTATTTCACAAGTCGTAATTAGTGTGTTAGTGCAAACTCGTATTTTCCATGTATCATTGTATCTCACCAAGCTACTGTCTGTTATTTCACAGGTCGTAATTAGTGTGTTAGTGCAAACTCGTATTTTCCATGTATCATTGTATCTCACCAAGTTACAGTCTGTTATTTCACAGGTCGTAATTAGTGTGTTAGTGCAAACTCGTATTTTCCATGTATCATTGTATCTCACCAAGTTACTGTCTGTTATTTCACAGGTCGTAATTAGTGTGTTAGTGCAAATTCGTATTTTCCATGTATCATTGTATCTCACCAAGCTACTGTCTGTTATTTCACAGGTCGTAATTAGTGTGTTAGTGCAAACTCGTGTTTCCCATGTATCATTGTATCTCACCAAGCTACTGTCTGTTATTTCACAAGTCGTAATTAGTGTGTTAGTGCAAACTCGTATTTTCCATGTATCATTGTATCTCACCAAGTTACTGTCTGTTATTTCACAGGTCGTAATTAGTGTGTTAGTGCAAATTCGTATTTTCCATGTATCATTGTATCTCACCAAGCTACTGTCTGTTATTTCACAGGTCGTAATTAGTGTGTTAGTGCAAACTCGTGTTTCCCATGTATCATTGTATCTCACCAAGCTACTGTCTGTTATTTCACAAGTCGTAATTAGTGTGTTAGTGCAAACTCGTATTTTCCATGTATCATTGTATCTCACCAAGTTACTGTCTGTTATTTCACAGGTCGTAATTAGTGTGTTAGTGCAAATTCGTATTTTCCATGTATCATTGTATCTCACCAAGCTACTGTCTGTTATTTCACAGGTCGTAATTAGTGTGTTAGTGCAAACTCGTGTTTCCCATGTATCATTGTATCTCACCAAGCTACTGTCTGTTATTTCACAGGTCGAGCTGGGATTATTGGAGGTATAACTACTCAGGTTGCAGCAACAAATGTTACTGTAGCTGATGGAGTTATGCAAATTAGAAGTAATGTAAGTCTAGTTCTTTAGATATTTCACCTTTTAATAGTTCATACAAATACCAACTAATCTATTATTGTGAAAATACACTGTGTTGGAATTACCAGATTTTACTAATTACATGACGTAAAGTCATGATTTTATAAAGGACATGGAGGCGAGTATTAGGCTTTATCTCTTTCTTTATTCCTCAGCAGCAAAGAAAGGATATTGATATTTTAATATAACAATAACAAGAAAAAACACAGGATACCCTTAAGGGTTAACATATATAACATTCCAATGGGATTAATCCTGGTTCTATGTCTGCTCATGTGACCTAATCCACTTCCTCTTTCTAGCTGACGCCGAAGCTGAGCATATCAACGGGTAAAACGATGAACTTGAACTGTCTCAGGTAGAGGGTTCCAGTGAGTCTGTTCCGGTATAGATAGGCAGGAGAAGGTGATCATGAACATTCCATTACAGGGTTAAGCTGTAGGAAACAGAGAGATATGTGGTCAAATATATTCCAATATTGCTGTCATACTTATGAACTGTATAAGGTTTTAAAGAAGCGTTATCTTAACTCATAATTTTAATTGGGCCCAGCCAAAATTGTTTTAAAACCAAATCATTATAGTATATAGTACATCCAGGGCCGTCTTTAACAAGGGGCAAACGGGGCCGCTGCCCCGGGCCCTGTTGCTCCTGGGGGGCCCAAAGCAGCTGCCCTGTGGGTCCCCTGCCCGCAGCCAGGTCTGAACAGCCCACCGGGATACTGAGAAATATCCCGGTGGGCTGCAGCAGGTGAGGTAATCAGGGGCCCCCAGCCCTTTAAGAGAGCTCCAGACCGGGCCTCTGTCTTCATGCCTGCTGGGAGGAAGTGAGGTGAGGTCACTTCCTCCCAACTAACAGAGTGCCGCAGGGGAGGAGGAGGCATACATGGAGAGAAGGAGGAGGTACAGACCAAAAAGAAGACTCCCATCAATCTCAGCCATCCAGCTCCCACTGGACTACAGGGAAGCCACACTTCTGTAAAGGTAAGGAGGGAGGCTAAACTATGTGAATTGATATGACTGTGTGTTTGTGTCTGACTGTGTGTATATCTGACTGTGTGTGTCTGTGTGTCTGACTGTGTGTGTATCTGACTGTGTGTGTGTTTATCTGGCTGTGACTGACTGTGTGTTTGTGTCAGTGTACGTGTACCTTTGTGTTAGTGTTTATGTGTATCTGAGTGCATGTATAACTGTGTGTCACTTTGTATGTGTACCTGCGTGTCTGTGTATATGTAACTGTGTGTGTATATGAGTGTCAGTATGTGTAAGGGCGTATCTATGCGTGTGGCAATGCATACATCCCATCTAACATTGCACACAAATACACCCCTGCATGCCAACATTAACAATGCACACAAATACACATTTGCATGTGTATCTGTGTTTCTGTGTGTATCTCAGTGTTTGTGTAAGGGTGCATCTGTGTGACAATGCATACATCTCAGCATTCCTACTCCAACACTGCACACAAATACACCCCTGCATGTGTACCTGTGTTTCAGGATCCAGGGGGCCCAAACAAATGCTTGCCCAGGGTCCAATCAATGTTAAAGACAGCCCTGAGTACATCACTTGAACATCTAACTCACTCCTACCTGTTTATCGGTAATTGGGTGGGAAAATAACTTGTACGACTTACCTGTCATTGGGCGGGCTAATACTTGCCTCCGTGTCCTTTATAAAATCATGACTTTACGTCATGTAATTAGTAAAATCTGGTAATTTTATTAAAGGACATGGAGGCTCATATTAGGCTAGTTTAAAGCTGTGATATAACCATAGATGAGATGTGTTCTGTTGGTCTGAAGTAGTATTCTTTGAACGTTGATTCCCGGGACCAATCAGCTGTGCGGAGAAGGTCTTCCAATTTACAGCCCATAGAGAATGCCTTCGAGGCCATAGCACCTCTCGCGGAGTGCGCTCCATAAACTGATGTGTCGATGTTAGCAACTGACATTATCCATTTTACCCAGCGTGCCAGAGTTACTGTGGATATTGGGTGATGAGGTTTTCTCACTGCCAAGAACAGGTCGTGTGTTGTTGGGTTCCGAAATGCCTGTGTCCGCCGTTCATATTCCTGGAGGCAAGCCACCTGGCAGAGGTTAGTATTGTGAGGAAAGGCGGGATAGAAGACTGACGTGATTTTCGATTTCGTACGTCTGGTAATAGTAAACAGGACACCTTGGGGGGTGAAGGACCATTGCATCGATATCCAGGGCTCGAACGTCTGACACCCTTTTGCAGGAGATTAGCTAATTTTGCGGACACTTGTTTGAGTGTGAGATCTGCGTTTGGAGGCCAGTCTTCCAGTAAACGAAGGACCATATTAACATCCCATAAGGCCGTGTAGCGGGATTGAGGTGGGCGTGCAAATTTTATGCCTCGTAGAAGCCAGCATACCAATAAGTGTTTCCCAGCCGGGAAACCGTCCCATCCATCATGGGCAGCTGAAATCGCTGATCTATACACATTTATGGTGCAAGCCTTGATCATACAGGGTAGTAAGGAAACTGAGTACCTGGTTTATACCAACTATACCATGCGTTCCAGGCATGAGTATAGGATCGTCTTGTTCCTGGGGCCCAAGCTCCTGCCAATAAGTCCAGAGTTGTTTGTGAAATGTTTGAGATCATCCTGGGTCCCCAGAGAGGAGCCACGCCAGGAGTCTGAGGTGGCCTTGCACCAGCAGCGGGTGAGGATTCCCATCGGGGACTGATAATAGTTCGGTGAAACTTAGAATCAGTCTGGGGAGGTCGATAGACATTTCCATGACTGGAGGGAACCAAGGCTGTGTCGTCCAGAACGGTGTTATCAACACCAACGATGTTCGAGAGCGTTGCAGGTGCAGGAGTGTTTGTGCTATGAGTGAGAACGGGGGGAAAGCATAAAATCGGTTGCTCGGCCAGTGTTGTAGGAAGGCGTCCACTGCCATGGCGTCCGGGTCCGGTCTCCAGCTGAAGAATGAGGGAAGTTGAGCGTTCAGCCGGGAGGCAAAGAGGTCGATGTGCATCGGGCCCCAGAGTTGTTGGAGTCTCTGGAATATCGTTTGATGTAGTCGCCAGGCGCTGTTGTCCTGTAAATGTCTGGAGTTCCAATCTGCTACAGTGTTGGAGAGTCCCGGAAGGTATTCTGCCTGTACTGATATGCTGCGGCCCAGACAGAAGTGCCAAAATTCTTTCACTAGGTCTGTGAGTATTGCCGATCTCGTGCCACCCAAGTGGTTGATGTAGCGGACGGCCGAAGTATTGTTCATACGAAGAAGTATGGAACAGTTGGTCGTGTGTCCGAGATGGCAAATGACCCAGCTAGGAGTTCCAGACTGTTGATGTGGAGTTCCTTTTCTTTTGAGGACCATTTTCCACCTGTAGAGGTGGGACCACAACGAGCGCCCCATCCGAGTCTGATCGCGTCGGATTCTATGATGAGATCTGGGGTGGTTCCGAAGATCGCCCTGCCATTCCATGCTTCCATGTGTTGAAGCCACCATGCTATCTCCTCTTTTGCTGTGCAGTCTAGCGGCACAGAGTCTGAGTAATATTGAGCCAAATGTAGGTGGGTGGCTTTGAGTTGTTGTAGGGCTCTGTAGTGGAGAGGTCCTAGGAAGATCGCTTGTATGGAAGCGGAGAGCGGGCCAATTATCCTGGCCAGTTGTCGTAAGGTCAGGACTGGTCGTGACAAAGTCCGTCGGATTTCCTTCTTGATGAGTTTTACCTTTGTGGTAGGAAGACTGAGCGTTCCGTGAATTGCATCTATATTGAAGCCCAGAAACTCTATTGATTGGGAAGGCTGCAAGATTGACTTGTCCCAGTTGATTAGGAAACCCAGGTTTTGCAGCAGGGTCAATGCCCAGGATAGATGTTGGTTGAGTAGATGGGTGTCGTGAGCCATGATCAGCATGTCGTCGAGGTATATAATCATATGTACACCTCTGCTGCGGAGAAGGGCGACTACCGGTTTCAGCAGTTTGGTGAAACACCACAGGGCTGAGGACAGGCTGAAAGGAAGACATCGGAAACGCCACATAGTCTTTTCCCATTGGAATTGAAGTAAGTGGTGGCACTCCTCTGCGATCGGTATCGTGAGGTATGCATCCTGGAGGTCCAGTTTCACCATCCAGTCTCCCAGTCTGAGGAGGTCCTGAAGGCAGTGTATCCCTTCCATATTGAAATGATGGTATGTGACAAAGGCGTTGAGCGGTCGCAGGTTTATTACTGGTCTCATGCCTCCGCCTTTCTTGCTTAGGAAACCTGGGGCGGTAGCTGAGACTTTGTAAATCGCACCTTTCATGTCTAGTGCGCGAATCTCGTCTGCTACCAGACGTTTGTCTCGTGGGGAAAAAACAATCCGATGTGGTAATGAGAATTGAATCGGTTGTTGTGTGAATTCGATGCGGTAACCTAGAATGGTCTCTAGGACCCAGACGTCTGAGGTAAGTTTGTGCCAGGCATCGTGGAAATGAAACAGTCTGCCCCCCACATGTAATAAGAAACGGGTGTGTAAAGGAAAATTACTCACCATAAGGCCGACGGCCATAGGAGGATCCCCTGATTCCACGTGGGTGCCACGACCTGCCCCTGGTCGGGAAAAATGGTGGCTGTGTTCTGGGTTCAGGAGGCTGAAATCGTGTTGTGGTGGAGCCTCTGTAGCCCCGGTGAGAAGTCCGGGGATAGCGGCCGGACAGACGGCCCCGCTGTCTGCCGGCCCCACCACAAACCCTGTGCGAGAACACACGCTTCATATTATTTTGCGCCTTGTCAAGTGCCGTGAAAGTGCTGACATAGTTTCCCAGGGTTTTTACAAAGTCATCTCCGAATACAAGACCTTTTGCCTGTATGCCAGGCTCTGAAATTGCTAGATGTATTAGCTTTGGTTCAATTTTCATCAATATGGCTTTACGCCGTTCCGTAGCCAAAGCCGTATTGGCTTTCCAATTAGGGAAATGCCTCTCTGGATCCATCCCCTGATGGCCAGTAAATCAACAGAGGTCCCCTCAGCAAGAGCAGTTTCGACTAAGTCGAAAATTTTTGCTATAGGCCCGAGAATGTATAGGATCTTGTCTTGGCAATGTTTCAGGGAGTAGTCCAGTCCCTTTTTGGCCTTCCACCCCGACTTGCCCAGGTACTGGGCGATCTTGGGGTCCACCTCTCGGGTTACACAAGCCATGTCCGGGACCGTGGGGCGTGGGCATTCTGCCCTTAACTTACTCCTTGTGGCCTTATCAAGGGGTTTTCTTACCCTGGTCGCTATGTAGATGGCCACGTGCGTTATGGGATATCAGTCCACTGAGCGCGGATTGTGCAGGGTATCCGGATCAAAGAGGGGTTCCCCTTGGGCATCTAAAACTGCGGATTCGTCCGCCTCTTGCTCAGAGTCTATCGTTTGGAGTGCAGTCTCGCTGCGCTCAGGGGACAAGTTGTCTAAATCAACCGGGTCGATGGCATCGGACCCATCTGACACCTCCTCTGAGTCCGAATCGGAGTCAGACGAATCTTGTAGGGCTTTTGCCCTCTTCCAATTCCGCACCGCTTTTGCCCGGCGGGGGGCTTTTTTACGTGGGAGCACCACGTCCTCAGTTTCAACAGGGCGCAACCTGTCCGTCACACTGGTTTTGGAGGCAGCACCTGTTAGATGGTGCGTTTTGCATGTAGCCTTGCGGCCGCTAGGGACCATCGGCTTACTATCAGAGATTACAGGGGTTCTGGGGGTTCTGCCAGATGCCATTATAGCGGAGGAGATAGTGTGTGACAAGGTGTCAGACATTGCTCCCATGGCATTAACAATGGCTTGTGTCACTGACTTGCTCATTGTAGCATCCGGGAGTGCCTGGAACTCCTTTGAGTTCACGTGGTCCTGGGATGCTTCTTCCCCACTCCCAATGGCCGCAAGGCCCATAGGTAGGGCTGCGGTATTGCGACTGCTAGGTTTTGTAGAGGTGGGCGGCAATAACTTGTTTGTCAGCAGTGGACTGCATACTGGTCAGGATGCACTACAGAGGGACAGCTGGGGGAAGGCACTTAGCAGATTGGACTAATGAAAAAATGGCACAGGGCAAAACAAAATACCCTTACAATGAGTGATAACCCAGGGGCTAACTGGCAGTGGTGAAACAAACTCACTTTGAATAGTGTGAGATCACTTTAAGATATTTGGCACAAATAATATGGCAGCTTACCGAGTGTTCCCTCAGGATTTACTCCTGGGGGACACTTGTAAGCTGCCCAACACCTCTGGTAGCCAATCAGCTCGCGCCCCTCCCAAAATGAGCAGCGCAAATTTAGCAAATTTTGCCAACCCCAAAATGGCCGCTGCGATGCGCGGCAGAGAAGCGCGCATGCGCGAGCTGTCTGGGTGGCAGTTAAATGAATGGCCGCGGTCCGTGTGTGGCTAAGTGGCTCGTTATGAGCCGAGGAGGTGCGGGTGGGTAGGGTGGAGGGGGGGCACCCTGGGGGTGTCCCCTACACTGTGGGAAGGAAGGAAAAAAACGGGTTATAAACAACCCGGACAGCAGTGCAGGAGAGGAGCTTGTCCCAGGGAAGGGACAAGTACCCTGCACTAAGGGGGGAAAAACACAGAAAAAAACAATCACTGGTATTAGGTATATACAGTAGAGTGTAAAGTAAAAACACCAAGCAAAAAAATAAGGAAATAATAAGGTATTAACAGGAAAAAATACAGTAATCACTACAAATTTTTCAGAGCATGAAAAGATATGAGGCACTTAGCTGAGACAGCAGCAAAGAAAGAGGAAGTGGATTAGGTCACATGAGGAGACATAGAACAAGGATTGATCCCATTGGTTAATATGTTTGTAATGTTATATGTTAACCCTTAAGGGTATCCTGTGTTTTTTTTCTTGTTATTGCTATATTAAAATATCAATATCCTTTCTTTGCTGCTGAGGAATAAAGAAAGAGATAAAGCCTAATATGAGCCTCCGTATCCTTTAATAAAATTGGAATTCTCAGTTATTATGACTTACAGGGTATATTCTTGTGTTAAGCACATTTCAGAACAATTCAAGTTTAGATGGAACTTAATGTAGAAAGTGGTCCCATCATTAATGGAAACTGCATTCAACGAGTGTGACCGAGACTGAATTCCTAATTATGCATGCCAGCAAGGCCTGTGCTTCTCCAGCAGGGGGCATAACATTGGAAGTCTTTAAGGGCTTGTTTACATCTTGTCACTACTCTTTACCTGGCAATCTTTACATACTGTTACACTCAAAAAATGTGTTTCACTACGTTTAGTGAGTAAGGTAGCAGCTGTCGACTGAATTCCAAATCTCACAATTAACGACAAGGCTTTACCGGCTGTTACTAATACTATTCAGTCACTAAGTAGCAACTTAGAGCTAAATGTATTCTCTGTGGGAGCTGCTACCCTCCACTTAGCTACTGATTTCTGACCGATTTACAACCCTGACACTACTCCTAACTGGCTGTCACTAACCCAAAGGACGTGACACTAGCCTCTGGCCTACTAAACTAACCAACTAAAGCTAACTCCCTATACATCCTATGAGAAAATGACATGTAGGGAATTACTCACCGAGGGGTGAGGAGTGTGAAGAGTGGGGAAAGGGAGCAAGTACATCTTTACCTGCGTAGCCAAAAAAAATCTTGCACCAATTCTGCAACCTAGATACATTTTAATAAAAAAAATAGTTGGATGTGTATATTTTAAAACAATCACTCTATTTACATTGATCAGCCACAACGGTAAACCCACTGACAGGTGAAGTGAATAACTGATTATATTGTTACAATGGCACCTGTCAAGGGGTGGGATATATTAGGCAGCAAGTGAACAGTCAGTTCTTGAATTTCATTTGTTAGAAGCAGGAAAAATTGGCAAGAGAAAAAATCGGAGTGACTTTACCAAATAGTGATTGTAGCGGAGCTCCCTGTACCCCGGCTGGGTACCTCTGCCAAAAGGGCTGCTTCCTAGCTGGAACCGGGAAACGGATAGGGGAACTAGCTCTTAGTCCTTAAAAGGACTTTCCCCGCTGCATCCCCTTCAAGCTGGAACAGCAAACACTGGGGGTTAAATCTTCCTTTCCTCCAGTAACTAGACAAGACACAGTCCTGGAGGTACAAACTCTGACAATCTTTATTTGGAACACACAGCTTTTATGCACAGACCCCCACAGGGGGTCCCCATTCAAAGTAACCCAAAACATGAGTCCATCCCGCCATCGCTGTGTCTGGGAGATAACCAAGTTCCCTCTCAGGTCCAGAGGGTAATCTCACTCATGATCCTCTGTGCCTGAGAGGACAGAAAAGTCTACAATAGTTCCAACCCCCCCCCCCCCCCCCCCCCCAAAGCTACTCTTTGAAACTAGGGACTCCAACAGAGCTATTCGGTAGGGTGTGAGAAGTTACACCTAAGTGGCCTGGAAGCCTGGTTTGCCTCTTAGATAGGAAGTCCTTTGATATGCTAATGCTCATCAGTTTTCAGGAACAAACAACCCCTTATGTTTCAATATTATATCCAGAATGGGACAAGCACAATCTTCTAATCCAGTCCAAACATGATTTGCGAACAAGGGGACCCTACAACCAATACATTGTCTCTTAGATAGGGAGATCCCTGACATGAGGAGCTGAAACAATGTAAGCAAGCAAGTGGGCATTAGTGGGCATGGTACTCGGTGACGGCGGTCCATCACAGTGATGACTTGACAATAGGGTCAGAGCATCTCTAAAATGGAAAGTCTTGTGGGGTGTTTCTGGCATGCAGCGGTTAGTACCTAAAAAAAAAAAAAAAGTGGTAAAAGGAAGGACAACCAGTGAACAGGAGTCAATGTCATGGGTGCCCAAATGCTCATTGAAGCACACATGAAGCGATGGCTAGCTGTCTGGTCCAATAACACAGAGAGCCACTGTAGTGCAAATTGCTGGAAAACTTAATGCTAGCCATGATAGAAAGTGTCAGAACACACAGAGCACCACCACTGCCTATCAGGCTGCGTAGCCACAGAACAGTCAAAGTGCCAATGGTGACCCTTGTCCATTGCCGAAAGCACCTTCAATGGGGATGTGAGCATCAGAATTGTATGATGTAGCAATGGAAGAAGGTTGCCTGGTCTGGGGAATTACACTTTCTTTTAGATCAGTGGTTCCCCAGTCTTTTTACACTTGAGTACCCCTTAGCAGCCCATTCCAATAAATTGTATTAGCAAATTGTTTGTAATTAACCCCTTAGTGACCAGATCGCTTTTCAATTTTCTTACCGTTAAGGACCTGGGCTTTCTGCAGTGGTTGTGTTTAGCTGTAATTTTCCTCTTACTCATTTACTGTACCCACACATATTATATACCGTTTTTCTCGTCATTAAATGGTCTTTCTCTAGATTCCATTATTTTCATCAGATCATATACTTTACTATAAAAAAATTATTAAATATGATGAAAACATTTTTAAAAACACACTTTTTATGACTTTGGCCCCCAAAATCTGTTACACATCTACAACCACCCAAAAACACACCAATGCTAAATAGTTTAAAAATTTTGTCCTGGGTTTAGAAATTGGTTTGGGTAGCAACATGTTCTTAGCTTTTTTTTTTTGCAAGTTATAGGGCTATAAGTACAGGTAGCACTTTGCTATTTCCAAACCATTTTTTTTTAACCCATGGGGGGTGTATCCATGGGAACGGTTGTTTAGACACAGTAGGTGTCCGGTGCGCGTTATTATCACGTCAGCACGCACTATTGCACGTTTACACGCAGGCGCACCGGGTCGCATTTTGATCACGTCATCACGCACGGATACACGTCCATACGCATGCGCACAGTCACGGAACACGGAAGTGGATAGAAAACTTTTCACACAGATGGGGTAAGTTATACATTTAGTTTCACTGTATATATAGGCATTTTTTGACACTGTTATTATCTTGATGAAGGCCCTGAGGGGTCGAAACGTTGATGTAGAGGTGGTGATTTTTTGATAATATAAATTTGAAATTCCCAGAGAGTGCTCCTGTCTTCAATTTTTGGTTTATATATATATATATATATATATATATATATATATATATATATATATGTGTGTGTGTATATTTTTAAAGAAGGCAACCTAAGGTATTTTGACTCTTTTCATGCTCTTGTCATGCAACCATTTTACCACAATCTATGCCAAACGTAAAAAAAAAAGAAAATTGGTAAATTTTTGTGACCCACATAGCAATTTAAGAATACATGTGCTGGGAATTTTAAGGGTTTCTGCCAAAGAACACCCCAATATGTATTCAGCAACATCTCCTGAGTACAGCGATACCCCCCATGTAGAGGTGTGTCAGGTTTTCTAGGGGTTAAAATACCTTATTTGCAGGGTGCGCATTCCGGTTTTCCAACTTGGAATTTTCACAGCTGGTCATCATGCACCCATGTCCTATTTGGGACATTTTTGAAGCTGGATAATATAATTTACCCCCATCAAACCATATATTTTTGAAAAGTAGACACCCTAGGGTATTTCACATGGTGGTATTTTAACACTTGCCATGCACTAATTCTACCATCAGACTTTGTCAAACCTTTGGGTAGTAATTTTTTTGTGTTATTTTTCTCTCACATTGTACTTTAGGCATGGATTCTTTGTTCCTATTATGTATTACTGACAAAAAACACCCCGATATGTGTTCAACAACATCTCCCGAGTACAACAGTGCCCCCAATGTACAGGTTTTATTCATTTTTGCAAACTTACAGGGGTCACATGTAGGGCTTTCCCCTTTTACATGTTTGCAGATTGAAATTTGCCAGATTGGTTTGCTGGGCCTATGTTGCCTTTGAGACCGTATAGCAACCCAGGGATAAAAAATTAACTTATTTTGCTAAATGTAGGTGCCCACGAAGGCTCCTACATGGGAGCTAGACTCAGCCTACAGATCAGTATTGTGATTAAGCAGTTCACCAATTTTATCACCATCATCATAACCACTTTTGTTTACTCTTTACTAATAGTCCTTTTTTGGACTTTACTCCACAAACTTTTTGTAGCTGTTGAACAAAGACTGAGAGCACTGATTAGCCGACGGCTCCCCCTGGCACAGTATAGCAATCATTATCATAGTATACTAAGCTGTATTCCTTTGATGTTAGCTACATATTGCCTTGATCCTTCAAATGATACAATTCTCCACATTGTTGCCATTCAGCTCTGCCTGCTTTTACACATATCCCAGAGGAAACTTCAGTATCTGTACATACGTTGATTTTTTTCATCTTTTTGTAGCACTGTATATACTGGTAATAGACTATTAAGTATCTTGTTTTTTGATCGATCTAATTTCCTAGCGTGGTTTTGATCTCTATCTCCACCTAGTGTTCATAAGACATTAACTTTGTATACTTTTTTATTATTAGAAATATTAAAAGTGACATATTAATTATCAAACTGTTCATTCTCCAGGGCTAAGAGCCTCCTCTCTCCTTTTCATTAATTATCTACCAGGGTCCATGCCCCGCTCTCTTTGCCCTTAAGAATTGACATACTTCTCTACTGCCTCCCCTCCCTTTTCTTGTCCACCCTGCATAATGACTTCATTATACCACCCCACATACTGACTCCGTCATACCACCCCACATACTGGCTCCATCATACCACCCCAAATACCGGCTCCATCATACCTCCCCACATACCGACTCTGTCATACCTCCCCACATACCGGCTCTGTCATACCTCCCCACATACTGACTTCATTATACCACCCCAAGTACTGGCTCCGTCATATCACTCCACATACTAACTCTGTCATATCACCCCACATACCGGTTCCATCATACCTCCCCACATTCCGGCTCCGCCATATCACCCTACATACTGGCTCCATCATACCTCCCCACATACTCGCTCCATCATACCACCCCAAATACTGACTCCATCATACCTCCCCACATACCGACTCTGTCATATCACCCCACATACCGGCTCCATCATACCTCCCCACACACTGACTCCGTCATACCACCCCACACACTGGCTCTGTCATACCTCCCCACATACTGGCTCCATCATAACTCCCCACATGCCAGCTCCATCGTACCACTCCACATACTGGCTCTATCTTAGTGCAACTCCAGTATCCACAATACTTTATTTTCTACTTTTAGAGATCATTATGTGAAAATCGTATATTCATTCATAAATTCTTTTCTGTGTTGGCAGGTTTTTAACAATCAAAGTTTGAAAAGATGAACATTTCTGTCATTCCTCATTCACGCCTAATAGAAAATGAATGTCTTTTGTATTCCTTAGATCGTTGATGCAAATTCAAGGAGAGTATTGACCATTCCCCTTGATCCGAATCCGCCGTTAGTACCCGGAGGGATAATTGCTTACAATATTAGTGATGAAACTCTTGCTTCATTATTAGGCAATTTAAAGGAGAGAACACTAGTAAGTATTCACTGGATTTGTTATTTTAGTCTAAGTAATGCATGTTATATTATAGAAGATGTTTATTGAAGAACATAAGCAGTATGTATGTAAATCGGATTACTGTACTTATTACAAAAGACTTTTCAATACAATATGATATTACTAACTCCTTCTTTATTAGTTGTTCTTGTTAAAAGATTTTAGAAAATTTGCCTTAATCCCTGTTTGTGGTTTACTATTCCCACCATTCATGCAAATTAGCTCAATAAAATGACCATTTACTCCCCAAGTTCCACAATTAACAAGGAGTAAGCAAGTAATTCCTTCTATCATCATCTAATGTACAGGGGATGGGTGAAAGGTCAGTAATACCTTCACATGCCCCTTCTCGGTCTCTCCACTCTGCCGATGACCTTCTCCTGTCCACTCCTCGCACCCTTACTGCTAACTTGTGCTTGCAGGACTTCTCGCGAGCGGCTCCCTTCCTATAGAATCGCCTACCTACTGCCATCAGACTCTACCCTAGTCTCTAATTGTTTAAGAAGTGTCTTAAAACCCATCTCTTTAGGAAAGCTCCTAGTGTAACTTATCAATACTTATCCAAATCTGTCTTTCTCTCTCCTAAAGAGCCACACTCCACTCTCACCTCCAGCTCTGTTACTTTTCTACCTTGTTGGTGGCTGTCATCCTTGCTGCCCTGGTGTGTATTTGTACCCCACCTCCTCTACACAATAAGTTAGTTTGAGCAGGGTCCTCATCTACCTACTGTTCCTGTGTCACTTTGGAATTGTCTCATTTACTGTAAATCCCCACCACCACCTTTCATAATATTGTAAAGTGCTGCTGAATTAGTTGGTGCTGTATAAATACCAATAATAATAATAATTATAATAACAATAATAATAACGTGTTAATAATAATTATAATAACAATAATAATAACATGTTAATAATAATTATAATAACAATAATAATAACATGTTATTATTAATGAAGGGGCCTTTCTAGTAATGGATTCCCAGTCCATTGTTCTCTCATTCTAATCCTTGATACCTTGCTCAGTAATGTAGAATATCTGCATCATATCTGCATCATATCTGATGCCCGAAGCCAACGTGGTTTGTGCCTAGACTGGCAGTGTGATTGGCACCTGGCTGCCCTTTCACTTTCTGTTTGTTTGTAAATATAGGGCACTATGTTTGTCTGTATGTCAAATATATGTGTGAGATTCTGATTGTATCTGTAAATATTTGTGTGTGGTATCATATGTAAGTACAAGTGCTTGGGGTAACAAACCCATATATGAATATAGGTAAGTTTGAGGTTATATGCATACCTCCCTAGTGTCCCAATTTAGAAGGGGCAATCACTATTTTGGGCAAAAATACCTTTTCTGTCCTCTTCTGTAGGAGCTCCATATTGTTGGGGTGTCTGGATGTATAACAGCAATAATACTCCCAGTAATGTGTCTGAGTGTATAACAGAGCTCCACAGCAATAATACTCCTAGTAATGTGTCTTTAAGTTACAATAAATGTGTTTAGAAATCAGTCTGTGTAAATACGATACAGTGTGATTGTTCTCAATTACATTTTAGCTACTTAAATTGCTACATTTTCTTAGAACAACCACACACCTGGCCACACCTTCACTCACATCTTTAAATTTAAAGTGCCCCATTCCATTTGAAATGTTTGGAGGCATGAATGTGTCTGTACATGCATGACTTGTTTGATCCATAGGCAAAACCAGCTACTTGCGCCCTCTTTAAAAACCAAAAATTGCCTACTTCCTCTCCCAGCCCCAATATGTGTCTCATTCTTTCCCCTGCCCCTCTGTATGTTTCTCTCTCCTGCCGCCCAGCCTCTCTGTGTGTCTCTTTGTCCCCCCAGCGTCTCTGCATGTCTCTTTGTCCCTCCCAGCCACTCTGTGTTTTTCATTGTCCACATAGCACCTCTGTGTGTCTCTGTCACCCAGCTCATTTGTGTGTCTCTTTTCCCCTTCCCCTATGTATCTCTTACTCCCCCAGCAGTCTCCTTCTCCCCATCCCATTTGTGTGCCTCTCTCCTCCCCCAGCCCCTCTGTGTGTTACTTTGCCCCCCCCCCCTTCTGTGCACCTTTCCCCCCCTCATCCCTATATGAGCCTTATCCCCCTCTCAGTCCTCTGTATGCCTCTCCTCTCCCTCAGTCCTCTATATGCCTTCCCCACCCTCAGCCCTCTGTATGTCTCCTCCCTCCCTTAGCTTTGTGTCCCCCCTCCTCCTCCTACAACCCTTGGTGTTCCTTTCCCCATCTCAGCTGCTCTGTGCCTCTTCTCTTCCTCAGTCTTCTGTAGACTTCTCCTCCACCCCCTGGGATCTCCTTCCCCCTATGCAAGTTCACCTCCCTTTTCCATGTAGCGAGGCCGAGCCAAGGTCCATGCAGTCTGACAGGAAGTGGCTAGGGGTTCCCTGTGAACACTTCCTGTCAGATCGGGTAGATGTTACAGAATCTCCTCTGTGGTCTGAGGCTCGGCCATATTGCATACTGTGACTGCAGGAGGGGAGCTCTGTGCTGTGCACCCCCTCCTGACGATCACACGGAGACTGCGCCCTCAGACCAGTGCGTCCTTGGCGGCGGCCTAATCCAACAAGTGTGAATCATTGGGAATTTAGAGTGAATTTCAAAATTTAGCGCAAAATCACTGAATTTTACACTTTTTTTTAACCAATATGTGCAGTTTGCATTGGACTGAATCAATTCTGTAGATTCGTTTAACATAATTAAAAATACTTTTATAGGGAATCTGCATTCTGTACAGAATTAACTTGTTCTTCTTTATTCTGCAGATAGCAATCGAAGAAGGCAAGCTTGGCCCTCTGTGTTCAGAGGTAAGTAAAGCCGCGTAGCAGGTTTTAGGGAGTTGGGTGGGTAAATGGACAAGAATCATTAGTTTTCCTCATATT
This sequence comes from Pelobates fuscus, assembly GCF_036172605.1. Taxonomy (NCBI): domain Eukaryota; kingdom Metazoa; phylum Chordata; class Amphibia; order Anura; family Pelobatidae; genus Pelobates; species Pelobates fuscus. Next base: position 377,968,450 of record NC_086321.1, read on the forward strand.
ATTTTGAAACCAATCCATGCCAGGAAAGAACCCAACTTGTGCTGTGTGAAATATATGATAAAAGATGAAATAAAGATGGCAGACTGGAGAGCCATTAAAAGACGACCACCCCAGTCTGTGTAATAAACCTGATCTAACATGATGAGCAATGAACTGGCATACTGGTAGACGCAGGGCCAGCTTCAGATTTAAACAAACATTTGAGATATGAAATGTAAAATTTCTCTGTAGATCACAATGTTATTAAAATTGGACATTCAGTTGCAGGTTTATTTATTGTAGACACAAATGAACAGTTTATGATGTTTCTTATTTTTGTCATAGCTTGTAGGAAATTTTCCAGAAATGGAAATATCAATGAACACTGCAAGATTTACTACTCAGGAAAATGGATCCACCTTAACTCCAGTCCTAGATGTTAGCGTAGGCCCTAATTCACATGGAAGTAAGGTGACTGCAACAGTGGTAAGTATCAGTTAGATCTATAATATACACATAAGTGTGAGTTACAGAATAAACATTGGTTATCTCTCAGCATACACAGGGAAATTCAATCTTTTGTTCTTCATATCAAGCTGCAACTCCTTCCACTGCTTGTTTTAACGTATGGATTTTTATATGAATCAATGTCTTACTTGGCAAATATCACTCTTGCTGCATTCTGCATCTTTATTAACCCCCTAAGGACCGCGGACGTACTAGGTACGTCCGACAAAAATGGTCCTTAAGGACCGCAGACGTACCTGCAAATCTATTACTTACCCAATCGCCGCTGTTTCCCCGCCGGCCGATCGGTATTGCTCCCGGTCTGGGGGGACTGCCTCACAGTCCAGTCTCCCCTCAGCAAATTAGGCCCCCGCGGGCCATGTGATTGCTCTGAAAGAGTGGTCACATGGCCGCAATAGGCATCCATAGTGCTGCCTGCAGGGGAACTGCCTAAACTGACAGGCTGTCTCCCTGCTGCTGTAAAATAAAAAATAAATTGTTATTAAATAAGAAATATAATTATATATGTATATATATATACACACGCATATATATATATATATATATATATATATATATATATATATATATATATATAAGATATACATACATATGTTATATCTATATAATATATATCTATATATCTTATATATAATGTCATACTAACTGTATTTGTATATTAATATATACAATACAATGCTTCTCATAGAGAGAGCATGCATCTCCAATACAATGCTTCTCATAGAGAGAGCATGCTTCTTCTATACAATGCTTCTCATAGAGAGAGCATGTTTCTCCAATACAATGCTTCTCATAGAGAGAGCATGCTTCTCCAATACAATTCTTCTCATAGAGAGCATGCTTCTTATATACAATGCTTCTCATAGAGAGCATGCTTCTCCAATACAATGCTTCTCATAGAGAGAGCATGCTTCTTCTATAGAGAGCATGTTTCTCCAATACAATGCTTCTCATAGAGAGAGCATGCTTCTCCAATACAATGCTTCTCATAGAGAGAGCATGCTTCTTCTATAGAGAGCATGTTTATCCAATACAATGCTTCTCATAGAGAGAGCATGCTTCTCCAATACAATGCTTCTCATAGAGAGAGCATGCTTCTCCAATACAATGCTTCTCATAGAGAGTGCATGCTTCTCCAATACAGACGTAGTCTGCGTTACTTTAGTGGTTCTTTAATAACAGGTTCTTATTGATCCCAAAGCATCTTCAGATCACCACCAATCTGTAAGAGGGAGAGAAGGTGAGTCTTTCATCTTATTATTGCAGTTACACCCTATATTAAATAATAATATTTCTGGATGGCTGACATTTAACCAATAGGTAACACAAACATTCAGGCACTGCATCCTAATATTGTGACTTCTATTCCATATCATGATAGCACTATCATGTGCCCCCCTGGTTAAAGGGTATTCCCAAGAGAATAAAATGTATGTTATACCAGCTCCCTAATTTGTCATGTTTAAATAGGGAAATCCCACATAAGGTTACCAAATTAGGGAGATATCTACTAAACAGAGACCTAATTTGTTATTCATAAATAAGGTAATCCCACATAGGGGTACCAAATTAGGGAGCTAGCTACAAAACATAATGTGGTATCTTTAAATAGGGCAATTCCACATAGGGGTACCAAATTATAGAATGTAAGCTCGTTTGAGCAGGGTCCTCTTCAACCTATTGTTCCTGTAAGTTTATTTGTAATTGTCCTATTTATAGTTAAATCCCCCTCTCATAATATTGTAAAGCGCTACGGAATCTGTTGGCGCTATATAAATGGCAATAATAATAATAATAATAATTAGGGAGCTATCTACAAAACACAATGTGGTATCTTTAAATAGGGTAATTCCACATAAGGGTTTTATATTGGGAGCTATCTGCTAAATTGCACCCTGTATGAATAAAGGGCATCTGAATTTCAGATGGTTCTAAAGTTCTGAATTTCAGTTTGTTTTCCGAAAATGAAAATGAAACTGATTTTTTTTTTCCGATGTGCATGTTTAGTTTAAAGTTAAATGCCCTATCCACACAGATTCATCCACTGTCTGCTTATAGTACTCACTCAGTGGAGCTTGCTAAGTATTATAAGCTCGCACGTGCCGTTTTATCTTCGATGATCCCTTTTTAACTTGTCCAATGCTCATTTTTCAGAATTAATAAATGTTCTCTTTTCCATCAAATGATTGCACTTTCTTCCCAACCGCTTTGCTTTATCTTCAAATTATTTAAAAAAAAATATTCCTTTCTTTCTGTGCATCATTCATAATGAGCCATCCAGTTTTACCTGTAGTCTCTCCCCAGTCAAATACAATCTGGATACATATGTCTTTGGTTCCATTAGCTTTGCACAAGCCATGTGTTCACTCCTATCTCCGAAATGAAGGCCCTTCTTCATCTCTGTCCGAGGGTGTCCCAGGGTGTATGGTTCTCTTTTGTTTTTCAGAAAGCAGAGGCTGTATCCCAAACTACAGCAAACTCTCCTGGTGCTCCTCCTACCTCTCCCAGCGCTTTTTCAGTATATCTTTCTCTGGCTCTGCTTCTTCTCCCCAACTCCTTTCTGTTGGTGTCCCCCAAGGTTCAGTCCTTGGTCCCCTACTGTTCTCCATCTATACTGCCTCCCTTGGTAAACTCATTAGCTCCTTTGGCTTTCAATATCATTTCTATGCGGATGACACGCAAATCTACCTGTCCTCTCCTGATCTCTCCCTGTCCCTCTTGACTAGTGTCTCTGACTGCCTCTCTGCTATTTCTAACTGGATGGCTGCCCACTTCCTTCAACTAAACTTGACCAAAACTGAAATTCTGGTCTTTCCTCCCTCAAGTGTCCTGTGTCTGTCTCCCTCCAAGTCAACGGTGCTACCATAAGCTCCACCATGCAGGCTCACTGCCTAGGTGTTCTCTTTGACTCCGACCTCTCCTTTAAGCCTCATGTTCAGCCTATCGCCAAATCCTGTAATTTCCATCTCAAAAACATTGCGCGCATCCGACCCTACTTAACGCCAGATGCGACTAAGGTGTTGGTCCATTCCACTGTCCTTTCTCGCCTTGACTACTGTAATGCGCTTCTCAGTGGTCTTACGTGCTCCCAACTTGCGCCGTTACAGTCCATAATGAATGCGGCAGCGAGGCTCATCTTCCTGTCCACCCGCACCTCCCATGCCTCACCCTTCTGTCAGTCCCTACATTGGCTTCCTATAAAATATAGGGCTCAATTTAAAATTCTGGTTCTTGCTTTCAAATCGCTACAAAATGCTGCTCCCACCTATCTCTCCTCCCTTATACACAAGTATGTCCCGTCTAGGCCCTTACAATCTGCTGAAGACTTACGTCTATCTTCTGTCCATACTCCCACCTCTGATGCTCGCCTTCAAGATTTCTCGAGGGCTGCACCGTTCCTGTGGAACTCACTTCGCTCCTCCGTTAGATGCTCACCCAGTCTCCACTCCTTTAAAAAATCGTTAAAAACCCACTTCTTCATAAAAGCGTATCAGTTAAACTATTAATAGCTCCTGACTGATTCCTCTTCTGCAACTGTCACTAGTCTAATACTATCCTTACCTTTATCTGTCATTTTACCCCACTCCCTCTAGCATGTAAGCTCATTGAGCCCACTCTTGCCCTTTGCTATGAATGCCAATGGCTACCATTCCCTCTTTAGTGGATACATCCTTAAGTATGAAATTAAGATGACTGCATTCTTTATCATAACATCATATTAACATTTCTTGCAGGAAATGGATGTAGAAGCTCCCCTTGAAGTCAACGATTACATTGGAATTAAACCTGGTAAAATAAGGTAACCTTGATTAGATTTCAATTTTTAATAAAGTAAAGCAGATTTTAGCTATGTAGTGAATCGACCAAGCAAAACAATGTTCAGTATCAGTATTCACTTCTACTGAGTTCTTCAGTTTTCATGTAAACTCACAAGGTTTATGAGGAAATGTGATATGTACCCTGCAGGTGACCATAATTTAAGGATCCTCTCTCCTTCCAAGTTTAATTGTAGAGTCTATCAGAATTTCAGCCAAATGTATCTTGATAAATGCTTTTTCAACTTGAGGGTAACTCAACTGACTTTGTGTACGAAAGCATCATATCTTTCCATTTCCATAATGAAGTGCATTCTGAAAATAATAATTTAACGGTTTTAACGGTAATATTTCAATATCCCCTTCTGTGATGTTGCCGCAGCCACCTCGGGTATCCCAACTTTATTCACGTTCGCTTAGTGGGATAGAGCATCAGATAAGTCATATATGGTGCTTGTCTTCATGGAAGCAGTAGAGTCAGTGATAGAACAAGATATGTTAATTCTCCCTCAAGCTGGATCACTGTTATATTTAGAAAAGGATGTCATGTCCAGTTTGGTTGAGATAAAGTCCTTATAATTTCTATCTTTACATCATTGCCTTTAGAATTCCAAAGTGACTACACATCTATTCAAAGCTCTTCCAAACCCTGGCATAGTAATATTTTCCTAAAATATTTGGGCAAATGTTTACTTCCATCTATAAATGTTTCCTCATTTAAAATGTTTACCCAAAAAGATGACAGGGTCCATATTGGTGATCAAGGCCTCTTTTTTCTAATACTCTCTGGATCTGTAAAGGTCACATCTGACGAACTACTGTGGCGAAACACAGGCGTCAGGGGCTCAGGGTGTTCATTCTGTTAATCTCTTAGATCTGGGGTACCTATATCACAGACTGAACACCTCATGAGTTTTCGTTTGCCCTTATTTCTTATCATCTGATTATACTATCTTTGATGAGGATCCCGGAGGTATATCTTCTCTAGAGTTACAACTATACTATAGTGGGGTGTCAGAATCATAGTAGTATATGTAAGGGGGTGCCCCCGAAGGTACAGTGGGAAGAGCTTTTTTGTACTTATTATTTAGATCAGCACACATCATATTAGAGGTACTACTGCAATCTGCTTCTGCTTAACCCCTTACTAACCTCACATCTTTCTGTACTCTAATTGTCACAGCTGTGTGCGTAACTCATACCCATGGTGGTGCCATACAGTTGTAAACTATATTTGTCATTAACAAGGGGGAAAATGTTCTCAACACCAAATTAATGCAATTTATTAAAAAAATTATTTAAAAATTCTTAATTCTTGGAGCGTAATTTAAATATCCTTAACGGGACATGACCCTTTTGGTATGGAATCCTCGTATAAATTGATGTGAGGATTGTTGTCCAGAAATGCTGCAACTATTATATGTAATAGGTATTGAGCATGGGTCCCTGTTGTTCCTGGATGGATTATTATACAGGGCACAGAGAGAAAGTGCTCTGTTATAAACTGGAATGCCTGAACAATATATATTAAGGTGGACATTTGAACCCCTCAAGAGTCTTTGAATGATGGAAATCAATGGGTGAGAGGCTCTGGATGCTTTTTTCTTATATGTATATATCATGCAACTTAGTGCTTTTTTATGGCGCTTTTTAAAATATGAGTAACCATAAAGAGGGAATACATTTATCACACCGATTTTTTTTTGAGCCCTGTAGGTCGTTCCTATATCTTTTAAGGAAATTGCTGCTGCGTTATACCATTTCTGTGCATTTATTGCTCCTCGTCTTCACACGACCCATTGAAGATGCTCCTTGGTACCCTGCATTGCCAGTATTGGTTGGCACGCTAATATTGTCTTTCATTATTTCCAGTTTGTAAATGCATTCATACAGTTTGTTGGAGGAGAGTGTTCCCACCGTTTAGAGAGCCCCTCCTTATTGTCTCATCTTATTGCTGTGTGCGTTTTGGGGAAACACAATAGGAGGGAGCAGCAAAAGTGTGTTTTAGAAAATCTCAATATACCACTATAGTGTGTGTGTGTGTGAAAATATATAAAGTGCATTAACATTAAAAGTGTGTTTGTATATATGTTCGTGTAGCGGAGAGGTAGTATAATCCACAGTATCTCCGCTGGGTAACAGGAACAGCATAAAATAATCCAGGCAAATAAATACAGCATACAATAATCCCGGTAGCGTTGTAAGAATCCTTCCTTCCCAAGAACTAGACGACACATAGGCTGGGAGTCAACTGAGCTTTTAATCACAGGTCACAGTATTTATGGGATTCCCCATGCAAGGGGTTTCCCTACTGACATTACAGGGGTTGTACAGTAGGGGACTACATGGGGAACTTAACAACCTGGACATTTCTCCCATCATGCACTGCTGTACGAGAGGGATACTCCCACTAGAATATACAGTTAAGTGGATTATCCCTCCGTGCAGCAGAACCAATATTTTACATGAAAATGCATAACTTTAACATTATTATTTACTTTATTTCAACGAATGGACGTTCGGTAGATAGCTGGGGTCTGAGCGCACATTTCGTGAAAGTACCGCTCAGATCCCAGCACAACTAACCGAACGCCGCACGAAATACATATTATTACCAAGTTACATTCAAAGTACCGATTGACAGTAGGGGAACAAACTACCGAAGGACCGGGGCTCCCGAACGGCTTGGAAGTCCATCGGTATTTGTGCCGTCGAGTAGCCGATTTTAGTTCCAGGCGCTCAACGACCAAATACCGCTGGGCTAACAAAGGATCCAAGATGGCCGACCGCCGCGTGGTCGGTAGCCGAACGGCGGCCACCCTGAATCTCTCTAGTTACCGATGGCAACAATGTTTCAATATTTAATGGGAGCCACACGACCTCCTGTGTGTGGTCTCCCATTCGGCAGTTTGTTCGTTTCACGAACAGTGTTGAAATTCAGCATACGCCAGCATACGAATGCTTTTGTTCGCATGAAATACATATACATGAATACACTTGGTTCTAACAACCTTAAAGCTACAGAAACACATTTAAGCAAATACAGTCTTAAGTGACTAGTTTTGCCACAGTTTGTATGGTGTTATTTAAACAGTTATTCTCTTTGTGCCCTTATTTCTCTAGAGGTCCGATGAAAATAATAGCTGTAAACTCTACATTAGCCAATTGTCCATTTGTTAATGTAAGTATCCCTTAATGTGTACATGATAGAACTGTCTTTTATATGTAAATGTTCTAGGTAATCTTTGGTATTGTGATATCCTTAGGTGACATGTCTATCAGGTGTATTTACTAATGTGAGAATTCAAAGTGAATATTAAATTTAAGCTCAAAATAGCTGAAATGGAAAAAAATTCTCTAAGTCAGCCATGTGTTCAGTTCATAAAAATGAAATTCACTTTGAATCATAACTCTGATATAGATATAAAACTCCACTTATTACTCTAACCATCAATATATGCATGTCTTCCAATTTAAAGTATGAAGGAAATATATGTCCTTGCTGAGCCTGGAATAAATTTGATTTAAATGGGCACTCATGGCACTATAACTACTTTATAGAAGTGGCTAAAAGAGTTAAGAGATAAATGAGGGTACTGGAGTGCCATGCAGCCCAATCCCTCATTGCTGCTTGAGCTAATGATTCTCCATTACCCAAAACAGTGATGGGCAGCAGTGACTGGCTGAGAACATCATGCTGTTATACCTCCATTCACTTGCCGTTAGTCATACCTCCAGTGGCTGGCCGTTAGTCATTCCTCCATTCACTTGCTGTTAGTCATTCCTCCATTGACTGGCCGTTAGTCATACCTCCAGCAACTGGCTGTTAGTCAAACCTCCAGTGACTGGCCGTTAGTCATTCCTCCATTGTCTGGCCGTTAGTCATACCTCCAGTGACTGTCCGTTAGTCATACCTCCATTGACTGGCTGTTAGTCATTCCTCCATTCACTTGCCGTTAGTCATTCCTCCATTGACTGGCCGTTAGTCATTCCTCCAGTAACTGGCTGTTAGTCATACCTCCAGTGACTGGCCGTTAGTCATTCCTCCATTGACTGGCCGTTAGTCATTCCTCCATTGACTGGCCGTTAGTCATTCCTCCAGTGACTGCCCATTAGTCATACCTCCATTGACTGGCTGTTAGTCATACCTCCATTGACTGGCTGTTAGTCATTCCTCCATTCACTTGCCGTTAGTCATACCTCCAGTAACTGGCAGTTAGTCATACCTCCAGTGACTGGCTGTTAGTCATACCTTCATTGACTGGCCGTTAGTCATTCCTCCATTGTCTGGCCGTTAGTCATACCTCCAGTGACTGCCCGTTAGTCATACCTCCAGTGACTGCCCGTTAGTCATACCTCCATTGACTGGCTGTTAGTCATACCTCCATTGACTGGCTGTTAGTCATTCCTCCATTCACTTGCCGTTAGTCATACCTCCAGTAACTGGCAGTTAGTCATACCTCCAGTGACTGGCTGTTAGTCATACCTTCATTAACTGGCCGTTAGTCATTCCTCCATTGTCTGGCCGTTAGTCATTCCTCCATTGTCTGGCCGTTAGTCATACCTCCAGTGACTGCCCATTAGTCATACCTCCATTGACTGGCTGTTAGTCATACCTCCATTGACTGGCTGTTAGTCATTCCTCCATTCACTTGCCGTTAGTCATACCTCCAGTAACTGGCAGTTAGTCATACCTCCAGTGACTGGCTGTTAGTCATACCTCCAGTGACTGGCTGTTAGTCATACCTCCATTGACTGGCTGTTAGTCATACCTCCAGTGACTGGCCGTTAGTCAAACCTCCAGTGACTGGCCGTTAGTCAAACCTCCAGTGACTGGCCGTTATGTATACCTCCAGCGACTGGACATTAGTCAAACCTCCAGTGACTGGCCGTTATTTATACCTCCAGTGACTGGCTGTTAGTCAAACCTCCAGTGACTGGCCGTTATTTATACCTCCATTGTCTGGCTGTTAGTCATACCTCCAGTGACTGGCCGTTATTTATACCTCCAGTGACTGGCCGTTATTTATATCTCCAGTGACTGGCCGTTATTTATACCTCCATTGTCTGGCCGTTAGTCATACCTCCAGTGACTACCCGTTAGTCATACCTCCATTGACTGGCTGTTAGTCATTCCTCCATTCACTTGCCGTTAGTCATACCTCCAGTAACTGGCAGTTAGTCATACCTCCAGTGACTGGCTGTTAGTCATACCTCCAGTGACTGGCTGTTAGTCATACCTCCAGTGACTGGCCGTTAGTCATACCTCCAGTGACTGGCCGTTATTTATACCTCCAGCGACTGGTCGTTAGTCATACCTCCAGTGACTGGCCGTTATTTATACCTCCAGTGACTGGCTGTTAGTCAAACCTCCAGTGACTGGCCGTTAGTCAAACCTCCAGTGACTGGCCGTTATTTATACCTCCAGAGACTGGACGTTAGTCAAACCTCCAGTGACTGGCCGTTATTTATACCTCCATTGTCTGGCTGTTAGTCATACCTCCAGTGACTGGCCGTTATTTATACCTCCAGTGACTGGCCGTTAGTCAAACCTCCAGTGACTGGCCGTTATTTATTCCTCCGTTGTCTGGCTGTTAGTCATACCTCCAGTGACTGCCCGTTAGTCATACCTCCATTGACTGGCTGTTAGTCATTCCTCCATTCACTTGCCGTTAGTCATACCTCCAGTAACTGGCAGTTAGTCATGCCTCCAGTAACTGGCAGTTAGTCATACCTCCAGTGACTGGCTGTTAGTCATACCTCCAGTGACTGGCTTTTAGTCATACCTCCAGTGACTGGCTGTTAGTCATACCTCCAGTGACTGGCTGTTAGTCATACCTCCAGTGACTGGCTGTTAGTCATACCTCCAGTGACTGGCCGTTAGTCATACCTCCAGTGACTGGCCATTATTTATACCTCCAGCGACTGGACGTTAGTCATACCTCCAGTGACTGGCCGTTAGTCATACCTCCAGTGACTGGCCGTTATTTATACCTCCAGCGACTGGACGTTAGTCATACCTCCAGTGACTGGCCGTTAGTCAAACCTCCAGTGACTGGCCGTTATTTATACCTCCAGTGACTGGCTGTTAGTCATACCTCCAGTGACTGGCCATTAGTCATTTCTCCATTGACTGGCCGTTAGTCATTCCTCCATTGACTGGCCGTTAGTCATACCTCCAGTGACTGGCCGTTATTTATACCTCCAGCGACTGGACGTTAGTCATACCTCCAGGTCAGGCTGCATGCATCGAATCGATTGGAAAGCTCGATAAATTTAAGTCTATATTTTTCCCCACTTGGTTTCACTGGTTTCCATAATTTATACTGAATATAAATCAAAGCTCAAAACTGTATAGAAATTCTAGCAAGCTCCAAGTTCAGGCATTTTCCTGATGGCATTACAATTAAAACATACAATTTCTTTAACACAAATATAACCACAGACAAATTAAAGCACTTTTTTTTTTTTTTTTTTTTTTTTTACTATTTCCAGACTAATTCAACTCTCCTGGACTTTCTTAAGCCACATCTGACAAATTATGTAAACCTTAAACTAGGCTGTAAGTATTATAAAGAGTTTTCATTTGATTCTAATTTCAACTGTACAAAATGATAATGAAAGTATTGAAAGGCAAGCGGATATATAAGGAGCAACCTCATCGGGTTTGATGGGGCAAGAATAGAGCGGTAAGTATTTGTCTGAATTAATATTAGAAGCAGCGCACGAGGGGTTAAGCGCAAAGTATATGCTTTACTAGTTTAGCAGGTAGCTTGTGCTCAGGGCCAATGCCCTGACTGGAGGTTCGCGGCGCGAGTCATGAAGCGGTGGGAAAACAGAGAATTTTATTTTCTAAAATATATTATGTCGTGAACTTATTATGGGGTACAAGTCACCCTCCTGGGCATCACAGGAGGGTGGATTAGTTTATTTGGTTATAATATATATTTATGGCTCCTGGCTTTAAAGGGTTAATGGTTAATTTTTGGTTTTGGTTAAAAGTTATTATTCAAAGGTTTTATTATTATTAAAGGATATTGATGGCTAAATTGGAATTGTAAAATCCATAATAAAGGTCACGGCCATTCTCCAAATGTTTACATTTTGATCAAAATAAACAATTGAATAAAGTTTTTTGTGTTTTTTTTTTTGGGGGGGTGGGGGGGTTATTATATTATTCTATTTTATTATATTAATGTATCATTGAATAATGCAACATTCAAACCCCATGAAGGTATTGCTGTCCAACAGCTCTAAATGTTATTTGCCTGTGAAGGGTGATATTGGTCCTGTCGAACCCAAAGTTTAGATTTTTAAACAAGTTATGCAATGGCTGCATTAATTAAATGAACCATCTCACTAGATATATACATTAATCAGAAAAGTAACTGACATAATGACAATAGTTCTGTACCTCCTTGTATCAATGAATCTGACATTCAGTTAATCTAAACGTAATTGGCAATGGCTACATGTTGTGTTTAAAATCCATTATTAAAAAAACAAAATAGCGGGGTTAAGATGCTTGCTGGGATATATTCTATTCTAAACATAGTAGAAGGTTATATTGGCAGAATAATATAGGTGAAAATTTAATTAAAAGAAAGGTAATATGTGAAGTTCTGGTCAAGGGTCATTTTTCAAAAATGTATTAAAGGGACATGCATCACTTTGAGATAACTGTCTCATTCAGAAACCTTAGCTTCTTTCTTATGCTTTCCACACCCACTCCAAAGTGGATATTGATCTAACCAATCAGTGTCCTATCCCTATGAATGCTGGAAAACCTTGGGACATTCTGAAAGGAAGTCTGATCAGAGTAAATATGCAGAGAAGGCTCTGATATCAGGTTTCTATCTCCTTCTGATGCACAATGATGCCCTGTTTCTGTCATTACTGTAAGGGCTGTAGGGGGAGCTGAGAGGCGTGCCATTAAATACAATCTGACAAAGTTTATAAATATTTATTACATACTTTTCAAAGTTTTCTTGCTTTATTTTGATTTGTGTATTTGTTTAAAAGTGTTTGCTTGCTGCTTCAAATAAAAATAAAAAATAATAAGTCACGATACATGTCCCATCAGATTAATCTTACTAATTTACTTTCTATGCTCTGTAACAATTTGTACATTTGAAAAATAATTGAACTTTCATTGTAGTAATTCATATATTTAATTTACTGTATTCCAGGTGAGTTCAAGCGTCTGATGCCTTCACCTACACATGTTCCTGTAAAACAGAACAGTACAATAAAAACTAAAAATCACAATGTACGTGGATATCTATTCTTCCCCATTAGGGTATCATTTCATTATCATAACAGAGTCTTGAAATATATCGATCAAACTACATTATACAAAAAATTAAATGAGGAAAAATAGAGAAAATAAACATGCACTTTTTGTGTATTTCAAAGGTTTTGAGGGAAATGTGTAGAGCGACACTGTCCCTTCACAGATCAGTGGAGAGATCAACGATTTCTCTCACAGGCCCAGCAAACTGTAACGTGGCACTATCGCCAATGAGGGCAGCCTCTAATAAGGTTTGCAACTCTACCATGAACGTACCTGCCCACATTGCTTGCTCACCATCTGGGACGGAGGTACATCCCTACAGTGAGTGGACACACTGACTGATAGCCTCTCCCTTCAAGTCAGACCACAGCTGACGAGTTCTGAGCATGGTCTTAGTGTCATTTGCGCACATTTGAATTTCTGGGCACATTTGAGAATTCAGTACAGGTTTTTCAAGGACCAGACATCCATAATGCAGGTCTGTCTCAGAAAAATTGGGAATATTGGCACCTATGTTGGTATAGATTATGTGTATCTGTCTGACAAGCTCCAGTCTTTCAGAGCATTGGCACGTGTTTCCACAGCAACACTCTGACGCTGTAAGACCAGAGCTCGCTAGAGACTTAATCATGGTCTGCACCAAACAGAGGTGCAGAACACACAACCAGGATATGTATCCCAGAATGGAATGTATTCCGTACCGATAATTAAATTACTACACACTACATCCCTAAACACACACACACGTACACACTACTGCTACTATACACAACACTTCAGCCCCTATACCCACACATGTACACTGCAGCCACCATACACTTGCACACACTGTAGATACACAACTCTGCAGCTCCTATACACACACTGCAGCCTCTACTGTCACATACAGTCTCTACTTCCCCTGTACATGCATGCACACATTACAGCCCCTAGCTAAACATTCTACACCATCATCATTATGTCATCTTTGGTGATAACATAATGTGCCCCCTACCCGGCCTGTCCTATTGGGCAGCTCTCTCTTTTAATCCCCGGAACAAATTGTTTTTCCTCAGTCTTGAACTGCCTGTAGACCACCTTAATGCATCTAGTTAACGTATCGCATTCATAGACTGCGTTAAACTTGACAGATTACAATATGTTCGATTAATTCACATTACAGCAACCATCCCTCCACTGTCATGAGAGTTACATATCCACAATCACTATTGACTACTGCTACCACTACCCATAACCATCATGGACATGACTTTACTATGTCACTATTATCACTATGTTAGAACTACATTGTGCCATGTGATATAATGCCACTCGGCTCAATCAATGCAGAATATCAGAAATATCAGAAATGCCATCCTGTCTTTCTCCGATTTTCAGCTATTCAAAATTCGGTCCTTATCCAGTCTGGGTTTGTGATGTAATGTGGCTTCGAACTGTCCATATGTGAGATTTCACTTGTGTTTTTCCCTTTTTTAGGGCTGGGTCGCTGTGAACGTTGTAGGTCCAGATGATAAACACTAACATCAAAAAAGTATCCTGCTGCTTCTGTTGCTATGGATATTACCTGAGAAAATTATCGCTATGGAAATTACCTGAGAAAACTAAACAAATGAATGCTATGCATGCTATAATCAATATTAAATGTACACATACTGCATCTGTGTATTGTGTATCACAGCTAATAAATGATTGCATTGCAAATTATATATTTTACTTCTGTTATTTTATTATCTTACATGGATTCCAGATACCCACATAATTCATTGAGGAATAAAAATTAATTAAGGAAATAATTCTCCCCACCTTGCCGTTCTCTTTCTCAACCCCACGAAGATCATGCCTTTCCTACCCTTCAGACGTTCTCCACGGCTACTGAACAAGAGGTGGCTGCGCTTATCCTTTCCTCTCGTCCCCACCACTTGCCCGCTCGATCCTGTCCCATCTCACCATATCAGATCTCTCTACCCTTGTCTTGTGCCTTCCCTAACACACATCTTCAACTGCTCTCTCTCTCTGTCATTGTTCCTGCTGACCTTAAACATGCCACTTGTAGTACCTATCCTGAAAAAAACATCTCTTGATCCGTCCTACCCCTCTAACTATCGTCCCATAAATCTGCTCCCTTTTTCATCAAAGCTTTTTGTCTTTACCCGTGTGTCTTGCTTACTCAATTCCAACTCTCTTCTTGACCCTCTTCAGTCTGGCCTCCGCCCTCTCCACTCTACTGAGATGGCTCTTATCAAAGTTACTAATGACCTAATCGCAGCTAAATCCAAAGGTCACTACACCATATTAATTCTCCTTGACCTCTCTGCTAATAATAATTGAGTGCTGAACTGCTAAATAAATGGCGCCATTTTGCAATTTCTCATAATTCTGAACAAAACAAATATTGGGCTAAAAAAATACCATATAGAAAATAATGTAAGAGAATGGATTAAGCACTAAATGTATGTATTGAAATAGGATAAAGGCTTCAAACACTTTAAGCTGCATAGACTGTCATGCATTAAAAGTACATAGACCGTCATGCGTAAAAACAGTCAACCGCAATATAACGCAAATATACTTTACTTATACCTTATGTTTAAGGTTGCTGAAATGTTGTAGCTACCTCCAAGGCTTGTATCACCCACCAATAAATGTAAACATAAATAATTGGGGTTATATCTAATGATCTGAAAAAGTAAAACAAATGCAGCACTTAGCATAATAGCATAAAAACCACCGAAATTGTGATATTATTGCACTCGCAGGATGTAGTATAAAATAGCGCTCACTGGTGCCTCCCCTTAATGTAGATGGGGGGGCTGTGTGTTCCCACTTCACCTTCTGTCACCTTTTTGAGTGCAAACGTAAGACGGCACAGGCAGCTGGGGGGGTACAATCGCTGGGTGACCAGCAGGAGGGGACCATAACCACTACATGTAGTGTGGCCGAGCGTACCATGGTAAAGGAGGATCTTTTTTAATAAAGACGACAAATAATAGGGAAAATCTCCTTGGAGAAATAAATACAAGAAAAAGAGAGACTACAGAGTAAGAACAAACTAACCCTGAAGTCAGATAAAGGACTAAATGGGCAACAAACATGGGCATAAACCCAGAGCTATAGATACTGAAGGAGAAAATCCCAAATGTTAGGGTTATTGGAAGGGAGAGCAAGGGTCCGGCTTCCAAAAGCCACTAGCATAGGGTGTGCCCATATACAAGGGTAGGTAACTCAAGTCCCATGGCTGAGAGAAAGAAAAAATAAAATAAAAAATTATTTATTTGAAAAAATGTTGAAAAAAAACAATATAATAGTTACCCAAGTAAGTGCAAAAAAAGTGCAAAAAAGGTGTGAAAAAAATGTGCCACACACACTGGGTCTCAATCTTAGCTAAGGTCCCATAGGTATACACCTCAGGTATAGTATATGTAAAGTATAGAGGGACCATGCAACTGCCTAGAAGCTAAGTATAGCAGAATTGGAAATACGGGGGGGCGGAGCCTGACCGGGGAGCCGACTAGACGCAAAATCTATGAGCTCCCGAGCCCGGTCCTGATTTACAGCGGAAAACGGGGGGAAAATCCCAGACCCTGAACCCCAACTTACCTTACTTGACGACACCAAAGATGGGGAGCAGAATGATACCCCACACACCCGGAAAGAACGCTGGATCGGTAGATCGGAGGCTTGGGGCCTACACGACGCGGTGCAGGGGAGAGGCGGCCGCTCTCCCTACTCATCAAAGCGTGCGGCACCTGAAGTATCGGGCCTCTCCTCCCCCCCCCAGGACCGGTGGGGGTTAACCCGGTCCAATCACCCGCAATCTATGAACCCACACAGAAAACTGGCGACCTGGAAACCCACTCGCAGGAGGCTCTAGACGGGGACGAAGCCAAGATGGCCGTCTATCGTAGGCCCACGAGGCGGAGCACACGTGCCCGACAAGCAACGGACCCTTTACTGGCACTCGATCGGCTCTGCGCGAGCCTCCGGGCAATGCTGCACGATAGCGGAATGGCTCACAGATTGGCTGCCAAGCTGGTGGCCACATGGCTCCGTCCGAAAACCCGTCGCCTCCACTACAGGTACCCTCCGCAGGCACCCAGAAAGGCCGCCACGATCCGCAGCGACAAGCGACCCCACAGACCTGAACAGACGTCTGGCTGTCTGGGCAAACGCACGGACCCACATATGCACGAGAGAAGCCACGCCAAATACGGCCCCCACACTAGTCACTCACCTGATCCGGGAACCAGGAACCCATACCATCCCCTTAACGAGAAAACGCAGGACAGTCCCGAGACCTCAGCAGCATATCAGGGACCGACAGCGACGCCACCAGCGACGAAATCCACCTACAGACACCCGGGGAGTGGGCACCGAAAGGGCAGGGGCACCTCAGCGCCAGCACGGACACCACCACCCCACCACACGAGCAGGCCACTCCCGAAGAGGATAAAGACAGATGCAGCTACAGACCAAGCTTCAAGGTTTGGGGCCTTGCTGGGGACTATGGGACCCTCACTCATTCTCTGCCGAGATGGTGTGGGTTAAACTGGACTCGAACTGCATAGCGTTGCAGGCGGCAGGATAACTCAGCTTGCATAACCGAGCATTTTCTTGTCGTTTTGAGAGACCCCTGCAGTCTCTAATCTCAGTTAACCCTATGCAGCTCCTGCTAAATAAATCTGTTACAGCCTAGTTATCATTAGTTCAGTCACATGCCGAGGAAGTTTTATGTAATCTAATATGCTCATTTACTTTAGCAATGACTTAACGGCATGTTATATTTAACAGTCACTTAGTTAGCAAACTACTGTACCTTCAGCCTAAATTTTTATTTTGTAACCCAAGCCTCAGTCCACAACATGGGTGTAAAGCTTGTCATTCCTACATATTGTTATTGAGTTTACCACAAGTTCTGCAAATCACATTATAAGCATTAATGTACCTTTTTTGAGTAGTGATGTGCCAGGCACTGTAAGTTCTCTACTTTTCTGCCTATTTTGATTTAAATTGTTAGCCTCCTGTCTACTCATGTGAAACCAACTGTTTGACCTTTAATATTTTAACATGTTCCCAACCGGATCTTCTGATCCATAGCCTGCATTTTATTTAACTGATCGATACTTATAACATTTAACCAAATGTTCCACCGCTGTTACTTTAACCTGTGAGCTTCTTATCTACGCATGTAAAACCAACTGTAGGACCTCTAATATGTTAGCATGTCACCTACCGGATCTTATGATCCTTAGCCTGTATTCTCTAACTAAGGTTTTAACGACAAAAATTTAAAAAAAAAAAAAATTGAGGCACCGCAATTCAGGAAATGTCATTTAATCTTGCTGTACTGACCCTATACTGTAATTCATTTGAACGTTTCCCCCAATTTCTCTTATGTATCCCATCTTATTTGCCTCTAATAAAAGAAAGATATACACAGAATTGGAAATACTTAAAAAGGGGGCAGGGACTGGCATGTATAATAATAGGAGAAAATGCCCATATACATAAATAGAGCCCCGCCTAGTCAACAAAGCCCAAAAGCAGTCATAAATTACCTATATAAAAGGGGAGGCAGACCAATGGTATGAAATGCCCTCCTGTTAGGGATAGTAATAAAGATGGAGATATAACAGATGTAAATGTCTGAGAAAAATGACTTATAAGTATCCCCCACTGTTAGGTATAGGTATATAGATGAAAATATAATAGCTTATAAGTATCCCCCACTGTGAGTCCAGGCTGTCTACCAAATTCCACTTATACAGAGTATAGGTCAGCACCTCTCATGTTAGAGTACGGGAGGTAATGCAACTGTCTTCCTAACTGCATCATAGTATCCAAGTGCTAAAATAATCAAAGAGAAAGATACTGAGTTGCAAACTAGTATAGGGTAATCTCTGATTGCTAACACAGTGAAAAACAAAGCGGAGTGCAGAACCCTGAACTGTCGCCTGACTGATTCTAGATCCAATTGAAAACTAGGCAGTCTAAGAGTCTTATCAGCTAGTTAAGTAAGGATAAGGGTAAAACGAAATGCTAAACCAAGTGGTAGCTTCTGCCTAATTCTATTCGGTATAATAACCGGGCAGAGTGAGCTCTCAATCTAATACCGGCTAATAATCATTTCGAAGGGTAAGAGAGAGACCCAAAGTGGTGTTTAGAAAACCCTAAAAAACAGCGTCTAGCTCGACGCGCGTTTCGGCACTATGTGGCGCCTTTATCAAGAGCAGTGAAAGCTACTCTAAGCCCGCCATGGCTTTTAAGAGTGAAGGCCCGCCCCTCATAGTACGTCATGCGGCCAATCAGGTGCCGCCTCGTCATAGAAGGGGAGGGGCCAGGTGTAGAGCAGACAGAGAGCATTGCCGGCCGGAAAAGAGGATACGGCTGCTCACATGCCGCCACGTCACGGGAGGGGAGGGGCCTGGTATTGCTCGATCAAAGAGCATGACAGGCCCGAAAAGATAAACACATAATTGCATACAATATTGCAGAATGAGATCGCTGAGTTGTCAGACGATCTCTGTGTAACAACAGAGCAATTTATGGTTAATGGAGTAGTACATTCACAGGGAATATCGCTAACATATCTAAAGGAGCCTAACATGTCAAGGGTGATACATAATGAAACAGGGAATAAGTTATTCCTCTGTATAAATGTTGGAATCCTACAATGTTCAAGTGTGGACTAAGGGAGAATAAGAACTTACTGAGCGATATATATTCAGAGACCATGAGAAAATATATAAGTTAAAAAATTACCAGAATGAATAACAGATAACATTGGTAGTTTATAGACATAGATACATTTGTTCAAATGGCAGGGCATAATGGTCTAAATGATCAGAGGGGGAAAATGAAAAGCCTTCGTTAAGACCCTTAGGGCTTAGGGTACTAAGTTGGTAAATCCAAAAGCATTCCCTTTGTCTATATTTATCATAGTCTCCTTGTCTTGGATTCTTCTTAACTAGTTCCAAGCCACAGAAGCGTAACCCCTTGGGGTCGCCATCATGGTATTCACGAAGATGTCTTGAGATAGGATTGTCAGTCAAATTTTTACAAGATCTAATGTGTTCCTGTATCCGTTTCTTAAAGGGGCGAAATGTTTTGCCCACATATTTTTTATTGCATCCACAGGTCAAAAGGTACACGATGCCTGCCGTATTGCAGTTGAAAAACAAGGTTATTGCAAATTCCTTCTTCTCCGAGCTGTCTTTCACTTTTTTTGAGTCCCTTTTTATAAACTTGCACGAGAGACATCTCCCGCACCCAAAGGTACCAACTATACTAGTTTGCAACTCAGTATCTTTCTCTTTGATTATTTTAGCACTTGGATACTATCATGCAGTTAGGAAGACAGTTGCATTACCTCCCGTACTCTAACATGAGAGGTGCTGATCTATACTCTGTATAAGTGGAATTTGGTAGACAGCCTGGACTCACAGTGGGGATACTTATAAGCTATTATATTTTTATCTATATACCTATACCTAACAGTGGGGGATACTTATAAGTCATTTTTCTCTCACTGATGATGCCTTACAAGGCTGAAACGATCGTCTGGGGTTGCTGTATCTCTCGTGCAGAGAGAACTTGCTGGCATTTCGGAATCTGGACTGCCCGTATGGGTGGGACCAGTCTGATATGCTTCAGATATGTTCTCTCTGTAATGGCACAAGATGAGCTAAAACCAGCTTGAGTTCTGAGCTGGGACCCACCGAAGGGCAGGCTATTTCAGCTGCTGTCCGTTCTCAGAATACTCTTGCGACCCGTTTTTTTCCTCTCCATAAGTTTAAAGGGTAATCCAAATGTGGACCCCTTGCTCACGGTGCCTAGAGAGATATCAGCTATGCCTCACTGATGATGCCTTACAAGGCTGAAACGATCGTCTGGGGTTGCTGTATCTCTCGTGCAGAGAGAACTTGCTGGCATTTCGTATCTGGACTGCCCGTATGAGTGGGACCAGTCTGATATGCTTCAGATATGTTCTCTCTGTAATGGCACAAGATGAGCTAAAACCAGCTGGAGATCTGAGCTGGGACCCACCGAAGGG
Organism: Pelobates fuscus; assembly: GCF_036172605.1. Taxonomy (NCBI): domain Eukaryota; kingdom Metazoa; phylum Chordata; class Amphibia; order Anura; family Pelobatidae; genus Pelobates; species Pelobates fuscus. The sequence continues at coordinate 377,989,115 of NC_086321.1, forward strand.
CAGGCTATTTCAGCTGCTGTCCGTTCTCAGAATACTCTTGCGACCCGTTTTTTTCCTCTCCATTTTTCTCAGACATTTACATCTGTTACATCTCCATCTTTATTACTATCCCTAACAGGAGGGCATTTCATACCATTGGTCTGCCTCCCCTTTTATATAGATAATTTATGACTGCTTCTGGGCTTTGTTGACTAGGAGGGGCTCTATTTATGTATATGGGCATTCTCTCCTATTATTATACATGCCAGTCCCTGCCCCCTTTTTAAGTATTTCCAATTCTGCTATACTTAGCTTCTAGGCAGTTGCATGGTCCCTCTATACTTTACATATACTATACCTGAGGTGTATACCTATGGGACCTTAGCTAAGATTGAGACCCAGTGTGTGTGGCACGTTTTTTCACACCTTTTTTGCACTTTTTTTGCACTTACTTGGGTAACTATTATATTGTTTTTTTTCAACATTTTTTCAAATAAAGAATTTTTTATTTTATTATTTCTTTCTCTCAGCCATGGGACTTGAGTTACCTACCCTTGTATATGGGCACACCCTATGCTAGTGGCTCCTTGGAGAAATCTCTATTGGGGTACAAAATAGTAAATTGGCATGCAACAATTAAAGGACCACTATAGTGCCAGGAAAACATACCGTATATACTCGAGTATCAGCCGACCCGAATATAAGCCGAGGCCCCTAATTTTACCCCAAAAAACTGGGAAAACTTATTGACTCGAGTATAAGACTAGGGTGGGAAATGCAGCAGCTACTGGTAAATTTCTAAATAAAATTAGATCCTAAAAAAAAATATATTAATTGAATATTTATTTACAGTGTGTGTATAATGAATGCAGTGTGTGTGTATGAATGCAGTGTGTGTATAATGAATGCAGCGTGTGTGTATGAATGCAGCGTGTGTATATGAATGCAGCGTGTGTATATGAGTGCAGCGTGTGTATGAGTGCAGCGTGTGTATGAGTGCAGCGTGTGTATGAGTGCAGCATGTGTATGAGTGCAGCGTGCGTATGAGTGCAGCGTCTGTACGAGTGCAGTGTGTGTATGTGTGCAGTGTGTGTGTGTGTATGTGTGCAGTGTGTGTGTATAAGTGCAGTGTGTGTGTATGAATGCAGTGTGTGTGTGTGTGTGTATGAGTGCAGTGTGTGCGTGTATGAGTGCAGTGTGTGTATGAGTGCAGTGTATGTGTGCAGTGTGTGTGTATGTGTGGTGTGTGTGTGTGTGTGTATGAGTGCAATGTGTGTGTGTATGAATGCAGTGTGTGTGTGTATGAGTGCAGTGTGTGTATGAGTGCAGTGTGTGTGTATGTGTGCAGTGTGTGTGTGTGTGTTGCAGTGGTGGGGGGGTGGGCAATTTTATTATTTTATTTATTATTATTTTTTATTATTTTATATTATTATTTATATTTTTTTCATTATTATTTCTTATTATTATTTTTTATTTTCGTCCCCCCTCCCTGCTTGATACATGGCAGGGAGGGGGGCTCCTTCCCTGGTGGTCCAGCATTGGCAGTTCAGTGGGGGGGAGAGGGGGCTGGCAGAGATCTTACTTACCTGTCCTGCAGCTCCTGTCAGCTCTCTCCTCCTCCGCGCCGTCCGTTCAGCTCTTCTGTCAGCTCACACTGTAAGTCTCGCGAGAGCCGCGGCTCTCGCGAGATTTACACTGGGAGCTGACCGAGGTGCTGAACGGACGGCGCAGAGGAGAAGGGAGCTGACAGGAGCTGCAGGACGGGTAAGTAAGATCTCTGCCAGCCCCCTCTCCCTCAGTCTGTATTATGGCAATGCAAATTGCCATAATACAGACTATTGACTCGAGTATAAGCCGAGTTCCGGTTTTTCAGCACAAAAAATGTGCTGAAAAACTCGGCTTATACTCGAGTATATACGGTACTTGTTTTCCTGGCACTATAGTGCCCTGAGGGTGCCCCCACCCTCAGGGACCCCCTCCCGCCCGGCTCTGGAAAGGATAAAAGGGGTAAAACTTACCTTTTTCCAGCGCTGGGCGGGGAGCTCTCCTCCTCCTCTCCGCCTCCTCTCCGCCCCGTCGGCTGAATGCACACGCGCGGCAAGAGCTGCGCGCGCATTCCGCCGGTCGCATAGGAAAGCATTTACAATGCTTTCCTATGGACGCTTGCGTGCTCTCACTGTGATTTTCACAGTGAGAATCACGCAAGCGCCTCTAGCGGCTGTCAGTGAGACAGCCACTAGAGGATTAGGGGGAAGGCTTAACCAATTTATAAACATAGCAGTTTCTCTGAAACTGCTATGTTTATAAAAGAAATGGGTTAACCCTAGCTGGACCTGGCACCCAGACCACTTCATTAAGCTGAAGTGGTCTGGGTGCCTAGAGTGGTCCTTTAACAAGGAAGAAATACTATATTCAATGCTATGTAGTGACGGTAAGGTGATTGTAACTGTTGGGAATAATACACTTTGCCTATACTGACCCAAGGCTCCAGCTACAGATGACAGGATGTTCAGTCTGTTTAAAATTGGCTAACTTGGAGCATGTCAGCTATTTGAAATAATGTTTTATCTAAATCCAATGTTTAGTGAATATACCCCTAGAAAAGAGCTAGAGAACATCGTGTAACAAGTGTTAGTGTTACATCCTGTATGTTTTTGCTGTCGGCCTTATTTACTGTGTTTCTCCCTTTGATCATAACTGCATAGTAATGTATAATTTAGAACTGCGTAGTGTGTAGTTATAGTGAAACTTAGCTTTGAACAAGGCCCGAACATGAAGATACACCTGCAAGCTTGCTATAGGTTGAAATGTTAAGATAAGACAGATGATTTTATTAGGATTGGATAATGCTTGTAATGACCACCCCTGTTTCCTACTGAATATAACCTGTTACACCGCCCATTAAATGTCAGAAGTTACCTTAAACCTTGCTTTGTCTTGTCTCGTTCATTGGGGCTACTCGCCAGCTGGTTTGGGGACAAGGAGAAATACAGAGAGTTGCAAATTAATACAAAAGACCATGGCAAGGGAAAATTCCTCACTATCAGTATTTAATAGGTAATCCAACAGGCTTTATTTACCTTGCTTAAAATGTGTTACCTAAAAGTAATACCATCCATCAAAAGATGTCGCAAAATTGTAGTAATAGTCTATGTGGCAAAACCAACCTCGCCACTGTCCACTGGAGGAGCCTGGTTGCCCGCCTCCTACCTGCTGACTATGGCCCCATGTATGCTTGTCCTGTTTGAGCGGTGATACCCCAGATAGCTATGCCATGGAGCCCATTCGTATAATGAAAGACTATGGGAAAGACTTTAGCTCCATGGCAATTGAACTGGATGTGTGTGGTCTGAGCGCCATTCAATAATGTGCGCTCAGACCTAAGCTATCTGGGAATATGTTGCATGTATATGTTTTATGTAGTAATTGTCACATTGTGTAATTTTATGTCCTTTTGCAACCATGTGCTCAATGGAGTCTGCCTCTATCCCTGGATATAATTGGATTATTTTCCCCATTGTCTCCAGGATAGAGGGCTCTGTAAAACCGGCTTGGGCCAGAAAAGCCATGCTTCATTTGGTCAAATAGGACTTTCCCTTAACTTTTTAACCCCTGGTCTGATTCGTGTCATTATTTTAATATGTTGTTCCCCTGAATGGATTGATTGTGAATATGTGAATGTGATTTATAGTTTTAAAGTTATAGCATATTTGTAAAAACTGTATTTCTCTTTCTGTGATAATTAAATTTCCCATTGTGTAAGATAATTGTATCACAGGCAGAGGGAAGGACTTATCTGTGGGATGTAACTATTGTGTGATTGGTGTATTGTAAATCCCTCCCTTGCATGGGAGAATCCTTTATAAGACAGTGTGTGAATAAATCTTGAGTTCCTGCTTAACCCTCAAAGCGATGTGTCGTCTCGTTCTTTGGGGGAATTTGAATGTATGCCGATTGCCAGGAGTGTAAGCTGTTCGTATGGCTTTCCCTGTTCGGCTGCTTCCAGTGTTCGTGTGTCTCTTGTTCGGGAGTTGGTGAATTTGTGCAGTTTGCCGTTCGGGAGATTGTGATTGCAGTAGCTGCTTGTCTATCTGGAAGGGGATTATCGCCTAAACTGGGTTTTAACCTCTGGTGAACGAAACAGTCCGTTACAGTCTATTACAGCATAGTCTCTCAATTCTCAAAAATGATTATACTAGTCCATTTTTAGATGAGCCATCATAGTATCTGGTCCATCTTGACCTTGGATTGATAGGCTATTATTGAACCGAAGCACGGAGAGAGTAATATAAGGAGAGAGATTCACTAAGTTGTTGACTGGTCCAAATAAAGAAAAAGAGGTTGGTATTAACGAGGAATATAAGGCAAATGGCTCTAGATTATAGCCTAAAAATACAGGACTATCGGGCAATCACACCGTGAAGCAATTGGATTTCTTAGATATGAATATGGTGCACCTAGTTTATAGGGTGTCGTAAAAACTTATATACACCAAAGGTATCTGGAGGGCTCTTATCTCAAGGAGCACCAAATGTTGTCGGCTCAGTAGCTGGCAAATCAGCTGTGCTGTCCCTAGGGCTCCTATGTGGGCTCTAGATGTCCCTACCTCTATGGCTCAATTGCTAACGTCTGCCTAGGTATAGTAAACATGTAGAATATCAACAAGACTATAGCGCAACATGGTAACGCTCACACCTCATAGGATTCCTTGGTGTCTGATAACCAGCTCCCCATGGCTTTCTTAACCCCTTAAAGACCAAACTTCTGGAATAAAAGGGAATTATGACATGTCACACATGTCATGTGTCCTTAAGGGGTTAAACAGGTATTAGAAAAAGCTCTTAACTCCAGGAGCGTCTGATACTGTCGGTCCGATGACTGGCAAATCAGCCATTCTGTCTTACTGGCTCCTATCTGAGTATCTGTTGGACTAATTGTCCCTGCAGCTGTAGCTCGTTTGATCTGTCTGCCCAAGTACATCTAAATTATGTGATATCTTCAAAGCCATACTGCAGCGGAATATTCAAAACGTTCACAATTCATAAGGTACCTAGGTGTATAGTTGCCGTCTCCACATAGTTAATGTACATGCCACTTCCCTCGTATACTGCCGATACTGCAAATCACCTGTGCTGTCCCTATAGCACCTTCATGGGTGCTGGTTTTGCTAAATATCTCTGCAGCTATTCCTTTCTCGCTTTCGTCTGCCTCCTCAGATTTCCTCTTCCTCATTACTAAACTATAAATTCAAAACAAAGTGAGATCAAACAAATATGAGCATAGTGCTAAGTGAATAAAAATAAAGAAATCTCAACGCGCGTTTTGGGGCTGTAAAAGCACCTTCGTCAGGGGGGAAACTCTCACATTGAAAGTCTCCGGTATATAATGGTAATCCCACCTTCCAATCAGCTGCAGCCTCTCAGATTGAGTTCCACCTTCTAGGCGGTTACCTCCTATCATATCATCCTGTCGACGTCATCGCTGGAGGGGAACTTTAAAAGTATCCTATCTGTTAACATTGTATCGGCATGGAGAGAACAAATATAGTACATTTTTAAAAAGGCAATGAAAATCATAGAGTTTGATGTAAAAGTATTATTAAGAACCAAAAAAGGACCTAATATTACTCCATAGGATTCCCCTCATTTATTCTGTAAACCAAATGGGCACCTATTTCTCATACAGGATCTTGTTTATATTATCTATCACCAAATGAAAAGATATTGTTTTTGTCATGTGTTGTTATTGTGATACTTTAGCAATCAAAAAGATAATACTTGGATCCAACAATAACCTACAAGTTCTATCTATATAAAGTCTTTAAGGCCATTCATACTGTGGAGTGTGAAAAGTCCCACAGTCAGAAGCTTTATTAGACTTCGTGTTCCATAGAGAAATTCTAGGTCACTTTAGATTTAAAGACACATGGTCTCATTGTGACGATATATAGAATACAGATATAAGTGCTCCGGTTCATGTTTAAGGTGTATCATACATGTGAAAAGGAGGAGGAGAGATTTCTATCAATAAATCCTTTCTCATTTGATTTATGGATCTTATTTACTAAGTGGTGAAAAGAAGACTGTGTGATTGACCATCACAGTTTATTTCATAATCATACTCTTAGATGAGTTCCCTACTTGTCCCCATTTATCAATCACTACTCTCGTTGAATTGATAAGGTAAGTATAATGATACAATGCCATAGAAATCTATTACTTAGACAGGTCTGCGAGAGGATTGTCTTTTGAATTTTAAAATGAAAACAATATGTTGATCCGTTGTAATATCTATAATTAGCCATTTAAAATGGATTATAGATCATTATTGAAAGCGGAGCAGGTAAACCCCTCATTATGATCTTGAGGAGAAAGTGTTCCTAGGCAGTGTATCCAAAAACACTCTCTCCTCTAGTCAATGGATACCTGTTCGATGACTTGGAATATTAGTCCACTAGGGTTGCCTTGATGGGCAAGTTTCACATGTCTTGAGATTGGGGTGCCTTTCCGTTTATTGGATAGCCAGTGTGGTTGAGTAATATCTCTTTGGACGTGACTGTGCACTAGCAGTTTTTAATGTTTTTTACCCCTCCTTGCCATGATGGATGCATGCAGAGAGATTACACTCCTAAGATGTTCATCCTGTCTCAAGATGGGCCAGAATCTGTCCATAATGGCCTTTACATTGCCCCAACCCGCGTCATAGGTTGCTATGCACCTTAGTTGTTGTGGATCCCTAGTTCTCTGTTTCGTCCAGTTAGACTCTTCCCCCAGGAGGCTATACCTGTTTGTTAAGAAGGCCCTTTGATACGCATTTTTCAGGCATTTGTTAGGGTAACCCTTATGTCTGAACATCGATCGCAATTCCTTGGCCCTCTTCTTGAAATACTCTATGCTTGAACATACGCCTGAGGCATAAGTATTGTCCGGTTCGAATAACCCGTTTTTGTGAGGTAGGATAAAACTGTGCCAGTTTAGAAGGCCACTGGTGGCAGTACTCTTTCTGTATAAGTCTGTCTTGATGTCACCTGTAATTTCTGGAACTAGAGTGATATCCAAGAAATTCAGAGAGGGACTCCCCACCTCTGCTGTAAATCTCAGATTTAATTCATTGTAATTTAGTAAATCAACAGGTGAGGAATTTGTCACCAGTCCCTAACCAGACAACCAGAATATCATCAATGTACCTCTTCCAGGTGCGTATAAGTTGCACGAAATGGGAGAAATAGTCAGAAAACACAACTTTTTCTTCCCACTATAGGTGCAGGTTGGTATATGAGGGCACACAAGCCATCCCCATAGCCGTACCCTGCACCTGGTGGTAGTATCTTCCATCGAAGATGAAGTAGTTGTGCATTAACACAAACTTAAGTAAATCAATGACAAATTGATTGTGTTTGTCTATATGCGTCCCTCTCTTTGATAGGAAGTATTCAACATGTTTAATTCCCAGATTGTGAGGGATGGAGCTGTTAAGGGCCTCCACATCTAGACTACATAGTAGAGATCCCCAAGGTATCTGTTTAGACGCCAGTACTGACATGGTCTGTTTCGTGTCCCTTAAATAAGATGGCAACCTGGCTACCAAGGGTAGATGAACAGATGCATAAAAGCTGTGTGTTCCAATAAAGATTGTCAGGTTTGTACCTCCAGAACTGTGTCTCGTCTAGTTACTGGAGGGAAGGGAGATTTAACCCCTGTGTCTGCTGTTCCAGCTTGCAGGGGATGCAGCGGGGAAAGTCCTTGTAAGAAAGCTAGTTCCCCTATCCGTCTCCCGGTTCCAGCTAGGAAGCAGTCCCTTTGGCGGAGGTACCCAGCCGGGGTACAGGGAGCTCCGCTACACTGACCATAGTAGACTATGCGACCCTGTATCCAGAGGCAGTGGCTCTGACTAACATACAAGCAGAGACAGTGACTAAGGTGCTGAAGCGGGTCTTCTCCCAGATTAGTCTTGGATCAGGGCACTCAGTTCGCTGCGGAAGTCACCCAACAGTAACCCGGCTGGTTACCTCCTGGATGGCGTTCATCTATTGGCTTTCCTTGTGGTTTGTGTTTTGACACCTCCTTACGAGGTGCGAACATTCTAAGACAACATTCTAATTAGGGTTTCATGGTGGTCCCCAGGGGAGCAGGCAACTCAGAAAAACACATAGAGGGAAATGTGAAGGAATTCCCAGCACCATTCGGTTATTTCCACTCCCTGCTATCTACTTCCCTTGTTATTTCGTTTTACTTTTTCGTCCGTTTGGTAAATCATTAGTTTTACCGAACGGAGACCACCCTGAGAACTAATTAGAACGTGGAACACTGTGTAGCAATACGTAAACCGCAGACTAATTGAATGCTCCTAGGTGGCCTCCATTTCGTGCATACGAATGCACGTGGTGAGAACAATTGACAGCGGCCATCTTGTCTCCTCAACGCGGCCAGCGGGTCTTGATCGCTGAGTGCCTGGAACTGTTTTGGGCATGGCACTCGCATGAACTCCAGTCTACATGGAAGTCCCCTACGTCCTATTTCCCAGTACAGTAGACGAATGGTGTTTGGGAGTTAGAAACAGACGAACAACAGGAGCATTCTACACAAAACAGCTTTATTTCATCTATTGCAGTTTTTGTATGAATCCACGCGAACAGAGACCGGCTCTTGCTACAAATTCTCTGGAACTCTTTTTCGGATTCAACCTCGTGGCAGACCGGTCAACCTTCCACACGGTGCTGTTCGAAAACCACCGAACGGATTGGGCTGAATTTTTTTTATGTTTCTCCCATCGAGTTCAGCTATTTGTTTTTATGTATTTTTGGGGTATTTCTGAAAAATGTGAAAATTGTAACTTTTTCTGGCCAGCAGATAATTGAGTTTAGTATGTTTCCAAAACTCAATTACATCGCTGACTCAGAGGAGGAGTTATGTGTTGTATAAATTGAATGCCCTTGCTTGCCATTAAACCAGTCTTGTTCCAGCATTAAGTTTTGGCTCATGTGTGGATTATTATGCGACACCAGCGATATTGTAACCTTGGGATTACTGGCGATATTATTTCATGGAATAAGGGAATGCTAGACGGTGATAGCTACTTAGACCGTCACAGGAAATATATGACTAAGATAGGGAAAATACACAAAAGGGATGTTAAGACCGTAACACACATCACAGAACAACCTGGTCAACTCACAGTTTAGCAGCGGTCCCGCTACACATCTCCCCATGACCACTAACCGGCAACCGCAGGCAGATCCCAATGGATCAGCCTGTTGATGCCCGGGGAAATCGCCCATGACTCACTTGTTCAGGGAAGTCTGCCTGGACAACCCATCGGCATTACCATTCTGCTTGCTGGGTCTGTAGTGGATGGGAAAGTCATATGGTTGTAGGGCCAGACTCCACCATAACAGCCTGGCATTGTCCCCAGAGACCCGATTAAGCCATACCAACGGGTTGTGATCCGTGAGCAGAGTAAATTGCTGTCCATACAGATTGGGCTGTAGTTTTATGTGGGCCCACACCACTGCTAGGCACTCATTCTTGATGACGGCATAGCTTACCTCCCTGGGCAACAACTTCCTGCTGAGTTAAGCTATGGGGTGTTCTCCGCCATCATCCCCGACCTGGTTTGGTACTGCTCCCAATCCAAACATAGAGGCATCTGTGTGGACAAGAAAACATTTCTTGGGATTAGGAATGGCCAGGACAGGGGCATTTACCAGGACGTCCTTGAGGGCTTGGAACGCCTGCTCACACTCTGGGGTCCAGGCTACCTGTTGGGGTAAGTTCTTCCGGGTCAGATGATTGAGGGGCTTAGCTATGGCACTGTTGGGGACAAACATTCTGTAGTACCCTGCAGTTCCTAGGAAAGCCAGCAGCTGGGTCTTGGTTTGGTAACACCGCCAGCTGGCTACTGCCTCCACTTTGGCTGGTTCAGGTTTTTGTGCCCCATAACGCCACCCGGTGTCCCAGGCAGCAACATACATACCGCGGTTGCAGGGGTCGCAGCTGTGACTGGGCTGCCGCGCAGTATAATTGTCGGGGACGCAGGTGAAGGGGCCCATCGGGTGGCCTATGCTGTTAGGGCCACCCGATGGAAATTAATATCATTATCAGAGTGGGCCCGGTAATAGCGCGACCAGGCCCACTCTGATGATGTCAGACGCTGGGAGAAAGTGACTGCCGCGGTCACTCCTCCCAGCAACCACCAGGAGCCATGCGGGAGGAAACAGAGGGAGTCAGAGTGGGAACTCTGACTCCCATCAACCTGAGCCACTGGACCCCAGGGAAGTTACCCTCCTGCACCTAAAAGGTAGGTAATAGGAGGGTGACTAAAATATTTTGCATGTGTGTGTGTTAGTGTATGTGTGTGTGTCTCTGTGTATGTCTGTATATATCTGTGTGTCTATGTATGTGTCTGTATGTATCTGTGTGTGTGTCTCTGTGTATGTCTCTGTATGTCTGTGTGTATCTAAGTATGTGTCTGTACTTATCTGTGTGTGTGTGTCTGTATGTATGTCTCTGTATGTATGTGTCTATGCATGTGTGTTTGTGTGTGTGTGTATATGTGTGTCTGTATGTGTATGTGTGTCTCTGTATGTCTGTGTGTGTCTACGTATGTGTGTCTCTGTATGTGTCTGTCTGTCTGTATGTGTGTGTGTGTATGTCTCTGTGTCTGTCTGTGTGTCTGTGTGTCTGTATATGTATGTGTATGTATGTGTCTGTATGTATGTGTGTCTGTACTTATGTATGTGTGTCTGTGTATATCTCTGTGTGTCTGTATGGGGTGGTGGTAGTGGGGGTTGCGGTCGGGGGGACCCCATTGATCAGTTTTGCCCTGGAGCCCCATGGATTGTGAGTACGCCTGAAGGCCCTCATGCAGCCGGTTCACCATCCTCTGGATGCCATCCCAAATGACATTACCCTAAACTGGTAGAGGCCAAATGGGATGAGGAAGGCTGACTTGGGGATAGCCTCTGCGGCTAGGGATATCAGCCAATACCTCTTGCATAGATCTATGGTGGTGAGGTATCTTCCCCCGAGCCATTTTAACTAACAGCTCATCAATGCAATGCATGGGGTAAGCATCTGAGACCGTCTTGTTGTTGAGCCTCCGGTAATCCACACAGAACCGGGTGGTCCCATCTCACTTGGGGACCAGCACTACCAGGGAGACCCAAGGGCTCTTGGACGGTTCAATGACCCCTAGGTGGAGCATCTCTTGGATCTCCTTCCTTATGTTCTCCTGTATTGCCTCTGGGATTCTGTACGGGCTTTGTCGCAGTGGTTGCTGATCTGGGGTCTCCACCCTGTGGGTGGCCACGTCGGTTACCCCAGGGAGGTTGGAGAACGTCTCCCTCCTGGCAGCCAGCATCATCTGCGCCGGGCTGCGTTCCTCTTGGGTGAGCCGGTCCCCTAATTGGACTTCTTCTATAGATCCTGTCTGAGCTCTATCCTCCAGGAGGTCGGACATGGGAAGATTATCGTAATCTTCCAAGGCTTGGGCGCATATAGTGGCCACATCATCTGTCCACTCGAGGTAGGGCTTCAGCATGTTAACATGCTGGAGGGCAGAGTTGATATGGTCTCAGGTGTGGTGACTACTGTAACAAGGGGTTAGAGGTTGGATTCGGTGCAGAAAACCAGGAGGAAGATATAAGATGGCCGACTCCACTTCCACACCCAGCTCGACATGGGAGAACAACAGAGCTGTTATAAGGATGGTAGGTGTTGCAGTGTTTATAGGGAGAATCCAGATTTCTGGCATTATCACGAGGTGAAGGAAAAAGGGGGAAATAATCTTATTGCACAATGATCTGTCTTTACAGGGGGAGAACAATTACAATAGAAGAGGATGTGGTCTTGGTCATAAATAAAACTTTACTGTTTTTATATTAATATTGTTACAATTTCTAACCAATTAAAACTTGTGATCACAAAATCACACTTTCAAAATGTGAATAATGCCTTATGCCAAGCACAGACTCTGTTCCCCAAGAACTCCTTAAATCAAAGATATGCTAGAGATTAATAGAGCACTTCCTAGCAGTGAAAAAAAAATAATAATACCAAAACAGCCACTAGGTGGTGAAACTAGATCCTATCCTATCCTGATAAATACATTGAAAAAGGACCTGGGCTTAAAAAGAAAGCCGGTCATATTTCCAGAGTAACACAAGGTGGCGACAAAATCTCACATTTAAAAATCTTCCCCAATAAAGGGAACAGCTGTTATTTGTTCTGGTATAAAGGTTCTAACGTGTTTTCCTTTGGTAGTGTTGGAGTTATTGCACTCATAGTCTTGATAATTTATGTTTGCCATTTATGACCCTCACCTATCTGATCTCTCCCTTTCTTTCATATCATGAAATATCACGTTTTCTCCTCTGCTTTTTCCCTAGATTGTATTTTCTCACCTCAATATCTGCTTGCCTCTCCTCCTATAATTACGGTTTTATCGAACGCCAGACTCTCTCTTACAGTCTGTGCCCCGAACAGCAGCATTCATACAGTGCCTTGCAAAAGTATTCATCCCCCTTGGCATTTTTTGTGTTTTGTTTCCTCACAACCTGGAATTAACATGGATTGTTTGAGGATTTGCATCAGTTAATTTACAGAACATGCCCACAACTTTGAAGATTTTTTATTTTATTTTTATTGTGAAGCAAACAACAAATAGGACAAAATAACAGAAAAGGTCAATGTGCATAACTATTCACCCCCCTAAAGTCAATACTTTGTAGAGCCACCTTTTTCGCCAATCACAGCTCCAAGTCGCTTTGGATCAGTCTCTATGAGCTTGCCACATCTTACCACTGGGATTTTTGCCCATTCCTCCCTTCAAAACTGCTCCAGCTCCTTCAAGTTGGATGGTTTGCGCCTGTGAACAGCAATCTTTAAATCTGACCACAGATTTTCTATTGGATTGAGCTCTGGGCTTTGACTAGGCCATTCCAACACATTTACATGTTTCCCCTTAAACCACTCAAGTGTTGCTTTAGCAGTGTGTTTGGGGTCATTGTCCTGCTGGAAGGTGAACCTCTGTCCTAGCCTCAAATCACGCATAGAGTGGTACAGGTTTTGCTCAAGAATATCCCTGTATTTAGCACTATCCATCTTTCCCTCAATTCTGACCAGTTTCCCAGTCCCGGCTGCTGAAAAACATCCCCACAGCATGATGCTGCCACCACCATGTTTCACTGTGGGGATGTTGTTCTTCGGGTAATGTGATGTGTTGGGTTTGCGCCAGACATAGCATTTTCTGTGATTGCCGAAAAGTTTAATTTTAGTCTCATCAGACCAGAGCAATTTCCTCCATACATTTTGGGAGTCTCCCACATGCCTTTTCGCAAACTCAAAACGTTCCATTTTGTTTTTTGCTGAAAGTAATGGCTTTCTTCTGGCCACTCTGCCATAATGCCCAACGCTATGGAACGTACGGCTTATTGTCGTCCTATGTACAGATACTCCAGTCTTTGCTGTGGAACTCTGCAGCTACTCAAGGGTTACCTTAGGTCTCTGTGCTGCCTCTCTGATTGATGCCCTCCTTGCCCAGTCCGTGAGTTTTGGTGGGCGGCCGTCTCTTGGCAGGTTTGCCGTTGTGACATGTTCTTTCCATTTGGTTATGATAGATTTGATGGTGCTCCTGGGGATCATCAAAGATTTGGATATTTTTTTTTTTTATAACCTAACCCTGACTTGTACTTCTCAACAACATTGTCCCTTACTTGTTTGGAGAGTTCCTTGGTCTTCATGGCAGTGTTTGGTTAGTGGTGCCTCTTGCTTAGGTGTTGCAGCCTCTGAGGCCTTTCAAAAAAGGTGTGTATATGTAATGACAGATCATGTGACACTTAGATTGCACACAGGTGGACATCATTTCACTAATTATGTGACTTCTGAAGGTAATTGGTTGCACCAGAGCTTTCTATGGGCTTCATAACAAAGGGGGTGAATACATACGCACATGCCAATTTCCTGTTTTCTATTTCTAAAAAAAAAAAAACGTATGTATATATTTTTCTCATTTCACTTCACCAACTTAGACTATTGTGTTCTGATCCATCACATAAAATTCAGATTAATAAAACATTGAACTTAAGGCTGTAATGTAACAAAATAGGTGAAAAGTCAAGGGGGTGAATACTTTTGCAAGGCACTGTACGTTTGCTCCCAGGACTCACAGCCACCAAGTCTTGCAGCCAAAGCCTTCTGCAGAGATAGCATTTCTGGGGACAGGGAGATCGGGTGCTGGTGAGCAACCTTTCGCGTTAAACCTGTTGAAAACAATTTAAGTGCCATGGAATGCCAAACACCATAACAGCTTCATTTCAAGGAAGTTGTTATGGTGCCCATACAGATCCTTGAAGTGTCAAAACCAAAATGGGAGTTCAGGGGTTACAAAGGTCAGAGGCCATATTAAAACCGAAAAATATTTAAAATTCATGAACATTGCTAGCTTTGTAGATTTCTATGGTGAAATATTGTATTTGAAATATGTATGCCACATATCACATGGTGCGGCAACCATTTTGATTTTGTGCGCAGATTTTAAACTTCAACAAGGCCGGTGCAAGGAGCTTTGCCTATGTAGCTGAAGACAGATTTTGCTTCAGCCCAAAATGCATCTTCACCGGTGTATCTCTTTGTGACAAACTCCCCCTTTTAAGGGCGTTTGCCATGAGTTTTTGGAGGGGTTTATTTGCCCACCTCCTGCCCTGTGACTATGGCCCCTGGGAGTATTGCCATTTATAAACCCTATTTGGGCTTATGGGATTTTAATACACGGTTTCGGCCCCTTTAAATCCTGTGGGAATGGATCTGCACTTTTGAAATGGCACTTTGGATAAAGCCGAAGTGCTGAAGTAATCGAAGTGGCCGCCATTCGACATACGAACACGTGGCGGCGGCGACCATTTTAATTCAGTCGAACGCGTTCAGCAGTGTTTGGTAGTCAAGTTCATTGAACTCAAATCGGATACGCGACAGCACGAACACCGCTGAACTTTACCTTCTCCAGACTTCAACACTTCGACAGAAATCGAAGTGCGTTAGAATATTTGAACGCCACATTAACAGTGGATATCTGCACGAACGGCTCCCGTTCATGCATTCGAACGGAACTTAGCATTTGAAACTGTTGGAAATAGACCGGCCGCACCGCCAAATTCTGTGGTCGGTCAAATGTGACTTCCATTGAACTTTTGATCCCCTGCTCTGAACTGGGTGATTTTTGGATATGTAGTTCACCCAGATCAGGGCTATCCAGGGATATAAGGATATGGGGATATGTTGTATTTTGGGGTACTTTTTGGGGTTTGTATAAATGTATGTTTTTTTTCTGCCTGTGGATAATTAAGTTATTCCATTAGCTAGCTTAATTATATCACAGGCAGATAGGAGGGCTTGCTGACTGTATGTGGGAGTGTTTCAGTGCTAATTATTGTTTCTGTTGGCTTTTGTAACTTTGTGTCCTGTGCTCCACAAGGTCCACGTGGGCGGTAACCTTGTGGGGAAAAACTGTATAAAAGAAGCAGCTGTATCATTCAACCTTCAGTTCTATTTCGCCCTTAATTTAGAGTCCTGTCTCTTATTGGGGGAAACAGCTACAAGGGATTGCTATGCTCTTCACACTCCCTTGCTATAATCACTAAGCTCTTCTAAGAGCTTGCTCCTGTTCCTGCTTTGCTCTCTGGGGAAAGAGAGGTTCACCCACTGGAACCTGGAGCCTTGTCATAGGTTCAGGGTGGGTAGGAGACGGCGAGACCCCAACCAAGCTGTGGCGGTTCGTGGGGTCTGAGGTGGTTATGGTCTCTGGTGGAGTGCTTGGAGCCCTCAGGAAGCGCTAGGATCCTCCTGCAACGGAGGTACCCAGTCGGGGTGCCAGGTGATCCGTTACACTCTTATTCCCCCTTTTGCCCCTCTTACCAATCTTGTTTGCCCCGTTTGTATGTCTTACCACCTCTTTAGGTCTCTTTTCCTCCATTTTCAGTCTCTGACCCCTCACTTGTCTTTTATCATTGTGACAGAGCTCCCTGTACCCCGGCTGGGTACCTCCGCCAAGGACCGCTTCCTTGCTGTAACAGGGGACAAACCGCAGCACTTCTGCCCACAGTCGCCATGGCTTGACTGTGGCCCTGGAACCGCTCCCTCCTGGAGCTGAAGGGGAATTCGTTCTAGACACCCCCAGGCACTGGACGACACTCAGTCCTGGGAGCTCTAGTCCTTACATGGACTTTCCCTGTTGAATCCCCTGCAAGCACACAGACGCTGCTCAGAAATACAACCCTACAGGGCTGGAAAAATGATAAATCTCTAGCTGGAAAATCAGCTGTATGACAACTGAGAGACACAGGGTTGTAAAAGACAAAGATTCAGGGGAGGCTTAGAGACACAGGGGGAGAAAAAGGGGGTGAAAGTCAAAAGGGGGTAAGGGGCAAAAGAGAGGTAAGATCGCAAAAAGAGAGAGGACTGTGACAAACTCCCCTGTCCTCGTGAGTTTGCCAGACTCCAGCCCACCGACTATTGGCTAGGTAAAGACCCATATTTTATTCCCCCTTGATCCCCTGGTTCGACACTTTCCATTCGTGCGCATAGAACCGAACGCTAGCTCCCTGGCGGCCGGTCGCATATATGTAGGGATGTATTAGTGTTTACTGTTTGTTTGCACTTTTGCAATTTGAATGCACTGGTGTCTTTGTGTGTAGTGTATTAATGCAGGGATGTGTGTAGTGTTAATGTTTGAATATAGAAGGGTGCTTGTGTCTGTGGTCCTGGCCCCAATCCCGTCCTTCCGATGCCCTCCCCTAACCTGGTATTGGACTGTCTCTGGCAAGTCGCCACTCTCCTCACTTCTAATCCAAGGTGACAATCAGCCAGCTCATGGTCCCCCACACGGCCCCACACGGCCCAACACGGCACCAGACGGACAGACCCTATCATTTCCATTCGGGCTACTCCTCCTCCCTCTCTGCCTCCTGCCACAAGAATCTTATATCGGGGAGCTCTATACGGGGCTGCACTTGTAAGCTTTGAGTTATTTTCTTTGTGTTTTGTCCTGCCTCCCTCTATCCAAGGCCGGCGCAACCGTTAGGCGAACTAGGTATTCGCCTAGTGCGCCAGCCTGCTGGGGGCACCCACTGGGATATTTCCTAGTGAGCTCCCCCTGTCCTGAGCCGCGGCACTGGGTGAGCAGCTCTAGAACAGCCCTCCTCTCAGCGCTGCGCCGATCCTCCAGGTGCCTGAAAATGGGGGTGCTGAGAGAAGCCCTGTCACAGGGGGCCCCGGAGGAGGCCATTTGACCACCTCAGGACGCCCCCGATGCAGTCCTTCAGTATGGCCTGTTCTGCCAATGAATGTCGGAGAAGAGGAGGCAGGCAACAGCAGTGTGGGTGGCAAACCAGGCTCTTCTTGCAGCACCCCACTCCTCCCTCGAGTGCCCTCTGCTGCCGGGAGCCGGAATATGACATAATTCCAGCCCCAGCATACTAAACAGCGAACTGGAGGAGCTGCCCCACACTGGACCACAGGGAGGCTAAATGTCTGAGTCTGCGAGTGTGTGAGTGTTTGACTGTCAGTGAGTGTGCGTGTGTGTGTCTGTCATTGAGTGTCTGCCTGTGTGTGTGTGTGTGTGTGTGTGTGTGTGTGTCAGTAAGAGTCTGTCTGTGTCTGTCAGTGAGTTTTGTGTGTTGACTGTGTGTGTCTGTCAGTGAGTGAGTGTGTGTGTCAGTGAGTGAGTGTAAGTCTGTTAGTGAGTGTGTTTGACTGTGTGTGTGTCAGTGAATTTGTGTGGACTGTGTGTGTGTGTGTGTCAGTGAGTGTGTGTGTGTGTGTGTGTCTGTCAGTAAGTGAGGGAGTGTATGTATGTCAGTGTCTGTCAGTAAGTGAGTGTATGTCTGGCGTTAGAATAAAGGTGGGTTTTAACCCTATTTAAGGGGGGATCACCACCCAAGTAGTGTTTTTAATACACATTTGTACTCCTGACCCTATAGTGCCCCTTTAAGTTTGAAAACTTTGAATTTCCATCAATTCTCATTAGTGAATAAGCCAGAGTGTGGAATACTTTGAAATGTATTCACTGAACACTGCTCTGTAGCCAAAGTGCAGATCTAGACAAATTAGCCGATTTGGAAAACAATCTACATGTCAGCTTTAGTCACAGCATGCAATTTGTTGTAATTTACTGCCTTTTGATGTTTAATGAAGACGCCCTTTTGTCTTATGTATTCAAGGTATAGGAAAATATTGCAAAAGGCGGAATACCGCCATCAGCTGTCACTCAGAGCAGTCTATGGGAACAGGCAACCTCTCACATGGGCAAGCAGATCAGTAAAGGATCCAGTGTTTGGGAAGAATCTGCCATATTAGGCCGAAGAAAACAATATCATTGTAGTCCGCAATGTATCAGTATAGTTATTCTTGGCCAACATGGTTGCATTTCTGTTAACTCAACGCATAGGATGTGAAGAAAAACATGTATAGCTTGGAGGAAAGACGAGACAGGGGGGATATGATAGAAACATTTAAATACATAAAAGGGAATCAACACGGGGGGCGTGGCCTGACGGTGAATGGAGTAAGTCGCACTTCACCGGAGCTCCGCAACCTCGACCCACATAGCCCTCTATAATAGCTGATCTGTCCTCGCAGGATGGGTAAAACCAGACGCGTAGGGACCCCGGGGCCCTCTGCCTCCAGCCCCCCAAGAAAACAAGCCGGCCCAATGGATGATTTCCTCACAACCCCAGACGGCTATCGGGCCACGAGGCATGCCGACAAGATGGCGGCGACATCCCCGGGTGCAGAGAGTGGCGCGGATTCTGAGCCCAGTTCGGCGAGGGGCGACACCCTCTCACAGATCACGACTGAGCTGGCAGCCATCTCCGCCAACATGTTCACCAAACATGACAAAGCCGCCATGATAACGGAACTTAAAGCAGCGATCCGAGAGGAGATAATGGCGGTGCGTAAGGATCTCTCGGCCCTGGAGGTTCGAGTCACTGAACTGGAAAGTGAGAATCTACAGGCCATACAACACTCCCAGGCTACTGACCATGCCACTGCCAGACAAGGCTCCGTGCTCTTGGAGCTCCGCCGTCAGGTAGAGGATTTAGACAATAGGGGGAGACGTAACAATATTAGAATCAGAGGCCTGCCCGAAACCGAGAATGAAGACCTCAACAAAACCCTTGCGCAACTCTTCACCCATATCTTGGGCGACGAGGCACCGGACGAATTCCACCTCGAGCGAGCCCACAGGGCCCTACGCCCCCCTA
Organism: Pelobates fuscus; assembly: GCF_036172605.1. Lineage (NCBI taxonomy): Eukaryota > Metazoa > Chordata > Amphibia > Anura > Pelobatidae > Pelobates > Pelobates fuscus. The sequence continues at coordinate 378,008,349 of NC_086321.1, forward strand.
GGAGTGACGGCCTCCCCAGAGATGTGATCTGCTGCTTACTCTCCTTTCAGCTCAAGGACGCTATTATGAGAGCAGCCCGTACGCAGTCGATCACCTTTCAAGACGCCTCGGTCTCTCTATATCAAGACCTCTCAACCCTCACTCTCGATGCCCGGAGAGCTCTGCGACCGCTGACACGCTTGCTCCAGGAGAAACGAATCCAATACAAGTGGGGCTTCCCATTCTGCCTCCAGGCGAAGAAAGGTAACACGTGGTGCTCCTTGAGATGGCCTAACGACTTGCCCAGCTTTCTAAGGGCCCTTGACTTGCCGCCGGTCACTGTCCGCAATTGGATCTTGGACCAGCCACCACCTCGCCCAACGTACCCTGAGATCCCCGAGTCCCTCCGCACCCAACCCCGCAGGAATGCGCAACCCATGCGCTGGGGTGGCCCGGGTGGATCGGAGGAGTGACTACAACAGCCCAGATCCGAGCCCGGAACCCGAGGACCGCCCCGAGCAGACGCCGACTTCAGTGGTCCTACCCCGGACTCATCTGTAATAAGCTAAGTACTTGCATGCGTATCCACGGGGACACCCTAAACACACTTTCAGGGTCAGACACCGGGACACACAGCCTTTACAGCCGCACGACACCCCTGGGACCACACCGCCTCCCATGGCCCCAACTTGACTTTCCGTGGGCTCATGCCATATTTGGGTGGGGAGCGGGTATTTTGCTGCATCACATTGACTTGGGTCGCCCGTGCTACGGTTTCCCCCCCGAACTCTGACAGGGAACGGCCGGAAGAGCCGGATATCCACGCAGGGCTGGGGCCCTTAGGACTTACCTATTACCAACGAAACCCCATCCTTGCCGCAATACATCACCCGGGGGGGTTGCCAAGGACTATCCTGAGGCAAGCTGGACCCCATGAGACACCCTTGACTTACCCAATGCCCGCTTCCCCACGTTGCATTAGGTTTTGGAACCTGGGGTCATATCGTTTTCATGGTACCCTGACCGGGGTATTGGGGCCGACTGTTATGCCTATGCTTTATGTTTATTGTTTTATGTTATATGTTCAACTATATGCATGTTTCAATATGTTGCCACATACCTCGGCCTTTCGAGGTCGGTGACACCATGTGCTATAATATATATTGCTAAACGCTAGGCCCACTCCATTACACCAGGCGGCTCCAACGGGCGTATGCCCCTTGGGTCCACCTGACACTGAACGCAGGCGCGACCCCGGGTTCGCGCTTCAACATGCCAGTAGAGCCGCCCATCGCCACACTTGATACAAACCCTGCGGTAACACCCTGGTGCTACCGAGAGTCGGCTCTGCTGCGCCCCGGGGGTTGCCCACATTATGTTTTCATGTACTAAATTTTTGTTGCCAGGAATTTCATGCCGTTAATGTATTATAAAGTTATGCATTGTTCAAGATGTTATTCACTGTCATTCCTCTAGGTGTTTGTGCATACTGTGCTCCCAGGCTTCAGGCCTCACCGGGAGTCCCGCCCGGGTTACTTTCTTCTCCCACACCGGGGTCCCACCCAGACACGCCTACTCACGGCCGCACATTAGCCTGTCCCCGCCCAGCGGGGTGATACCCCAAGGTCCACCACCCGGCCCAAGACACGACCCACATCTGTCATAGCAGTGGCCAATGCGTCCCCACCGGGAGTGCCTATACGACAACTAGGGTTGACTGTCCCTTCTCCTACCCATAATGGCCCCCTGAGTCGACGCCCCCCCCCTCAAACACTCATCCTGCGGGTGACGCAAAGGGCGTCCCTAGTCGTGGGTCGAGGGTAATCGGACTCCGACCGTATATGACGGACTTCATCTACTGTTATCCATCACCCCCCTGCAACTGACCCACCTGTAAATTAGGTCCTCCACACCCGACCTAGGGCCATAGTTGCCTTTTGCCCTCATTTCCTTGACGGGATTCCCCCCCCCCCCCCCGGTACAAGGACAGTTCTTAACTACCCACCTTCCACCGCCCTACCCCCCCCTCCCCCTTTCCCACCCAGAGCTCCTCTCTCCCTCCTCCCCCCTTTTCTCTTTTCTCTCTCTCTCTTCTATCTCTATCCACCTCACCCCCCCCCCACCTTCCTCCAGACCCTTCTCCACCCCCTCACCCACTCTTGCGTACTACCCCCCCCCCCCCCCTCGAGGCTCGGCTCCCGCCCCCCTCCCAGGCAGACATGGCGACCACCTTCGCGCCTGCACCCCTACTCTTACACTCTCACAACGTACGCGGCCTCAACGCCCCCGAGAAACGACGTCACCTGTTGAGATCCCTATGGTCTCAGAGGGTCTCAGTAGCGTTTCTACAGGAGACGCACCTTAAAGGGAGTGACGCCCCACAGGTGCGGGACAGGAGGTTCCCCCTGGGATTTTACGCCAACAACCCCGAAGCTAAACGCACAGGCGTTGCCATCATATTTGCTCATACGGTCCCGATCGAGAATACCACTGCTCTGGCCGACCCTGCCGGACGTTTTCTGTTTGTGAAGGGAACGATCGCGGAGCATAAGTATACTTTCGCCACGATCTACTGCCCCAATAAGGGACAACACCGATTTTTGGCGAGATCCTTATTGCAGCTAGAGAAATTCCGGGAGGGTACCCTAGTGCTAGCTGGTGACCTTAATATCCCTCTGGAACCCCGGATGGACACATCCACGGGCACCACCACGATCCCTACCCATTGCATTCGACAGGCCAGGCAGGCCTTGGCCAAGGCAGGCCTGGTCGACTGCTGGAGGGTGGCGCATCCTGAGACCAAAGATTTTACATGCTATTCTGCAGTCCACCGCAGATACAGTCGGATTGACTACATTTTCCTAGCCCAAGAGTTCCTCCCTTTCCTCATCACATCCACAATAGGTATACAACACGAATCGGACCATGCCCCAGTGCAAATTAGGCTCTCAACGCCGCTTCTTAAGCCCCGAGAACGCCAATGGCGATTGAATGAGAGCGTTTTAGCCGACCCTGACGTAACCACCCAAATCACTCAATCTCTGACGCACTACTTCGCGGACAACAACACCGCGGACGTACCCCCACTTACGGTTTGGGAGGCACATAAATGTGTGATCCGGGGCCAGTTCATTAAACTCTGCACCCAACGGAAAAAAGCCCACTCCGCCCAGATCCAAACATTAATACGCACAATAGCAGACTTAGAGACTAGTCACAAGCAGGACCAAACGGACGACATATACTGCAGACTCACTGACCAGCGCAGGCAACTCAGAGACTTACTTGCACAGAAAATGCTTCACACAGTACGTAAGTCCAACAGACACTTCTACGAATTCTCCAATAAAAGTGGGAGACTGCTCGCCCGTACACTGACCCAGAGACAGAGGCAGCGCCACGTACACCAGATCGTGGGGGAGGACGGGACAATTAGGAGGGCCCCATCGGACATCCTGAAAGCTTTTCGGCTTTTCTACTCAGATCTTTACAACATTGACAGTACCACACGACGCGCGGAGTCGCCACGACGCCTACAGAAAATAGAGGCCTTCCTCTCGGAATATGTAGGGGGCAAAGTCCCGAGTGACCTGGCCGAGGAGCTGGAACAACCTATTACCCTAGAGGAACTTGCCGCAGCTCTCAAGGTATCCAAATCAAATAGAGCCCCCGGCCCAGACGGCCTGCCGACAATATACCTCCGTAAATTCAAGGACACCTTGCTACCGCAACTACTGGAGGGGCTTAATTCCCTACTAGACGGTGGGAGGTTCCCGTTAGACTCACTACACGCGACGGTGACAGTCATCCCTAAGGAGGGGAAGGACCCCACCAACTGCGGGAGCTACCGGCCGATATCGCTCCTTAATGCTGACCTCAAGGTATTTGCTAAGACCATGGCCCTTAGACTCGCACGCGTGCTACCCTCCTTGGTTCACCCCGATCAAGTGGGTTTCATACCCGGAAGGGAGGCCCGAGACAACACCATCCGAGCCCTAAACATGATCCACTCCGCCCGATCGACAGGCAAGAACCTGGTCTTGGTATCCACAGATGCCGAGAAAGCCTTCGATCGGGTAGATTGGCAGTACCTTGAGGCCACCCTACGACATATGCAATTCGGACCCCACGTTCGCTCCTGGATCCTAGCCCTCTACTCCAACCCCACGGCCCGTATTCGGATCAATGGGGCGTTATCAGCCCCGTTCACCATCCGCAATGGCACCAGGCAAGGCTGTCCCCTGTCCCCCCTCCTGTTTGCCCTCACCCTGGAACCTTTCCTGGAGGCGGTCAGACGGGATGGGGGCATCACGGGGTACAGTCTGCACAACGTGGAACACAAGGTTGCCGCTTTTGCGGACGATATGTTGTTTTTTATCGACAGCCCGACAGTCTCACTACCCAACCTCCTCCGGGCATTCCGAGATTTCGGTGAACTATCTAACCTTAAGCTGAATATGAGTAAATCTGAAGCCCTGCCGATTTCGCTTGACGCTGAGAGAACCGCACACCTTTGCACACAATTTCACTTCACCTGGTGCACCTCTAAACTGAGATACCTAGGGATCTGGCTCCCCACAGACCTGGCCCTCCTATACCAACTGAATTTTCTCCCCCTACTGTCAGACATTCAGCTAGACCTCCGACGATGGCAGGGCCTTTACGTCTCTTGGTTTGGCCGCATTAACGCCGTCAAAATGAATGTCTTACCACGTCTCCTATTCCTCTTCCAGGCGGTCCCCATAACCCCACCGAGAACTTTCTTCAATACCATAACTAAGGCCGTACGTATTTTTGTGTGGAACGGGAGGGCTAGCAGGGTGAGTAGGGCGATTCTAGAACGTCCCAGGGCCAAGGGGGGCGCGGGGTTCCCGTCCTTCCTAAGATACTTCCAGGCGGCCCACCTACTGCGGATGGTGGACTGGCACGCACGACCTACGACCAAATTATGGGTTCCCATGGAGCTCACACAGACGGGTGGCTCTCTCCCATCCCGCCTGTGGCTGAGCTCCCAGTAGACGGGTCCCCTACGAACTGGAAACCCACTCATAGACGCCACGTTGAAAGTCTGGAGGTCACTGCGGTACTCACACCAACTCACGACTGCCGACGGCCCCCTCACACCCATTACACATAATCCTAAGATTGGTGGGGTGCTCACCCCCGCAGACCTGCGTGCATTCACCGACTCGGACTGGCTATACTTTCGCCAACTTTTACAAGCGAACAGGCTCAAGCCCCTGGCGGACCTCGTTGGGGACAAAGCTCCCACGGGCGCGGACAGCTTTCATTACTTACAAATCCAGGCATACTATAGGTCCTTCCCGTCCACACAACCCCTTCACAGGGAGCCCACTCAGTACGAATCGCTCTGCACACAACGAAATCACCCCGATAAGGGGATCTCCAGACTCTATGCACTACTGCTGACCAGCGAAAACCTTCCGCTCCCTAGATATGTGTCCAGGTGGGAGAGGGAGACGGGGACCACACTCACTAATCAGGAGTGGGAAAAGATTTTTACCCTCACGCATAAATGCTCCATCAGCTCCAAATACCAGGAGACAAACTTTAAAATTTTAACCCGCTGGTATCGAACCCCCGACACCTTGCACCGAATGGACGCAGAGACGTCTGGGGACTGCTGGCGATGCGGATCCACAGACGGCTCCTACCTCCATATCTGGTGGTCCTGCCCCAGTATCGCTCCCTTCTGGACAATGATTAGGGACACCATCCGACAAATCACGGACACTACCATACCGCTCCAACCCCTGTCCATGCTCCTGCACCACACAGACATACCAACCACCACCTATAAAAAGCCACTGCTTAAACATTTGCTGACAGCCGCTACTTCCTTGATACCCACAAAGTGGAAGAAACGGGATGCGCCCACTCTCCAGCAGTGGTTAGACAGAGTGGGAGACAACTACACCATGGAATCCCTCACGGCTACGCTACAGGACAGGCAGGAGAAATGCACGCGCACCTGGGCGCCCTGGCTGTGGTACCTCACGGTGGCAGGGGCGCGGGTCGGGGCCTCGGATTCTTCTCTCTCTCCCCCCTCCTCTCTCCCCCCCCCCCCTCTCTCCCCCCCCCCCTCTCGTCTTCCCCCCCCCCCTCTCTCCCCGCCCCCCCCCCACCCCCTCCCCCCCCACTCTGCCCACAAGACTGTCTCAGACGGTCAGACTAGCTGACGCTCGGCCACACGCTCAAACCACTGACGACTATAAACCGACACCCGTATGTGTTACCAGATTTGGACTGCCTTTCTATAGGCCCATCCGTGCGGGACCCACAGACACGCCTCTCCCATCCGCAGAATCTCCTAGCCACTGACCGTAAGGGCCACAATGCGAAAGACATGATAAACTGCTTGACACCCTAAACTGCCAGCCTGTGGCTACCCTCTAATCACTAGATTACCTGTTAGCCTTGCTGTGCCCCATACGCACCTCGCATGTCCTCAATATGGTAGATAGCAGTGCATGCACCCACCCAGTGGATGCTCTTGGCCCCACAATCTGTGGTCGCCCATACGATATGGGACATCCTCTACAGTGGCTCCTTTGCGACGATTCAGTCCAATTTTATACCAGTAGCACCCGACAATCTCCCTGAAGATACTGCTTGACCGTAAACCCGTTCTTGGTAGTCAACTTGTTCTGATACTACTTATCATACAGTGTTTCTTATATAAAGTGCCTATCATAGCAACCAGCTACACTCTTTGCATGTAAATGTTGCGATTAATTGATGTCATGCTCCCAGATTGTATGAAAATTTTCATTTGTACCCCCCTTCTTCTTTCTGTACCCATATCTCTGCCTGAATTAATAAAAATTGATTGACTAAAAAAAAAAGGGAATCAACACAGTAAAGGAGGAGACCATATTTAAAAGAAGAAAAGCTAGCACAACAAGAGGACATAGTCTTAAATCAGAGGGGCAAAGGTTTAAAAATAATTTCAGGAAGTATTACTTACTGAGAGGGTAGTGGATGCATGGAATAGCCTTCCAGCTGAAGTGGTAGAGGTTAACACAGTAAAGGAGTTTAAGCATGCGTGGGATAGGCATAAGGCTATCCTAACTATAAGATAAGACCAGGGAATAATGAAAGTATTTAGAAAATTGGGCAGACTAGATGGGCCGAATGGTTCTTATCTGCCGTCACATTTTATGTTTCTAAAAGGGAAATACAGGCAGGACATGCCCCTTATTATTTAATGCGCTAACGGGTTGGGAATATAAACAACTATTCCTAACGCGATACTGATCTAGCCCCGAACTGGATTCACCCCATTCCCCTAACTACAACTAAAAGTAGGGAAAATACAATTTTACTTACTTTTTTCCAGTATTGAGACTCACTCAGTGCTGGTGTCCACTCCTCCCCCTGCAACGTCCGCCAGCAGGTGTCGCTTCACTGCCTTCTCATCCAATCTAATGTATCTCATAGAGAAGCATTGGATCTAATGCCTCCCACTATGAGCAGGATTTCATGACGTCCAACGTCTCGTGACCGAGAGAAACTCAGTCATTGCAGCTTAAAGGCCTCTTTAGGATGTCAGTAGGATACTCACTAAAGGTGTGTTTAACACAGTTTCCACAAATAACAGCAATATTTTACATTGCAGGACAAAATGCCATTGAGATTAAGTGTTCTGGGCGCCTTTAGTATCGATTTGAGATGAGATAGAACTCAAACAATTCGAGAACAGGCAGTGTTTGAGTGAGGAGGTAAAGCATAAGTACCTGCAGTATGTTTTATTAATCACTGCATTTATAGGAGAGACAGAGAAATGTTTTTGGGAGACCATACATTCTATTCAGTCTACTGGCCAGCAATCCACAGCAATAGCACAGACCGGTAGTGTACTTGGACTTTATATAAACAGATAGTTTTAGGAAATCATTTTGATAAAAATGTTACCAGGTTTCCTTCAGAGACCAGTTTTATTGGTTTTTTTTTTTTCTGTGTGTCACAAAAATTATATTTTTGCTACTACACTGATACACTTTTGGAAATGTTACGATAGGAGAGATAACATACATGTATGAAGTGAATAAATGAAAAATGTAAGTTGTATAAGTTTGAAAGATAAGGCCAGGGACTAATGAAAGTTTTTAGAAAATTGGGACGAATTGCTGTTCACGCTTGCCATGTGTATATCTGTAAAACAAATAGATCTAAAGGGGGCTAAAGTTTTTGTAATAAGCAGTAGTCTGATTCCCCTGTTCATGTGCACAATATTGTGTTCATGTCCCCCAAGGCAAGAAAAAAAAAAAAAAATTACAAATATCCCCACCATCAGGGTTATTTTCTAAAATGAGAACTGCCAGGAATTCAAAGTAAATTTTAGAGTTAATGATTTCTAGTTTAGCTTTTTTGTCGATAAATTTGAAATTAAACTTTGCATTCCCAGCAATACTACCTTAGTGAATGATCCCTCCAGCTCTTTTTTATATGTATATTTGTTTTGTCTTTTCAAAATCTGTGAACCCATGATTAAACAAGTATAAAATAAATCAATGTGCTATTGATCAAAGAACAGATGCGTAGAAGCAGTTCTAAATTCAAAAGGTCTATTTGGGCATATAGAACTGTATTGTATTTGTCCAGAAAAAACAAACAAAAAGTAAAAAGCGGTTAACCTGACATACAGACAATTTTATGCTCTACTGGTAAGACAAACACCAGTGCATTTCACGGCCAACACAGAAACGCTCAGGTGAGCCGTTAATGCATACATATATACTTCGAGAAATGTTTTTTCTTGTTCATGAGCAAACAGAATACAGTAACATCCAAGAGTCAGATTAAAAAAAAAAAAAAAATAAGATAAATTTATACTTCTGCAGAATTATATTATTTAAATAACATATTTACAGCAAATACAAAACATTTCAGTTAATTCAGCAAAGTAGCAAAACAAACAGAGGGCATATACTGTATAACTTTTTTTTTGTTAAAGACAGGAGCTGTGGTGGGGAGAAGGGCTGCGTAAAGTCTGTGAGCGCAAGATCCATATACAGGCCGCAAATTGTGGGTAAAAAAGAATATAAAAAGTGCTTGTAATTGGGGAATTTGTAGGGGAATGTTTGACAAAGCCTTGCAGAAAAAGTGTGAAAGTGCGTGGTATCAGATGTGTGCGACCCGGAGTAGGAGTCAGGGGTTATGTTTTCTTTTAACTTTAGAAACTCCAGACTGGGGTTTGCCCATATACCTGATTGTGCAGGACGGGGAGAGTCTGTGGGGCAGTGTGCTGATGTCGCACTCTCTGGATATGTTACATAGCGTTAGAATATACAGGGCTGGACATTTCCAAAAGGTGTGAGATTTACAGAAAAGGAAAAATAAAGGGGGGGGGGAGGAGAGGGGGTAACAAAATCAAATGTATACACGTATAAATCTGTAGTGATTTCTCCAGCCTGTTTATGTATGAATGTGTGTAGAATATTTTACATATATGCATTTATAGATCGATAGATATATATTTATATGAATAGATTGATATCTATATATCTCATCTTTTCTCTTTAAAAAAGCCTTGGTCTGTATTGCTTTCCTTTATAGTCACCGTCAGAAAGTTTGAAGTCACATCTGTTACCACCACTTTCTCAAAGTTGTCCACTCGAGGTCTCCATGGCTCCTCCTCTGGTTCTCCCAGAATCCTAGCAACGGGTATACGAGCAATAAGGGAAGGCTTCCCCCCATGGGTCCCTAGAGCGCCCCGATAAAAATCAGGCATTTGTCCCTGGTAGTCTGAGCTGTGTCTAATTCTGTTGACACCTGTCTCTTGGCCTTTGGAGGCCATTAAATCAGTTCTGTGCTTTGTCCTGTGTGGATGGCTGTCAATGCTACGTTGCTCCGGTGCATCCTGCCCAGCGTGGGTCAGTACACGGTCTCTATACAGGAAGCCAGGTCCTGCCTGGCTAGAAGACCCTAAATCTATGTTCTGTCGCCTGGCCAGCTGGATAACACTGTGGCCAGAGTGGTACTTTACTGGCCCTGTATCCTCTGCCCTAGCAGAACCAGCCATCTGCTCGTCCTGCGCAGTGGAAGTGGAAGTAGATGTCCTCATAGGTTGAGGATCAGCGTTATGAATACCTTTTCCGTGATGAAGCAGTTTCCTCTTTTTTATTTTCAAGGGATAATGTTCCCCTGGCATTTCTGCACTGGCTACCCTCTCTTGGAAAAGATCTCTGGTACCACTGCTTTCCTGGGATGATGTAGGGATGTTCCTCAGCCCTTCTCTGGACCTAGTTGGCAGCTCTCTAGGTGGGCGTCCAGGATATGGGATTCGTACACCACGTGCAGACTCACTCCGGAACTCATATGTCTTTGCATTGGCTTTGGCTTGTGCCTGAGGAGATAGAGTGGTGAATGCTTTAAATATCAATTAGATGAATCACATACCTTTCAATAGCAATACTACTGCATACAATGGAAAAAAATCAAAGATAACAAGGAACGTTTTTAAATTTTGATAAGGGATAGTCCGAGAGAGGTCTCATTCTATCAAAATGGTGGGTTTCAAGTGAGGTGTATGTAATTAAAGTTGTCAAATTTGTTAAGGTTTTCAAGGGCATGCATCTCAAACCCACCCAGAACACAGGCTAACGGTGATTATCCAAAGCCCCATTCACTAAACTAGGAGATTAAGATTGCCATTTCAAAAAAACCAAAGTAGATTCAATGTGAACCGAGTATAGGTACCGGCTCAGTTCAATATGTCCAGCTGGACACCTGCAGAGTTATTCCCTAAACTCCAAATTGTAAAAAATTAAAATTGAATGGCAACATTTAGGTTAAAATACTGGATTTGATACTTCAGTTTTGCAATCCAGATTTAATGTTACAATTCAGATTTTAGTGAATAACTCGACTGAGCTGTGAAGTGGCTCGGCAGCAAGCTACTACAGAGATTCTCCATACACCTCTACTGACATGGGGGGATTATAAATAGGTTTATACTTCCCCCATGCTCCTGCTCGATATGCGGTGAATGGGACATGTCTGCTAAACAGCGAGCAGCCAGTGGCTATTGTTACCCGGTCCTTGTAAAATAGAGAACCCCCATATCCTCAAGCTAAAAACGTTATTTTTTTTTTCAGGACAGTTTGGCCCAATGTTCTTAAAACCCATTCCTCAGTACCCGTCAACGGGGCGGAAATTGACAGTAATTTTCATTGGAGCGCCAACAGCTATACCCTCAAATGGTGACCTATTGGTAGTTCACGAGAGCAGGTTTAAAGGAAATTCACTTTCACTGTATCTTCCTACGAGAGAATCCTGCCTACGTACATGCTGGTTCTAGCAGCCAATCAACCCACAACTGTTCCCTTACCTTTAGAAGAAAGGTTTGGGGTTTAGGACCCCTTTTTTTCGGCCCATACAGCTCCCTTTCTCGCTCCCTAGGGTGAAAGACAAATAACCATCATGGTATAAACACTACTGGTGACAGAGAACCTAATGTACTAACAGGAGGATGTCAAGCGTCTGTACCTGTCCTCGAAGGCTGCCACCAGTCGGGCATCCAGGATGTTTTCCTCAGGCTCCCAGGTACTATACCTAAAACCACACGGACAGAATGAATGTTATTTCTGAGGATACAAACATCCAATGTCAGAAGCAAAAAACAACTATACTTACTTCTGGGACCAACCTTTCCATTTCACAAGGTACTCCATGCGGCCCTGTGGAAGAGAAACAGCGATTGCACTTATCCAATAAAGATACAGAGGCAGGATGCTGTACGATCCCAAAAACAGACTGGTGACATCTAGGTTCAAACATTCTACATTACATTTCCCATGATGCCAAACAAGCGTTCACTTTGGCTGAGCTCAAAGGAAATTTTATCAAGCAATGTCTGGGGTGCCAGTGTTAACCATCACTGTCCTATACTGTACCAGGTGCCTGCTTTTCATTGAAGGTATGCCAACCTTCCCTTGGCAGACTACGACACCAACATCGTCCTACAGTATGTAATACACTTATCTCTGTACTAATGGCTCCATATGCCATCTATGTCAAGTACATGATGTTCCATGCAGCCCAAAGTACAGACTCCAAGACACCATAAAAGCCTATGTTAAGCCCTATACCTACACCCAAAGTAACCCTGGTAATCGCCATTATAAAACCCATGGGATCGTCACTCCAAGTGTAATGCCATGCAATGCCTGGGAGGTCAACACCAAGCATAACAGTACCAGTCTAAGCAATGCAGAACATCTCTATGCCTTACATAAACTCAGCCTATGCAGTCCAAGTGATCCCTACATTTCAGTCTATAAAATGCCCTGAATCCCCTATATCAAGCGTATTGCCAGAAAAAATATACTTAGTGTAATGCCAGCCTACGGTCCCTATATTAGGTGTAATGCCTGTCTATCTAATTCCGGAGGAAAACCCTCTACCAAATGCAATGTCAATGTATATAATGTCAGGACTTGAATATTCAGTGTAATTCCAGCCTATGATCCCTATATGAAGTGTAATTGGGAAGTGTAATGGGAGAAAACCTGTACCCAATGTAATACCAGATTATGTAAATATGATGCCCAGGATATCTATACCCAGTGTAATGCCAGTCTGTGTTATACCCGGGATCTCTATACCCAGTGTAATGCCAGTCAGTGTAATGCCAGGATCTCTATACCCAGTGTAATGCCAGTCAGTGTAATACCAGGATCTCTATACCCAGTGTAATGCCAGCCTGTGTAATACCAGGGTCTCTATACCCAGTGTAATGCCAGTCAGTGTAATGCCAGTCAGTGTAAAGCCAGGATCTCTATACCCAGTGTAATGCCAGTCAGTGTAATACCAGGATCTCTATACCCAGTGTAATGCCAGCCTGTGTAATACCAGGGTCTCTATACCCAGTGTAATGCCAGTCTGTGTAATACCCAGGATCTCTATACCCAGTGTAATGCCAGCCTGTGTAATACCAGGGTCTCTATACCCAGTGTAATGCCAGTCTGTGTAATACCAGGATCTCTATACCCAGTGTAATGCCAGTCTGTGTAATACCAGGATCTCTATACCCAGTGTAATGCCAGCCTGTGTAATATCAGGATCTCTATACCCAGTGTAATGGCAGTCTGTGTAATATCAGGATCTCTATACCCAGTGTAATGCCAGTCTGTAATACCCGGGATCTCTATACCCAGTGTAATGCCAGTCTGTGTAATACCAGGATCTCTATACCCAGTGTAATGCCAGTCTGTGTAATACCAGGATCTCTATACCCAGTGTAATGCCAGTCTGTGTAATACAGGATCTCTATACCCAGTGTAATGCCAGTCTGTGTAATACCAGGATCTCTATACCCAGTGTAATGCCAGTCAGTGTAATACAGGATCTCTATACCCAGTGTAATGCCAGTCAGTGTAATGCCAGTCTGTGTAATACCGGGATCTCTATACCCAGTGTAATGCCAGTCTGTGTAATACAGGATCTCTATACCCAGTGTAATGCCAGTCAGTGTAATGCCAGTCAGTGTGATACCAGGATCTCTATACTCAGTGTAATGCCAGTCAGTGTAATGCCAGCCTGTGTAATACCGGGATCTCTATACTCAGTGTAATGCCAGTCTGTGTAATACCAGGATCTCTATACCTAGTGTAATGCCAGTCTGTGTAATACCGGGATCTCTATACCCAGTGTAATGCCAGTCAGTGTAATACCAGGGTCTCTATACCCAGTGTAATGCCAGTCAGTGTAATACCAGGGTCTCTATACCCAGTGTAATGCCAGTCAGTGTAATACCAGGGTCTCTATACCCAGTGTAATGCCAGTCAGTGTAATACCAGGATATCTATACCCAGTGTAATGCCAGTTTGTGTAATACCAGGATCTCTATACCCAGTGTAATGCCAGTTTGTGTAATACCAGGATCTCTATACCCAGTGAAATGCCAGTTTGTGTAATACCGGGATCTCTGTACCCAGTGTATTGCCAGTCTGTGTAATACCAGGATCTCTATACCCAGTGTAATGGCAGTCTGTGTAATACCAGGATCTCTATACCCAGTGTAATGGCAGTCTGTGTAATACCGGGATCTCTATACCCAGTGTAATGCCAGTCAGCTTAATACCGGGATCTCTATACCCAGTGTAATGCCAGTCTGTAATACAGGATCTCTATACCCAGTGTAATGCCAGTCAGTGTAATGCCAGCCTGTGTAATACCGGGATCACTATACCCAGTGTAATGCCAGTCAGTGTAATACCAGGATCTCTATACTCAGTGTAAGGCCAGTCAGTGTAATACCAGGATCTCTATACCCAGTGTAATGCCAGTCAGTGTAATGCCAGGATCTCTATACCCAGTGTAATGCCAGTCTGTGTAATACCGGGGTCTCTATACACAGTGTAATGCCAGTCTGTGTAATACCAGGATCTCTATACCCAGTGTAATGCCAGTCTGTGTAATATCGGGATCTCTATACCCAGTGTAATGCCAGTCAGTGTAATATCAGGATCTCTATACCCAGTGTAATGCCAGTCAGTGTAATACAGGATCTCTATACCCAGTGTAATGCCAGTCTGTGTAATACCGGGATCTCTATACCCAGTGTAATGCCAGTCAGTGTAATACCAGGGTCTCTATACCCAGTGTAATGCCAGTCTGTGTAATACCAGGATCTCTATACCCAGTGTAATGCCAGTCAGTGTAATGCCAGCCTGTGTAATACTGGGATCTCTATACCCAGTGTAATGCCAGTCTGTGTAATACAGGATCTCAATACCCAGTGTAATGCCAGTCTGTGTAATACCAGGATCTCTATACCCAGTGTAATGCCAGTCAGTATGATACCAGGATCTCTATACTCAGTGTAATGCCAGTCAGTGTAATGCCAGTCTGTGTAATACAGGATCTCTATACCCAGTGTAATGCCAGTCAGTGCAATACCGGGATCTCTATACCCAGTGTAATGCCAGTCAGTGCAATACCGGGATCTCTATACCCAGTGTAATGCCAGTCAGTGCAATACCGGGATCTCTATACCCAGTGTAATGCCAGTCAGTGCAATACCGGGATCTCTATACTCAGTGTAATGCCA
The DNA here is from genome assembly GCF_036172605.1 of Pelobates fuscus. Taxonomy (NCBI): domain Eukaryota; kingdom Metazoa; phylum Chordata; class Amphibia; order Anura; family Pelobatidae; genus Pelobates; species Pelobates fuscus. The sequence goes on from NC_086321.1 coordinate 378,023,404, forward strand.
GTCAGTGCAATACCGGGATCTCTATACCCAGTGTAATGCCAGTCAGTGCAATACCGGGATCTCTATACCAAGTGTAATGCCAGTCTGTGTAATACCGGGATCTCTATACCCAGTGAAATGCCAGTTTGTGTAATACCAGGATCTCTATACCCAGTGTAATGCCAGTCTGTGTAATACCAGGATCTCTATACCCAGTGTAATGCCAGTCAGTGTAATACCAGTCAGTGTAATACAGGATCTCTATACCCAGTGTAATGCCAGTCAGTGTAATACCGGGATTCTATACCCAGTGTAATGCCAGTCTGTGTAATACAGGATCTCTATACCCAGTGTAATGCCAGTCAGTGTAATACCGGGATCTCTATACCCAGTGTAATGCCAGTCTGTGTAATACCGGGATCTCTATACCCAGTGTAATACCAGTCAGTGTAATGCCAGGATCTCTATACCCAGTGTAATGCCAGTCAGTGTAATGCCAGGATCTCTATACCCAGTGTAATGCCAGTCAGTGTAATGCCAGTCAGTGTAATACCAGGATCTCTATACCCAGTGTAATGCCAGTCTGTGTAATACAGGATCTCTATACCCAGTGTAATGCCAGTCTGTGTAATACCAGGATCTTTATACCCAGTGTAATGCCAGTCAGTGTAATGCCAGTCTGTGTAATACCGGGATCTCTATACCCAGTGTAATGCCAGTCTGTGTAATACAGGATCTCTATACCCAGTGTAATGCCAGTCAGTGTAATGCCAGTCAGTGTGATACCAGGATCTCTATACTCAGTGTAATGCCAGCCTGTGTAATACCGGGATCACTATACTCAGTGTAATGCCAGTCTGTGTAATACCAGGATCTCTATACCTAGTGTAATGCCATTCTGTGTAATACCGGGGATCTCTATACCCAGTGTAATGCCAGTAAGTGTAATACCAGGGTCTCTATACCCAGTGTAATGCCAGTCAGTGTAATACCAGGGTCTCTATACCCAGTGTAATGCCAGTCAGTGTAATACCAGGGTCTGTATACCCAGTGTAATGCCAGTCAGTGTAATACCAGGGTCTCTATACCCAGTGTAATGCCAGTTTGTGTAATACCAGGATCTCTATACCCAGTGTAATGCCAGTTTGTGTAATACCAGGATCTCTATACCCAGTGAAATGCCAGTTTGTGTAATACCGGGATCTCTGTACCCAGTGTATTGCCAGTCTGTGTAATACCAGGATCTCTATACCCAGTGTAATGGCAGTCTGTGTAATACCAGGATCTCTATACCCAGTGTAATGGCAGTCTGTGTAATACCGGGATCTCTATACCCAGTGTAATGCCAGTCAGCTTAATACCGGGATCTCTATACCCAGTGTAATGCCAGTCTGTAATACAGGATCTCTATACCCAGTGTAATGCCAGTCAGTGTAATGCCAGCCTGTGTAATACCGGGATCACTATACCCAGTGTAATGCCAGTCAGTGTAATACCAGGATCTCTATACCCAGTGTAATGCCAGTCAGTGTAATGCCAGGATCTCTATACCCAGTGTAATGCCAGTCAGTGTAATACCAGGATCTCTATACCCAGTGTAATGCCAGTCAGTGTAATACAGGATCTCTATACCCAGTGTAATGCCAGCCTGTGTAATACCAGGATCACTATACCCAGTGTAATGCCAGTCAGTGTAATACCAGGATCTCTATACACAGTGTAATGCCAGTCTGTGTAATACCGGGATCTCTATACCCAGTGTAATGCCAGTCAGTGTAATACAGGATCTCTATACCCAGTGTAATGCCAGTCAGTGTAATGCCAGGATCTCTATACCCAGTGTAATGCCAGTCAGTGTAATGCCAGGATCTCTATACCCAGTGTAATGCCAGTCAGTGTAATAGTGTAATACCAGCCTGTGTAATACCGGGATCACTATACCCAGTGTAATGCCAGTCAGTGTAATACCAGGATCTCTATACCCAGTGTAATGCCAGGATCTCTATACCCAGTGTAATGCCAGTCAGTGTAATACCAGGATCTCTATACCCAGTGTAATGCCAGTCAGTGTAATACAGGATCTCTATACCCAGTGTAATGCCAGCCTGTGTAATACCGGGATCACTATACCCAGTGTAATGCCAGTCAGTGTAATACCAGGATCTCTATACACAGTGTAATGCCAGTCTGTGTAATACCGGGATCTCTATACCCAGTGTAATGCCAGTCAGTGTAATATCAGGATCTCTATACCCAGTGTAATGCCAGTCAGTGTAATACAGGATCTCTATACCCAGTGTAATGCAAGTCAGTGTAATGCCAGGATCTCTATACCCAGTGTAATGCCAGTCAGTGTAATGCCAGGATCTCTATACCCAGTGTAATGCCAGTCTGTGTAATACCAGGATCTCTATACCCAGTGTAATGCCAGTCTGTGTAATACCAGGATCTCTATACCCAGTGTAATGCCAGTCAGTGTAATGCCAGGATCTCTATACCCAGTGTAATGCCAGTCAGTGTAATACCAGGATCTCTATACCCAGTGTAATGCCAGTCTGTGTAATACCAGGATCTCTATACCCAGTGTAATGCCAGTCTGTGTAATACCAGGATCTCTATACCCAGTGTAATGCCAGTCAGTGTAATGCCAGGATCTCTATACCCAGTTTAATGCCAGTCAGTGTAATACCAGGATCTCTATACCCAGTGTAATGCCAGTCTGTGTAATACCAGGATCTCTATACCCAGTGTAATGCCAGTCTGTGTAATACCAGGATCTCTATACCCAGTGTAATGCCAGTCAGTGTAATACAGGATCTCTATACCCAGTTTAATGCCAGTCTGTGTAATGCCAGGATCTCGGTATTATATTTGGCCCCTGGGGGCCCCGTGCTCGGTATTATATTTGGCCCCTGGGGGCCCCGTGCTCGGTATTATATTTGGCCCCTGGGGGCCCCTCTCTCTGATGACCGGGGTGGGAGGGGAGGGGGGGGTCCTGTCCCGCTCTCGGCTCCCCAGCGCCCCCTGCCTGTGCCGGGCTGTAGCACTGAGGACAGCCCGCGGATTGCGGCCTAGCCCGGAGCCCAGACCCGGAGGCCGATAACCCACCTTCCGAATCCGCCGCTTGAGCAGAGACTCCGCCGCGAACACCCGCTCACCCACCGCGGACAGCTCCATACTCAGCACCGCGGGCCCGCGCAGCGCGCTCCCCGTGACGTCACCAACCTGTTGCTAGCGGCGTTGCTAATGTGGATGGATGGAAGTGTCTGCTGTGAGCTGATTGGACGAGCTCCCGTCCCCGCCCCCTTTCCTTGTCTCTGCTCTTCCGTCAGTCTGCCATTCCCCCCTTGTAATTCGCTGGGATGTGAGCTGCCAAGAGGGTGGGCGGGGCTACAGTGACTGACAGCTGGAGAAACGTCACGAGGGCGTCTGTTATGTAAACATCATGTGTGACACTGACAGATCCCCACACACAGAAATATTCAGACATATCTATTAACAAATATCCAGACATATCTATTAACAAATATCCAGAAATATCTATAAACAAATATCCAGAAATATCTATAAACAAATATCTATAAATATCTATAAACAAATATCCAGAAATATCTATAAACAAATATCTAGAAATATTTATTAACAAATATCCAGAAATATCTATTAACAAATATCCAGATATATATATATTAACAAATATCTAGAAATATCTATTAACAAATATCTAGAAATATCTATTAACAAATATCTATAAATATCTATTAACAAATATCCAGATATATCTATAAACAAATATCTATAAATATCTATTAACAAATATCCAGAAATATCTATTAACAAATATCCAGATATATCTATAAACAAATATCTATAAATATCTATTAACAAATATCTATAAATATCTATTAACAAATATCCAGACATATCTATTAACAAATATCCAGATATATCTATAAACAAATATCTATAAATATCTATTAACAAATATCTAGAAATATCTATTAACAATTATCCAGAAATATCTATTAACAAATATCCAGAAATATCTATTAACAAATATCCAGAAATATCTATTAACAAATATCTAGAAATATCTATTAACAAATATCCAGAAATATCTATTAACAAATATCTAGAAATATCTATTAACAAATATCTAGAAATATCTATTAACAATTATCCAGAAATATCTATTAACAAATATCCAGAAATATCTATTAACAAATATCTAGAAATATCTATTAACAAATATCCATAAATATCTATTAACAAATATCCAGAAATATCTATTAACAAATATCCAGATATATCTATAAACAAATATCTAGAAATATCTATTAACAAATATCCAGAAATATCTATTAACAAATATCTAGAAATATCTATTAACAAATATCTAGAAATATCTATTAACAAATATCCAGAAATATCTATTAACAAATATCTAGAAATATCTATTAACAAATATCCAGAAATATCTAGAAATATCTATTAACAAATATCCAGAAATATCTATTAACAAATATCCAGATATATCTATAAACAAATATCTAGAAATATCTATTAACAAATATCCAGACATATCTATTAACAAATATCTAGAAATATCTATTAACAAATATCCAGAAATATCAATTAACAAATATCTAGAAATATCTATTAACAAATATCCAGATATATCTATAGCTATAACTATCCATGTATCTAATAACAAATATCCAAATATATCTATTAACAAATATCCAAATATATCTATTAACAAATATCCATATATATATATTAACAAATATCTAGATATATCTCTAAACAAATATCCAGAAATATCTATTAACAAATATCCAGATATATATATTAACAATTATCTAGATATATCTAATATCTATAGCTATAACTGTCCATATATCTATTAACAAATATCCATATATATATATTAACAAATATCCAGAAATATTTATAAACAAATATACAGAAATATCTATAAACAAATATCCAGATATATCTATAAACAAATATCCAGATATATCTATAAACAAATATCCAGAAATATCTATTAACACATATCCAGATATATATTTAAACAAATATCCAGAAATATCTATTAACAAATATCCAAATATATCTATTAACAAATATCCAGAAATAGTTATAAACAAATATCTAGATATATCTATAAACAAATATCCAGAAATATCTATTAACAAATATCTAGAAATGTCTATTAACAAATATCTAGAAATATCTATTAACAAATATCCAGAAATATCTATTAACAAATATCTAGAAATATCTATTAACAAATATCCAGAAATATCTATTAACAAATATCTAGAAATATCTATTAACAAATATCCAGAAATATCTATTAACAAATATCCAGATATATCTATAAACAAATATCTAGAAATATATATTAACAAATATCCAGACATATCTATTAACAAATATCTAGAAATATCTATTAACAAATATCCAGAAATATCTATTAACAAATATCCAGATATATCTATAGCTATAACTATCCATGTATCTAATAACAAATATCCAAATATATCTATTAACAAATATCCAAATATATCTATTAACAAATATCCATATATATATATTAACAAATATCTAGATATATCTCTAAACAAATATCCAGAAATATCTATTAACAAATATCCAGATATATATATTAACAATTATCTAGATATATCTAATATCTATAGCTATAACTGTCCATATATCTATTAACAAATATCCATATATATATATTAACAAATATCCAGAAATATTTATAAACAAATATCCAGAAATATCTATAAACAAATATCCAGATATATCTATAAACAAATATCCAGATATATCTATAAACAAATATCCAGAAATATCTATTAACACATATCCAGATATATATTTAAACAAATATCCAGAAATATCTATTAACAAATATCCAAATATATCTATTAACAAATATCCAGAAATAGTTATAAACAAATATCTAGATATATCTATAAACAAATATCCAGAAATATCTATTAACAAATATCTATATATATATATATAGCTATAACTGTCCATATATCTATTAACAAATATCCAGAAATTTCTAAAAAAAATTATCCAGATATATTTATTAACAAATATCTAGAAATATCTATAAACAATTATCTAGATATATATATTAACAAATATCCAGAAATATCTATAGCTATAACTGTCCATATATCTATTAACACATATCTAGATATATCTATAGCTATAACTATCCATATATCTATAAACAAATATCCTGAAATATCTATAAACAAATATCTAGATATATCTATAGCTGTAACTATCCAGATATCTATTAACAAATATCCAGAAATATCTATAAACAAATATCTGAAATATCTTTAACCCCTTAAGGACACATGACGTGTGACATGTCATGATTCCCTTTTATTCCAGAAGTTTGGTCCTTAAGGGGATAAACAAATATCCAAATATAGCTATAAACAAATATCCAGATAGATCTATAAACAAATATCCAGATAGATCTATTAACAAATATCCAGATACATCTATAGCTATAACTGTCCATATATCTATAAAAAAATATCCAAGATTATAATCGCCAGGTCTTTAAAAAAAAATGTAATCTTGAATCCTTTTTAAGTGATCTCAAGAACATACCATGGCACAGATTAGGTCTAATACAAGGTCTAGAGACTCTGCAATTGCATTTTTTCAGTCCGAGCTCTTGCGTGTTTGGAATTTGCATGCCCCTCTGCGTAAAGTGCAACTAAAAGGGACACACCTGCCCTGGGTTATAGCTAACCTCATTCAAATGTACCAGTTTAGAGATTCACTGTGGTCAAAGTTCAAGTGTACTGGCTCCATGAACGACCACTGTGCCTTCAGACATTGGGGAAATATATGCACAAAACAAACAAAAATGGCAAAGGCCCAATATTTCTGTGAAAATTTGAACAACCTATCAAACCCAAGAAACTTTTGGAAAATCATAAATAGCATACAAACCGCCACAATCCACTCCCCACCCTCCACTGTCAAAATGGACAACCAAACACTGCAACACCCCCTAGATGTAGCAAATGCCTTTAATAATTATTTTGTTGGATGTGCTACCACCCTGGTTGCTAAGATAACAAATGACACTCATTTTCAAACTGCAAATAAACATCAGACCCTGCCAAATCTTCAAAATCCTTATATAGAGAAATTTTAGACCTGTGCCTGTTAGTGTCGTTAATGAACATCTTAATAATTTAAAAATGAAAAAGCAGTGTGGACCATATCAAATCCCAGCAATGTTGCTAAAGCACCGGATCTGGGGGGGGGGGGGGGAGGGGGCAACGGGGCAGTTGCCCCCCCCCGAGATTCTCCCCTGCCAGCTAGTGCAGGGCTGGCATTGCTAAGTGCCAGCCCTGCAATGTGCCTGCGGACCGGGGAGGGAGATCAGAGACCTCCCTCCCCGGTCCGCATGCACTATGCTGACAGCTGGCGGGGGAAGGTAGTGAGAGAGGACCCGGGAGCTCTTACCAGCAGCTTCTCCGGGTCCTCCTCTCGTGAGCATGGAGCGTTGCCGCGGTTACCACGACAACGCTCCAAATCTCGCAAGAGTGAACTCTAGCCCTGGAGCGTGGGCTAGAGTTCACTCCTACCACTGGAACCACCAATGAATCCCACTGGGACCACCAGGGAACGAAATATGTCCCTAAAATGTATATTTATTTTAACAAACACTGCCCCCATACACACACTGCCCCACAAACACTGCCCCCATACACACACTACACACACTGCCCAACAAACACTGCCCCCATACACACACTACACACACTGCCCCACACACACACACTACACACACTGCCCCACAAACACTGCCCCCATACACACTACACACACTGCCCCACACACACACTACACACACTGCCCCACAAACACTGGCCCCATACACACACTACACACACTATCCCACAAACACTGCCCCCATACACACACTGTCCCACAAACACTGCCCCCATACACACACTGCCCCAAACACACACACACACTGCCATCCTCACATACCACTGCTCCTATGCCCTATATCCCAGCAGACCCCAGGTAAGTTGTCAAACTGCTCTTAAACGGTTTGACTACTTACTCTGGGATGGGATCCTGGCACTACTGGCGCCATAACTACTACACTGAGCTGTAGTTGTTATTGTGCCTGGATTGTTTATTTTACCCCTTAAGGACACATGACATGTTTTTATTCCAGAAGTTTGGTCCTTAAGGAGTTAAATAATCTACAAATGCCCCTCCCGAGATCAGGCTCTGGATCCGCCACTGTGCTGAACCTCAGTGCACCAGCAATTGCTAAACCCGTCACTACCCCTATCAATGAATCCCTGGTGTCAGGATACATACCCAAACTTTGGAAGACTGCAAGTTGTACCTATCCATAAAAGTGGTGACAAGACTTTGGTATCTAACTATCGCCCGATATCATTGCTCCCCGTATTGTCAAAAATCTCGGAAAAATGCGTCCACACGCAACTATGTGAATATTATCAACGATCAAATTATCTGACCCCTGATCAATCAGGCTTTCGTCCAAATCACACAACTTCGAATGTCCTCTTAAACGTTTGCAATGACATCCAAATTGGCATGGAACAAGGAGACTTAACTCAAGCTACTTTCCTTGCATTTTGCCAAGGCATTTGATACAGTAGTAGACAATGGCATCCTTTTACAAAAACTTAAAAAGTCATTGGTGATCGTTCGGTGTTCCCCAAGGCTCCATACTCGGCCTCCTGCTATTCACTTTATTTATGTACAAATAGCTAGATATACAATTACTTAGATATACAAATATCTATCTAGATATATAATTACCAAAATATACAAATACTTAGATATATAATTATCGAGATATACAAATACCTAGATATATTATTACCCAGATATACAAATACCTAGATTTACCCATTGTACAGTGCTATGGAACATGTTGGCGCTTTATAAATAATAATAATATTATTATTCAATTACCGAGATATACAAATATCTAGATATATAATTACCAAGATATACAACTACTTAGATGATTTATAATTACTGAGATATACAAATACTTAGATATATAATAACCAAGATATACAAATACCCAAATATACAGATACTCATATAAACAAATACTCGGATATACAGGTACCCAGGTATACCAATAAACAGATATACAAAATAGATGCGTGCAATTCGTCCAAAGTTTGGGGTCGATCGGTGGGTCATCTGGTTTCTGTAACTCCACTACCTGAACACAATGGTCTATGGACAGTTTGTTTCATAATTTGAAGTACAGCCACGGGGCCAAAAAAAGAGATGGCTGATGGGAAAAAAAGATGATTGATGGTTATGGGACAGTCACAAAATATTGATTTAATTCACAAATCAAGTGACCAAGAGAGGGTAGTATAGGAGGGGCAGTATAAATATCTATCTATATTTATATAATTAATACTTTCACTTCTCCTTTCTTCCCTCTATCTGTGAACCAAACGTTGGGAAAATGCACCTCTCTGTGTACTGTACTGCAAAATATATACATAATATTATGAATATTTCATGCAGTACACTGACTGGCCTATCTTCACAGGCTTTTGATTCATCCAGATAGTTTTTACAGAATTTGTGTATTTGGTTATTTGTATATACGGGTATATAAATGTCCGTTTTATTTGTGTAAATTAATGTCTGTTTCTGAATATATATTTGGACGAATTTCGACCATTTGTTCCCGAAACTAATACATGTAGAAATTTTTCCGAATATATATTCAGAAATAGAAACTCATTTACACAAATTTTTAGACATTTATATACCTGTGTGCACAAATAACCAAATATACACATACCCAGATATATTGATACCCAGATATACAAATGCTCAGATATTTAGATATATTAGTTACACAGTAATCTAAGTTGAAAAAATACTCAAGACTATCGTTCAACATTTACAACGCTCCTTTTTATCCTGTTAGTCCAAAATTTACAGCGATGTCTAATTATGCCACGAGAAGGGGGAAAAGATATATAAATCGTTCTTGACTCCATAATGGCAAACACATTTCTCTTGGATCAACAGACTCTTCACATTCATGTTAATTATATCCTTAAATATTCTTTAAAAAAAAAAAAAAAAAAAAGGCATTTTTATACATTTCTATGGGATTTGGTGACAACCTCTTTGGGTAGAGAACCTTCATTCCTTCATATACTGATATAGAGATAATGAAACAAATACACACACATATCATTTAAATACCCATGTAAACAAATAGTCAGATATATAGTTAATCACATGTAAAAAATACCCAGATTTATATAAGGAGAGACAGAGAACTGATCTATTATTTTCAGGATAATTCACTAAACTCCAAAATGTAATGACGTTAATTGTATATGGCAAAACCGAGTCTAAAATAGCCGAGCTGTGACTGTAACTTAGTTGGAGATTTTTGTTTACAGATCAGTTATTTTAGCCTGAACATTTAATTTAGTTTTAATTAGCTACAATTCAGAGTTTAAAGGTAAATAGTCACTTTGCCGGAAGTGGGAACTTCTTCTGTTTATGAAGCAATATAAGTAACAGATGTTTATTTGTGAGATGTAAAAAGTAAAATTAAATGTAGAAATTCACACTTCTTTATCCTCTAACTAGATGCCTAAATCTTAGCTCCATGGCAATAATTGTTATAAGCTCTGCCCATTACACCTGGCAGTCAGTGTAGAGAGAGTCACCTCCATCTTAGCTCCCTGTCAATCATTGTTATAAGCTCCGCCCCCTCTACACCTGGCAGTAAGTATAGAGAGAGCCACCTCCATCTTAGCTCCCTGTCAATCATTGTTATAAGCTCTGCCCATTACACCTGGCAGTCAGTATAGAGAGAGCCGCCTCCATCTTAGCTCCCTGTCAATCATTGTTATAAGCTCCGCCCTTTACACCTGGCAGTCAGTATAGAGAGAGTCACCTCCATCTTAGCTCCCTGTCAGTCATTGTTATAAGCTCCGCCCCCTCTACACCTGGCAATCAGTATAGAGAGAGCCACCTCCATCTTAGCTCCCTGTCAATCATTGTTATAAGCTCCGCCCTTTACACCTGGCAGTCAGTATAGAGAGAGTCACCTCCATCTTAGTTCCCTGTCAATCATTGTTATAAGCTCCGCCCCCTCTACACCTGGCAGTCAGTATAGAGAGAGCAACCTCCATCTTAGCTCCCTGTCAGTCATTGTTATAAGCTCCGCCCTTTACACCTGGCAGACAGTATAGAGAGAGCCACCTCCATCTTAGCTCCCTGTCAATCATTGTTATAAGCTCCGCCCTTTACACCTGGCAGTCAGTACAAAGAGAGCCACCTCCATCTTAGCTCCCTGTCAATCATTGTTATAAGCTCCACCCTTTACACATGGCAGTCAGTATAGAGAGAGCCACCTCCATCTTAGCTCCCTGTCAATCATTGTTATAAGCTCCGCCCTTTACACCTGGTAGTCAGTATAGAGAGAGCCACCTCCATCTTAGCTCCCTGTCAATCATTGTTATAAGCTCCGCCCTTTACACCTGGCAGTCAGTATAGAGAGAGCCACCTCCATCTTTTCTCCCTGTCAATTATTGTTATGAGCTCCGCCCTTTACACCTGGCAGTCAGTATAGAGAGAGCCACCTCCATCTTTTCTCCCTGTCAATTATTGTTATAAGCTCCACCCTTTACACATGGCAGTCAGTATAGAGAGAGCCACCTCCATCTTAGCTCCCTGTCAATCATTGTCATAAGCTCCGCCCTTTACACCTGGCAGTCAGTATAGAGAGAGTCACCTCCATCTTAGCTCCCTGTCAATCATTGTTATAAGCTCCGCCCATTACACCTGGCAGTCAGTATAGAGAGAGCCACCTCCATCTTTTCTCCCTGTCAATTATTGTTATAAGCTCCGCCCTTTACACCTGGCAGTCAGTATAGAGAGAGCCACCTCCATCTTAGCTCCCTGTCAATCATTGTTATAAGCTCCGCCCTTTACACCTGGCAGTCAGTATAGAGAGCCACCTCCATCTTAGCTCCCTGTCAGTCATTGTTATAAGCTCCGCCCTTTACACCTGGCAGTCAGTATAGAGAGAGCCACCTCCATCTTAGCTCCCTGTCAATCATTGTTATAAGCTCCGCCCTTTACACCTGGCAGTCAGTATAAAGAGAGCCACCCCCATCTTAGCTCCCTGTCAATCATTGTTATAAGCTCCGCCCTTTACACCTGGCGGTCAGTGTAGAGAAAGCCACCTCCATCTTAGCTCCCTGTCAATCACTGTTATAAGCTCCGCCCCCTCTTCACCTGGCAGTCAGTATAGAGAGCGCCACCTCCATCTTAGCTCCCTGTCAATCATTGTTATTAGCTCCGCCCTTAACACCTGGCAGTCAGTATAGAGAGAGACGCCTCCATCTTAGCTCCCTGTCAATCATTGTTATAAGCTCTGCCCTTTACACCTGGCAGTCAGTATAAAGAGAGCCACCCCCATCTTAGCTCCCTGTCAATCATTGTTATAAGCTCCGCCCTTTACACCTGGCGGTCAGTGTAGAGAAAGCCACCTCCATCTTAGCTCCCTGTCAATCATTGTTATAAGCTCCGCCCCCTCTTCACCTGGCAGTCAGTATAGAGCGCGCCACCTCCATCTTAGCTCCCTGTCAGTCATTGTTATTAGCTCCGCCCTTAACACCTGGCAGTCAGTGTAGAGAGAGCCACCTCCATCTTAGCTTTTGCCGGAAGTGGGAACTTCTTCTGTTTATGAAGCAATATAAGTAACAGATGTTTATTTGTGAGATGTAAAAAGTAAAATTAAATGTAGAAATTCACACTTCTTTATCCTCTAACTAGATGCCTAAATCTTAGCTCCATGGCAATAATTGTTATAAGCTCTGCCCATTACACCTGGCAGTCAGTGTAGAGAGAGTCACCTCCATCTTAGCTCCCTGTCAATCATTGTTATAAGCTCCGCCCCCTCTACACCTGGCAGTAAGTATAGAGAGAGCCACCTCCATCTTAGCTCCCTGTCAATCATTGTTATAAGCTCTGCCCATTACACCTGGCAGTCAGTATAGAGAGAGCCGCCTCCATCTTAGCTCCCTGTCAATCATTGTTATAAGCTCCGCCCTTTACACCTGGCAGTCAGTATAGAGAGAGTCACCTCCATCTTAGCTCCCTGTCAGTCATTGTTATAAGCTCCGCCCCCTCTACACCTGGCAATCAGTATAGAGAGAGCCACCTCCATCTTAGCTCCCTGTCAATCATTGTTATAAGCTCCGCCCTTTACACCTGGCAGTCAGTATAGAGAGAGTCACCTCCATCTTAGTTCCCTGTCAATCATTGTTATAAGCTCCGCCCCCTCTACACCTGGCAGTCAGTATAGAGAGAGCAACCTCCATCTTAGCTCCCTGTCAGTCATTGTTATAAGCTCCGCCCTTTACACCTGGCAGACAGTATAGAGAGAGCCACCTCCATCTTAGCTCCCTGTCAATCATTGTTATAAGCTCCGCCCTTTACACCTGGCAGTCAGTACAAAGAGAGCCACCTCCATCTTAGCTCCCTGTCAATCATTGTTATAAGCTCCACCCTTTACACATGGCAGTCAGTATAGAGAGAGCCACCTCCATCTTAGCTCCCTGTCAATCATTGTTATAAGCTCCGCCCTTTACACCTGGTAGTCAGTATAGAGAGAGCCACCTCCATCTTAGCTCCCTGTCAATCATTGTTATAAGCTCCGCCCTTTACACCTGGCAGTCAGTATAGAGAGAGCCACCTCCATCTTTTCTCCCTGTCAATTATTGTTATGAGCTCCGCCCTTTACACCTGGCAGTCAGTATAGAGAGAGCCACCTCCATCTTTTCTCCCTGTCAATTATTGTTATAAGCTCCACCCTTTACACATGGCAGTCAGTATAGAGAGAGCCACCTCCATCTTAGCTCCCTGTCAATCATTGTCATAAGCTCCGCCCTTTACACCTGGCAGTCAGTATAGAGAGAGTCACCTCCATCTTAGCTCCCTGTCAATCATTGTTATAAGCTCCGCCCATTACACCTGGCAGTCAGTATAGAGAGAGCCACCTCCATCTTTTCTCCCTGTCAATTATTGTTATAAGCTCCGCCCTTTACACCTGGCAGTCAGTATAGAGAGAGCCACCTCCATCTTAGCTCCCTGTCAATCATTGTTATAAGCTCCGCCCTTTACACCTGGCAGTCAGTATAGAGAGCCACCTCCATCTTAGCTCCCTGTCAGTCATTGTTATAAGCTCCGCCCTTTACACCTGGCAGTCAGTATAGAGAGAGCCACCTCCATCTTAGCTCCCTGTCAATCATTGTTATAAGCTCCGCCCTTTACACCTGGCAGTCAGTATAAAGAGAGCCACCCCCATCTTAGCTCCCTGTCAATCATTGTTATAAGCTCCGCCCTTTACACCTGGCGGTCAGTGTAGAGAAAGCCACCTCCATCTTAGCTCCCTGTCAATCACTGTTATAAGCTCCGCCCCCTCTTCACCTGGCAGTCAGTATAGAGAGCGCCACCTCCATCTTAGCTCCCTGTCAGTCATTGTTATTAGCTCCGCCCTTAACACCTGGCAGTCAGTATAGAGAGACACGCCTCAATCTTAGCTCCCTGTCAATCATTGTTATAAGCTCTGCCCTTTACACCTGGCAGTCAGTATAAAGAGAGCCACCCCCATCTTAGCTCCCTGTCAATCATTGTTATAAGCTCCGCCCTTTACACCTGGCGGTCAGTGTAGAGAAAGCCACCTCCATCTTAGCTCCCTGTCAATCATTGTTATAAGCTCCGCCCCCTCTTCACCTGGCAGTCAGTATAGAGCGCGCCACCTCCATCTTAGCTCCCTGTCAGTCATTGTTATTAGCTCCGCCCTTAACACCTGGCAGTCAGTGTAGAGAGAGCCACCTCCATCTTAGCTCCCTGTCAGTCATTGTTATAAGCTCTGCCCTTTACACCTGGCAGCCAGTACAAAGAGAGCCACCTCCATCTTAGCTCCCTGTCAATCATTGTTATAAGCTCCGCCCAGGCCCGGACTGGCCATCGGGCACACCGGGCAAATGCCCGGTGGGCCGTGGTGGCCATGGGCCGAGGCCGGCAGGGGAGGTCCCAAGATCTCCCCTGCTGGTCTTTGCAGGGCCGGCACTATCCGAGCGCCGGCCCCGCTGTTTGCCACGTCGGGCCGGTGGGGAGATCAAAGCTCTCCCTCACCGGCCCACTTTCATAGACCTGCGGCTGGGGAGGAAGGGAGGGAGACAGAGGACCCGGCGGAGCTCTATCTTGCAGCTCCGCCGGGTTCCTCTCGCGAGATCCGGCGCGTTGCCATAGCAACGACCGGATCTCGCGACAGTGAACTCTAACCTGCAGGCTAGAGTTCACTCACCACGAGGACCACCAGGGATCCACCAGGGATGATGTCACCGTGCTGGTCCCCCCTTCCCAGACTAAAGGTAAGAAGGGAGGGGGGGACATAATGCCTACTTAGATCACCCTCAGCACTCACACACATCACCCTCAGCACTTTATCTCTTATTTGTGCCCTACCTATCTTCTTCCCACAATTTCTTTCCACTTTTTTTTTTATTTTACATTCTTAATGTATGTCGAATTGCTTGTAGCTAGATTGCATTATGTAGTATAGCTGAATATGTGGCTTATTTGTAAAATTACATATTTATATGTTTTATTTTATTTTCTTATTTTTAAAATGTTGATCATTGCACTGTGTAATATATAGCTCTGCTATAGTTCTGCATCAGTCAATACACTGCTTAAATTATTACTGTACAGAGCACGTTCCTACTTTCTGGGCTGCATATTTAAGATTTATGGATGGATCTGTCAACAGCACATGTGAAATAGTATCATCATCCACAGCACTATCACACACATCATCCACAGCACTATCACCCTCAGCACTCTCACACACATCATCCACAGCACTATCACACACATCATCCACAGCACTATCACCCTCAGCACTCTCACACACATCATCCACAGCACTGTCACCCTCAGCACTCACACACATCACCCTCAGCACTCACACACATCATCACCCTCAGCACTATCACCCTCAGCACTCTCACACACATCATCCACAGCACTATCATACTCGGCACTCTCTCACACACATCAAACTCAGCACTATCACAAAACACATCACACACAGCACTCTTACACATCATCCACAGCACTATCACACTCGGCACCCTCACACACAGCACCCTCACACACAGCACCCTCAGTACTCACACACATTATCCACAGCACTATCACACTCAGCACTCTCACTCACATACACATCACAATCAACACTATCACAAAACACATCATACACAGCACTCTCATACACAGCACCCTCACACCGCACCCTCACACACATCACACACAGCATCCATCATACACACAGAACCTCCCCAACACACTGCACCACACACAATACTTCCAAACATATGTATACATATATACACACACACACTACATTCCTGACATACACACTCTGGATCCCCTATACACACACTAGATTCCTTGTAAGCAAACACATACTACACCCCTAAACACACACTCTCTACAAACACTACATCACCTATACACACACACACACTTGCTACATCCCCTATACACACATTCTCTACAGCCCTTAGCCACATATGCATTACATTACACCACAAACACAACACGACTAAAACCGACCTTATTACATAATACCACACCACAATCAGCTCACTCTATACACACACACAATCCCACAAGCAGGCTCCAAACACATGCACAATACTCTTTCATGGCATTTTTGTCTCCTGGTATCCATTTATAGAGACACCAGAGACAAGTTGCAAGGAAACACAGTGCAAGCATGTTATTAAATTTGCTTGCACTGTGCAGAACAAGTACAGGGCTTTTTTCTCATGCTAGAGCTCTTTAGCAGAGCTCTGCGCATGGTCTGCCCTGGCCTGCACTGTGAGAGGGGGCGTGTTTGTCGTTGACAAAACACACCCTCTCTGCCCCGCCCCCTTCTTAGTGGGCTGCTGTGATAAAAAAATGCCCAGGACGAATTTTTATCCCAGTCCGGCCCTGGCTCCGCCCTTTACACCTGGCAGTCAGTATAGAGAGAGCCACCTCCATCTTAGCTCCCTGTCAATCATTGTTATAAGCTCAGCCCTTTACACCTGGCAGTCAGTATAGAGAGAGCCACCTCCATCTTAGCTCCCTGTCAATCATTGTTATAAGCTCAGCCCTTTACACCTGGCAATCAGTATAGAGAGAGCCACCTCCATCTTAGCTCCCTGTCAATCATTGTTATAAGCTCCGCCCATTACACCTGGCAGTCAGTATAGAAAGCCACCTCCATCTTAGCTCCCTGTCAATCATTGTTATAAGCTCAGCCCTTTACACCTGGCAGTCAGTATAGAGAGAGCCACCTCCATCTTAGCTCCCTGTCAATCATTGTTATAAGCTCCGCCCTTTACACCTGGCAGTCAGTATAGAGAGAGCCACCTCCATCTTAGCTCCCTGTCAATCATTGTTATAAGCTCAGCCCTTTACACCTGGCAGTCAGTATAGAGAGAGCCACCTCCATCTTAGCTCCCTGTCAATCATTGTTATAAGCTCCGCCCATTACACCTGGCAGTCAGTATAGAAAGCCACCTCCATCTTAGCTCCCTGTCAATCATTGTTATAAGCTCAGCCCTTTACACCTGGCAGTCAGTATAGAGAGAGCCACCTCCATCTTAGCTCCCTGTCAATCATTGTTATAAGCTCCGCCCATTACACCTGGCAGTCAGTATAGAAAGCCACCTCCATCTTAGCTCCCTGTCAATCATTGTTATAAGCTCCGCCTTTTACACCTGGCAGTCAGCATAGAGAGAGCAACCTCTATCTTAGCTCCCTGTCAATCATTGTTATAAGCTCCGCCCATTACACCTGGCAGTCAGTATAGAAAGCCACCTCCATCTTAGCTCCCTGTCAATCATTGTTATAAGCTCCGCCCTTTACACCTGGCAGTCAGTATAGAGAGCTCATACAGAGAGGAGGAGAAATGAAACAATGTTTCTATTTCTCTTCTTCATTTGCATTGATTGCCCTGGCTGTGCCTCATCGGAATTGTTTATCATATGATTTGGCGATTGGCAAATGGAGCATCTCACAATAAAAGGATAGTGCACGTTATAGGAGATTTTCACTGGTATGTCCGATAGTGTGAATTCTAAACACGTGACGTGACAGTTCCCATTATTGAATGCACTTTTCAATAATGTTGTGGTGAACAGCTATCCAGATCCATTGTTCCATAGCTCCACAGATCCCCAGATATACAGATACTTGGGTATTATTTATTTATTTTTATCATCTTCATAGCGCTGACATATTCCAAGGCAGCGATTTACAATTGTAGAATGGGGTTAATTGACAAGTAATTGTCATAAGAAAATTACAGAGACACGAGATGAAGCAGACCGTGCTCAAACAAGCTTCCAATCTATGAGGAAGGGGTAAAGACACAAGAAAAATAGCCGCATGTCAGAGGGGAGGAGAGATTGATGGATAAGATGCCGGTGTAGAAATAAACTAGGAAACGTGGTGTATACAAAGATATACAGATACCCAGATATACAGATACCCAGATATACAGATACCCAGATATACAGATACCCATGCAAACTGATACACATATGACCAAACAAACAGATACACATATACCCAAACTGATATACATATAACCAAACAAGCTGATACACATATACCCAAACAAACTGATACACATGTAACCAAACAAACTGATACACATATAACCAAACAGATACACATATACCCAAACAAACTGATACACATATACCCATACAAACACATATACATATACCCAAACTGATATACATATACCCAAACAAACAGATATACATATAACCAAACAAGCTGATACACATATACCCAAACAAACTGATACACATGTAACCAAACAAACTGATACACATATACCCAAACAAACTGATACACATATACCCATACAAACACATATACATATACCCAAACTGATATACATATACCCAAACAAACAGATATACATATACCCAAACAAACTGATACACATATAACCAAACAAACTGATACACATATACCCAAACAAACTGATACACATGTAACCAAACAAACTGATACACATATAACCAAACAGATATACATATACCCAAACAAACTGATACACATATACCCATACAAACACATATACATATACCCAAACTGATATACATATACCCAAACAAACAGATATACATATACCCATACAAACTGATACCCATAAACCCATACACACAGATATACATATAACCAAACAAACAGATACACATATACCCAAACAAACAGATGCACATAGACCCATACACACAGATACACATATACCCAAACAAACAGATACACATATACCCAAACAAACAGATATACATATACCCATACACACAGATACACATATACCCAAACAAACAGATACACATATACCCAAACAAACAGATACACATATACCCATACAAACAGATATACATATACCCATACACACAGATACACATATACCCATACACACAGATACACATATACCCATTCACACAGATACGCATATAACCAAACAAACAGATATACATATACCCATACACACAGATAAGCATATACCCATACAAACAGATACACATATAACCAAACAAACAGATATACATATACCCATGCAAACTGATACACATATACCCAACCAAACAGCTATACATATACCCAAACAAACAGATAAACATATACCCATACAAACAGATATACATATACCCATACAAACAGATAAACATATACCCAAAAACAGATAGACATATACCCATACACCAGATGCACATGTACCCATACAAACAGATACACATATACCCATACAAACAGATATACATATACCCATACACACAGATAAGCATATACCCATGCAAACATATACACATATAACCAAACAAACAGATATACATATACCCATGCAAACTGATACACGTATACCCAACCAAACAGCTATACATATACCCAAACAAACAGACATACAATACCCATACAAACAGATATACATATACCCATACACACAGATAAGCATATACCCATACAAACATGTACACATATAACCAAACAAACAGATATACATATACCCATGCAAACTGATACACGTATACCCAACCAACCAGCTATACATATACCCATACAAACAGATATACATATACCCATACACACAGATACACATATACCCATACACACAGATACACATATACCCATACACACAGATACACATATACCCATACAAACAGATAAGCATATACCCATGCAATCTTATACACATATAACCAAACAAACAGATATACATATACCCATGCAAACTGATACACGTATACCCAAACAAACAGCTATACATATACCCAAACAAACAGATAAACATATACCCATACAAACAGATACACATATACCCATACACACAGATAAGCATATACCCATGCAATCTTATACACATATAACCAAACAAACAGATAAACATATACCCATACAAACAGATGGACATATACCCATACAAACAGATAAACATATACCCAAACAAACAGATAAACATATACCCATACACACAGATACACATATACCCATACAAACAGATACACATATACCCATACAAACAGATAAGCATATACCCATGCAATCTTATACACATATAACCAAACAAACAGATATACATATACCCATGCAAACTGATACACGTATACCCAAACAAACAGCTATACATATACCCAAACAAACAGATAAACATATACCCATACAAACAGATACACATATACCCATACACACAGATAAGCATATACCCATGCAATCTTATACACATATAACCAAACAAACAGATATACATATACCCATGCAAACTGATACACGTATACCCAAACAAACAGCTATACATATACCCAAAAAAACAGATAAACATATACCCATACAAACAGATACACATATAACCAAACAATCAGATATGCATACACCCATGCAAACTGATACACGTATACCCAACCAAACAGCTATACATATACCCAAACAAACAGATATACATATACCTATACGCACAGATAAGCATATACCCATACAAACAGATACACATATAACCAAACAAACAGATATACATATACCCATGCAAACTGATACACATATACCCAAACAAACAGATATACATATACCCAAACAAGCAGATAAACATTTACCCATACAGTCAGATATACATATACCCATACAAACATATACCCACACAAACACATATACATATACCCATACAAACAGATACATATACCCAAACAAACAAATATACATATACCCATACAAACATATACACATATACCCATACAAACAGATACACATATATCCATACAAACAGATACACGTATACCCACACAAACAGATATACATATACCCATACAAACAGATACATACACCCAAACAAACAAATATACATATACCCATACAAACATATACACATATAACCATACAAGCAGATACACATATACCCATACAAACAGATACACATATACCCAAACAAACAGATACACATATATCCAAACAAACAGATGTACATATACCCTAAAAGAAATTGTTATGGGCAGTGCACCCGTGGGTCAGCGGCTTTAGGCTCCCCCATGGAGTAACTTGGCCTGGGGCAGCTGCCCCATTTTCCTGCCATTAAAGACGGCCCTGATGATCCCAGGACAGCGGCGAGTGATGCACACTGTATATCACAGGAGAGTACTGAATGATGCACCCTGTATAACAGCTCCTGCAGCTCAACAATGTAGCATCGGAGGGTGTCTAAATACAGAAGATATTGGAGGTTGAGTGCTTTGCAAATAACTCCACATGCCCTAAACACTAAAAACACTCAAAGTCTACACCTGAAGAAAAAAAACTTTACTTTAATCCTATTTTTAGCTCCTTTTAAAACACTCAGTGTACCCCAATACTAAATGTAAACCTAAGCTAACCCTAAAACACTCCTATACCACAGCTATCACTTCTCGCAGGCCTTCAGTCTTTTAACACTAAAACACCCTGTAATCGAACTCTGATGTTAAAGTGACACTACAGTCACCAGAACAACTACAGCTTATTGAAGTTGTTTTGGTGAGTAGAATCATTCCATTCAAACTTTTTGCTGTAAACACAGTTTGTTTCAGAGAAAATGTAGTGTTTACATTACAGCCTAGTGATAACTTCAATGACCACTCCTCAGGTGGCTACTAGAGGTGCTTCCTGGGGCAGTGCTGCACAATGGGACTGACATTCAGTGTCTCCACCCTCTGCATGGAGACACTGAGCTTTCCATGTAGAGATGCATTGATTCAAACATCTCTATGAGGACCTACTGATTGGCCAGGGCTGTGTTTGACTTGTGCTTGCTCTGCCCTTGATCTGCCTCCTTGACAGTCTCACCCAATCCTATGGGGAAGCATTATGATTGGCTCAGACCACCAGATCTGATGATATCAGCGAAGCAGGCAGATCAGAGGCAGACAGGGGCAGAGCCAGCAGTAGCAGCAGACTTGAATACAAGTAAGATTTTACTATATTTAGGGAGGCAAGGAGGGGCAAGGGGGCTAAATGTTGGTCTTAACACTATAGGGTCAGAAATATATATTTGTGTTCCTGACGCTATAGTGTTTCTTTAACCCCTGTCTAACCTTAACTCTCCCCTTACCATAATCACTTTTAACGTTGGCCTGGATTCTATAAGATCGGTAAGCGGTTAGCTGCTCGAGATAAAATCCTCTGATAAATGTGCTTCAGAGTTCAAAAATCTGCTTTTGACTGTCTTTATTTTCAAGGTAATTAATCAAGGATTATGTTTAAGATAAATAATAAAGAATAACTGAATCTGATAATTGTAAGGGAATGCACATGATTGATTCTCAATATTTTTTGAAAACTGATCATATTTGATCCAATATGTATTGGCTCCTGGCCTTTTACGGCAGTAATTAAATCAGGAGCCAATATATAGCTGATATACATGATCGACTAATACATAATGGAGACCATTATCTTTAACCCTGTGTGCATTTATAAAGCTTCATACACTCACAATACTCACAGATCAAAACACAACAACTTACAAGGAGAAATATGCACATACATATATACATATGAAGTTGTCAAATATGTCTGTGATTTCTAGTTAAATTAGTTTAATTCCCTTTATCCGGAATTTCTTTTTCAAAGGGGTTGTGGAGGAGGGTGATTCTTAGAATTCTGTGCCTGTATTCACCTGACATCTAAATCTGGCCGTGATATGTGGGTGTACATGCGTTTGATTATATATATGAATCATATGAATAATTGTCACTGTATCTGTGTTTGTAAGTGTGTATACCTGTGTTTGTGAAAATGTATGCGTCCATTTTCTAAAGACAATATCTGATACAAAATTCAACAGTGCCGCTCCCGAATTCAGGCTCTAAATCCACCCCTTATTACAGTTCTTCATTTTGGGTAAATTTTTTAGGTTAGCTCCCTTTATCTGATAAAGAAAAACTGTCACATTTATTTTGTATTTTTTTTCTTTCCTCATCACCAATTGTTCTGTTTTGTGTTTTGATTACTTTTTGTATTCTACACCATTTTTCATTGTTAATTCCTAGGGTAAACAAAGTATTTTAATTATAAGCGTTACTTGTGTCTTGTGTTAACAGAAAAATAATTTGTAGACTTTTTGCTAGCCCTGTAAGTAGCTGTTTTTTAATTTTACTTATTGGAAATTAATTAAAGTGAAGACAGCCATGTGTGAAATCCTTAGCAAGGTAGATACATTTTAAAACGGAATTAGAAATTAGTGTTAAATTAAATTTCCTTTCAGGTAATATTCTCCTACCCCTATCACCTCTTCTTCAAGCAGTGATTTCACAATTTAAATGCAAAATTAGCGGTTGAAATCTACAGACGTAATTGGAAAGGTAGAGAACAGCAATTTGCCAATCAGATGTGAAATATATATTAAATTTAGCGATCTTGCATTCGCTGACAATTTACAGTCATACAACCAATGCATTGTGACAGCAGATGGAAGACTTTCTGTCCATCTATGCTTCACATAATGAAATCTACGGCTGATTCTACATATCTGTTTTTTTCCGGACAGCTGTGCACGTCCCAACCATTTTCAAATTCCTTCTCCTGAAATCGGTGGCCAATTTGCCTACAAGATTGGACGCTTGGTTGGTTGCATTCGATGCTGATTAATTTTAAATCAAATGTTCGTGAAATCTGGGAAACAGCAGTAAGAATCCGCAGAGCTGAAAACAACTACTCTCATGGAATTATTAAAACAAACTAAAAAATTCTGCTATTTGTTCATGTGACCGTCAGGACCGAGGTGACAGTCGATCATGTTAAAAGGGAATTGTCCCTTCCCCGGAATCTTAATATTATTTCTGCTTGTCTCTATATTTAATAAACGTGTGTTTGTGAGGTGTAAAATATATAATAACATTTAGGAATGCAATTTATGGCTCCCTGTCAATCATAGTTAGAAGCTCTGCCCTTTGCAGCTGTCAATCAGCAGAGAGATGTTTTATTCAGCTGTGTCATTTTTTTTAAAAAGGACACTATAGGCACCAAAACCACTTCATCTCAGTGAAGTGGTCTGGGTGCAGTGTCCCGGTCCCTGTTAGCCCTGCCATGTAAAACATTGCAGTTACTGAGAAAGCAATTAATTATTTCTACATCTTCCAGACTGCCACTAGAGGTGTTTAATCTGTGAAAACGATGTTTAATCGGTGAAACGATGCTGGACGTCCTCGCGCTTTGCATGAGGTCATCCGGCATCTTGAAAGTCCCCTACAGGAAAGCACTGATTCAATGCTTTTCTATTGCGAGGCCCTAATGCCCAAACAGCACTTGCTGCACATGCATGTTAGGTTCCCCCATCGCCGTGAGGTCACGTGAGGAGAAAACCTAGCCAGCACTGAGGGACCTCGCCTCTGCAATAAGGTAAGTGAAGGATAGTGCTATTAACCCTTTCATGATGGGGGGAGGGGGCACAGTGGCAGAGCGACACTATAGTGTCAGACAATTTTGTATTCCCAGCACTATAGTGTTCCTTTAAGCACCTTGTAATATAAAACAAACATAATTCTTGAAGCCATATTAAAGGGACACTATAGTCACCAGAACAACTACAACTAAATGTATAGTATACAGCTCAATGTAGTTGTTCTGGTGAGTATAATAGCTCCCTTTAGGCATTTTCATGCAAACACTGTGTTTTCAGAGAAAATGCAGTGTTTACATTGCCCCTAGCGACACCTCAAAGTGGCCACTCCTTAGATGGCCACTGGAGGTGCTTCCTGGCTCAGTGCTGCACAGTAAGCAGCCCTGCCCTTTGGTGCTCTGCATGGGGATGCTGAATTTTTCTCATAGAGATGCATTGATTCAATGCTTCTCTATGAGGAGGTGCTGATTGTCCAAAACGGCATTTGGCAACATCCCACCTCCTTCCAAATTTTAGCCAATCCAATGCTTTCCCTATGGAAAAGTATTGGATTTGATTAAAAAACAGTAATTCTGATTATGTCACCAAGAGGGCGGGCCAGCATGTGGAGAGCCAAAATAAGGTGAGTTTTAACCTATTCTGAGGGGGCTAAGGGGCGGCAAGCCACCTAAATGGTGGGTTTTCACTATAGGGTCAGGAATACATGTTTGTGTTCCTGACCCTATAGTGATCCTTTAACCTTTACAGAGGGGATTTTCCATAGGCATTAAGTGCCCATAGTAGTGCATACACAGGGGGTGCGGCAGGTGTATCCAGGCGCACCCTAATTCTGGGTTAATGGTTCACTCTACTCCCATTTATCTATCTGCAGGTATGTGCCAAACTGAAACAGCTCATTATCTTGTCACAGATCAGCATTTATCTTTGTAAATTACCTTATCTCTAGATCCCACATAAATCCATTTCATGTTTGAAGTTTGTGTTTAGCTGGTAATATTTTTTATTTTTTTTAAATAGCTCAGCTAAGCTTCAGGTTGATTGATAAATGGAATGACTTTATGATGGTTATGATTTCAACACATTTATGTTTTTTTAACAAAATCCCCATTGCATTCTCTAATATAATACGTAATTTTAAAAAATACTGAATATCATCACACATCCCAACATTTCACATGGACAAAGAGGGACACTTACATTTTAGGGGTGTGAGTGGAGGGGTGAGGCAGGGGGCGGGGCTATTCTGAGACATCTGAGGTGACTTACTAATAACAATAGAACTAAAATGTAATTTATAGCAAGAACAATGTACATTATTTACACAGACTGAGTTCTAAACACATTTTTTGTAGTTTAAAGACACATTACTGGGAGTATTATTGCTGTGGAGCTCTGTTATACACGCAGACACATTACTGGGAGTATTATTACTATGGAGCTCTGTTATACACTCAGACACATTACTGGGAGTATTATTACTGTGGAGCTCTGTTATACACTCAGACCCATTACTGGGAGTATTATTGCTGTGGAGCTCTGTTATATACTCAGTCACATTACTGGGAGTATTATTATTGTGGAGCTCTTTTTTACACTCAGACACATTACTGGGAGTATTATTGCTGTGGAGCTCTGTTATACACTCAGACACACCAACAATATGGAGCTCCTTCAACAAAAGGGACACTAGTAGAGAAAAAGAGGGACAGTGGGATTTGGGCCCAAAATAGGGACTGTCTCTACTAAATAGGGACACTTGGCAGCTATGTTATAGAGAAGTGGCCTTTGCCCAGGAAACCAGCTGGATCTCACAACACCTAAATATTTTTGTTTCTATTGGAGAAATTCCCTTTCAAATCTTTCCCATAGTAGCTCCAGCCTCTCTATTAGAGCCGTCTGTATGTCACTCAGTAATCCCGACAGACAAGGGGTTAAAATTGTTTGTGTTACATTATACTCGAGGCAGATAACAGAAAGATGGAGTTACAGTATAATCTAATAGGATATTTTTGCTGCCACTATACCCAATTAGCCATAACCTGTCAAAGGTCAAGTCTCCATAGAAGCATCTCCAGTTCAACAGGTCCAACGCGCACCATGCAGGGCCTGCGCCACCGTTAGGCGAACTAGGCATTCGCCTAGGGCGCCGGCCTGCATGGGCGCTCACTGGGATGTTTCCTGGTGGGCTGCTTGCCCCTGTCTGGGGCCGCAGCGCTGGGCGAGCGGCTCCTGAACCCCCCCAGCGCCGGTCCGGTCCTCAAGTAGCCCGAAGGTGGGGGCGCCGAGAGGAGCCCTGTCACAGGGGGGCTAGGAGGAGGCCATTTGGCCACATCAGGGTGCCCTCGAACCTGTGCTAGGTAAGGCAGAGCAGGTACCTGCTTACCTTGATGCCTGCTCTGCCAAAAAATGCCAGTGGCCTGTCCAGAGGAGAGGGGGACGGAGAAGCCAGGCGGCGACGGAGGCTGTTCTTGCAGCCTCTCACTCCTCCTTCGCGCGCCGTCTGTGATGCCGGAAGTCGGAATATGATGTCATTCCAGCATCGGCATACTAAACAGCAGACGGGAGGAGTAAGGAGCTGCCCCACAGTGAGTGTCTGCCTGTGTGTGTGTCTCTCAGTGAGTGAGTGTAAGTCTGTCAATGAGTTTATGTCTGTCAGTAAGTGTCTGTGTGTGTGTGTGTGTGTGAGTGTATGTCTGTCAGTGAGTGAGTGTATGTATGTCAGTGAGTGTGTGTGTGTGTGTGTGTGTTTGTCTGTCTGTCAGTGAGTGTGTGTATGTCTGTCAGTAAGTGTGTGTGTCTGTAAGTGAGTGAGTGTATGTCTGTTAGTGAGGAGTTTCTGTGTGTGTCAGAGAGTAAGTGTGTGTGTCAGTGAGTGAGTGTATGTCTGTTAGTAAGTGTGTGTGTCTGCCAGTGTGTGTCTGCCAGTTTATGTCTGTCAGTGAGTGAGTGACATGAGGGAGCGGCAAAATGGATCATTGTCTAGGGGGGCGACAGACGTCCTTGCACCGGCCCTGGCACCATGCTATCTCCAAAGTCAAAGTCAGGGTGATTTACTAACGTGACAATTCCTGAGAATTCAAAGAGAATTTCAAAATTTAGGACAAAATAGACGAATAGAAAAAATATTCAAGACTGCTCTGATTCTAGTTTGTCTTATTGGACTTTAGATTTTAAATTCACATTGAATTCCCCATGAGTCTCACTTCAGTAAATGTGTCCTTTTTTATATTTATTATATTCCGCGAGCTGGAAATGGTTTGAAATTGAGCAGGAATTGCACCTTTTAGCTAAAACACAAATTGGACAAACTCTCCAAATCTTTTCGGTTTAGATATTTCAGCCTAATATTATGATTTAAAAAAACTTCCAGTTTAGTTTTTACCCGTTCGTGGGCGAGATCATTCATTGCGGCGTCTGGGGCCACAAATCTGAACTTTCCATGGAATCCCTAAGATGATTAAAGGAACATTATATACAGACCTGAATTCCTGACACTATACATGGATATTCACTAAAGGGAGAATTGCAGGAAATTCAACCTCAATTCCAAATGTAAGGTAGAGCAAGAGACTCTTAAAATTTAAGGCCAAAGTAGCCGATCTGAAAGCACAGCTGACTGGGAGAATGATTCAGATTCAGCTAATTTGACCTGAAATATTGAACTTACTCTGTATTTACTGCAATTCAGACATTACTGGATAACCCTGATAGTGGTTTTGTGCTTTTAGC
Organism: Pelobates fuscus; assembly: GCF_036172605.1. Lineage (NCBI taxonomy): Eukaryota > Metazoa > Chordata > Amphibia > Anura > Pelobatidae > Pelobates > Pelobates fuscus. The sequence goes on from NC_086321.1 coordinate 378,052,178, forward strand.
TTAAAGGCTAAAAACTAAATAAAATTTTTGGGGAAAAAGGAATACTCACCTTCTTCATCGCCGAGATCCAAGTCCTGCTGCAGCTCGCCTCCCACAATATCACGCTGATATCACGCTGATAATTCTCTCTCACCCAATGCTCCGGTTCAGTGAAATTCCAACCCAGTCAATACGAGTATTTCATAAAGATTCTATCTATATGAAAGATTGATTTTTCAAGGGGGGTGACGGTGCCACTATAAGGGTCATCGCACCCAGACCACTTCATTGAGATGGACTTTTAAGCTGTAGCGAATGCCTGACGTTGTGCCTTACGTGTATTCTAACAATTCCTACAGCAGGAATTGTATATATCAATATATCAATATTACACAGTAATAAAAAAAATAGATAAAATAATTAGTTAAATGGTTATGTGTACAGTGCTACGGAATGTGATGGCGCTATATAAATAATAAAATAATAATAATAATAATGTGTTCTGTTGGGTTATGAAGAACAAAACCAATTGATTTAGTATTTTCTGCTCTGTCAAAGTAATCACTAAAGCAAGAATTCACAGTGAATTTCAAACTTAAGGACAACTGTCACCTTAAAAATATATTTTAATATAAATATCCTTTCATCAAGTGGAAAACTCATCACTACCTTTAGTATATGACGGGATCCTTTAGCCATATACACGCACCCTGGGTCAGACAGTGTTTGAAAACCGACAGTCTCTATAATATTATAATCTGATAACTGGATAATTATATTAAAACAAAGCTTTGAGGGGACAGCGGTCCTTTAAGGCCAAAATAGTCAGATTGGAAAAAATCTGCGTCAGTTATTATTCCAAGCTATGTTGGCCAACAATTTGATATTCACTTAGAATTTTCCCTTTAGTAAATAACTGTGTTAAAAGTGTAAAAAAGGTAACATTTTAGACCAAGATAGTCCAACTGTAAACATAACGTTTGAATGGACTACAATGATCAGGACACAAATAACAAAGTTTGTTGCAAATGTAGAAATATTGGAAGGAAAGATGAGGGCAGTTAATTTTCCATCTGTTGTCGAAATATAATTCACGTGATAATGACGGGATAAAAGACTGCTTAGTATTATCTGAATTGTAGCTCTGGCACATCTGGGATGGGGAGACACGTCACCCAGCCTGGGTCTCTGTGTAGAAGACAATTCTTTAATTTAATTAAGGATTGTGCCTTTCATATAATAAGTGTCTGTTAATGAGCGAAGGGAAGCCGAAATTCCTGTCTGAAGAACACCTTCTGCTAACATGTAAAAACTCTTCGTGAGGTAAGCCTATAATGACAGATCGAGGGTGGGTAGACCTCACATTAAAGACTTCACTTCTTTTTCATGTCTTCTTGTCCAGACTCGCGTTAATGGAACTCTTTGCATTTTTGGTAATGGTCAGAATAAAGCATGGCAATGTTAAAGGATCAACGTGGAATGTTCTTTTCAAAAGGGAAGAACTACATCTGAGAAGTAAAGATTCCAAATCCACCATGTGGACACAAGGGTGGCTCCATCATGTCTGGCTGTACATGAAAAGGGCTGCCCCAGAACTATGCGTAGAACGTCCACGTTTTACTACAATGAAACAAATTCCTTAATGACTTAAGGCAGGTCCACCACAAGGTTCACCAAAAGGAAGCACATGACTAATTACACGTTTCATGAAAGGCCTGTAGGCTGACATGTTAACGAAAATCTGGACACTTTATTATCAAAAGCTATCATCATATAAACTAATGAACGAACAGGTAAAGGGAAGGGACAGATGGTTTTCACCTCAATGGCAAGAAATACGGCCAAGAAATATAGAGTGACAAAGGCACTTTTGTTATATTGATGACAAATTAACACACAATGCTATTAATTAAATAAACAGGGCTGCCCAAAACGTGTGTAGAGGGAGCTCAGAGCTAATCCAGTCTTGGTGGTTATTACAATCAGCCCTCCCCCTCTCCCCTCAAAGTGGTTTATTTGCTAAACATCGAATAATAATAAATCGAAAATTGATCTGCACAATCAAGGCTAAAAAAGTCTAGAGGCTTTTTTTTTTTTTTAATGATTTTTTTCAAATTGTTTTTTTTTTAACAAAATTTTGGAATTGAGTTTTCAATTCTCTCATATTCATAGTTACATAGTTACATAGTTATATTCATGTTTAGTGAATAAATAACTCATTGTTTAATCTAGAGTTGTGGAGAAATTGCTCTGCCCGCTTCGCATTTAGCCAGCTCATCCCTGGTTCATGATGTAAGGATTTGTGAATTCAGTTTTGCGATTAGTAAAGCTGGTCTGAACCAGATACAAATGATCTCAATCCAGTATTACATTGACACAGAATGGAGACTAGAATTGCTCGGGTCGCTAGAAGTTAATGATCTTAGAAATTACAGGATTTTTCTTCTAAGGGGTTTAAAATTGCAAACGGGAAGAAATGTGCACAAAGGAATGATAATATTGGCATAAACAGCATACGAAACAAAATGTCCGCCTCTTTTTTCCAGAAATCACCCCCATTATATTAAATATTTAATGACAAACAGTCCACCTAATAGCGCTGTCTAACAAATGCATGGGGTTAAACTGTGACTTGTGAAGGGTTCAAAAGGAAATGGCAAATTTGAAAAATTCTACAAGACTGGTGTTTTTTCAGCTTGACTTATTTTACCTAAAATCTGTTCATTCTCCCCAATTATTGATATCATTATTGAACCCTGAATGGTAAAAAAATAAATAAAGTATATCTAAACTATTTATCTACTAATCAGTGAATTGCAGTGAGTTGAAAACTTACACTATTTAATTTAAAATAAATCATTTGGAAAAAAAAAACAATTCTACTCATCTATAAAATCGTCATGACTAAATTTGCAAATCTGTTTTCAATTCACTAACATTGTCTGTTTAGTGAATAGATCCCTGTGCCAGAAAGATACAATTCAGGACTGGCTCCTGAATGTTGTGACACTTGGCACAGATGTGCTGAATGCTAACTCAATGATTATGAAGGGTATATGCTCAGGGATCATTGACAAGTTGCTAAACTCTGGGAGGGCTATACAGGCTCCGAGTCCCAGAAAGGTCTCTCATTCTGCAGCTGTTTCGGTTTAAAACTGAATACTTTCCAAAAATGAAGGTAATAAAAACAAATTTCGACTTAACCCCTCGGCTGCCAGATTGATTACTGAGAACAATACAGAATCCACAGGACTTGTAGAAAATGCGAATCTGCCCGAAGAATATGTTTATCTCCTACACTGCTTCAGCGCTAGTCAAAGTGAGACTTTTACAGCAAACTAACAGAACTGATTGTTTCTCTATTGGCCTATTATAATTATAGTATATTACACCGTGTTTCATAATACAACAGGCTCTTTATATCACGTAAACTGTATTCATAGATAAAAAAATAAACGCACCAAAACCAGATGATTTGGGCCGTTTCTCATAATCAGCTGTTTTGGCTTAAAATGTAAAATCTGCGTTGGATTCCTGAAGATTCACTCGTTCTTGAATAACCCAGTAAGTGTTGATTCGTTCGTGTTTGATTCGTTCTGTTTACTGTCAGGTTTTCTTGTGGAGATAACACACTTTTCTGTCACACAACGAATTAAGATTCCCATAACAGTCATCCACCCTATGTACGTCTGAGGATGAACTGATGTCATACACGGCTTTTCACTAAAGAGAGATTTTAAAGTGAATTTTACATTTAAAGTCAATATAAGTCAAACAGGAAAAAGTCAACCGTGCTTTTAGTTCCGATGTTTTTGACCCTAAATGTCAATTTCCGTTTGAATTCTCACTTTAGTAAACAAGCCTGTTAGTCTATAAATCGATATAGATGTCTCTGATAGAAGTTATCTTTTCAGACTGGGTCTACCAAAGACATTTTCATCCACAAAGTTTATTTCTTGGGGCCTGTTTAAGAGTCGGGTGGTTCCTGGAAAAATCAGTTTAACTTCCTCCTTTAAATTCCTTAGACTTTTACTTGAGAGTGAGGAGCAGATGTTTCTTGTTTGGCCATGCTCCTGGAGATTCTATGAATCTGGCCGTGGTCCTAGAGATTCTATGAATCTGGCAGTAGTCCTGGAGATTCTTTGAATCTGGCCATGATCTTTGATATTTAATGAATTTGTCCATGCTGCTGGAGAACCTGTGAATATGACCATGCAATAGAGAACCTGTGAAGCTAGCCAAGCTCCTGGAAATCCCATGCATATGGTCATGTTTTCGGAGAGCCCATGAATTTGTCCATGCTCTTAAAGATCCTTTGACTCTGGCCATGTTCCTGTAAATCATATGAATCTGGTCATGTTCCTGGACATCCAGTAAAATTGTCCCCACTCCTAGACTTGGGAATTTGGCCATGTTCCTGGAGACTGGTGGAATTTGTCTTTCATCCAAAGACCCAGGAGACATTGTGGTTCCAGTCATGTTTCAGGAGATACTGTGTTTATGGTCATGCTGCAGGAGACATTGAGACATTGTGGTTCCAATCATTAGTCAGGGGACACTGTGGTTTCAGTAATTGTTCAGGAGACATTGTCATTCCGGTCATTATCGTGGGGACACTGGGGAACCAGGAGAAACTGTGGATCCAGGAGACATTGAGACATTATGGTTCCAATCATTAGTTAGGGGACACTGTGGTTTCAGTAATTGTTCAGAAGACATTGTGATTCCGGTCATTATCGTGGGGACACTGGGGAACCAGGAGAAACTGTGGATCCAGGAGACATTGAGACATTGTAGTTCTAAGAAATTGTTAAGGAGACATTGTGGTCCCAGTCATTGGTCAGGAGACATTGTGGTTCTGATCATTGGTCAGAAGACATTGTGGTTTCGATAATGCTCCAGGAGACACTGTGGATCTGGTCACGCTCCAGGAGACATTGAGATATTGTGGTTCCGATCATTGGTCAGCAGACATTGTGGTTCCAGTAATTGTTTAGGGGACATTGTGGTTCTGATAATTGGACAGAAGACATTGTGATGCTGGTCATTGGTCAGGAGGCATTGTGATGCTGGTCATTGGTCAGGAGGCATTGTGAATCTCATCATCGTCTCTGGTTACAGTCTATCCCAGGTTATGGTCTGTTTTTATAGTCTACGTGTACCAGCAGCAGTCACTATGTTAGCCATTTGCTTTTACAGGTGTTTTCCTCGGTCCTGGAAATATTGGCTCCGTGCCTCCCTATTATGTAATCACAGTCTGCCAGAACTTTGTGTACCAGTTCACGGTGATCTTCTATGAATTTATAAATTGCACCTGGAGGTAACTTTCTGGTTTAGAGGAACTTTGTTTCTGATCCTCTCTTCCCTGGTACAATAGTCTGTGTACCATTGCTCTCTTCCCTCCTCTCCCATAACTCACCTCACCACCACATACTCTCTCCCCCAATCTCCAATAACTCACCTTCCAACCATCATCATGACTTCCATAACTCACCTCACCACCACATACTCTCTCCCCCAATCTCGTAGAGAGATAATAGTACTAAATAAATGTCATGAAAAGTCGATGTTGCAACTTTATTCCAGGTCCTAATGTGATTCTGAAAGCGGTCGCAGGCTGCACTTGTGATAATCAAAGCTTAGTAATCAGTAATCATTAATCTGAATATTATTATTATTATTTTATTATTATTTTATTATTTATATAGCGCCATCACATTCCGTAGCGCTGTGTCACCTGCTTGGCAATGTGAAGCCATAACAGGCGATATGTGAGTGACGAGTAACACCTTAGAGAAAACACAATTCACAACAGCCAGATGGAAATTTAAGGTCAAAGCAGCCAAACTGTGGAAATTGTCCAAGTCCGACATGTTTTCAGTTCAGCTATTTTGATGTAATATTGGAAATTCCCAACAATTCTCACGTTAGTGAATGACCCTAAAAGCGATATTTGAGAGAACGTCCTTGTGATAGCAGTGATTCAGTGTTCCTGTACCTCCTCTCCGCGTGTTACATTGGGTTCTGTTGTCGCCGTCATTAAGCGATATTCAGGTCATACTGCGCAGGGACACCGAGCTTCATTGATAAATCTAGGAAAGTACGAGATAAGCAAAACTACAAAAATGTATAAAGTACAGATAACGGAGTGTTCCCTGTTCTGTGAATTATTTTGCGTTTGTTACACTCTCGGTGTTTGTTTACTGACTCTCTGCTCCCAATCAGTGGGCAAAGGTGATATGAAGTGGTTATGGTGCCTAGAGTGGTAACTTTAAAAGGACTCCATCAATATTTTATTACTCTAATATCACACAGTTATTGACTAAAGCGTTAACTGTTCGGAATACCGTGAGAATTTGAAGGCGAAATAGCTCAAATGGGAACGTAGTTACCGTAACTTGCAGGAATATTCACTAAAATAAACAAAAATATTTAAGTAATTTAAATCAGAATTGCAAACTTTAGATAGAAATAGCTGCTCTGGAAAAACTCTCTAACTTATAACCACAATTTGGCAATTTTTTTTACCTAAATTTTGCATTTTAAAATTAGGCGTTTATTTAATATTTTTGGAAAAACCTTTCAAACGATTTTTCAAAATATTAAATAAAAAAAAAAAATCATTATAAAAAATATTAAAAAATATTAAAATATTATCATGGGATTTTATTTCATAATATTAGATGATTTTAAAACTTTAATCCAAAAATTTAAAATCAGTTAAAAACGTGTTTAAAAATATTAAATTGAGGCGTCAATTTGCTAAAATTTGGAGTTTATTGAACCCATTTTAGTCTGAGTATTCTTCCATTGAATTTAATTGAAATTCCATTTGAATTCCCAACAAAAAATAACAAACAGGTTTATTCACAAATCTCTATATTGAAGTAAATAAACACCCAAATGGCAAAATTTAAGTTATAATAGTTAAGCATTGACTTTGCCTGAGATTTAGAATGTTCCCAAATTAGCTATTTTGACCTGAATTTTGCCTTTTTACCATTTGCCTTAACATTTAGACATAATATAGTGGTTTATAGTCTGCTATAGTATCCAGTTTCGTGAATTTGGGGGTTTGACTTATGCAACCATGATTTGTTTGCATTTAATTTGTCAATTTTCTAGAATTAAATACATCTCAGCCAGAGCCAGATTAAGGTTGCCTAGGCAGGGTGCCAGATTAGGGACCTCTTCTAGAGCCCTGGGCTCTGTTTCTAGGAGTGGTGTGAGTATTCTGAGTGTTGTGTGTGAGAGTGTGTGTATTTTCTGGGTGCTGTGTGTATGTGCTGATTAAATGTATGTGTGGAGGTTGAATTTTGCATGTGTGTAGTGGAGTCTGAGTGTGGCTAAGTGTTGTGTGTGTACGCCCCCCTTCCGGCTCATGGTTTAGTGGAGTGTGAGCAGGATACATGGTGGTCAATTGGTAGGTGAGTTAGGTGTAAGCAGGATACCTGTTGGTCCATTGATAAGTAAGCTGGGTCTGAGCAGGATACCTGGTGGCCCAGTGGTAGGTGATTTAGGTGTGAGCAGGATACCTGGTGGCCCAGTGGTAGGTGAGTTAGGTGTGAGCAGGATACCTGGTGGTCCAGTGGTAGGTGAGTTAGGTGTGAGCAGGATACTTGGTGGCCCAGTGGTAGGTGAGTTAGGTGTGAGCAAGATACCTGGTGGTCCAGTGGTAGGTGAGCTAGGTGTGAGCAGAATACTTGGTGGCCCATTGTTAGGTGAGCTGGTTGTGAACAGGATACCTGGTGGTCCATTGATAGGTAAGCTGGGTGTGAGCAGGATATCTGGTGGTCCAGTGGTAGGTGAGCTGGTGTGAGCAGGATACCTGGTGGCCCATTGGTAGGTGAGCTGGATGGGAGCAGGATACCTGGTGATCCATTGATAGATAATCTGGGTGTGAGCAGGATACCTGGTGGTCCATTGATAGGTAAGTTGGGTGTGAGCAGGATACCTGGTGGTCCAGTGGTAGGTGAGCTCGGTGTGAGCAGGATACCTGGTGGCCCATTGGTAGGTGAGCTGGGTGTGAGCAGGATACCTGGTGTTCCATTGATAGGTAAGCTGGGTGTAAGCAGGATACCTGGTGGTCCAGTGGTAGGTGAGCTGGTACCTGGTGGTCCGGAAGGGGAGCTCCATCGCCTGGACGAATATGAGGTACCCAGACTGCTTTAACAGTATCCTTGCGGTTCCGGTCTTCAATCAATGTCTCATAGCTCCGGCTGTGGCGCTCTGAGTCATAAAAAAACGCTGGGGACCGTGAGGGCACTCTAAAAGTACTCTGGATCTGACACTGGTAAAGACCACAACGCTGGGAGGAGTAAGGAGACACACGGCCGTGAAGATAGATCTATTGCTCTAGGAAGGTCCACACAGAGCCGAAGCTCAAGGTCCAACGTGGCGGCCTTGGTCACCTAATGTTCTGATCTAAACACCCCATAGTTTTATACAGGCTGAGCAATAAGGAAAAGTATTAACATGTAATTTGTGACCAAGATGGCAGGTAAAATATCCAGAACTCTGGACTTTTTAAAAGTTTAGCCTCGGCAGGGTTATAGATTGAACACCAAATTATCAGGAATCTACCAGGAATTGCACATTAAAGGAAAGAATAGCCAATCTGGAAGCATTGCTGACCTTTGAGAAATTTTCATATTTGGGCTATACTGGCCTAAAATTCCATGATTAGTAAATTTAACACAGCTGTAATTCTAATAATTCCAAAATATGTGTTTTATTCACTGAATCATAAATTAGATAATATTTGAGGCCAAGAAAAGCCAAGAGCGTAAGAATACCAGGGTTAAATATTTTGGCCTAAAATGTTCAGTTTCACCGTCCCCGGTGCCCAATTTAGTGGATAAACTCTTTTCTACGTGTATTTCTTTGGAAGAACATCTGCGTTTTCATTTTCCCAAAAGGATAGCATGATAGCTGCCCACAATGACTCCTTTTGTGAGAGCCTCTTCTTTTTTTTTTTTTTTTTTTTTTATAAAAAAAAAAAAATCTGCGTTTATTATTTTTTGCTTCATTCAATACATTGATCGAGGGACAATTTTATACAAATACTTATTCGCCTAGTAACATTTGGTATTTTTCGTAAACATTTCAGCCTGTGTTATGTTTATATATACAGATACAAAAACGCACAAATCGTCATGCAAATATAAAAAAAAAAAACAAAAACAGAAAATCTTCAATGGTAATAACTCTTGAAACATAGAATTAAACCTAGTCCAGTTAACATCACACAAGCTCTGTTATAAATACCTGTGCACCGATTGCTTATTGTAGACTTTCCAGGATCCACAAGAGGCATAACATTTGGTTAACGGATTTTATAAAAGCTGATTGGGTTTATAGACGAGAAAAGAGTATGCCTTGCGTGTGTGAACAATGTACACGTGTTACTGATGATTTAAAAAGGTATGTATGCTTAACATATATATGTAAATTAGCACGTTGATCTGTAGGCACAGAGCAGCATGTGTACAAAAGGAATTCCATGTTCATACCGACACAAATACATATGGGTAATAAAGTGTACATACAAATGCAAGTCTAAAACCCGCTTCCATAAATAAAAGTGCATATACATGTGTATATACATACAGCCCTTAGAAATGTACACACACAAAGCAATATATCCATTACGGTCAGGCCTCATTCTCCTCTTCTAGTTGGTGCTGAAGGCAACAGGACACTAAGGTAACATAATGCAAGAACTATTTTTCGTCCGCACTTTTGTTCGTTTTGTTTAGGAGTTTCTGGAGATTCGGGGCCATGAAGTACGGTTTCTCGGTCGACCCATCGTTCCTTTCTAAGTCTTCCAAGAAACACAGGAAGAGTGTGTCTACACACATCGAATACACACTGAAAAAGCCGTGAGCGATTAGGTAGGATCCAATAACCACCGTCCATGTGTATCGTAGAAATCACACTGTCTCTCATGCTCCTCTTCATCGTGCTGCTGAGCAGGTTATAAAGCAGGGCTTGCTGAGTCCTTCGATCTTGCGGCTCACCCGCCTCCAGCCCGGTGTTGTTGTGAGTGGAGGATTGGTTGGAGGGCCGGGCCGGTGTATTCCACTGTGCCAGCCCCGGGCTCTGTTTGAGCGGCCGCCTGTGCCCTCGGTTCCGGTTCCACTTCTGGCCGGTAACGGGTTGCCTGGCTGATGGAGTGTGCGTGGGCTTAGGGCTGCGGTTAGAGGGACATCCTCAAGGGGCTCAAGGCTCAGGAAGGCTGCTGTGGAGACCGGATCCAGATCATGTGAGCCGGGTAAGCCAGGAGGTTGCTGCGGTGTGTAGCTGGGCTATGGTTTTATCTTGCTGCCCACCGGCGGTTTGTGTCCTCGCGCCTGGCTGAGGCCTTCAGGTCGCCATATTGGAGGCACAGAGTACCTGCGTACGCACTCTGCTTGCTGGTCGGGGAGCCTGTCGTGCCACCCTGGCTCTCCTCTGTGGGGGCCGGGATAACCCCCCCGGCCCAAGGGGGGGGGACCGGGGCCTGTGAGGTGTGTTACAGGACCGTGGTAGGGCGACCAGGTTACCGCCGGGCAGCGGCCGTCTGCCCCGCGTCTACCCCGAGTAGGCCGCAGGCCCCGAAGTCCCGTACCTCTGGGTCCCCGAAACTCCCGATCTCGGGGTCCACGGTGGTGCCCACCTCTATCCTGCACACTTCTGCGGGCTATTCCGCCTGATTTGCAGCGGTAAGCCCATGTTTTCCGTCGGTTGTAGGTGATAGTTGCTGGAGCCTCTGGGCCATGCGACCGGTCAGCATGGTGGTCAGGCCCCGCCCCCGTGAGAGCCTCTTCTACTCCATTTTGGGTCAGTTACCTCGAAGCATTTACTTCTTCAGACAAGATGGATGGCTCTGTTGAGTTGCTAATTGGGCTCCGATTCACTGCAGAGAATCTCTGAAATCCGGACCCTTACAAAATGAAGGACATTGAATCAACATGCACTCGCTGTTTCTAGGGAAACCAGTCAAAGTTATTGGTTTTCCTTGATAAGTTCCCTTTAGCTGTATCCCAGCCACTTTCTATTCATTCTATCTCTTAATTATCTCAAGGAATCCTATGATCTGGGGTTCCCTTACAGCTGTGGAAACTGTATATTTAGATATACTGGATGGGTAATTAACCACAAATTCACCAATTTCACATTTTTTCCCTCTGGCTTTTCTCAAAATGAGAAGGTGCACGGTTTGCAGTAATTACGGTATGGGGTCTGCGGTGCGTTCCCTCCCCATCTGGCTGCAATTTATACGTCTGTTCAGTCAGATATAATTGGGATTTAAATTAAAAAGGTCTGTGAAGTAGAACTGTACGAAACGGCCTGAAACTAGGCCAGTACTATTGTGAAGCTTGCTACGTGGGACACAAATCTCGTCCAGCCGGGCGTCCAGTGCTGCATGAATAGAGCTTTTTATCAGCTGGGCCCACGGCACTATTTGTAGAGGTGGGCTTTGGCCTGTAGCCACGAAGATAGGGTCTTCACAATGAGGCAGTCTCAGTGTAAAGGAACATGTGACCTGCACTTGGTACTGTGCAGTCTGTAGCCTCTCTGAGCAATCTATTCAGGGTTAAGAGGCCATGGTTATTGTCCTACTAGACTCATTGTTCTAGATTGTCTACAGAGGAAATACACTGTGTCAGAATCATTCATATCAGGGGGAGGAGCTAGTTTAAATCCACTCTATTGGGCGGTCCTATCTTTTCTACAGCATTCTGGGGGAAGAGTTATTTCTTCTGCACACATCCAGTGGGGGGAGCTACTTTAACTGTACTTACTCCAATTGGAGGAACTAATTAAACTAATTCCAATTAGCGAAGCTATCTTAAAGGGACACTGTCACGTTGCTTTTTTTTAAAAATTATTTTAAAGGAACACTATAGTGTTAGGTACAGAAAGCTGTATTCCTAACACTACGGTGTCCCTCTGCCCCCAGTGAACGGCGCATGTTCATTAAGCCTTCCCGTAGAATAGCATAGAATGGGATGGGAGAGAATAACACACTAGATGTACTCATGCAGTTAAACTCCGTGAAGAACCAGCAAGCACCTCTAGTGGCTGTTTGGTAGACAGCCACTAGGGGCAGTCTTAACCATTTAATGTAAACATTGCCGTTTCACTGCAGAGTTAAAGGGACAGGGGCACTTCATCAATGAGATGAAGCGGTCTGGTTCCATATAGAGTCCCCTTAATTCATTATCTTTGTTTTAATACATAAGATAAAAGAGGGAATACTTTTCCTTGTGGGGTGTGTGGTCTTTGACAATATTTAACAATGGGTGGAGCTTAACCAAACTTACAGGGCAGTCTGCAGACATCATGGGCAGAGGGGAACAAAATATCCCAGAAAAGAAAGAAAATATAATATGTATAAATCGGGGCAAGGAGGGAGTATTGACATTAACATACAAAGGATATAAGGAAAGTAAAACTGGTAGGAAATAATAATAGGACTTTGCGGCTTTAACCCCACGTATTCCAGAGGAGGCATCGTTCTCCTCATTCAGAGTTTTCAAGCCACGTCAAAGTGCGCAATGAACGCATTGACTTCAGGGCTGTAATGGGCCACGACCGCTCCTTAAAATGGGTTTTTAACGTGTCTGCGTTACAATCAGGATTCCCATCTGGCAATTAATTAAAATTAACAAGTCAGCTTGGCTGGAAGTCTAGAGAGGCTGTAAATAAATGTGACATTTATAAGCTGCTGATGAAGGTAAAACAAAAATAGCGTGGGAGTGATTTAAAAATGTTTCTCTAATGGATTGTGGCGAATTCCAAAACAGGTCTGGCAGCACTGCCCTGTAGGGGTGAGTTATCCTTACTGCGTGGATAGAAATGGGAAGCGCTAGTTACATCAAATATCCCAACAGGAGGCGCTAATAGCGTCATATATACCAACAGGGGGCGTTAGTAATATCACATATCCCAACAGGGGGTGCTAATAGCGTCATATATCCAAATAGGGGGCATTAGTAATATCACATATCCCAACTGGAGGCGCTAGTAAATTCAAATATCCCAACAGGAGGCGCTAATAGCGTCATATATCCCAACAGGGGGCATTAATAACGTCACATATCCCAACAGGGGGCGCTAGTAATGTCACATATCCCAACAGGGGGCGTTAGTAACGTCACATATCCCAACAGGGGGCGTTAGTAATGTCACATATCCCAACAGGGGGCGCTAATAGCGTCGTATATCCCAACAGGAGGTAAATAACATCAAATGTCCCAACAGGAGGTGCTAATAGTGTCATATATCCCAACAGGGGGCGTTAATAACGTCACATATCCCAACAGGGGGAGCTAGTAATGTCACATATCCCAACAGGGGGCGTTAGTAACGTCACATATCCCAACAGGGGGCGTTAGTAATGTCACATATCCCAACAGGGGGCGCTGGTAACGTCACATATCCCAACAGGGGGAGCTAGTAACGTCACATATCCCAACAGGGAGCGCTGGTAACGTCACATATCCCAACAGGGGGCGCTGGTAACGTCACATATCCCAACAGGGGGCGCTGGTAACGTCACATATCCCAACAGGGGGAGCTAGTAACGTCACATATCCCAACAGGGGGCGCTGGTAACGTCACATATCCCAACAGGGGGCGCTGGTAACGTCACATATCCCAACAGGGGGTGCTGGTAACGTCACATATCCCAACAGGGGGTGTTAGTAACGTCACATATCCCAACTGGAGGCGCTAATAGCGTTGTATATCCCAACAGGAGGTAAATAACATCAAATGTCCTAACAGGAGGTGCTAATAGTGTCATATATCCCAACAGGGGGCGTTAATAACGTCACATATCCCAACAGGGGGCGTTAGTAATATCTCATATCCCAACAGGGGGCGTTAGTAACGTCACATATCCCAACAGGGGGCGTTAGTAATGTCACATATCCCAACAGGGGGCGTTAGTAATGTCACATATCCCAACAGGGGGCGCTGGTAACGTCACATATCCCAACAGGGGGAGCTAGTAACGTCACATATCCCAACAGGGGGCGCTGGTAACGTCACATATCCCAACAGGGGGCGCTGGTAACGTCACATATCCCAACAGGGGGCGCTGGTAACGTCACATATCCCAACAGGGGGTGTTAGTAACGTCCCATATCCCAACTGGAGGCGCTAATAGCGTTGTATATCCCAACAGGAGGTAAATAACATCAAATGTCCCAACAGGAGGTGCTAATAGTGTCATATATCCCAACAGGGGGCGTTAATAACGTCACATATCCCAACAGGAGGAGCTAGTAATGTCACATATCCCAACAGGGGGCGTTAGTAACGTCACATATCCCAACAGGGGGCGTTAGTAATGTCACATATCCCAACAGGGGGCGCTGGTAACGTCACATATCCCAACAGGGGGTGCTGGTAACGTCACATATCCCAACAGGGGGTGTTAGTAACGTCACATATCCCAACTGGAGGCGCTAATAGCGTTGTATATCCCAACAGGAGGTAAATAACATCAAATGTCCCAACAGGAGGTGCTAATAGTGTCATATATCCCAACAGGGGGCATTAATAACGTCACATATCCCAACAGGGGGAGCTAGTAATGTCACATATCCCAACAGGGGGCGTTAGTAATGTCACATATCCCAACAGGGGGCGTTAGTAATGTCACATATCCCAACAGGGGACGTTAGTAATGTCACATATCCCAACAGGGGACGTTAGTAACGTCACATATCCCAACAGGGGGCGTTAGTAACGTCACATATCCCAACAGGGGGCGTTAGTAATGTCAGATATCCCAACAGGGGACGTTAGTAATGTCACATATCCCAACAGGGGGCGTTAATAACGTCACATATCCCAACAGGGGGAGCTAGTAATGTCACATATCCCAACAGGGGGCATTAGTAACGTCACATATCCCAACAGGGGGCGTTAGTAATGTCACATATCCCAACAGGGGGCGCTGGTAATGTCACATATCCCAACAGGGGGAGCTAGTAACGTCACATATCCCAACAGGGGGCGCTGGTAACGTCACATATCCCAACAGGGGGCGCTGGTAACGTCACATATCCCAACAGGGGGTGCTGGTAACGTCACATATCCCAACAGGGGGTGTTAGTAACATCACATATCCCAACTGGAGGCGCTAATAGCGTTGTATATCCCAACAGGAGGTAAATAACATCAAATGTCCCAACAGGAGGTGCTAATAGTGTCCTATATCCCAACAGGGGGCGTTAATAACGTCATATATCCCAACAGGGGGAGCTAGTAATGTCACATATCCCAACAGGGGGCGTTAGTAACGTCACATATCCCAACAGGGGGCGTTAGTAATGTCACATATCCCAACAGGGGGCGTTGGTAACGTCACATATCCCAACAGGGGGCGCTGGTAACGTCACATATCCCAACAGGGGGAGCTAGTAACGTCACATATCCCAACAGGGGGCGCTGGTAACGTCACATATCCCAACAGGGGGCGCTGGTAACGTCACATATCCCAACAGGGGGTGCTGGTAGCGTCACATATCCCAACAGGGGGTGTTAGTAACGTCACATATCCCAACTGGAGGCGCTAATAGCGTTGTATATCCCAACAGGAGGTAAATAACATCAAATGTCCCAACAGGAGGTGCTAATAGTGTCATATATCCCAACAGGGGGCGTTAATAACGTCACATATCCCAACAGGGGGCGTTAGTAATATCACATATCCCAACAGGGGGCGTTAGTAACGTCACATATCCCAACAGGGGGCGTTAGTAATGTCACATATCCCAACAGGGGGCGCTGGTAACGTCACATATCCCAACAGGGGGAGCTAGTAACGTCACATATCCCAACAGGGGGCGCTGGTAACGTCACATATCCCAACAGGGGGCGCTGGTAACGTCACATATCCCAACAGGGGGCGCTGGTAACGTCACATATCCCAACAGGGGGTGTTAGTAACGTCACATATCCCAACTGGAGGCGCTAATAGCGTTGTATATCCCAACAGGAGGTAAATAACATCAAATGTCCCAACAGGAGGTGCTAATAGTGTCATATATCCCAACAGGGGGCGTTAATAACGTCACATATCCCAACAGGAGGAGCTAGTAATGTCACATATCCCAACAGGGGGCGTTAGTAACGTCACATATCCCAACAGGGGGCGTTAGTAATGTCACATATCCCAACAGGGGGCGCTGGTAACGTCACATATCCCAACAGGGGGAGCTACTAACGTCACATATCCCAACAGGGGGCGCTGGTAACGTGACATATCCCAA
Organism: Pelobates fuscus; assembly: GCF_036172605.1. Taxonomy (NCBI): domain Eukaryota; kingdom Metazoa; phylum Chordata; class Amphibia; order Anura; family Pelobatidae; genus Pelobates; species Pelobates fuscus. The sequence continues at coordinate 378,068,428 of NC_086321.1, forward strand.
CAGGGGGTGCTGGTAACGTCACATATCCCAACAGGGGGTGTTAGTAACGTCACATATCCCAACTGGAGGCGCTAATAGCGTTGTATATCCCAACAGGAGGTAAATAACATCAAATGTCCCAACAGGAGGTGCTAATAGTGTCATATATCCCAACAGGGGGCGTTAATAACGTCACATATCCCAACAGGGGGAGCTAGTAATGTCACATATCCCAACAGGGGGCGTTAGTAATGTCACATATCCCAACAGGGGACGTTAGTAATGTCACATATCCCAACAGGGGACGTTAGTAACGTCACATATCCCAACAGGGGGCGTTAGTAACGTCACATATCCCAACAGGGGGCGTTAATAATGTCACATATCCCAACAGGGGACGTTAGTAATGTCACATATCCCAACAGGGGGCGTTAATAACGTCACATATCCCAACAGGGGGAGCTAGTAATGTCACATATCCCAACAGGGGGCGTTAGTAACGTCACATATCCCAACAGGGGGCGTTAGTAATGTCACATATCCCAACAGGGGGCGCTGGTAACGTCACATATCCCAACAGGGGGAGCTAGTAACGTCACATATCCCTACAGGGGGCGCTGGTAACGTCACATATCCCAACAGGGGGCGCTGGTAACGTCACATATCCCAACAGGGGGTGCTGGTAACGTCACATATCCCAACAGGGGGTGTTAGTAACATCACATATCCCAACTGGAGGCGCTAATAGCGTTGTATATCCCAACAGGAGGTAAATAACATCAAATGTCCCAACAGGAGGTGCTAATAGTGTCATATATCCCAACAGGGGGCGTTAATAACGTCATATATCCCAACAGGGGGAGCTAGTAATGTCACATATCCCAACAGGGGGCATTAGTAACGTCACATATCCCAACAGGGGGCGTTAGTAATGTCACATATCCCAACAGGGGGCGTTAGTAATGTCACATATCCCAACAGGGGGCGCTGGTAACGTCACATATCCCAACAGGGGGAGCTAGTAACGTCACATATCCCAACAGGGGGCGCTGGCAACGTCACATATCCCAACAGGGGGCGCTGGTAACGTCACATATCCCAACAGGGGGCGCTGGTAACGTCACATATCCCAACAGGGGGTGTTAGTAACGTCACATATCCAAACTGGAGGCGCTAATAGCGTTGTATATCCCAACAGGAGGTAAATAACATCAAATGTCCCAACAGGAGGTGCTAATAGTGTCATATATCCCAACAGGGGGCGTTAATAACGTCACATATCCCAACAGGGGGAGCTAGTAATGTCACATATCCCAACAGGGGGCGTTAGTAACGTCACATATCCCAACAGGGGGCGTTAGTAATGTCACATATCCCAACAGGGGGCGCTGGTAACGTCACATATCCCAACAGGAGGAGCTAGTAACGTCACATATCCCAACAGGGGGCGCTGGAAACGTCACATATCCCAACAGGGGGTGCTGGTAACGTCACATATCCCAACAGGGGGTGTTAGTAACGTCACATATCCCAACTGGAGGCGCTAATAGCGTTGTATATCCCAACAGGAGGTAAATAACATCAAATGTCCCAACAGGAGGTGCTAATAGTGTCATATATCCCAACAGGGGGCGTTAATAACGTCACATATCCCAACAGGGGGAGCTAGTAATGTCACATATCCCAACAGGGGGCGTTAGTAACGTCACATATCCCAACAGGGGGCGTTAGTAATGTCACATATCCCAACAGGGGACGTTAGTAATGTCACATATCCCAACAGGGGGCGTTAGTAATGTCACATATCCCAACAGGGGGCGCTGGTAACGTCACATATCCCAACAGGGGGAGCTAGTAACGTCACATATCCCAACAGGGGGCGCTGGTAACATCACATATCCCAACAGGGGGCGCTGGTAACGTCACATATCCCAACAGGGGGTGCTGGTAACGTCACATATCCCAACAGGGGGCGTTAGTAACGTCACATATCCCAACAGGGGGCGCTGGTAACATCACATATCCCAACAGGGGGCGCTGGTAACGTCACATATCCCAACAGGGGGTGCTGGTAACGTCACATATCCCAACAAGGGGTGTTAGTAACGTCACATATCCCAACAGAGGTAAATAACATCAAATGTCCCAACAGGAGGCGCTAATAGCGTCATATATACCAACAGGGGGCGTTAGTAATATCACATATCCCAACAGGGGGTGCTAATAGCGTCATATATCCAAACAGGGGGCATTAGTAATATCACATATCCCAACTGGAGGCGCTAGTAAATTCAAATATCCCAACAGGAGGCGCTAATAGCGTCATATATCCCAACAGGGGGCGTTAATAACGTCACATATCCCAACAGGGGGCGCTAGTAATGTCACATATCCCAACAGGGGGCGTTAGTAACGTCACATATCCCAACAGGGGGCGTTAGTAATGTCACATATCCCAACAGGGGGCGCTAATAGCGTCGTATATCCCAACAGGAGGTAAATAACATCAAATGTCCCAACAGGAGGTGCTAATAGTGTCATATATCCCAACAGGGGGCGTTAATATCGTCACATATCCCAACAGGGGGAGCTAGTAATGTCACATATCCCAACAGGGGGCGTTAGTAACGTCACATATCCCAACAGGGGGCGTTAGTAATGTCACATATCCCAACAGGGGGCGCTGGTAACGTCACATATCCCAACAGGGGGAGCTAGTAACGTCACATATCCCAACAGGGAGCGCTGGTAACGTCACATATCCCAACAGGGGGCGCTGGTAACGTCACATATCCCAACAGGGGGCGCTGGTAACGTCACATATCCCAACAGGGGGAGCTAGTAACGTCACATATCCCAACAGGGGGCGCTGGTAACGTCACATATCCCAACAGGGGGCGCTGGTAACGTCACATATCCCAACAGGGGGTGCTGGTAACGTCACATATCCCAACAGGGGGTGTTAGTAACGTCACATATCCCAACTGGAGGCGCTAATAGCGTTGTATATCCCAACAGGAGGTAAATAACATCAAATGTCCCAACAGGAGGTGCTAATAGTGTCATATATCCCAACAGGGGGCGTTAATAACGTCACATATCCCAACAGGGGGCGTTAGTAATATCACATATCCCAACAGGGGGCGTTAGTAACGTCACATATCCCAACAGGGGGCGTTAGTAATGTCACATATCCCAACAGGGGGCGTTAGTAATGTCACATATCCCAACAGGGGGCGCTGGTAACGTCACATATCCCAACAGGGGGAGCTAGTAACGTCACATATCCCAACAGGGGGCGCTGGTAACGTCACATATCCCAACAGGGGGCGCTGGTAACGTCACATATCCCAACAGGGGGCGCTGGTAACGTCACATATCCCAACAGGGGGTGTTAGTAACGTCACATATCCCAACTGGAGGCGCTAATAGCGTTGTATATCCCAACAGGAGGTAAATAACATCAAATGTCCCAACAGGAGGTGCTAATAGTGTCATATATCCCAACAGGGGGCGTTAATAACGTCACATATCCCAACAGGAGGAGCTAGTAATGTCACATATCCCAACAGGGGGCGTTAGTAACGTCACATATCCCAACAGGGGGCGTTAGTAATGTCACATATCCCAACAGGGGGCGCTGGTAACGTCACATATCCCAACAGGGGGAGCTACTAACGTCACATATCCCAACAGGGGGCGCTGGTAACGTGACATATCCCAACAGGGGGTGCTGGTAACGTCACATATCCCAACAGGGGGTGTTAGTAACGTCACATATCCCAACTGGAGGCGCTAATAGCGTTGTATATCCCAACAGGAGGTAAATAACATCAAATGTCCCAACAGGAGGTGCTAATAGTGTCATATATCCCAACAGGGGGCGTTAATAACGTCACATATCCCAACAGGGGGAGCTAGTAATGTCACATATCCCAACAGGGGGCGTTAGTAATGTCACATATCCCAACAGGGGGCGTTAGTAATGTCACATATCCCAACAGGGGACGTTAGTAATGTCACATATCCCAACAGGGGACGTTACTAACGTCACATATCCCAACAGGGGGCGTTAGTAACGTCACATATCCCAACAGGGGGCGTTAGTAATGTCACATATCCCAACAGGGGACGTTAGTAATGTCACATATCCCAACAGGGGGCGTTAATAACGTCACATATCCCAACAGGGGGAGCTAGTAATGTCACATATCCCAACAGGGGGCGTTAGTAACGTCACATATCCCAACAGGGGGCGTTAGTAATGTCACATATCCCAACAGGGGGCGCTGGTAACGTCACATATCCCAACAGGGGGAGCTAGTAACGTCACATATCCCTACAGGGGGCGCTGGTAACGTCACATATCCCAACAGGGGGCGCTGGTAACGTCACATATCCCAACAGGGGGTACTGGTAACGTCACATATCCCAACAGGGGGTGTTAGTAACATCACATATCCCAACTGGAGGCGCTAATAGCGTTGTATATCCCAACAGGAGGTAAATAACATCAAATGTCCCAACAGGAGGTGCTAATAGTGTCATATATCCCAACAGGGGGCGTTAATAACGTCATATATCCCAACAGGGGGAGCTAGTAATGTCACATATCCCAACAGGGGGCGTTAGTAACGTCACATATCCCAACAGGGGGCGTTAGTAATGTCACATATCCCAACAGGGGGCGTTAGTAATGTCACATATCCCAACAGGGGGCGCTGGTAACGTCACATATCCCAACAGGGGGAGCTAGTAACGTCACATATCCCAACAGGGGGCGCTGGTAACGTCACATATCCCAACAGGGGGCGCTGGTAACGTCACATATCCCAACAGGGGGCGCTGGTAACGTCACATATCCCAACAGGGGGTGTTAGTAACGTCACATATCCCAACTGGAGGCGCTAATAGCGTTGTATATCCCAACAGGAGGTAAATAACATCAAATGTCCCAACAGGAGGTGCTAATAGTGTCATATATCCCAACAGGGGGCGTTAATAACGTCACATATCCCAACAGGGGGAGCTAGTAATGTCACATATCCCAACAGGGGGCGTTAGTAACGTCACATATCCCAACAGGGGGCGTTAGTAATGTCACATATCCCAACAGGGGGCGCTGGTAACGTCACATATCCCAACAGGGGGAGCTAGTAACGTCACATATCCCAACAGGGGGCGCTGGAAACGTCACATATCCCAACAGGGGGTGCTGGTAACGTCACATATCCCAACAGGGGGTGTTAGTAACGTCACATATCCCAACTGGAGGCGCTAATAGCGTTTTATATCCCAACAGGAGGTAAATAACATCAAATGTCCCAACAGGAGGTGCTAATAGTGTCATATATCCCAACAGGGGGCGTTAATAACGTCACATATCCCAACAGGGGGAGCTAGTAATGTCACATATCCCAACAGGGGGCGTTAGTAATGTCACATATCCCAACAGGGGGCGTTAGTAATGTCACATATCCCAACAGGGGACGTTAGTAATGTCACATATCCCAACAGGGGACGTTAGTAACGTCACATATCCCAACAGGGGGCGTTAGTAACGTCACATATCCCAACAGGGGGCGTTAGTAATGTCACATATCCCAACAGGGGACGTTAGTAATGTCACATATCCCAACAGGGGGCGTTAGTAATGTCACATATCCCAACAGGGGGCGCTGGTAACGTCACATATCCCAACAGGGGGAGCTAGTAACGTCACATATCCCAACAGGGGGCGTGGGTAACATCACATATCCCAACAGGGGGCGCTGGTAACGTCACATATCCCAACAGGGGGTGCTGGTAACGTCACATATCCCAACAGGGGGCGTTAGTAACGTCACATATCCCAACAGGGGGCGCTGGTAACATCACATATCCCAACAGGGGGCGCTGGTAATGTCACATATCCCAACAGGGGGTGCTGGTAACGTCACATATCCCAACAAGGGGTGTTAGTAACGTCACATATCCCAACAGAGGTAAATAACATCAAATGTCCCAACAGGAGGTGCTAATAGTGTCATATATCCCAAAAGGGGGCGTTAATAACGTCACATATCCCAACAGGGGGAGCTAGTAATGTCACATATCCCAACAGGGGGCGTTAGTAACGTCACATATCCCAACAGGGGGCGTTAGTAATGTCACATATCCCAACAGGGGGCACTGGTAACGTCACATATCCCAACAGGGGGAGCTAGTAACGTCACATATCCCAACAGGGGGCGCTGGTAACATCACATATCCCAACAGGGGGTGCTGGTAACGTCACATATCCCAACAGGGGGTGTTAGTAACGTCACATATCCCAACAGGGGGTGTTAGTAATGTCACATTTCCCAACAGGGGGCGCTAGTAACGTCCCATATCCAAACAGGGGTCGTTAGTAATATCACACATCCCAACAGGGGGTGACCGTGTTAGTAACGTCACATATCCCAACAGGGGGCGTTAGTAATATCACATATCCCAACAGGGGGAGTTAGTAATGTCACATATCCCAACAGGGGGCGTTAGTAACGTCACATATCCCAACAGGGGGTGTTAGTAACGTCACATATCCCAACAGGGGGCATTAGTAACGTCACATATCCCAACAGGGGGCGTTAGTAACGTCACATATCCCAACAGGGGGAGCTAGTAACGTCACATATCCCAACAGGGGGCGTTAGTAATATCACATATCCCAACAGGGGGCGCTGGTAATGTCACATATCCAAACAGGGGGCGTTAGTAATATCACATATACCAACAGGGGGCGTTAGTAATATCACATATACCAACAGGGGGCGTTAGTAATGTCACATATCCCAACAGGGGGCGTTAGTAATGTCACATATCCCAACAGGGGGCGTTAGTAACATCACATATCCCAACAGGGGGCGCTAGTAACGTCACATATCCAAACAGGGGGCGCTAGTAACGTCACATATCCAAACAGGGGGCGTTAGTAATATCACATATACCAACAGGGGGCGCTGGTAATGTCACATATCCCAACAGGGGGGTTAGTAACGTCACATATCCCAACAGGGGGCGCTAGTAACGTCACATATCCCAACAGGGGGCGCTAGTAACGTCACATATCCCAACAGGGGCACTAGTAACGTCACATATCCCAACAGGGGGCATTAGTAACGTCACATATCCCAACAGGGGGCACTAGTAACGTCACATATCCCAACAGGGGGCATTAGTAACGTCACATATCCCAACAGGGGGCATTAGTAACGTCACATATCCCAACAGGGGGCGTTAGTAACGTCACATATCCCAACAGGGGGCACTAGTAACGTCACATATCCCAACAGGGGGCATTAGTAACGTCACATATCCCAACAGGGGGCATTAGTAACGTCACATATCCCAACAGGGGGCATTAGTAATATCACATATCCCAACAGGGGGCGCTAGTAACGTCACATATCCAAACAGGGGGCGTTAGTAATATCACATATACCAACAGGGGGCGCTGGTAACGTCACATATCCCAACAGGGGGGTTAGTAACGTCACATATCCCAACAGGGGGCGCTAGTAACGTCACATATCCCAACAGGGGGGTTAGTAATATCACATATCCCAACAGGGGGCACTAGTAACGTCACATATCCCAACAGGGGGCATTAGTAACGTCACATATCCCAACAGGGGGCATTAGTAACGTCACATATCCCAACAGGGGGCATTAGTAACGTCACATATCCCAACAGGGGGCATTAGTAACGTCACATATCCCAACAGGGGGGTTAGTAACGTCACATATCCCAACAGGGGGCGCTAGTAACGTCACATATCCCAACAGGGGGCGCTAGTAACGTCACATATCTCAACAGGGGGCACTAGTAACGTCACATATCCCAACAGGGGGCATTAGTAACGTCACATATCCCAACAGGGGGCACTAGTAACGTCACATATCCCAACAGGGGGCATTAGTAACGTCACATATCCCAACAGGGGGCATTAGTAACGTCACATATCCCAACAGGGGGCGTTAGTAACGTCACATATCCCAACAGGGGGCACTAGTAACGTCACATATCCCAACAGGGGGCATTAGTAACGTCACATATCCCAACAGGGGGCATTAGTAACGTCACATATCCCAACAGGGGGCATTAGTAATATCACATATCCCAACAGGGGGCGCTAGTAACGTCACATATCCAAACAGGGGGCGTTAGTAATATCACATATACCAACAGGGGGCGCTGGTAACGTCACATATCCCAACAGGGGGGTTAGTAACGTCACATATCCCAACAGGGGGCGCTAGTAACGTCACATATCCCAACAGGGGGGTTAGTAATATCACATATCCCAACAGGGGGCACTAGTAACGTCACATATCCCAACAGGGGGCATTAGTAACGTCACATATCCCAACAGGGGGCATTAGTAACGTCACATATCCCAACAGGGGGCATTAGTAACGTCACATATCCCAACAGGGGGCATTAGTAACGTCACATATCCCAACAGGTGGGTTAGTAACGTCACATATCCCAACAGGGGGCGTTAGTAACGTCACATATCCCAACAGGGGGCATTAGTAACGTCACATATCCCAACAGGGGGCATTAGTAACGTCACATATCCCAACAGGGGGCATTAGTAACGTCACATATCCCAACAGGGGGCACTAGTAACGTCACATATCCCAACAGGGGGCACTAGTAACGTCACATATCCCAACAGGGGGCATTAGTAACGTCACATATCCCAACAGGGGGCATTAGTAACGTCACATATCCCAACAGGGGGCACTAGTAACGTCACATATCCCAACAGGGGGCGCTAGTAATGTCACATATCCCAACAGGGGGCATTAGTAACGTCACATATCCCAACAGGGGGCGTTAGTAATATCACATATCCCAACAGGGGGCGCTAGTAACGTCACATATCCCAACAGGGGGCATTAGTAACGTCACATATCCCAACAGGGGGCGTTAGTAACGTCACATATCCCAACAGGGGGCACTAGTAACGTCACATATCCCAACAGGGGGCACTAGTAACGTCACATATCCCAACAGGGGGCACTAGTAACGTCACATATCCCAACAGGGGGCGCTAGTAATGTCACATATCCCAACAGGGGGCATTAGTAACGTCACATATCCCAACAGGGGGCGCTAGTAATGTCACATATCCCAACAGGGGGCATTAGTAACGTCACATATCCCAACAGGGGGTGTTAGTAATATCACATATCCCAACAGGGGGCGCTAGTAACGTCACATAGCCCAACAAGGGGCGTTAGTAATATCACATATCCCAACAGGGGGCGTTAGTAATGTCACATATCCCAACAGGGGGCGTTAGTAACGTCACATATCATAACAGGGGGCGTTAGTAATGTCACATATAACAACAGGGGGCGTTAGTAATGTCACATATCCCAACAGGGGGCGTTAGTAACGTCACATATCCCAACAGGGGGCGTTAGTAACGTCACATATCCCAACAGGGGGCGTTAGTAATGTCACATATCCCAACAGGGGGCGTTAGTAATGTCACATATCCCAACAGGGGGCGTTAGTAATGTCACATATCCCAACAGGGGGCGTTAGTAATGTCACATATCCCAACAGGGGGCGTTAGTAATGTCACATATCCCAACAGGGGGCGTTAGTAATGTCACATATCCCAATTCATGTCCGAGTTTCATATACCACAGTACAGTGACAGTGTAAATCAAGTGACATTGAAGATGAAAAAATAGCAATAGCGTACAATTTGTAAATCAATAATATATATATATTTTTTATTAAAGTGAAATTGATAAAAAAAAAAATAAAAAAATTAAATATATATATATACATTTTAGTGTATAACATAAGTGTACTAAAATAACCCCATCACTGGACTTGTTCTACTAATCCTCCTAACTTATCAACCTTCAAGAAGTGAAAGTTTTTGTCTTGGAACATGCAGATATTTGCTCACGGTCTTGCTGGGATATGTGGTGTTTCTGGTGTTTGAAGGGGCATGAGATAAAATTCGAACAGGCTACTGGTTGGACACCCTGTGCAAACAGTAGCAATCTGTCATGCAGTAGTGTGTCACTAGGCCTTTAAACAAGACAGATATTCAGAAGTGAGCGGTGGGGGGGGGGGGGTGGTGTCAGAGGCTGTGTGGAGTGTGACAGGCAAAGTGCAGACTGTGAATTCAGTCATTGTAATGTGAGCTACAAAACGTAAAGTAGTCAATCAGTCAGAATGACACATCTAGGCTGACTTGGTATTTCTCTCCTAGGTGGATCCCATCACACACCTCTATTCTATACAATGAAATAATAATATAATACGCATACATAAATATAATGTTACAGACACAAAGAAATGTATCCCCTCCCCAGAGTCTCTTAAATTGTCGGCGTTCACAAATTAAAACTATATTATAAAATGAAATAACAGGAGATACGAAACGAATATAAAAAATTGCAATATTTTATCGTTATTCTTTTTTTTTTAAACTGGACTTTATAACTAACGATTCAATACAATAACTAATAAAATCATGCCTTTTCCTTTTTTATTTTGTGCTTGCTCTCGCAAACATGACAGCCTTTTTTCCTCAGGGTTTTCATGGGTTTTTAATTTGCCCAAAAATCAGGGCAAGTTTGAAACCAGTAAATTTCTAAGCGACTTTTTGTGCAGATTAAGGGATTTTATATAGTTATTAGAATGAGTTTTCTGGATTTATTGAACTGATTTCTTGTACAGATGCTTATATTTGATGTGTATTTCCATCGTCATGGTTAAAACTAAAAAATTATTAATTTCGTAGACTGCGAAATCATGTTTCTATTCTGCCAGAGAATTTAGGTAACCTGTTAAAAGTTTAGCAGTTTTACCTTTCATTTTGTAGGTTAGCTGATCAACACAATTCAATAAAAACCCATATAAGCAAGCTATACGTATATTTATTCAAAATTGGATTTTAACAACATTTGAGTTTGGGTAGTAAATCTGGCTGCAAAGGACCTTATGAAGTTAATTGAACTGCTGGTTTGCACTAATTGCTGCAGATGATGGTAACATAATTAACATAGTAATTTAGGCTGATAAAAATCATCAGTCTACCAGTTTCAAAAATTCACACATCCCCGTTTATCCAAACGAAGCCAACGCAATTGGTTATTTAAGACAAAACTGGAGAAATTGAAGAAGAAAGATTGGTTTTAACCTGTTAAATTGAGTTGTTTTAAGCATTGTTTTTGTGGTTTGATTTTGATTGAACAGGACCGTCGTGTCCTCTAACACTGGGGTAGACTTTTACTGGTTCATCACCAAAGCAGATAATCTTTAATATTGATCTAAATACACCACACAATTAGGACACAGATCACTCTTAATTTGAACAAAACCTGATTATGTTTAGGGCCATGAAAAAAACAGTTTTTTACTTAGAGATATTTTGCCTCTAATTGTACGTGAGCACATGTCCCTGACTGACACACGATGTAGAATATAACATTTTTATTTTTAAATGCTCCATAGCTTGACATGTGAACTGGGGATCTATGTTAGTTGACATGTTTCAGCTACTTGCATTTTTTGTGCTTTTTTTCCTTGAAAAAAAAAACACACAATTGAAAACACAGAAGAACAAAGGAGTATAATTAGCCATTAATGTCAGCGGACAGTGAATTTGAACTTGATGGTAAAATTGACAGTGAATTCAACTAACAATTTTTTTCAATTTTTTTTTTTTTTTTAACAAATAGGAGATACGCCCTGAAATTCTTCATTTGCAACATGCTAATTTATTTGAGGCTGATTTTTAATTTATTTAATAAATGGGCTGATTCTGTAGCTGAATAATCCAGAGCTTTCCCTTAATTTTTGTGTAAATTTGAACCTTTTTAACAAATAGCCAGATTCTGTGACTCCACAGTCTCTCTCTTTTCCTTAAATACTAAATATTCATATAGGTCGTGTGTAGCTGCCTCATCAATACTTATATTGATAAAAGTAGAACATTAATATAGGCCAGAACACGGTTGACTACATTCCCTAGTGTAGTGGTTGCATGGAATGTCTGTCAGCAGCAGTGGGAGGCTTCGTATCAAAAATTTGAAATTTTAGAATGTCATGGATAGGAATATGTTACTGTGAAAAGGAAATTAAACATTTTTAAAAAAAAAATAAAGATATGCATTTCTTTAGAACTTGTGGTTTTGATGTCCTCGATTAAGGTCGAGTTGATATTTTGTTTTATTTTATTTATTTATTTTTTATTTAAGAAATGATAAAATTGGAGCAATTTATTCAGTAAGGGGTCTAGAAGGGTTGTGAATTCAAATTGTTCCGCAAAGGGAATTAATTTATACTGTAAGAGCAATATAATAATTATTATTATTATTATTATTGTAGTTATTTGTTTCTTAAACAGTGATTGTGCTCGCAAAACTTTAATGAAGAAATTGTAGTATAAGACGAATGAGGACATTTAAAAAAAATCAGAGTTAATATAAACTGTTCGACTGTGCTGCATATTACAATAGATTAGTCTTTGTTCTTTTTTCTAACTTGTCTACTAATAACATAATACAAAATTACTAATAAATAATCAATGATAATGTGCATCATGTTGTTTGTTACTTTATTTTTTTTATACAACTGAATGGGTTTAAAATGTAAGCAGAGAAGGAGAATTAAAATGTGATTGTGTATTAGAGGGAGTGATTACTTCCAGAGGTTGCTGTCACAAAGCACTCTAAATGGGAATTCCTGCCCTAAACATTAATTGGCACAGATTAAACACCTGCAGGTAATTGTACCCCCACTCCCACACCTCCTCACCCCATTCACCCCCAGATTTTTACAGGGAGATTCTGGCAGAAAGAAACAGTGATCCATTTTGTAGCAAGTGAAAAACAGATCTTCTCTCCCATTTTATCATGGAGAGAGGTCAGAGAATTGCGCCATTAATTGATGTGTGTAATTAATACTGCCAGTTGACATTCCTTCTTGTATTTAATGAAGATGGAGAGACAGTGGGCAGAGAGCATTTGAGTCAGGCACAGATTAGCTTCAACTACTTGGCACAAATATATATATAGAGAGAGAGAGAGAGAGAGGGAGAGAGAGGGAGAGGGAGAGAGACAGGGGTGGGGGAGGAGACATGACAGACAAAGAGACACATTGAGGGAAGGAAGGGAAATGAGATTACTGGGGGATAAAAAGACATGAGAGACATGGTGTGTGTGAGAGAGAGTGAGAAAAAAGAGAGAGAGAGAATGAAAGAGAGAGAGAGAATGAAAGAAAGAGAGAGAGAAGAGGGGAATGAAAGAGAAACAGGGGAGGAGAGCAAGGAAAAAATAAAAAGGAGGAGAGGAGGAGAGAAGCAGAGAGGGAAACAGGGCGATGGGGAGAAAGAGAAACAAGGAACGATAGCAATGGATAATATAGAGAGATAAATAGACAGACAGAGATAGACAGACAGAGATAGACAGACAGATAATAGTCAGACAATAAATAGACAGACAGACAGGCAGACAGAGATAGACCGATAGAGATAGACAGATAGACAGACAGATAGATAGACCGACAGAGATAGACAGACAGAGATAGACAGACAGATATACAGACAATAGACAGACAGACAGAGATAGACTGACAGAGATAGACAGACAGATAATAGTCAGACAATAAATAGATAGACCGACAGAGATAGACAGATAGAGATAGACAAATAGACAGACAGACAGATAGATAGATAGATAGATAGATAGATCGATAGATAGATAGATAGATAGATAGATAGATAGATAGATAGATAGATAGATATGGCATAATGTAGACAGATAAAGCATATCTTTAATTAAATTCTGTGTCATTCCATCCAACAAATTATTTTATAAGATGGTTGGTTGTCTGACAATAGATTCCAGTATTTACAGCACAATATCTATGCATATACACTAAACATATACAGAATGTGTACATAGAGATAATGTGTATATAGAGAATATGTACATAGCGATACAGTGTGCATATACAGAATGTGTACATAGAGATGCTGTGTATATACAGAATGTGTACATAGATATACAGTGTATATAGAGAATGTGTATATAGAGATACTGTGTATATACAGAATGTGTACATAGAGATACAGTGTATATAGAGAATGTGTATATAGAGATACTGTGTATATACAGAATGTGTACATAGAGATACAGTGTATATACAGAATGTGTACATAGAGATACTGTGTAGATACTGTGTATATACAGAATGTGTACATAGAGATACTGTGTATATACAGAATGTGTACATAGAGATACTGTGTATATAAAAGAATGTGTACATAGAGATACAATGAGCATATACATAATGTGTATATAGAGATACAGTGTATATACAGAATGTGTACATAGATATACAGTGTATATAGAGAATGTGTACATAGAGATACTGTGTATATACAGAATGTGTATATAGAGATACAGTGTATATACAGAATGTGTACATAGAGATACTGTGTATTTACAGAATGTGTACATAGAGATACAGTGTATATACAGAATGTGTACATAGAGATACTGTGTAGATACAGAATGTGTACATAGAGATACTGTGTATTTACAGAATGTGTACATAGAGATACAGTGTATATAAAAGAATGTGTACATAGAGATACGATGAGCATATACAGAATGTGTATATAGTGATACTGTGTATATACAGAATGTGTACATAGAGTACAGTGTATATACAGAATGTGTATATAGATACGCAGACAGTGTCTATACAGATAATATTTCTGCAGACGGTGTATATGCAGACAGGGACTATACAGATAATATATCTGCAGACAGTATATATGCAGACAGTGACTATACAGATATATATCTGCAGACTGTGTATATGCAGACAGTGACTATACAGATAATATATCTGCAGACTGTGTATATGCAGACAGTGACTATACAGATAATATATCTGCAGACGGTGTATACGCAGACAGTGACTATACAGATAATATATCTGCAGACGTTGTATATGCAGACAGTGTCTATACAGATAATATATCTGCAGACGGTGTATATGCAGACAGTGTCTATACAGATAATATATCTGCAGACGGTGTATATGCAGACAGTGACTATACAGATAATATATCTGCAGACAGTGACTATAATAATATATAATATATTGGCAGATGGTGTATATGCAGGGTATATGCATACAGATTATATACAGACGCTCAATATGCAGACTTTGCATATACACTAATATATTACTAAAGAGAATACAAATGGAATTAAGGCCAGAGTAGCGAACTGATAACCCAGGTGACTTGGAGAATGTTTCCAGTTTGGCTATTTTGGTCTTAAATTTGGAATTCGCTCTGAATTTTCTCTTCATTAAATTACCTTGACAGCTTGTCCCTGTCCCAAGATCCCCAAGAATTTGCTCCCATTTCGCTGGACTATCGAACATCTCTGGGAATCATGAGTTTGGGCGCCCAAAGTCTAGTTGTTTATTGGGATGAAAATAACATCATCATCACTGGCTTTTGGAGGGGCCTGTTTGCCAGCCTCCTACCCTGTGATTATGGCCCTGTGACGAACTGAACCTCGTCACGGTTTCTTAGAGTTACCGACTGGCCAGCCTCTTGCCTCAGGACTATGGGCCCTGCAATATATCTTGCCCAATGCACTTTCAACGGCTCAGTTCATGTGACGTATGTACTTTTGTACTCCAGACAGAGAGACCGAGCACTAGTCCTAATTCACTGGAACTGTTTTGGACATGGGACCATGTGCACGGTCGGTCAAATAAATGACTTCCATAACATTTCTGAACCTCTGAACTGATCTGGGTGATTTTTGGATATGTTGGCCACCCAGATCACGGCTATCGGGGGACATTTGTGGGGATATCATGTGTTTTGGGGTACCTTTGGGGTTTTGTAAGATATGTGTTTTTTCTGCCTATAGAAAAATGATTGGGTTAATACATTATCTGACTCAATTATCTCCCAGGCAGAGGTGAGGGATTGTATTAAAGACACGGAGGCTCCTATTATGCATATCTCTTTCTTTATTACTCTCAGCAGCAAAGAAACAGAGATGAATAAATAACTGAAATGAAAAAAAAAAAAAATACAATGCTCAAGCAACCAATCACATAACACAGGAAGTGACTATAATATGCTTGATGCCCCCACAACCCCCCTCTTTCTTTGCTGCTCCCAGACCAGTTAAGTACACACTTTTCATGCTCTGTGTTAATTGTGCATTTATGATATTTATGATTACCGTATATACTCGAGTATAAGCCGAGTTTTTCAGCCCATTTTTTGGGCTGAAAAACCCCAACTCGGCTTATACTCGAGTCAGAGTCTGTATTATGGCAATTTGCATTGCCATAATACAGACTGGGGGGAGAGGGGGGCTGGCAGAGCTGTACTTACCTCTCCTGCAGCTCCTGTCAGCTCTCTCCTCCTCCGCGCCGTCCGTTCAGCACCTCGGTCAGCTCCCAGTGTAAATCTCGCGAGAGCCGCGGCTCTCGCGAGACTTACAGTGTGAGCTGATAGAAGGAGCTGCACGGACGGCGCGGAGGAGGAGAGAGCTGACAGGAGCTGCAGAACAGGTAAGTACAGCTCTGCCAGCCCCCCTCTCCCCCCCACTGAACTGCCACTGGACCACCAGGGAAGGAGAGCCCCCCTCCCTGCCATGTATCAAGCAGGGAGGGGGGACTAAGGACCACTATGGGAGGGGGGGTGGGTTAAGGACCACTATGGGAGGGAGGTGGGTATAAGGACCGCTATGGGAGGGAGGGGGGGGGGGTATAAGGACCACTATGGGAGGGGGGGGTGGGTTAAGGACCACTATGGGAGGGGGGGGTGGGTTAAGGACCACTAAGGGAGGGGGGGGGATGGGTTAAGGACCACTATGGGAGGGAGGTGGGTATAAGGACCGCTATGGGAGGGAGGGGGGGGGTATAAGGACCACTATGGGAGGGGGGGTGGGTTAAGGACCACTAAGGGAGGGGGGGGGTGGGTTAAGGACCACTATGGGAGGGAGGTGGGTATAAGGACCGCTATGGGAGGGAGGGGGGGGGTATAAGGACCACTATGGGAGGGAGGGGGGGTATAAGGACCACTATGGGAGGGAGGGGGGGTATAAGGACCACTATGGGAGGGAGGGGGGGGGATAAGGACCACTATGGGAGGGAGGGGGGGTATAAGGACCACTATGGGAGGGAGGGGGTGGGATAAGGACCACTATGGGAGGGAGGGGGTGGGATAAGGACCACTATGGGAGGGAGGGGGTGGGTATAAGGACCACTATGGGAGGGAGGGGGTGGGTATAAGGACCACTATGGGAGGGAGGGGGTGGGTATAAGGACCACTATGGGAGGGAGGGGGTGGGTATAAGGACCACTATGGGAGGGGGTGGGTATAAGGACCACTATGGGAGGGGGTGGGTATAAGGACCACTATGGGAGGGAGGGGGGTATAAGGACCACTATGGGAGGGAGGGGGGGGATAAGGACCACTATGGGAGGGGGTGGGATAAGGACCACTATGGGAGGGAGGGGGGGTATAAGGACCACTATGGGAGGGAGGGGGGGTATATGGACCACTATGGGAGGGATGGGGGGGGATAAGGAACACTATGGGAGGGAGAAGGGGGATAAGGACCACTATGAGAGGGAGGGGGTGGGATAAGGACCACTAGGGGAGGGGAGGGTAAGGACCACGGGGGGGGGGGGTGAAGGAACATGGGGGTGGGGAGGTAAGGACCACTGAGGGAGGAGGAGGGGAAGTCAGGACATATGGGGGGGGAGGGGGCGGCAAAATGTTTTTTGCCTACGGCGGCAAATATCCTTGCACCGGCCCTGCACACACTGCATTCACACACTGCATACACACACACACTGCATTCATGCACACACTGCACTCATACACACACGCTGCACTCATACACACACACACATACGCACACACTGCATTCATTATACACACACTGTAAATAAATATTCAATTAATATATTTTTTTAGGATCTAATTTTATTTAGAAATTTACCAGTAGCTGCTGCATTTCCCACCCTAGTCTTATACTCGAGTCAATAAGTTTTCCCAGTTTTTTGGGATAAAATTAGGGGCCTCGGCTTATATTCGGGTCGGCTTATACTCGAGTATATACGGTACTTGTTTTGCTTGCTGCTCCTTACTTTTGCCTTCTTGGCTTTATTGGAGCCTGTTGCTTTTATTGCTCCGTTTTTAGTGTGGTGTATTCCCCTGGGCGCCTGTTTCTTTCCGCGCGCGGCGATACCGCCGCCCGCCCGCCCTTCCCCTCTCCCCCCCGCGGGTCTTAGGCCCCTGGGAGAGTACTTACACCCGATCCTGCTCGGGTACACGCAGGGAGCCTCCACTTAGCTCGGCGGCGGCTCCCGAGCGTGTGTCAGTCGGGCCGCGCGGTTCCACGTGCGCGCCCTTCCCCCAGTGTAGCTGGCTGCCTCCTCGTGCGGCGGCCATCTTACCTTCTTTCCCGACCTCGTTTTCAGGCAGGACCTCACCCAGACACCCAGTTTCTTCCCTGATAACCCCCTGAATACACCAATACTAAATATTGACATTCAGTTTTGCTGGATTTATTTATTTATTGTGCAGATTATACATGCTCTGCATATTATTTGTTTTTTTTTCTCTATATTTCTCCTTCCTTGTTTTTCACTACTCCTTTGTGGGTTATTAAACCCTAATCCTTTCTTCTCACTATATACTCCTTTGCTTTACTTTGAGAGTGTATCTCACTGTACTTATTTATATATTTTGTTATTGCAGATAACTTATTACTGCAATTGCTTATCCCTCATCAACTGCAGCTATGCAGGATAAGGGTGATGGCCCTGAGGGCCACATTGACGATTTTCCTCAAGGACTTCCTGAGGAACAAGTTGTGTCTGAAGAGTTCCAGGCCCTGTTGGACTCCACCATGGCGTCTTCTCTACAGAGAGCGCTGCCTCCGCTATGGGGGCTATGTCCTCCTCCTTTTCCCAGTCACTAGCGCAATCCCTTTTCCTGCCCCAGATGGCTACCCCTACCCTACAGGGAACGGGTCCTGACCCTACATCCACCTCGCCTGTAGCCTGTAAGGCCAAGGCGAAAGTGAAACACCTCTCCTCCCACTCCATGAAGCAGGTTGTACCTGCCCTGATGGACTCACCTCAGGCAGTCACAGATGGCGCGCTACCACCGCGCAAAAGAGCCCCTGGTCAGGCAAAAATGACCAGATTATGGAAACGGGCTAGATCCCGTGAAGAAAGGTCGGAAAGCGACCGGAGTGAGGAGGATGAGTCCGAGGAGATGGACTATGCCTCCTACGATGAGGCCTGCTCGGAGGAGGGAGCTCCCCCTGCCGTAACGTCCCGTACTGGGGGCGCTATTCCTGCCCAGGGTGTTGCTGCTTAGGGGGCGGGCGGTGGCGCGGTGCTCCTGGATCCTCAGGGTGACCCCCTGTTTGATCCGGATGACCTGCGCCACCCTCGTTCTGCTGAGTGGGAACCACCCGAGCATATTGCCCGATATATTGCGCACAGGATGCGCACGCCACTCTCTAAGGAGGGCCGCAGTAAACTGCGGGCGGAATGCCCTAGACCCTCAGTGCCAGGTTCGGCGTGCAAGACTCCTAAGGTCGATCCACAGATCGCTCAATTCCTTAACAAATCAGGCTGGAAGCCGAAAAAAGGCCTAGATTTTTCCCTGAGAAATTGCCAGGATAAAATAATGGACACCCTTGGTCCACTGTCAAAGGCCTATGGGCTATTGGAATCCGCCAAAGCTGGCGAGTCGGTTCTTGACCCGGATGTGGCGATTGGCTGGATACAGCGTGCCATAGATCCCAAATTGGCTACCATGGCCATAGCAGAACCAGGCCCGTCGACTGAGGGAATGTTATTTGGCGACAATTTTGTCAAGGATCTGGGATCGTATGTGAAAACATTCACCGCCATTGATAAGGTGCAAGCCAACATGAAGAGGGTGTTTTCTCCTAGAGTTTTTGGAGGGGCCAGGCGCAACAAGAGCCGCCCACCCGGCCGAGGATCCAGGGGTTCATTTCGAGCTCAAAGAGGCTCCTTCTTCCCTTCGAGAACCTTCCAGGAGCCCAAACCAGCTCCATTCTTCCCATCCAGAGGTAGACCCTGGAATCCCCGCTATCCGAGAGGTACCACATCGGGCAGACGCCCTTATGGTGAGTACCCCTTTTTTCCCTCACGTTCAAGAGCGGGTGGCGGGCAGATTGGCACAGTTTTACGAGGCGTGGGCTGCCTTGACGACAGATGCTTGGGTTCTCCAAACAGTAAAAGGTTACCATATAGATTTTGTGTCCATGCCTGTCCAGTTTTCTGTCCCCAGAGAGCTGTCATTTGCTCAGGATCAGGAAGAACTGATCTTCTCGGAGATCGCAGAACTATCCGCCAAGTGTGCGATACAAGAGATCCCGTTCACCCACCTAGGGTTTACGAACAACCTCTTTTTGGTTCTGAAAAAAGGTGGAGGGGTGCGGCCCATCATCAACCTACGCCCCCTCAACGCCTTCCTTCAATACCAACACTTCGAGATGGAAGGCATCCATTGTCTTCGGGACCTCCTACAGGAGGCCGACTGGCTGGCTAAATTGGACCTCAAGGACGCCTTCTTTACGGTTCCCATAACCGAGGAACACAGGGATCTTCTCCAGTTCACCTGGAAAGGAAGACGGTGGAAATGTACATGTCTACCATTCGGACTCTCCTCGGCTCCCTGGTGTTTGAAGCCAGTGGTGTCCTTCCTCTGATGCCGCGGAGTACGTCTGATTATCTATTTGGACGACATCCTATTGATGGCTCAATCAAGAGAGCAATTACGGATTCATGTCACATGGACTACGTCCTTACTACAGAACCTGGGTTTCCTCATCAATTGGGAGAAATCAGTGCTAAACCCCACTCAATCCATAGAATTCTTGGGGTTTCCAGTGGACTCCATACAACAGTTCCTATTTCTTCCGGAGTCCAAAAATGGAGGCCATCAAGAAAGAAATCAGGCGTACGTTACGTGCAGACGATCTCTCTATCCGTCATCTGGCGAGAGTGATCGGCCTTTTGGCTGCTTCGATACAGGCAATATTTCCTGGGCCTCTCCACTATCGGGCCCTTCAACGACTGAAAGGCTCTTAACTGCGTGCATGTCAATCTTACGAGTTGAGAGTGAGACTGGACAGCGAGTCCAGAGACGAGCTGACCTGGTGGTTAGCCCACATGGACTCCTGGAACGGGAGAGCTATATTCGGATCCATCCCAGGCGTCGTGATAGAATCGGATGCCCGCTTGCATGGATGGGGTGCTCATTGTGGTACCATGTCTACCGGAGGCAGATGGTCAGAACAAGAGCGGACGCTCCATATCAACTGCCTGGAGTTATTGGCAGGAGCTTTCGCTATTCGCAGCCTTACACCAGAACGTGCGAATTGTTGCGTGATGCTCTGGATGGACAACGTGTCGGCGGTGCGTTACATCAACCACCTGGGAGGCACGAAATCGCACATGTTGGCTCTCATAGCGAAGGACTTCTGGCGGTTCTGTCTTCACAACAACATTTCGGTACAGGCAGAACATATACCGGGACTGGACAATTCGACGGCCGATTGGAATTCATACTATTTAAAAGACTCTGGAGATTGGCATTTGCACGCTGCGGCATTCCAAGGATTAAATCGAATATGGGGCCCATTCAAAATGGACATCTTTGCATCCCGTCTAAACACACAAGTGCCCAAGTTCTTCAGTTGGAGTCCAGACCCGGCAGCAGTGGCGACGGGAGTGGCCGAAGGCCCGAATTTACGCTTTTCCCCCGTTCAATCTGATAGCTCGCACGCTATCGAAGCTGACTCGTCACAACTGTTCGATGGTATTGATCGCACCTCTGTGGCGGTCTCGGCCCTGGTTCCCTCGGTTACTTGAGTTGACTGCAGATTATCCCCGACTGATACCAACCTTTCCGAATCTCCTGAGGGATCCGGATTGCAACTCGCACGAGTTAGTGGATCGCGGCCTGCTACACCTAATGGCGTGGCCCCTTTCAGGGGACCCTGGACGATCACGGGAGTCCCGCAATCAACTCTCGACCTCCTCGACAATGCATGTGCACCAGGTACTCGGGTGGCATACCGATACACCTGGCGAATCTGGTCTGGTTGGTGCATGGGGCGGTCAGTGGATCCCGTATCTGCCTCTTTGCATATGATCATGGAATTCCTTACCGAGATGTTTGATTCTGGGAAGGCTTATCGCACCATTAATTTATGCCGATCTGCTATATCGGCTGGGCATCAGGGTTTGGATGGTTCGGCTATAGGACATCACCCCTTCGTATGCCGGCTACTCAAAGGGATTCGTCTCGCTAGACCACCCTGTGCAAGATTCATTGCTTTTTGGGATGTGAATGTGGTCCTTCGATTTTTGTCATCTTGGTACCCGAATCAGGATCTGACACTGAAACAGCTGTCGGCTAAGGTAGTCATGCTGTTATGTTTGATTTCTTGTAAGAGGGTGTCGGATGTTCAAGCACTTGACTGGAATGTCATTACGTTCACCCCGGAAGGCATCTCATTTAACATATCCAGAAGGACGAAGTCGGCTTCAAAGGTGTTCGTCTACCCTAGATTCCAAGATAATCCTGCACTCTGTCCAGTAGAGTGCCTGAAAGCCTATCTGGAAGCTACTCGAACGTTGCGATCTCAGGATTTATGCCCTTTGTTCATTTCGTTTCGAGCCCCACACCTACCGGTGTCTACACCTTCGTTGGCAAGGTGGGTTCGAGAGCTGTTGACGTTGGCTGGGATCGATACGTCCATATTCACCCCTCATTCAGTCCGTGGCACTATGGCCTCCAAGGCATTGGCAATGGGCTGCCGCTTGGAAGATATTCTACGTGCGGCAGATTGGTCACGGGAATCGACTTTTCGTGACTTCTACTTCAGACCGATTGACCATTTTGCATCTCAAGTGGTTTCTAAGCTTTGAACTTGCATAATAGGAGCCTCTGTGTCTTTAATAAAATTCCCCAATTTTACTATTAACATGACTGTCACGACTAGTAATGTGGTCCAGCACGCAGAATCTATGTAAACATATACATAAGTCAGAAAAGGAAAAATAACAGGACAGAGCGTAAACCGGACCTTAGAATGGCCGGACTAATACGCTAGAGACAGAGAATGGTCAAAGGGAAAGCCGAGGTCAAGGAAGCCAGAAAATACTCAATACCGATAAGACAAGCCAAGTCAGGGAAACCAGAGATCAGAATAACCAGGGAAACGCCAAGGATCAGGATACCAGGAAATCAGAAACACGAAACTAGCACTTTCAGGAAACCAGGAAACTGAAACCACGACATGGCAAAGTACTAGGGTGAATTAGGGGTTTAAATACCCCTCTCTAAGCTATGATTGGTCAGAGGGCGACCTCTGACCCCAGAACGTGCGTGTGCGTTGACGTCGTGACGTCACGCACACGTTAGTATAATTCTCGGGGGCGGGGCAATCTTTAGACGCGACCACGTGGTCGGCGCCATATTGGATTCGGGCGTGATGCCCGGAAGAACTACACGCGCGGTTCCCGGCTCGCCGACGAGCAGGTAAGCTCGTGTAGTCGGAGCGGTCGTGCCGGTCGGGCACGACCGTGAGGCTCGGCGGGCCGGTGACCGCAACAGTACCCCCCACTCGAAGACCGCGCACCGAGCGGGAAGGACCCGGCTTAAGAGGAAAGCGGTTGTGAAATGACCGGATAAGACGGGGCGCATGGACCCGGTCAGCAGGAACCCAACAACGTTCCTCGGGACCATAACCCTTCCAGTCAACGAGATAGGACAAGACACCTCTGGATAATTTGGAGTCCATGATGGAACGGACTTCGTATTCCTCTTGATCACCCACTACCAAGGGCGGAGGAGGAGTGGATACCCTTGTGTAGCGATTGCAAGTAAGGGGCTTGAGCAGAGACACATGGAAAGTATTCGTTATTCTCATATGAGCCGGTAGTGCCAAAGTATAGGTCACTGGATTAATACGTTGGGTAACTCGAAAGGGACCAATATACCGAGGGGCAAATTTCATGGATGGGACCTTAAGCTTGATATGTCTTGTGGAGAGCCACACCCTGTCACCTGGAATATAGACAGGATTAGCGCCCCGTTTCTTGTCAGCTTGGACCTTCGCTCGTAATGAGGCTTTTTGCAGAGCTGAATGGACGGAATCCCAAGTATCATGAATCGAATCTAAACGGGTGTTCAAAGCGGGGATTTCTGTGTCTGAGAATGCAGAAGGAAAAACAGTGGGGTGATAACCCTGATTAACAAAGAATGGACTGTGATTAGAAGATTCATGAGTGGCGTTGTTTCTGGCGAACTCAGCCATGGGTAAGAGCTCGTACCAGTTAGATTGATTGGCATTTATAAAGCAACGTAAATAGGCTTCTAAAGACTGATTCGCCCTCTCTGCTGCTTCATTTGTTTGAGGGTGATATGCTGACGAAAAGGAGAGTTCGACGCCCAATTGTTTGCAAAAGGAACGCCAAAACCTAGAAACAAACTGGGTACCTCTGTCAGATACTATGCTTTTGGGTACACCGTGCAACCGAAAGATCTCTCTCAAGAATATTTGAACTAGATCTTGAGCAGATGGTAATTTTTTAAGTGGGACGAAATGTGCCATCTTCGTGAATCTATCAATGACCATAAGGACTGTATTAAACCCGTTTGAACTGGGTAGATCCACAATGAAATCCATGGCCAAGTGGGTCCATGGAGCACTAGGTATGGGCAGTGGTTGTAATAGTCCAGGAGGTGACCTGGGAGGAACTTTAGAAACAGCACATATTTGACATGCCCCAACATAATCTTTGACATCGTTTCTAAGAGCAGGCCACCAAAATCTCCTGGAGATGGCAGAGAGAGTTTTATGGACTCCAGGATGGCCCGCTGTGAGGCTGTCATGGAACAAATCTAGTACCTTCTTTTGAAACTGAGGTGACACATACAGTTTGTCCGGAGGTTTTCCCACAGGTGCCTGAGTTTGATCTGCTATTATGGCACAGAAGAGTGGAGAAGACACTTCGGAAACTGTAGTGGCAATGAGGCATTCAGGAGGTACAATAGGATATATCACCTGTTCCGGAACTTCATCTGTCTCAAACTGCCGAGAAAGAGCATCTGCCTTGGTGTTTTTAGTACCAGGTCTGTATGTAATTACGAAATTGAATCGGGAGAGGAACAATGACCACCTAGCCTGACGAGAGGACAGTCTCTTAGCGTCCCCAATATAAGCCAAATTCTTATGATCAGTAAAGATCAAAAGTGGCTCTTTGGAACCTTCCAAGAGATGCCTCCATTCCTTAAGGGCAAGTACAATGGCCAAAAGTTCCCTATTCCCTATGTCGTAATTCCTCTCTGCAGGTGTGAGTTTGCGAGAGTAAAATCCACAGGGATGTAAAGGCGTATCAGGACTCTCTCTTTGAGACAGAATGGCTCCAACTCCTGTCTCTGATGCATCCACCTCTAGGATAAATGGTTTGGATGGATCAGGATGGGTCAGGACAGGTGCTGAGGAAAATAAAGATTTTAATCGTTCAAATGCCTCTCTTGCTTCTTTGGGCCAAGATATACAATTTGCTCCTTTTTTTGTTAAATTGGTTATAGGGGAAATCACGGAGGAAAATCCCCTTATGAATTTGCGGTAGTAATTCGCAAAACCTATAAAGCGTTGAGTAGCTTTAAGGCCCTTGGGTAATGGCCACTGTAAGACTGCCTCCAGTTTACGAGGATCCATTTGGAAACCAGACGGAGATATAACGTATCCAAGGAATTGTATCTCCGTTTGGTCAAACTGGCATTTCTCCAGTTTACAGTAAAGGCCGTTCTGTAACAGGGTTTTCAGTACAATTCTCACATGTTCGTGATGTGTCTCTAGGTCTGGGGAATAGATGAGAATGTCGTCCAAATACACTAGAACGAACATGTGAAGGTACTCTCTTAGGACATCGTTGATAAAATCCTGGAATACCGCTGGAGCGTTACATAATCCAAACGGCATAACCAGGTATTCGTAATGTCCCATTCTGGTGTTAAATGCGGTCTTCCATTCGTGACCGTCCTTAATTCTGACTAGATTGTAGGCAGTACGGAGATCGAGCTTGGTAAAGACTCGAGCTCCCTTTAATCTGTCGAATAGCTCTGATATAAGGGGAATAGGGTAGGCATTTTTTATGGTAATCCTATTCAAACCCCTATAATCAATACAAGGGCGTAGGTCTCCTTCTTTTTTAGAGACAAAGAAGAATCCAGCCCCGGCTGGTGAGGAGGACCTACGGATATGACCCTTTCTGAGAGCATCCTTAATATATTCCTCCAAACAAAGATTTTCCTGGGGGGACAAGGCATAGACTCCTCCCTTGGGAGGCATAGTCCCTGGTAATAAGTTTATAGTACAGTCATAAGGTCTATGAGGAGGTAACCCTTCTGACTGGACCTTGTTAAATACCTCTTTCAAATCCATATACTGCTGTGGAATTTGTGTGGTCAAGGGAGGTGTAACAGGAACATTAATGGTGCCAATAGGTTGTGGGATTTGTTTAAAGCAAACACCTTTGCATCTCTCACCCCAACTCACAATCTCTCCTTCAATCCAATCCCAATGTGGATTGTGTTTCAGGAGCCAAGGGAAAACGAGTATTATCGGAACTGTAGGTGAAGATATAATTTGAAAGGTCATTTCTTCAGAGTGGAGAATACCCACTGAAACAGTGATTGGCAGAGTTTCGTGTGTGATGAAAGGCTGGGTAAGAGGCCTTCCATCAATGGCCTCGACTGCTATAGGTTTCTCTTTATGTCTTAAGGGCAGGAGATGTTTTGCAGAGAATTCTTTGTCTAGGAAATTCTCCGCTGCCCCAGAGTCAATCATAGCCTCACACTGAACAGTAGTGTTCTTGAAAGATAAGGTTACTTTGACAAGGAAACGGTTCTTAGTCAATTTAGGGGACATATACATCACACCTAAGGTCGGTCCCCGTACGTGCCTTAGGTGTGCAAGTTTTCCGGCCGAACCGGGCATGACGATCTTAGATGTCCCTTCTTGCCACAATATATACATAACCCCTCGTTACGTCTGTGTTGTCTCTCTGCCTCAGTGAGTTTAGCGCTACCCAATTGCATGGGTTCAGGTTCCGGAAGAGGCGTTTGGCTACTCACCACTGGGTTAGAGAAACGAGGGGCTATGGACAAATTAGAACGTCTGTTACGTTGTTTGTTTTTCTCTCTCTCTCTGAGCCGGTTATCAATGTCTATCATGTATGCAATAAATTCGTTAAGATTAACCGGAAGGTCTCTAGCTGCAGTCTCATCTTGTATACTCTCAGCTAGACCCTCAGAGAAAGCAGCCACCAGACCGCTATTGGTCCAATCAACCTCAGACGCTAATGTCCTGAACTCTATTGCATAATCGGCTACAGAACGATTGCCTTGCCTGATTCTCATAAGGGCTTTGGCAGCGTTCTTCTCCCTGCCTTTAGGTTCAAATGTAGCCTTAAAGGCCGTAAGAAAGGTACTGTAATCACGGGCTATTGCGTCACCACTTTCCCATAAGGGGTTAGCCCAAGTCAAGGCTTTTCCAGTTAATTGGTTCATCAGATAGCCTATTTTAGATCTATCTGTTGGGAATGAACCTGGGGAGGCCTCAAAGTGGTATTCTATTTGGTTTAAAAAAACTCTAAATTCCTTAGAATCACCTCCATAACGAGGGGGCGGTGACAAAGTTATGGACGGTGGTTTATGTGGTACGGGAACCACTACAGGTGGCGGAACCACAGGTGGTACAGGAGGGACCTCTAAATAGGCAGTCCTCTGGAGCAAGGTCTGAAATGCCTGAGCAAATTGGTCTAACCTGTGGTCCATATCCTCCACCCTATTTTCACAGGCGATCATATGTTTGCATAGTTCTGCAGGATCCATGGCCATGTCGTAATGTCACGACTAGTAATGTGGTCCAGCACGCAGAATCTATGTAAACATATACATAAGTCAGAAAAGGAAAAATAACAGGACAGAGCGTAAACCGGACCTTAGAATGGCCGGACTAATACGCTAGAGACAGAGAATGGTCAAAGGGAAAGCCGAGGTCAAGGAAGCCAGAAAATACTCAATACCGATAAGACAAGCCAAGTCAGGGAAACCAGAGATCAGAATAACCAGGGAAACGCCAAGGATCAGGATACCAGGAAATCAGAAACACGAAACTAGCACTTTCAGGAAACCAGGAAACTGAAACCACGACATGGCAAAGTACTAGGGTGAATTAGGGGTTTAAATACCCCTCTCTAAGCTATGATTGGTCAGAGGGCGACCTCTGACCCCAGAACGTGCGTGTGCGTTGACGTCGTGACGTCACGCACACGTTAGTATAATTCTCGGGGGCGGGGCTATCCTTAGACGCGACCACGTGGTCGGCGCCATATTGGATTCGGGCGTGATGCCCGGAAGAACTACACGCGCGGTTCCCAGCTCGCCGACGAGCAGGTAAGCTCGTGTAGTCGGAGCGGTCGTGCCGGTCGGGCACGACCGTGAGGCTCGGCGGGCCGGTGACCGCAACAATGACGTAAAGTCATGATTTTATTAAAGACACGGAGGCTAGTATTATTCCCACCCGCCCACCCAATTGTGGTTGGACTTTGGCTGGTATGGTGGATAGATATGGTAAGTTCTCTATCTGAAGTTTGGTTCAAATGCTCTATTTCTGTCATTATGTGCTGATTAATTGGGTTATTCTACCGCTTGATATATTAGCATGTTTTAGGAGTGAGGGGTTGGGCTTGATTTAGTGGATTAATTGATTGTCAATATACACATGCAGTTTGGAGCCCGAATATTACCATATTTCTTTTTTCTATGTCTCCCTTTTTTAGCCTGAATTATCGTGTCTTCCACGTGGGTGATGCTGTTTGCTACGTTAGCTGAAGTTGAAAATTTCTACGTTTGGTCTTCGTTATCCGCAAGAAAGAGGGGGATTGTGGGTGCATCAAGCATATTATAGTCACTTCCTGTGTTATGTGATTGGTTGCTTGAGCATTGTATTTTTTTTTTTTTTTTTTTCATTTCAGTTATTTATTCATCTCTGTTTCTTTGCTGCTGAGAGTAATAAAGAAAGAGATATGCATAATAGGAGCCTCCGTGTCTTTAATAAAATCATGACTTTACGTCATTTTAATAGTAAAATCTGGGAATTGTATGCTATGTGTGGGAGTGCCTTACCTTGTAAATGTGTTATTATTGGTTTGTAAGTTTGTGTCCCTGTTACCAACAAGGTTCATGATGGCGTACACTTGCTTGGGGACTTGCATAAAAGGCCAGTGTGGCTCCCATTAAAGAGAGATACGTTTTACCCTTCGTGAAGTCTTGGCTCATGTTTGGGGGATTGGAGAACTACATTCACTCTGGGGATTGCTATATCACAATACTCCCCTGAGTGTAATCACAAGCTCTTATAAGGGGTGTTCCTGCTACGCTCTCTGTACTAGGAGAGGTCTACCCACTGGAAGCTGAATCCTGGTCTTGGGTCCAGGGTGGGTGGAGGAGGGCGAGACCCCCAACCAAGCTGCTGCGGTTCATGGGGTTTACAGTGGTTATGGTGTTCGGTGCGGTACTTACGGTACTCAAGGATTACTAGGAAGCAGCGATTGACAGAGGTACCTGGTCGGTGTGCCAGGTGGTCTGTCACATTTATGTTTGGTGTCCCCAAATCAAACATTGAAAATGGACCTAAACTCCCACCAGCATTCTGCTATATTAATATAGAGTGGGGGCTCTCTGATATGGAGGGGGGAGTATAAATTCCTCTGTCAAAAATCTTATGAAATAATATTAATACCTTCCTTGTGGAGCTCATAATGAGATGTAATTAACATTATTATTTATATTATATACTCTGTGATTGTCCTATATTGAGATACATACAAAACATACAAACATACAGCAAACATATCCATATATTGGAAACACAAACACAATTCCAGATAAATTAAACACATACACATATCCATATATGGGAAATATACCAGTATAAAGGGGTAGGAAACATATATCCATTGTACAGCGCTACGGAATCTGATGGCGCTATATAAATAATAAAATAATAATATCACTGTAATGTAAACACATAAATTCATATAGGTGACATTTTGTGTCAGTGAGGGAGTCCTTGTGTGTCACTGTGTGTTTGTGTGGTATGTGTGCTGGGTGCTGTGTTGGTGTATGTGTTTCTGGCTCTATGTGTCTGTTGGTTTGTGTTTCTGTTTGTGTCTGTGTGTGTTGTTTTGCGTTGGTTACCTGTGATGTGTATGCTTGTGGGTGGGTTTGTGGATTGATGGGTATGGGTCTGTATAATGCCCTATGTTACTTGGTGCTGGGTGGGGTCTGTATAATGTCCCATGTTACTTGGTGCTGGGTGGGGTCTGTATAATGTCCCATGTTACTGGGTGCTGGGTGGGTTCTGTATAATGTCCCATGTTACTGGGGGCTGGGAGGGGTCTGTATAATATCCCGTGTTACTGGGGGCTGGGTGGGGGCTGTATAATATCCCGTGTTACTGGGGGCTGGGTGGGGGCTGTATAATGTAGCGTGTTACTGGGTGCTGGGTGGGGTCTGTATAATGCCCCATGTTACTGGGTGCTGGGTGGGGTCTGTATAATATCCCGTGTTACTGGGTGCTGGGTGGGGTCTGTATAATGTCCTGTGTTACTGGGGGCTGGGAGGGGGCTGTATAATGTCCTGTGTTACTGGGGGCTGGGTGGGGTCTGTATAATGTCCTGTGTTACTGGGGGCTGGGAGGGGGCTGTATAATGTCCTGTGTTACTGGGGGCTGGGTGGGGTCTGTATAATGTCCCATGTTACTGGGTGGAGGTTTGTATAATGCCCCATGTTACTGGGTGGGGGTCTGTATAATGCCCCATGTTACTGGGTGGTTGTCTGTATAGTGGCCCATGTTTCTGGGTGGTCGGGGGGGTTTAGTGCCCCCATTTTACTGGGTGGGGGTCTGTATATTGCCACATGTTTCTGGGTGAGGTTGTGTTTAGTACCCCATGTTACTGGGTGGGGGGGTGTTGAGTGCCCCATGTTACTGGGTGGGATCTGTATGTTGCCCCATGTTACTGGGTGGGGTCTGTATAGTGCCCCATGTTACTGGGTGGGGATTGTATAGTGTCCCATGTTACTGGTTGGGCTCTGTATAGTGCCCCATGTTACTGGGTGGGGTCTGTATAATGCCCCATGTTTCTGGGTGGGGGTCTGTATAGTGCCCCATGTTACTGGGTGGGGGTCTGTATAATGCCCCATGTTACTGGGTGGGGTCTGTTTAGTGCCCCATGTTACTGGATGGGGTCTGTTTAATGCCCCATGTTACTGGGTGGGGTCTGTATAGTGCCCCATGTTACTGGGTGAAGGTCTGTATAGTGCCCCATGTTTCTGGATGGGGGTCTGTATAATGTCCCATGGTACTGGGTGCTGGGTGGGGTCTGTATAATGCCCCATGTTACTGGGTGGGGGGGTGTTTAATGCCCCATGTTACTGGGTGTGGTCTGTATAGTGCCCCATGTTACTGGGTGAAGGTCTGTATAGTGCCCCATGTTACTGGATGGGGTCTGTATAATGTCCCATGGTACTGGGTGCTGGGTGGGGTCTGTATAATGCTGCATGTTACTGGATGGGGTCTGTATAATGTCCCATGGTGCTGGGTGGGGTCTGTATAATGCCCCATGTTACTGGGTGGGGGGGGGTTAATGCCCCAAATTACTGGGTTTGGTCTGTAAAATGCCCCATGTTACTGGATGGGGGTCTGTAAAATGCCCCATGTTACTGGATGGGGGTCTGTATAATGCCCCATGTTACTGGGTGGGGGTCTGTATAGTGCCCCATGATACTGGAGGGGGTCTGTATAATGTCCCATGGTACTGGAGGGGGTCTGTATAATGCCCCATGTTACTGGATGCAGTGGCGGATCCAGAGCCTGATCTCGGGAGGGGCACTTGTAGATTATTTAAAAAAAATAATCCTAGCACAATAACCACTACAGCTCAGTGTAGTAGTTATGGTGCCAGTAGTGCCAGGATCCCACCCCGGAGTAAGTAGTCATACCGTTTAAGAACAGTTTGACAACTTACCTGGGGTCTGCTGGGATATAGGGCATAGGAGAAGTGGTGTGTGTTAGGGGTGAAGTGTGTGTGAAAGGTGCAGTGTGTGTGTGAGTGGTGAAGTGAGTGTGAGTGCGTAAGGGTGGCAGTGTGTGTGTTAGGGGGCAGTGTGTGTATGGGGGCACTGTATGTCTGTGTGGGGCAGTGTGTGTATGGGGGGGCACTGTATGTCTGTGTGGGGCAGTGTGTGTATGGGGGGCACTGTGTGTATGGGGGGGTCGTGTGTGTGTGTTTGGGGCAATGTGTGTATGGGGGGGCAGCAGGGTGTGTAGGGCACTGTGTGTGTATAGGTGTGCAGTGTGTGCGGGGCAGTATGTGTATGGGGCAGTGTTTGTGGGGCAGTGTGTATGGGGACAGTGTTTGTGGGACAGTGTTGTATGGGGACAGTGTTTGTGGGGCAGTGTGTGTATGGAGGCAGTGTTTGTGGGGGCAGTGTGTGTATGGGGTCAGTGTGTGTAGTGTTTGTATGTGGGGCAGTGTTTGTGGGTCAGTGTGTGTATGGGGTCAGTGTGTGTAAGGGGGAAGTGTGTGTATGGGGCAGTGTTTGTGGGGCAGTGTGTGTGTGGGGCAGTGTGTGTATGGGGACAGTGTGTATATGGGGACAGTGTGTGTATGGGGACAGTGTGTATATGGGGACAGTGTGTATATGGGGGCAGTGTGTGTATGGGGGCAGTGTTTGTGTGTATGGGGGCAGTGTTTGTGTGTATGGGGGCAGTGTTTGTGTGTATGGGGGCAGTGTTTGTGTGTATGGGGGCAGTGTGTGTATGTATGGGGGCAGTGTGTGTGGGGTCAGTGTGTGTATGGGGTCAGTGTGTGTATGGGGTCAGTGTGTGTATGGGGTCAGTGTGTGTATGGGGTCAGTGTGTGTATGGGGTCAATGTGTGTAGTGTGTGTATGGGGTCAGTGTGTGTATGGGGTCAGTGTGTGTAGTGTGTATGGGGACAGTGTGTATATGGGGACAGTGTGTATATAGGGACAGTGTGTGTATGGGGACAGTGTGTGTATGGGGACAGTGTGTGTATGGGGACAGTGTGTGTATGGGGACAGTGTGTGTATGGGGGCAGTGTTTGTGTGTATGGGGCAGTGTTTGTGTGTATGGGGGCAGTGTTTGTGTGTATGGGGGCAGTGTTTGTGTGTATGGGGGCAGTGTTTGTGTGTATGGGGTCAGTGTGTGTATGTATGGGGTCAGTGTGTGTAGTGTGTGTATGGGGTCAGTGTGTGTATGGGGTCAGTGTGTGTATGGGGTCAGTGTGTGTGGTGTGTGTATGGGGTCAGTGTGTGTATGGGGTCAGTGTGTGTAGTGTGTGTATGGGGTCAGTGTGTGTATGGGGTCAGTGTGTGTAGTGTGTGTATGGGGTCAGTGTGTGTATGGGGTCAGTGTGTGTAGTGTGTGTATGGGGTCAGTGTTTATATGGGGACAGTGTGTGTATGGGGACAGTGTGTATATGGGGACAGTGTGTATATGGGGACAGTGTGTGTATGGGGACAGTGTGTGTAGTGTGTGTATGGGGACAGTGTGTGTAGTGTGTGTATGGAGACAGTGTGTGTATTGTGTGTATGGGGACAGTGTGTGTAGTGTGTGTATGGGGTCAGTGTGTGTATGGGGTCAGTGTGTGTATGGGGTCAGTGTGTGTATGGGGTCAGTGTGTGTAGTGTGTGTATGGGGTCAGTGTGTGTATGGGGTCAGTGTGTGTATGGGGTCAGTGTGTGTATGGGGTCAGTGTGTGTATGGGGTCAGTGTGTGTAGTGTGTGTATGGGGTCAGTGTGTGTATGGGGTCAGTGTGTGTATGGGGGCAGTGTATGTTGGGCAGTGTGTATGGGGGCAGTGTATGTGGGGCAGTGTGTATGGGGTCAGTGTGTGTATGGGGGCAGTGTATGTTGGGCAGTGTGTATGGGGGCAGTGTGTATGGGGGCAGTGTGTATGGGGGAGGGGAGGAGGGAAGGGAGGCTTTTTAATAAAAAAATAAAAAAAAAATGTATTTAATAAAATATATTATGTCCCCCCTCCCTTCTTACCTTTATTGAGGAGGAGGGGGGACATTTCTGGATCCCTGGTGGTCCCAGTGGGGAATCCCTGGTGGTCCAGTGGTTCCAGTGAACTCTAGCCCGCGCTCCAGGGCTAGAGTTCACTCTCGCGAGATTTGGAGCGTTGCCGTGGTAACCGCGGCAACGCTCCAAATCTCGCGAGAGGAGGACCCGGAGGAGCTGCTGGTAACAGCTCCCGGGTCCTCTCTCCCTCCCCTGCCGGTCGGCTGTCAGTAATGTGCCTGCGGACCGGGGAGGGAGATCACTGATCACTGATCTCCCTCCCGGTCTGCAGGCACAATGCAGGGCTGGCACTTGGGCAATGTCAGCCCTGCACTAGCCGGCAGGGGAGAATCTCGGGGGGGGCAATTGCCCCGTTGCCCCCCCCCTGGATCCGCCAATGACTGGATGGGGGTCTGTAAAATGTCCCATGTTACTGGATGGGGGGTTGTATAATGTCCCGTGTTACTGGGTGGGGGTCTGTATAATGTCCCATGTTACTGGGTGGGGTCTGTATAATGTCCCATGTTACTGGGTGGGTTCTGTATAATGTCCCATGTTACTGGATGGGGGTCTGTAAAATGTCCCATGTTACTGGATGGGGGTCTGTAAAATGTCCCATGTTACTGGATGGGGGTTTGTATAATGTCCCGTGTTACTGGGTGGGGGTCTGTATAATGCCCCATGTTACTGGATGGGGGTCTGTATAATGCCCCATGTTACTGGATGGGGGTCTGTAAAATGTCCCATGTTACTGGATGGGGGTCTGTAAAATGTCCCATGTTACTGGATGGGGGTTTGTATAATGTCCCGTGTTACTGGGTGGGGGTCTGTATAATGTCCCATGGTACTGGAGGGGGTCTGTATAATGTCCCATGTTACTGGGTGGGGTCTGTATAATGTCCCATGTTACTGGGTGGGGTCTGTATAATGCCCCATGTTACTGGATGGGGGTCTGTAAAATGTCCCATGTTACTGGATGGGGGTCTGTATAATGTCCCATGGTACTGGGTGGGGTCTGTATAATGTCCCGTGTTACTGGATGGGGGTCTGTAAAATGTCCCATGTTACTGGATGGGGGTCTGTATAATGTCCCATGGTACTGGGTGCTGGGTGGGGGATTCTGGTTTCTAGCAGTTTGTGTAAGTTTGGTCTAGAAACATATCATCAAATTCGAAGTAAAACTATTTTTTTCCTGTTACGGAAATCCCAGGATTAGTAAAATAGAGATTTAATGTGACACGGGGGGTGGCTGGTGGTACCCCATGGAAATACCCCTCTGTGTCCTTTCCCGGCAAGAGGAATAAGACCATTAATAAGTCAAGATATACTTTACTCATAAGGGACTTAATTCTCTCCGGCGTAAAATATCGACTAAATTACAAATCAAAATGGGTTGAACCTCCCCGCACCCCGACAGCACTCAGTTCTCGATTTTGGGTCATTTTAACACAAATATACATTAAACGTTAATCCAGCGATGTAAAACAAGGGACGTAATAATACGATTTATTTAATACATAACCATCACTGCGGAGATAGAAACTCGCCAGTCCTAGACCAGAAAAGAACGAAATGTACAGATTTCGCTGCGAGTTTCGCAGTGCCTCGCGCTCAGACAGCGTTTCGACCGCTTTCACGCACGATTTATTTCGGCGACTCGCACGGCGAATCAGATTTTTCATAATTAATTTAGCTAGTTTTACTTGTGTCCAACCGAATGCTCCGTGAGTGGTGGATACAAAGTGTAAGAGGAATTAATAACAACAGGGGATTATTTATAAATACTTCTCTGTGCCAAAGTTCTAAACGTGGAATGTTTCATTGGTTGCCATAGCGACTGCTCCACCGTTAGAACTTTGCCCGAGATCTGTTCTTTATAATTAACCCTTTAGTACCTGCTTTATCTCACCGGTCTTTTATGCGAGATATCTGCGGGTTTGCTTACCGGCTTCAGTCCTTCCTTATTTGGGAGCATTATTTTACTCGATTTGTATCGCAACTAAATAATATTTAACCGAGTTTTCTGAGTCACTGGAAAATTCTCGCATACTGTGCACACAGGTCAGTGTGTACCTACTACAACAAACTGCCACACAAAGAAACGGAAACAAACAGACCATGCAAAATATACACAACATACAGGAACTAACACACCATACAAAATATACACAACATACAGGAACTAACACACCATACAAAATATACACAACATACAGGAACTAACACACCATACAAAATATACACAACATACAGGAACTAACACACCATACAAAATATACACAACATACAGGAACTAACACACCATACAAAATATACACAACATACAGGAACTAACACACCATACAAAATATACACAACATACAGGAACTAACACACCATACAAAATATACACAACATACAAAATATACACAATATACAGGAACTAACACACCATACAAAATATACACAACATACAGGAACTAACACACCATACAAAATATACACAACATACAGGAACTAACACACCATACAAAATATACACAACATACAGGAACTAACACACCATACAAAATATACACAACATGCAGAACTTATAGATATTGCAAAGTATACACAAATATAGACCATAAAAAATTAACACACCATGCAGAAAAATTTAGATCATAGAAATATACACAACGTAAAGACACTAATAGATCAGGCAAAATATACACAACTTACAGAAACAGATATCCCTTACAAAATACATACAGCATTAAATACCAGGTATACCAGGCAAGATATACAGAGCACAAAAAAAGAAATAGACCATACAGAATATGTCGAATATATATTGAATAGACCACACAAAATATACACAATGCTGAAACCAATTGACCATACAAATTATATACAAAATACAGAATCAGAAATATCCTACCAAATCCATACAGTATACAGAAACAGACATATACTAAATATACACAATATGCAAACACAGAGATGCCCTGGGAAATACATACAGCACAAACCTGCAAATACCCTCATTAAAAATATTAAAGAAATACCACCAAGTATGTTTCTTATATAAAAGTTATGTAAATCATATATCTCAGTTTGTGTGCATAATACATTTTGTCTTTTTATACATTTACATTGTGTGTTTATACATAGTGTATACATTTGCATGTGTGTGTTCATGTACAATGTATATGTGAGTTTAAATATGTATACACACTAACAGGTTGTGTGTACTTGATGCAAATTTGTTATCAATGCAATGTTTTGTGAACCCAGGACATTAATCTCAATGTATTCTTCCTGGTAAAATATTTTATAAATAAATAAAAATAAAAAAATAATCAATTTAGTAAAATATACAAACTGCATACACAAATATATTCCCTCTGTTTATCTTTACTGAGGAATACATGTACACACACACACACACACACACACATAGATATACACTTAGCCCTATCTATCTATCTATCTATCTATCTGCCTATCTGCCTATCTATCTATCTATCTATCTATCTATCTATCTATCTATCTATCTATCTATCTATCTATCTATCAATCAGTATCTATTTATTTATTATTAACAAGCAGATTTAATTTATTGTCATAGCAGAGCGCAGGTCTGACTGGGTGCCCATGATGAGTCATGACGTCATCACCTGTCTCACCGTGCGGTAGGGGGGGGAGGGGGGGGAGAGATTATCATTAACCCCTGCCTTACCGCATCCTACAAGCACTGAATAAAGCGTGCAATGCCTGTGAAGCTGGGACAGTGCTGTGTGCTAATGATACAGTAATGTAGTACACAGACCAGGATATAGGGCACAGGCAGGGTGTATATTAATTTATAGCTGTGACTGCCTTTGCCACTGTAAACCCGACCTGTTTTAGGAGTCCATCCAGGCACACAGGAAGATATACTCAGCCTGGATATTACATGTGATATTATCCCATCTCTGGAACCCTGTATTCCTTACAATACCCACAGTATACAGCTAGTCATCATATACGAACAGTATACAGCTTATTCGCATATACTAATAGTATACAGCTACTGGCATTAATATACAGCTAGTTCCCATATAGCAGTTAATATCAGTATTGATATACAGCTAATTCCCATATACCAGTTATATCGATAAGAATATACAGCTAATTCCCATATAACAATTATATCGGTAAGAATACACAGCTAGTTCCAATATACCAGTTATATCGGTAAGAACATACAGCTAATTCCCATTTACCAGTTATATCGGTAAGAATATACAACTAATTCCCATATACCAATTATATCGGTAAGAATACACAGCTAATTCCCATATACCAGATATACCAATAATAACATACAGCTAATTCCCATATACCAGATATACCAATAATAATATACAGCTTGTTCCCATATACCAGATATACCAATAATAATATACAGCTAATTCCCATATACCAGATATACCAATAATCATATACAGCTTGTTCCCATATACCAGATATACCAATAATAATATACAGCTAATTCCCATATACCAGATATACCAAT
This sequence comes from Pelobates fuscus, assembly GCF_036172605.1. NCBI lineage: Eukaryota > Metazoa > Chordata > Amphibia > Anura > Pelobatidae > Pelobates > Pelobates fuscus. The sequence goes on from NC_086321.1 coordinate 378,107,203, forward strand.
AATAATATACAGCTTGTTCCCATATACCAGATATACCAATCATAATAAACATCTTGTTCCCATATACCAGATATACCAATAATAACATACAGCTTGTTCTCATATACCAGATATACCAATAATAACATACAGCTAATTCCCATATACCAGATATACCAATAATAACATACAGCTAATTCCCATATACCAGATATACCAATAATAACATACAGCTTGTTCCCATATACCAGATATACCAATAATAACATACAGCTAATTCCCATATACTCTGATTAGTCTGAGGTCACAGGGGGTGAGGGTTTTAATCAGTTCCATGCTAGGGTGGGATTGTATTCTATTAATAAAGAACTCATAGATAGTTACCGGTTTGCTTTAAATTTGGGGTGTATTAAGGGCTAAAGACGAATTGAGACGTTAAAAGAAAGAAATATGACGTTTGTGTCTCCCTTTATGACGTCACCTAGGTCAGAGAAGGTCTCACCGTGTCTTAAACCCAGAACGAAACCATAGAACCATAGAATGTATCATGTCCTACAGTGCTGTGTCATCTGACGTCATCTATAACACTTAACTCCTAGATTCCAATTAGAACCATGAAAGCATGTTCGATAAATGTTTCCCATATATGGATTTATGTGTTCATATGGATATATGTATGTGTTTATATGGATATATGTATGTGTTTATATGTATATATGTATGTGTTTTTATGGATAAATGTATGTGTTTTTATGGATATATGTGTTTATATGGATATATGTTTGTGTTTATATGGATATATGTTTGTGTTTATATGGATATATGTATGTGTTTTTATGGATATATGTGTTTATATGGATATATGTATGTGTTTACATAATAGGGATATATGTTTGTGTTTACATAATATGGATATATGTATATGTTTTTTTATGGATATATGTTTGTGTTTGTTATGGATATATGTTTGTGTTTATATGGATATATGTATGTGTTTATATGGATATATGTATGTGTTTATATGGATATATGTTTGTGTTTTTATGGATATATGTATGTGTTTATATGGATATATGTATGTGTTTTTATGGATATATGTATGTGTTTTTATGGATATATGTTTGTGTTTTTATGGATATATGTATGTGTTTATATGGATATATGTATGTGTTTTTATGGATATATGTATGTGTTTACTCAATATGGATATATGTTTGTGTTTGTTATGGATATATGTTTGTGTTTATATGGATATATGTTTGTGTTTATATGGATATATGTATGTGTTTATATGGATATATGTATGTGTTTATATGGATATATGTTTGTGTTTTTATGGATATATGTATGTGTTTATATGGATATATGTATGTGTTTTTATGGATATATGTTTGTGTTTTTATGGATATATGTATGTGTTTATATGGATATATGTATGTGTTTATATGGATATATGTATGTGTTTATATGTATATATGTTTGTGTTTACATAATAGGGATATATGTATATGTTTTTTTATGGATATATGTTTGTGTTTACTCAATATGGATATATGTAGTGTTTATATGGATATATGTTTGTGTTTACTCAATATGGATATATGTAGTGTTTATATGGATATATGTTTGTGTTTTTATGGATATATGTATGTGTTTATATGGATATATGTTTGTGTTTTTAGGGATATATGTATGTGTTTATATGTATATATGTTTGTGTTTACTCAATATGGATATATGTAGTGTTTATATGGATATATGTTTGTGTTTTTATGGATATATGTATGTGTTTATATGGATATATGTTTGTGTTTATATGTATATATGTATGTGTTTATATGTATATATGTTTGTGTTTACATAATAGGGATATATGTATGTGTTTTTTATGGATATGTTTGCTGTATGTGTGTCTGCTTTTAATATATCGCCAAATATAGACGATCACACAGGATATAACAAAAATGATAATTTAACACCGATCTCATTATAAGCTCCACAAGGAGGTTATTAATATTCTTTAATATGAGGAATACCAATTAACCCCCTTCCTCCCACCCCCCATACCAGAGAGCCACCATTCTATATTAATATGACAGAATGCTGAGATTAGGAGGAGTTTAGGTCCAACTTTAATGTTTGAATTGGGGGACACAAAACATAAACCACAAATAGACTTCACTGTATTCACTGTCTGTATATACATTGTCTGTGCTGTGTCTATACGTTTCTATCTATCTATCTATCTATCTATCTAACTGTCTGTCTGTCTGTCTCTCTCTTTCTGTCTGTCTGTCTGTCTATCTCTCTGTCTATCTGTCTGTCTGTCTGTCTCTCTCTCATCTATCTGTCTGTCTGTGTGTGTGTGTCTATCTCTATCTATGTCTGTCTGTCTGTCTGTCTATCTATTTATCTATCTATCTATCTATCTAACTGTCTGTCTGTCTCTCTCGCTCTCTGTCTGTCTATCTATCTCTCTGTCTATCTGGCTGTCTCTCATCTATCTCTGTCTGTCTATCTGGCTGTCTGTGTGTGTGTCTCTCTCTCTGTCTCTCTCTCTGTCTGTCTGTCTCTCTCTCTCTCTCTCTCTCTCTGTGTCTCTCTCTCTCTCTCTCTCTCTCTCTCTCTCTCTATATATCGATTTGTCTATCTTTACACGTTTCAATCTCTTTATCGGTCTTACATTTAAGACTCAGGAAGAGATGACATTTTTTTCCCAAACACTTTGTTTCGCTATGAGTAGGCATTTTATTTATAGTAGATTTATAAGTGCAAATTTCAAAGTGGAATTTGTCCATATTAACCCCGGTCACTTTGTTACTATTGACAAATATACACAGGACTAAAGATGAGCTGCGTGTGTCTATGTGTTACCTGCACTCTCAGACTGTGTGTGTGTGTGTCTGTCTGACTGACTCTGTGTGTCTGTGTGTTACCTGCACTCTCTCAGACTGTGTGTGTGTGTGTGTGTGTGTGTGTGTGTGTCTGTCTGACTGACTGTGTGTCTGTGAGTTACCTGCACTCTGTCTGACTGTGTGTGAGAGACTGCGTGTTACCTGCACTCTGTCTGACTGTGTGTGAGAGACTGCGTGTTACCTGCACTCTGTCAGACTGTGTATGTGTGTGTGTGTGTCTGTGTGTTACCTGCACTCTGTCTGACTGTGTGAGAGAGACTGCGTGTTACCTGCACTCTGTCAGACTGTGTGTGTGTGTGTGTGTGTGTGTGTCTGTGTGTGTCTGTGTGTGTGTATGTCTGACTGACTCTGTGTGTCTGTGTGTTACCTGCACTCTGTCTGTCTGACTGACTCTGTGTGTCTGTGTGTTACCTGCACTCTGTCAGACTGTGTGTGTGTGTCTGTGTGTGTCTGTGTGTGTGTCTGTCTGTCTGACTGACTCTGTGTGTCTGTGTGTTACCTGCACTCTGTCTGTCTGTTAGACTGTGTATCTGTGTGTTACCTGCACCCTGTCTGTCTGTCTGTCAGACTGTGTGTGTCTGTGTGTTACCTGCATTCTGTCTGTCTGTCTATCTGTCTGACTCTGTGTGTCTGTGTGTTACCTGCATTCTGTCTGTCTGACTGACTCTGTGTGTATGTGTGTTACCTGCACTCTGTCTGTCTGTCTTTCTGACTCTGTGTGTCTGTGTGTTACCTGCTGTCTGTCTGTCTGACTGTGTGTTAGTCTGTTACTGTAAAATTGTTAAAAAGCATTTCATATTTTCCACAGCTCCTGGGTTATATAATAAGGACTTTTATTTGTATAGCACCGCCCTCCCCTCCCCCTTTTCTGCTCTGGGGACCAGACCCAATTGAAATGTCATTAAACTCAGAATATATAATATGTATCCTCTCAGAAAGCCCAGATAATGATTTTTCCGTGACGCAGCTTAATACAAACATCCTGAATCTCTATAAAGCAGTGATACAGCACTGAGCCAAACTGGGCAGGTTTTAACTGGAGATATTTATCATTGGCACCTTCACCATGCTCAGTAAATATTATTATTGCTAATCAGTGGGAACAAACAAACAAAGAGAAATAAAGGATTGAATTGAGGAAAATGTAACAAATTAAATTAATGTAACGCCTTGACATGTTAACATGAAAGGTGAGGGGGTGTGAAGGGGTGTGTCGGTGGTTTAGGGATGGGGGGGTGGCAGAGGGTGTGAAGGGGTGTATGTGGGTGGTATAAGGGAGGGGGGGTGTAATAGGAGCTTGATCAGCCCCAGGTTTCCTATCATCGCTTGACTGGAGGTAGCTGGGGGGGAGCAATTGGTGTTTGACAGATGTAATGAGGTGTGACTGCAGCATTCCCCCCCCCCCCCCCCATCCCTCTCCAACCCTCTCCCTGGCAGAGTGAGAGGAGTCATGATATGACATGAATTCATACCCTCCACTATGACTAGACCTAGCATTCATGGAGCTGGGACTCACACAGTTAACTCATTGCACACTATATATATATATATCATTTGTTTTTTGTTTCTTTCACTCCTTAAGAAGACACCCCCCTCCCCCCACTGCATTTAGCAATTTATGAAGTGGTGTAAATGATGCAGGGGGTATGGAGAGCTTCCAGGGCCCGCCCCCTGCCCCTCCCCCACCCTCCAAGACTCAGCATTGCCTTAAATGGCTGTGTAATGCCCAGGTCTGTGCAATGGAGCTCACACTCTGCCCTGTACCTGGGGTATACCATACCCTGTGCCGTGACCTGTGTCATGCTCTGTGCCATGCTATATACCAAGCCATATGCCAAGCTCAGTGCCATTCCATGTGTCATGCTCTGTGCCATGTTGTGCCAATCCATGTGCCATGCTATATGCCAAGCTCTGTGCCATTCCATGTGTGATGCTCTATGCTATGCTTTGTGCCAAGCCCTGTGCCAATCCCTGTTCCATACCCTGTGCCATGCTCTATGCCAAGTTATGTGCCCTTGCCAGGACTCCCTGTCACTATGGGGGGAGTTTGTTTTCTAGATTCTGAATTCCCATTCACACATTCCCTCCTCCTTTTTCTATCTGCTCTCCGTGTCCTTTAAACTCTTTCTGTCTCCTCTCTACACATTCCCTCTTTCTTTTCTTTACTGTCTATCCCCCACCCCCTCTCCTTCCATTTCTCTGTAATTTCCCCTTATTCTCTCACCCTCACTTTACTATATATGAACGCTCCCATTTTCTCTCTATAATAAATCCTTCCTTCTCCTACTTTCCCCTCTTTCCATTTCCCTTGCCCCCCCCCCCCCCATCCCTCTCCCTGTCACCCACCTTCACAGCCCTGTCTGATCTAGTTTAACAAAACCAATTAGACTGAATCGCAGTTCATTAGCATTTAACCTAATGCGTGTCCTAGAATTCATTGCTAGCACACAGTCTCAGCATCTACACAGGGAGCCCATGGGATGTGATGGGGGGGCAGCTCCCACCATTTCCCCTCTCAGCTCCCCCAAACCCCCAGCCCCTCCTCTCCCCTACAGGGCTGAGCAAAGCACATCTCCCCACCCTCCCATGCAGCCAGTGTGACACAGGAGCAGATAGGTAGATCAAGCTGTGGGTCCCTTCCCTTATATGGTGCTGTACAGGACTCTCTGCAGAAGGCTGACTCCATATAAGGATCAGGGAGAGGACTCTGGGGTGAGGTGGTACACTGTGATTGGTGCAGCAGTATCCCAGCAACCAGCTCTTTCCAGCTCAGGGAAGCTGCAGCAAGACAGAGCTCCCCCCCCCCCCTTCACAGAGCTCCCCCCTCCCTCACAGAGCTCCCCCCCTCCCTCACAGAGCTCCCCCTCCCTGTCATTACTCTCTGCTCTCAGCCCATTTGTTATAGTCACTCTGTCTTCATGCTCCTGTCACTCTGTTCCTCCATTTCCCCAAACCTGCATTCTCACTGCAAGTGGCAACATTGTCACATTCCCAGAGGAAGATACATCTTATCCACTGAGACCCCCCACAGTGCCCCCCAGTCACCCTAAAACACGAGCTAATGGGGACAATATACACATGTAAGGACTGCAGCTCCCATCAGGCCCAGCCAGCCCACTTGTATCCCAGGCTTGGAGCTGCCCTAGGGATACTGTATCAGTCAGACTTGATCTCCCTGCTCACACCTGACTTGCTGTGTTCTCCAAGTTACCGCGCAGGGCATGCCGGGAGCATGCTCTATTTTTTTCAATTCTTGGCTAATGATGCTGGGGGGTTGGGACAGTCTATGATTTAAGTAGAAATTATGCACTAATACAATGTTATATATATCTCCAATCCCCACCTTCCAGACCCATCCTAAAACAAGTGTATGGTATAGGGCTATCCCAAGCTAGGGAAATAAGAAATATATGTATTATATATATATATATATATATATTTCCCTAGCTTGGAATAGCCCTATATCTTCGGGCATATCCTATATTGCTAAGGGAAGTTTTTCACTTTTTATCACAATCACTTTTCGAATTGAGATTTATACAGCACTGTATGTGGACACTATCCATGAGTGTGTGAGAAATTCTATATATCTTTTATATTGTATTCCATCCTCAAACAATGCAGGCTTTTTAACCCTTTACTCTGTGTGATTTATTTCACACCCCAGCCCCAGGCCCTCCAAGGGTGGATACTGATTAATTACAGTAGAATATAGGATTTAATAAAGGGACACCCAGAAAGGTGCAGCACCAACTGCTACAGAACTACCACTCCCATAATGCTTTGCTTGTCTGGTATTGGCAAGTTACCCCTGTGACTATGTGGGTGAAGGGTTTGTGTGGTGCTCCTAGACAAATAACGAGTTAATGGCTTGTACAGAGTGACAGTGATAAGGACACTGCAAGGACATACCAGCTAATACTGTAATATCCATAGACAAACAGTACCCTGGCACTGCCAACAGACCACCCATGGGACCTGCCAGTACCCATACACAGACAGTACGTTGGCACTGCCAACAGACCACCCATGGGACCTGCCAATACCTATAGATAGACAGTACTATGGCACTGCCAACAGACCACCCATGAGACCTGCCAATACCTATAGATAGACAGTACTATGGCACTGCCAACAGACCATCCATGGGACCTACCAATACCTATAGACAGACAGTACTATGGCACTGCCAACAGACCACCCATGGGACCTGCCAATACCTATAGACAGATAGTACCCTGGCACTGCCAACAGACCATCCATGGGACCTACCAATACCCATAGACAGACAGTACCATGGCACTGCCAATAGACCACACATGGGACCTGCCAATACCTATACATTGTGTGCAAATATTTCTATACAGCCCTGTACATACTGCGTGTAAATATATATTGTTATATTATACAGTGATACCCAGTTTCTGTGTATATTATAGTTATTATATCTATTATATTATAGAGTGATACCCAGTATCTGTGTATAATATAGCTATTGTATCCATTATAGAGTGATACCCAGTATCTGTGTATATCATAGTTATTGTATCCATTATATTATAGAGTGATACCCAGTATCTGTGTATATTATAGTCAATGTATCCATTATATTATAGAGTGATACCCAGTATCTGTGTATATTATGATTATTGTATCCATTATATTATAGAGTGATACCCAGTATCTGTGTATATTATAGTTAATGTATCCATTATATTATAGAGTGATACCCAGTATCTGTGTATATTATAGCTATTGTATCCATTATAGAGTGATACCCAGTATCTGTGTATATTATAGTTATTGTATCCATTATATTATAGAGTGATACCCAGTATCTGTGTACATTATAGTTAATGTATCCATTATATTATAGAGTGATACCCAGTATCTGTGTACATTATAGTTAATGTATCCATTATATTATAGAGTGATACCCAGTATCTGTGTATATTATAGTTATTGTATCCATTATATTATAGAGTGATACCCAGTATCTGTGTATATTATAGTTATTGTATCCATTATATTATAGAGTGATACCCAGTATCTGTGTATATTATAGATAATGTATCCATTATATTATAGGGTGATACCCAGTATCTGTGTATATTATAGTTATTGTATCCATTATATTATAGGGTGATACCCAGTATCTGTGTATATTATAGTTATTGTATCCATTATATTATAGGGTGATACCCAGTATCTGTGTATATTATAATTATTGTATCCATTATATTATAGGGTGATACCCAGTATCTGTGTATATTATAGTTATTGTATCCATTATATTATAGAGTGATACCCAGTATCTGTGTATATTATAGTGATTGTATCCATTATATTATAGAGTGATACCCAGTATCTGTGTATATTATAGTTATTGTATCCATTATATTATAGGGTGATACCCAGTATCTGTGTATATTATAGTTATTGTATCCATTATATTATAGAGTGATACCCAGTATCTGTGTATATTATAGTTATTGTATCCATTATATTATAGAGTGATACCCAGTATCTGTGTATATTATAGTTATTGTATCCATTATATTATAGAGTGATACCCAGTATCTGTGTATATTATAGTTATTGTATCCATTATATTATAGAGTGATACCCAGTATCTGTGTATATTATAGTTATTGTATCCATTATATTATAGGGTGATACCCAGTATCTGTGTATATTATAGTTATTGTATCCATTATATTATAGAGTGATACCCAGTATCTGTGTATATTATAGTTATTGTATCCATTATATTATAGAGTGATACCCAGTATCTGTGTATATTATAGTTATTGTATCCATTATATTATAGGATGATACCCTGTATCTGTCTATATTATAGCTATTGTATCCATTATAGAGTGATACCCAGTATCTGTGTATATTATAGTTATTGTATCCATTATATTATAGGGTGATACCCAGTATCTGTGTATATTATAGCTATTTTATCCATTATAGAGTGATACCCAGTTTCTGTGTATATTATAGTTATTGTATCCATTATATTATAGAGTGATACCCAGTATCTGTGTATATTATAGTTATTGTATCCATTATATTATAGAGTGATACCCAGCATCTGTGTATATTATAGTTATTGTATCCATTATATTATAGAGTGATACCCAGTATCTGTGTATATTATAGTTATTGTATCCATTATATTATAGAGTGATACCCAGTATCTGTGTATATTATAGTTATTGTATCTATTATATTATAGAGTGATACCCAGTATCAGGGGAATATTATAGTTATTGTATCCATTATATTATAGAGTGATACCCAGTATCTGTGTATATCATAGTTATTGTATCCATTATATTATAGAGTGATACCCAGTATCAGGGGAATATTATAGTTATTGTATCCATTATATTATAGAGTGATACCCAGTATCTGTTTAGAGTTTAGAACGTACACAGAATTTAATAAATACATTTTAGCATATACAGAGTGCAGGATATACACCTATATAAAACACAACGATTACAATGTATACTGAACACAGTACACACAGTATATATTGTATTATATATAATGCAGAAGGTGTAATATCTAAATCTCACATGTACCCCACTGTTTTACCGCCTCTATCCTATATTTAATCAGGGTTTGGGACTGTACTAATAAAATCTCTCAGACTAAATACTACTAAATACAGGAAGGACTGTGTCAGTGCTGGATTTGCAATACTAAGTTCTACGTTATCATTTCATAGAAACTGTTTATTTAACGCAGGATTCACTAAACAGCGATGTTTAGCGCACTGAGAGCAGCGTTGCTAAATCTAGTTGTAGTTTCTGTAAGAACCAATACATTTACGTTTTTTTTATGTGTTAACATAATTTCCATCTCAGGCATGTTACCCTTTAAATTGTACAAATCGGTTATCAATTCGTGGAAACCCGCAGTTTAGTAAATAGACCCCTTAAAACGAAGAATTTGTTGAACCTGGGCTGCGTTTTCATCTTAACCCGAATGTCTGCTATTTTCTACCCAAATCCTGCTCCCCCCCCTCCCCCCCCCCCATCCTCATGTTAACATTTTCATCCAATCCTTTCAGGGAGCTCCAGTTAAGGACTTGGAATACAAGGGGTTAACGCAGTTTTTGGGGTGTGATGGAGGGGTTTTTCAAGTTTGTTTATTTTATTTTTACAGATTTTTTATGAAATTATCCCATTTGTCGGATATAGTTTAATCATGTTTATATATATATGCTTTAAAAAACAAAAACAGATTAAAACAAACAAAATATAAAATATAATATGACCTCTGGCCAAGCAAGCTGTGGGGGCAGTTATATTAACTTGAGGGGTTAAAGGGGTAAAACACACTCATTTTATATTTAGAGGTGTCTGGGTTGTGTGGGGGAGGGGGGGGCATCTGGAATGCAGGGGGTGGGGGGGTTAAATGATGTATTTTAGGATTTGTAGATACTGCCTGATTACAGATCAGTATCTAGCCCCCACCCCCATAGTCAGCCCCAGTATGGGCTATTTTAGGGGTGTTTAAAGCAGTAAAGGGAGTGCTTGTCTCTTGGAATTACATACAGACTGAAAAATAAGCAGCCATTTCTTCCAAAAAAAAACCCAGAACATAAGGATTAATTCTTCAGCCCCTGTGTCTCAGAAATCAAGGGGGGCTAAAGAGGGGGTCCTGGCGGTCTGAGCAGGGGGTGTTGGGGAGCCCCCATCAGACACCAATGATAGGAATAGCAGGTTTATTCCAGTCTGGTCTATGTGCACTGAATAGACAGCTCTCTCCCCTCCTCCATATTGGATCTGGCTCTTATCCAGGCAGGAGACAAAGAATCCGGAAACCCTTGGGCACAGCCACTCCAAACTGGCACAGAATGCCACAGGACTGGGCAGCCAGGGGGGCAAGGGCATCTGCAAGAATGTAAGCACTGAAACACGATGTTGTATTCTGAAAGAAACAATATAATAAACAAATAAACCGTTTCCCTCTTTAAATAAACAAAAATAATAATAATAATAATAAACACAAACATCATAAAATGAATAAAATAAACAAACCCAGAGCAGTAACATTGTATCTAAATGGAGGGATGCAGTATAAATGGGGGTGCAGTGAGGGAGGGGGGGAGACGGGCAGATCCAGTGCTAGATATTACCATATAAGGAAATAAAGACTGCAGCTTGGGAGAATCTATACATAGGAACATATAGACTGTCTTAAATATCTCCCCCCCACACTGTATACACAATTAGAGTACATTGTATACTATATATACTGACTGAGTATTTATAAATCCGCTTAGTACATAGTTACATGTATATTGGGAGGAGTGGATTGTATACATAGTTACATGTACTCTTATAATAGCGTATACATCGCTACATTTACTGTCACTCTCTGTGTCTCTCTAATTCTCTCTATTTATGTATCTAAAAAGCTACATGTATACTGAGTGTGCAACGTATGGTATATGTGCATATTGAGTACATTGCTGTACACAGTGTATAACTGTATCCGTTTTTATATAGTCACAGACACAAATAGAGACATTTTTCTTGTTTTTTTTACATTTTATTTCTTTTTTACTAAACGTTTCGTACCGATCTATCTCTATTTCAATCATATTTTGTTGTGTATTTAAATATGTATAATTTAGATATTTTATAATGATATTATTATGCCTTAAGTAAAATGGGGCATGGGCTATAATTAGTATTCCAGGAAGCCTTATCTCCAAGATGTGTCCCTCTCTGTAAGTCTATATATAGCTTACACCATGCCTCTATGAATGGGGATTTTATTTAAAGCACTATGTACCCCCCCCCCCCCCCCTCCACATCTCTTTAAACCTCTATATTACAAGCTCAACAGTAATCCTAACGTGTGCACTGTATCCTATGCTAATGGTAAATTCTGCGTTAAATACCGGCTGGTGAGATCCCTGTCTATACCCAGTCACCCTGAAACCTTGCTATATATGGTATTGGTTTTTTTTTAGACCTAATAAGTGTGTGTCATCATTTTGGGGCTTTTACTGCATTCCTGTCTGTGTTGTTTTATGAGACACGTTAAATGACAATTACTAGAAAAATTACCATTAGAAATATGTTTGTTTGAAGATTTGGACCTGACCCAGCCCTGAGCGCACAGCACCCACTGCTCCAGATAAACTGGTTCTGTGATATATTACACCAATCCCAGGGCTTAGCCTGCAAGCCAGCCAGGGAGCAAGGAACCACTAGGGTCTATCTACTAAACAGGGAGTGCTGGGGAATCACAAATAGATTATAATTAGTCTGATAAAAGGGTCTGATTGGGACAAACTCCCCAAATCACCCAGATTGGCTAAATTGGACGAAATGTTCATCTTTCAATCCAGCTCAGTTCATAGTCTGTTGGGCACAGCACATGGTGTCACAGCTGCTACTGAGTGCAAGTCACACTATCCTCAGGCAGCCACTGAATGGCTTGAGATTGGAGACCTAGAACAGGGAATAGAGATAAAAAAAACCTCCAGAATCTCAAAATGGAAAAATACCAAATTACACAGAACATAATGTGTGTGTGTGTGTGTGTGTTTCTGTATTTACCCATAATATAATATATAGAGCTGTATGGTGATAACACTGGCAATACCTGTATGTGATGATCACTATTTGGGGATACTATTTGATGAATTTAGTTTCTCTTTCAGAACATGCTGGTTTTATTTAATGTCAGCAGTTGGAAGCTCCTGCAGTCAGCCTCTGTGTTCCAATTACTTAGTGAATAATCGGAAAATTGCAGATTACCAGATAAATAGGCGAAGGCAGTGACGTCAGCATTGCTGTGCGCAGAGAGCAGGGCTAGTGACGTCAGAGACTTTACACACAAACACAAGGGCCAGTGTTAGAGAGATGCAGCCTCACAGGGTCCTAGTGCTGGCCATGTGCTGACACACACAGCAGACACTGGCAGATTACAGGGAGATCCTGTACAGAGCAGATAAAGTCAACCAGCTGCTAGTACACCTTTAATGGCAGGGCCTTGATTAACCCCATCACCTCCAGCCATCAGTGGAACCCCTAACCTTATTGTGAACTTGGTTCCCCTCCTCCTGAGGACAGGACAGGGTTAAACAAACTAAAATAACTCCAATCTGTGAGATTCCAAATGATGGAATCCAACATTCAGTCTTGTATGTGAAATGTGTGAAGTGAACCAGATACCAAAAACACACCACACCCTCTAAATCCTAATAAAAATGAGCACACCATACTAGCCCTGATTTTAACCTTTCAATGTCAGAATGGAAATCCCCTGACCCATCGCTCAGTGCTGCGGATTCTGTTCCATTTATAAATAAGAGCAATAATATAAGTAGATTTAATTGCTGAGAAATAGACTTTAATTGACTTGACAACAAATATATAAATTATTGCCAAAATAGCCAAGCTCTGATGTCTTGGTGTAAACTTAATTTGCGATAATTTACAGTTTAGTAAATATTCCCCTTTACACTTAGGGCTTCCCCATATCACTAACCAGTTAAATAGGGGGGGAGCGGGGTTATACCATTTAAATGGCGTATGACTGTCATAATCTTTATTACTCATCTCTCTCTCTCTCTCTCTCTCTCTCTATATATATATATATATATATATATATTTATGTATACTTACCGCTGTCCAACCATATGTGAATAAATATTTATACACAGAGAGGCCAAGAATCCATTTAATGCATTCCTCCCTGTTAAATATTTAATTTCCTCTGACGTAAACTTATCGCAGGATCTTTTATTCGTAGCTCAGTTTAATCCCCTTTATTATTACCTCCTCACACCCCAGCGCTGCACCCTTCAAACAATCCTTGTTTGTCTTGCTGGAGTTGCTCTGGTTGTTGTTGACCACACCCAACCCCCCTCCTTTCCCAAAATTAGAGATCACTCCCAAGTCGTAACCTTAGGTCATTGTTTATTCATAAAACATCAGAATATTTCAGTGACGAGTTTATAATAAATACAGCTGGACCTGTTTGATGGCTTCAATGACCTCAGCAAGAAAAGCGAATGCCCTTGTGACATCACCAAAGGCGTAACTAGACAACAGCCGTTGTAGACGAACACCTCTCATGAGACTTTATAAATCTACAGGCTGACAAAACATCAACGGGACGTATCGTCCTACAACTGCCGGAGAGCAAATTATTGACTAAACTGGAATTAAAGGGACACTCTAAGAACTAAAACTGTGTCATCTTAATGTAGTGGTTTTGGTGTATAGGTGGTGTCCATTTACTTTTCTGCGAAACACGGTTTTTGCCAAAGTAGAGGTGCTTTCTCAGAAGACATTTAATGTTCCATGGTTTTCTTGTCCTACATCCTGCGGAGACTGTTGCGCGTGCACTCTGCGAGAAGCTTTAGTTTCGAGAGGGATTGTCAGTCCTGATGATCGCACAGAAACCGGAGCGGCTGCTGTAAAGGGGACAATTCTGGTTCCGGATTACAGACAAGCGATTGAAGGGTTTTGGGGTATTTTGTTTGTTCTTTTCTTACAGTTTTTTTTTAAATTTAATTTAAAATTTGAAAGAGGATTTCGGAATAGAAAGACAGCAAGTTACACGCACACACAAATTCAAAATTAATATTTTATTTATATTAATATTTTATTAATATTTAACGTTCCATTATGTAATAATGTCATCTGTTACTGTTCAGTAATGGTTGTTGGGGGTAGATTCTTTACAATTGGGTTTTCAAGGGAATAATGTAAGGCATTGGCAGGTGCCTGGGACTCAGTATTGATAAAAGACAAACAGGTTTATCTGTACCACCAACTGAACGTAGGAAATGCTAAGATTTACCCAGATATCACTTAGGAAGCCTGGTATAGCAGGTGTACCTAAACTGACAACCATGTCCCAGGAGTACTCTTCCATGTACGTAGAACAGATCCTTCCTAACTCGTCAAACTGTCACAGAACGTGACAAAATCACCAGAGAATTTTCTTCATGTCACCAAGACTGGCCAAGATTTCTGGTGTCAGAGCAGGGAGTTCGCACTGGGAGTCTAAACAGTGAGCTGCGGTGATGGGAGCGTTTTCTTTAACTCTGTTAAGGTCACCCCATCAGAATCCACATGGGCCTATTTCAATTCAGTACACTTTGTAGTGATCAGTAAAGACAAATTCTAAAATATATAAAAGAAATAGGCAAGCAGAGACTGAAACGGATTTGTTACCCAAAATCTTAGAATTCGTGTTTTAATTTCTTCCTATTTGATGTTTACTGAATACGCTTTACATTTCAGGGTATTCCCATAGCCCACCCTACGCTGGACCTCAAGAAGCATCCCAAAGATAGCAGAGCAAGCTATACCAGCAGCAAGGGGGGCTCTGCAATGTAGGATATACTGGATTTAAAATCTTTGAGTTCTAGGGAATAAAGAACCACAGGCTCTGTTTTCCAGTAATGGGTCAAATCATTTTGCATAGGTTTGCCCTCTTACCTGAATCCCTGCTAGGCGCCCACTGTCGGATTGCCAGGCACCGACAGAAGGCGTAACTCTATCCTGCCGGCCATTCTGTGTCAGAGCGTCAGCATACATCTCTCAATGAATGAAGTTCTGTGCAAAGCAATATACTCAGACTTAACATTAGCCAGCCTGGGCTGGAGTTAAACCTCCGGCATCAAAAAGGATTAAACTGCGCATGTGCAGAATTTCAGACTTTAGATCACTGCAGTGGTCATGGTGTTCGGTGTAACCCTTTAATCTGTATAATATGTGTACATTTGTTTGTAGTTACAGTGTAATAAGATGAAATCAGCTCGTTATAGGGTGCGGTTACCCATTTTACTACTAAATGGGGTCCTATCTGAACCTCTCAGATAATATGTGACACAGACTGGGACATCCAAAAACAGACTGCAAGCTTTGCTGCCTAACTGTTTACAGCAACATACCATTCCTTCTCTTTCCAGGTCATAAAGCATTGACACATACAAGCTCTAAAATGCTAATTTCTCCATTTTCACTGTAAACAGGCCAGGCACCTTTAGCGAGAAAATCACTGCTGTCACCAGGCCCTGGAGTAATGACCGTAGCATAAATGTAAAACCAGGTAAGACTCATGGCGAATGAGAGAGCAGTGTGGAGGGCATGAAGAGACATCTCGGAGTATGGCTCTCTAGCCACACTTACTATAAATTAAAACTGTCTAATCAGGTACTGAAGAGGTTAATCAGCATCTACAGCTGGGTTTATAGAAACTGGAGAGACAGGAAACCCCCTCCCTCCCTCTTCCAGGGCTATTTCAGGGTTAAACTGCTTGTGATGAGTTGTGGTTTCCGGGTGGTTCCTTAAGATCTACCAAGTCACAGTAGATTGTGTACGACAGTATGCGCCAAGCTGGGCTGCAGAGACAGGCGGCTGCAGGTGCACAACACAAATATTTACTCTGTATTCTACAATAAGCAATGACCAAGAATCCTGCATATCCTTAGGAAATTACAGAATGCACATACACCCCCACTTTCATATTACTTTCTACTGATGTGCTGAACAAGGAGGAATTCAATGGGTTAAAGTTTGGGAAATTCAAAATTTTGAGTGGGAGTCTAAAACGCATTACTTAGGCCATGCCAGAGTCTATAATGAACCATTAGCTCTGAAATTCAACAGAGGTACTCTCGAATTAAGTCGTCGTCCCACCCCCCACTTCTTGATAAAATATTGTTAGAAACACCATTTACACACAGAGTTCTTTATATTTATATGATACAATATTATATTTAGCACCTGAAATAAGGGGGTAACGGACCCCAAAATGAAACCAGGGCTGCTTCAAGACTTTAACTTTAAAAAACAAAAAAAACCTTCAAGTAATATTTACACAAGCAGCTACGGGAAGCATTTAACAATTCTAATAGCAGCATTTACTAGAAAGATCTGTTTTACATAAACTTTTTTTTTTTTTATACACATACACACAGACAAAAAAAAAACATTAACAAAAATATACACATTGTGGCATGTTTGTAGTCAAAGGGGAAACGTCTATTTCCATATGAAAATATTTTTGGGGGGCCAGGAGTTTTCTTGTTTAACATCCAATAGGACTCTATACTGCAGGAGTAGGTTATATTTCAATGTATTAATAAAATATTCTAGACAACACATCGTGATACTCTGCAGCGGATGCAGAGTGTCAGCATTCAGTTAAGTGCTTCATTGTCATGATTTCACTGAACACAACTGTGTGTACTTCTACTCCATTCAAAGACGGTGAACAAAACCCAAACTGGTGGTACCAGATGAACAAAACGCAAACACACATTGATTGTATTCATCACTCAATATGCAACGTGGCCAGAAAGTCCTATGGAACATGCTTGTACACACTAAAGATACCATGTCATTATCCAGAAGACACTCACACGGTTATGTACTCCTTGAAAGTCACAGTGAGACAGTTAGCAGTGACATCTGTAATCACAATATTTCCAAAGAAAGGTCGGAACTCTGCCCGAGGCTCCTCCCTCGTAACCTCAACATCAATGGGTTGGGATGATGCCTTAGGCGCATTGGCTGTGGGTTTGTTAAGTTCCTGATCACTGTCACACCTGGATTTCACACAACGCAAGTCAATGGGTTCATCCAGATCTGAGTCCAACAGAATGATCTCAGGTTCTTGAGTCGACACACTGAGAGAACCTTGGGTGGCCTGCTCCTCAAGTCTACCAGGGGCACTCACAGTCCTAGAAGTTAGGGATTTCTTATAAGGGTCTCTGTCCCTATCAGCCTCAGTGAGGCACCTCTTCCTAGGATTAAAATAAGTCACGTCTTTAGTAGGCTCCCTCCTGTATGGTGGTGGACTTGACCACGAACTAATATCCTTCTTGGTGGTGAGCTGCAGTGGCTGATCAGAAGTTGCGTCAGTTGTAGAGTAAGTCCTCTGTAAGCCAGTCAGCTGAACGGGTGCCCGGTCACTAGATGTTTTGACTTCATTTATCCGAATTCTGGATTCCACTCTTTTTTTCCAGTGTTCTGCTTTTTCATCTGCAGGTTTGGGAGTCCTATCTCCATTAGACACACATGGGGTCTCTACCCTTCTGGCGGGTTCAATAGTTTCACATTCCTCTTCGGAAGACTTTATTTTCACTGACTGCATCCCATTCTCCATATATTTACTCATAACTATAACAATCCTCCCGTTCTTATTTTTGTTTTTGACAATTTTCATTTTGCCCCCAATCCCATTTCCAGACACTTCCTTAGATGAGCTGGTGGAAGATCCATTTGACAAGTTGCTTTTGTCCACACCATTTACTGCAGGACTCGTGCCATTTTTGACTTGAGCCCCTAATTCCATAGACGGGCTGTGTGTCCAAGAGTCCTTGTGCCAATAACTGCGATCCAAGCACATCTGAGAGTCTTTAGAAGATGTATACTGGTCATGTTTCTTAGGATCTGGCTGATAATGATGATGCTTCTTGCTGTTAAGCTGATAGTAGTACTTCCGTTTGCTACTCGAGTGGTGCTTCTCTGAGTGGTCTTTCCCATTAGGCTGGTACTGGTGATGTTTCTTGCTATTCAGTTGGTACTGGTGAGGTTGACTCTTTGTTATAGACCCCAAGTCGATTTTGGTTCGGTTCTCCACCAAAGAATCCTGGAGATCACTCAAGATATTTGATCGACGAGCAAATGATGGTAACTGTATAGAGAACCAAAAAAAAAAAAAAAAAAAATGAAAATAAGATTTTAGGTGGAATCAACACACAACTCTACCAGACATAAGGCTAAAGGAAATGATTCTCATCGGACTTGTTCAGTCAGTGTCAAAGAAAAACTTCAAAGAAGAGTGAACCAACAGCCACGCATGACATATTACCCTAGAGTCTTCTACCTACAGAACCAACCAGCCTATCAGGAAGAGAGAGAGCAGAGATGGCCCAGAGTGACAGGGCATGTGTATTTGCATGGATTATTCTGCTCACAGCAGCCTTTAAAATATTTACTTTTCGCGCACAGCAGGGTATTTCCCTAGTGTGCAACAACAGCAGGACAAAACGTGAGACTGACCGCAATGAAAATGCACAAAAAAAAACAAAACAAACAAAAAAAAAAAAACAAAAAACACTGGTACGCTAGAGAATTTAACTGAACCCCAAAATGTGTATTCAATTTTGGAAAGAACCAAAAAAATTGTTAAAAAGTAACAAAAAAAAATTATAAAAATTTTTTTTTTTTTTTTTTTTTTTAAAAACTACTTAAAAATTCATAATCTCCCTTTTTTTTTTTTTTTTTACAGTCACTAAGGTTGTGTATAGTATAGACATTACGACCACGTTTGCACTATGACTTTTCAAATATTTATTAGTTGGAAGGGGCCTCCAGGATCTACTATCAAAATGCGTATTAACTCTGAGGACAGCGGTATTTACCCGACTTCTTGTCATGTGGTTTAGAAATATTGGAAACCTAAACCCAATACTTACCGCAAGGTGGTGTTTCGGCTTGGGTCCACGTTTCCTGTAGCCCATGATCTGCTCTTGTCTTTCTCTGAGGAAGATAAATGAATACAGCAAAGTTTATTTAAATCCAAGGTACTAATTACCTGGCCCAAATCTAACCGTGAAGATAAATATTTATAATAATTAAATAAACACAATGATGTCCTGCTACTGAAGATTAACTCCGTTGCAGAACACCTGCAGAGTTCAGGGTTGGGTCTACAACCCAAAAAATTGCATCTTAACTCAGTAGAGATTGCCACCAGCAATCACCAATAACCAGTGAGTTAGATACCCAACTTAACGTGGCCGTGTACTTGTGAGCATCACATTGGGCATTTGGGTCAGCTCGGGTTTTTGAATTTGGTTGCAAACGCTCAGGAAAGAGACTATTACATTTTGCATATATGGGGAACAAAGACAGTCAAGAGCTTGGACCAGACTTTGAAGGCCATGGTGCAACATGGGACCAGCAAGAAAAAAAAAAAAAAAGAAGTGTTTCCACAATATGGGAGCCGGGAAGAGTTTATAGTGAGTCTACATTCGGACCACGCTGGCACAGGTCTTCCGCCTCGTGTGAAATGTCAGAAGAAAGGCGCAATCTGTTGGATGCTAAAGGGTACAGATGCAGAATACATGCTAATGGCTTCATTAAAATGCAAAGGGCGGTGTTCATAAAATCCGAGGCTTGGAAAGCCTTTCCAAAGGCTATTTACCAAATGTCAAAAATAGCTAGTCGTGGTTTACGAGAATGGAGAAGGAAAGGCAAACAGAAGCCATCACAAGATTTAAATTATAACCTACAAAGGGTAGATCTTATTCATGGGGGGGGACATTACACGACTACCTTTGTAGTGGTCAATATTTTAAAGACATTCTAGAAAGTCCACACAGTCATCTCCAGACTGATAGATCTAGCAAAATGTCCAAAATGACAGCGAACTCTTTAGGCCAAAATCCCTCAGAAGATTAATTTTCCCAGGTTTAGCACAGCTAGACTACTTGGAATGAGGTGGGGTCAAGGTTTGCCCAACGAGTTCCACCGCTTACCTGTTCTGAAAGGCAACCAGGAGACGGGGGTCCAGAATATTCTCCTCTGGCTCCCATGTATTGTACCTAGAAGTTCAAAAGTGGAAATAAGTGATCTTTGCACTGCACCAGTCACAGAACATACTCACACACACACACACACTGACTGTATGGCAGCTTACAAAGTCGTTACAGTAATTTATTGACTAGATGCTATGTGAATCCATCCAATGAGCTTTACAGGAAACACACACACCACATGACCTGCTGTTCAGATTCTATGCCTGTATTCTGTGATTTTAACGCCCCAGATTAGTTTACCATTGACAGTAGGTTATATTTAGCACGCCACGTGCTACCACCATTGCAGAATCACTCACTTGCTTGTGCTCTAAATTCTGACCCATTTTCCAAAGAAAACCTCAGCGGCATTAGCACAAGGGTGGGCGCTTGTTTTCAGAGTACAAAATCAACTCATTAATTGATATATTAAGGTGTTCCTCTCGCCAGTCACAGTCCCACCAGGGTTCCATCTCAGAACTATTCACAGAGCCCCACAAGGGTTTCCTCTATCTACTATTCATGGTCACTGATGAGTAATTAAGAAAACAATGGTGGTATTGGCAGGAGGGAATTTGGTGAGAAGGACAATACCTGCTAAAATGGAATTTGTGGCCTCTAATGAAAGTAAATGGAATCGTGCATTACAAACTTTGGCCTCGATTTAATGCTTTAGGATAAGCTTTGCAAATGATCACAATCATTAAAAAAAGGTTTTTAAATTATTTCGCCACAAACATTTCCAGTAGACTTGAATGTCGACTTCGGTAGATAAATCATTTGAAAAGTTTTTTTTCTAACGTTTTGTCAGAATCTTATCCAAAAGAATTTAATTGAGGCCCTTGTCTGTTAAAGAGTCTTCAACAGAGACAGTTGGCAGAATATGGATCCATTTTATTTAAACTGATAAGTAGTGATACCATGTCAAGCTTATACATCACACAACGCATTGGCGTACTGAGGGTAGGGGTGTGTGTTGAAAGGCAATATGCAAGGTGTCCAACTATTAGAAGTGCTCTCTCACTTTGCAAAAATTGCACAAAAACAAGAAATTACCCACCCCCTTATAAGACCCCCTTTGGCAGCCTTGCCCACTACTCGGCTTTGCTGGAGATGCAACTAGATGGGCCTGTGTTAGTTCTTGCAAAGAAATGGCTGCTGGCACAGTACGAGGGAAGGCGGACATGTGCTTGGCAAGATCTCAAAGTAAAAGACTTGGGTGCTGTTGGTTGTAATGTAACTCGACAGTGGTAAGAGTGTATCCAGTCGCTGCGGAAGCTTGGAATTACTGCATAGTGCATTTAAAGCATGCAGATCTCATTGCGGTGGGAGCGGTGCACAGAGAGAGACGCAGAGGAAGAGATGGAGAGAGAAATGAAGCAGTAAAAGAAATCCCAGCCCTGGCAGAATCTCTGCACCCAACCCCCAACTCAGGTCCTAGATAGTGCCAGCCACAAACTAACCCCTTCCCTGCCGGATGTCTCTCGAGTACTATTTAACCATTTCAACAAAAATGCAACGGAGGGCAATGTATTAAATCAACATGCAAAAAAAACATAAAAAAAAATAGAAATCCCACTAAGAGCGAAGGATCCGCTGCAGATAAATGATGCAAACAGGATAGTGAGGCTGGGTGTCCTATGCACAGCATTGGAATCTGAGGGCACAGCTGGTGGAGTCACCCTCCCAGCAGGAATACTGAATGGCAGGCAGCAGCTGGATCAGCTCTGTATATGCAGCATATGTGCACGTTTCCAGAACACACACTGTATATCTCTATCATACACACACACACACACAATATATATATTTTAGATAGTATACTGCACAGTACATACATATAATTCATGCATATTAACATTAAAACCTATTAAATCCAGCAGGCAAATTCACACACACACACACACACACACACACACACACACACACATACATACATACATACATACATACATACATATATACATATATATATATATATATCTCAATCCTATATTCTCAAATATGACACTGCACAGTACATATAATTCATGCATATTAACATATTAAAACCAATTAAACCCAGCATGCAGATCCCTCCCTCATGCACTGAAGATACACTTACCTAGATGACCACCCTCTCCACTTCACCAGGTATTCCACACGACCCTGCAAACAGAAGGTACAGTTAAAATATGTGATTGGGGTGCAAAATCCCATCCCCCACCCACTCACCCACAGCAGGGTCTGGGGGCACTTACCTTGCGGATCCTCTTCTTCTCAATGCTCTCTACTGCAAAGACATGTTCCCCTGCAGCAGGGAGCTCCATGCTCCCACAGAAGCTGCTGGTCTGGGGGTCACGGCAAGCCCTTGTGCACCCCAAACCTACCCGGAGTGTGAGTGCAGCTCAGGAAGCTGTGAGTGTAGTTATCCAGCTACCCAGCATGCATGCTCAGTGTGAGGCTCTGACTATGCAGGATGCATGCTCACAGACTGTATGCAGGTTGTTGCTATATATTCAGGCTGCTCTCTGTATAAGCAGTTAGGTAGATATAGGCAGGTTGTTGCTGTATATTCAGGCTGCTCTCTGTATAGGCAGGTGGATATATGCAGGTTGCTGTGTGAGCAGTTAACAGTTCCCTATATGCAGTTAGTTGTCTATAAGCAAGTTGCAGGTTGCTCTGTATAAGCAGGTCTCTGTAACTGGGTTGCAGGTTGCTCTGTATAAGCAGGTCTCTGTAACTGGGTTGCAGGTTGCTCTGTATAAGCAGGTCTCTGTAACTGGGTTGCAGGTTGCTCTGTATAAGCAGGTCTCTGTAACTGGGTTGCAGGTTGCTCTGTATAAGCAGGTCTCTGTAACTGGGTTGCAGGTTGCTCTGTATAAGCAGGTCTCTGTAACTGGGTTGCAGGTTGCTCTGTATAAGCAGGTCTCTGTAACTGGGTTGCAGGTTGCTCTGTATAAGCAGGTCTCTGTAACTGGGTTGCAGGTTGCTCTGTATAAGCAGGTCTCTGTAACTGGGTTGCAGGTTGCTCTGTATAAGCAGGTCTCTGTAACTGGGTTGCAGGTTGCTCTGTATAAGCAGGTCTCTGTAACTGGGTTGCAGGTTGCTCTGTATAAGCAGGTCTCTGTAACTGGGTTGCAGGTTGCTCTGTATAAGCAGGTTGCTCTGTATAAGCAGGTCTCTGTAACTGGGTTGCAGGTTGCTCTGTATAAGCAGGTCTCTGTATAAGCAGGTCTCTGTAACTGGGTAGATCCCCCTCTCTCCGCAGGCAGTTCTATAAATGCAGGTTGTTGCAGTAGATGTTGCTCCCTCTGCTGTCTTGTCTACTCAGGTTTTTGGTATATTATATTGTATACGGTAATAGTAGACGTTGCTCTATGCAGGTGGTTGATATATTATATGATATACGGTAATAGTAGATGTTGCTTCTTCCGCTGTCTGTCGCTCTATGAAGGGTCTCGCGCTCTGCAGTGATATTCAACCTCAGCTCGCGGCGTGACGTAATAGGGGGGAGGGGACTTTCACCTGTCAAAATCTTTGATTGGGCCGGAGATTGGAAACTCCTCCCCTTTACTGGAGCCGGCTGGTAAATGGTAAATGACACACACACACACACACACACACACACACACACACACACACACACACACACACACACACACACACACACACACACACACACACACACACACACACACACACACACACACACACACACACACACACACACACACTCTCACTCACTCTCTCTCTCTCTAAATTTTAGATTATTAGATTATTTTACATATCTCTATATATTATATCTTCATATCTCAATATCTCTGTATATTATCATTTTATATATCTTTCTCTATATATTTAAATTTAATTTCTCTGTATATTATGCTATATTTCCATCTCTGTATATAATAAGCTTTATATCTCTATATAATAAGATATATATATAAACTATATCTCCCTCTCTGTATATTATGCTATATCTATCGCTCTGTATAAACTATATCTCTCTGTATAAACAATATCTCCCTCTCTGTATATTATATGCTATATCTCTCTCTCTGTATAAACTATATCTCCCTCTCTGTATATTATGCTATATCTATCGCTCTGTATAAACTATATCTCTCTGTATAAACAATATCTCCCTCTCTGTATATTATATGCTATATCTCTCTCTCTGTATAAACTATATCTCCCTCTCTGTATATTATATGCTATATCTCCCTCTCTGTATATTATATGCTATATCTCCCTCTCTGTATATTATATGCTATCTCTCTCTCTCTATAAGATATATTTATCTCTCTGTATATTATGCCATATCACTCTATATAATAAGATATATCACCCTTTCTGCATATAATATGCTATAACTCGCTATATATAATAAGCTATATCTCCCTCTCTATATAATAAGCTATATATCTCTCTATATAATAAGATATATCTCCTTCTCTATAAAAGTTATATCTCTATATATATATAATCAACTATATATCTCTTTATATATTATAAGCTATATCTCTCTACATATATCATATTCCATCTCTCTCTCTCTATATATAAGCTATATCTCTCTCTATATCTTAAGCTATATATCTATCTATATAATAAGCTATATCTCCCTCTCTGCATACAATATGCCATATCTATCTATCTATATAATATGCTATATCTCTCTATATAATAAGCTATATCTCCCTCTCTGTATGTAATATGCTATTTCTCTCTATATAATATGCTATATCTCCCTCTCTCTATATAATATGCTATATCTCCCTCTCTCTATATAATATGCTATATCTCTCTATATAATATGCTATATCTCCCTCTCTCTATATAATATGCTATATCTCTCTATAATATGCTATATCTCCCTCTCTGTATATAATAAGCTATATCTCCCTCTCTGTATGTAATATGCTATTTCTCTCTATATAATATGCTATATCTCCCTCTCTCTATATAATATGCTATATCTCTCTATATAATATGCTATATCTCCCTCTCTCTATATAATATGCTATATCTCTCTATATAATATGCTATATCTCCCTCTCTCTATATAATATGCTATATCTCCCTCTCTCTATATAATAAGCGATATCTCCCTCTCTGCATACAATATGCCATATCTATCTATATAATATGCTATATCTCTCTATATAATAAGCTATATCTCCCTCTCTGTATGTAATATGCTATTTCTCTCTATATAATATGCTATATCTCCCTCTCTGTATATAAAATTCCATATACCTCTATATAATAAAAGAAACCAAGAGGGCTGCACTCACCTGAACATGCATACATTATAGGGTGCTGCTGGGGCCAAAATATACAAAATACAGAATCCAGCGCACTCGCTTATTAACTAAACAGTGATTTTAAATCTTGGAGATTGTAATAGTTTTATTTAAAAACACCTCACCTAGGCAAAAAATGATGGGGGTTTAGTTACATTATATGATCATACATTGCATAATCCTGCCAACTACGTCAAAGTACCCCATATTCGGCAGGTCCTATCCTAATAGCAGCCTAATGCTTGCTCCTCTATATAATAAGCTATATCTCCCTCTCTGTATATAATATGCTATTTTTCTCTATATAATATGCTATATCATTCTATATGCCATATCTATCTCCCTCTCTGTAATAAGCTATATCTCTCTCTCTCGAACTCACTCTGTGTGTGAGTGTCTGTATTCACTCTGTGTGTGACCGGCTGCGCTCACTCTGTGTGTGAGTGTCTGTATTCTTCACTCTGTGTGTGACCGGCTGCACTCACTCTGTGTGTGAGTGTCTGTATTCACTCTGTGTGTGACCGGCTGCACTCACTCTGTGTGTGAGTGTCTGTATTCTTCACTCTGTGTGTGACCGGCTGCACTCACTCTGTGTGTGAGTGTCTGTATTCACTCTGTGTGTGACCGGCTGCGCTCACTCTGTGTGTGAGTGTCTGTATTCTTCACTCTGTGTGTGACCGGCTGCACTCACTCTGTGTGTGAGGGTCTGTATTCATGTGTGTAACTAGTTGAGTCTCCCTTAAACCAGCGGCGGGGGAGGGGTGTTAGCTGCAGCACTCCGTATTAACCGGTTTATGGGAGTTTAACACAGTTTATGTACAACTATCAGTATACACACATACTGCGTCCTCCCTGTCTGGTGAAAGGTGACCGAATTACTGGAAACCCCTATGGAGGGTGCCCCTGCCAGGCACTGGGGTAGGTCAGCAGTTAGTGTCCCCACTGCCATGGATTGAATGTATGGGAGACACAGAACCTGATACATAGTAACTACACATGTTCTCATAGAAGAATCCGACTCACTTTCTGCACCAGTTTCATGGAATTCTGTATACAGAGTCATTCTGGGACAACGTTCTAACGGTGGAATGTTGCCGCAGCTCCGCCCACATTTAGAACGTTCGACCTATTGATTATTATTTTTACAGAACCGCAGTGTTTGTTTACAAATCACGGATACATTGTAACAATCTCAGATATGTCACTCAGAGGGAAAGGCATATTGTAGGTTTGCCTGGCTGACTGTGATAGGAGTCCGTTTTAGCTTTTTAGAAAATGAAAATGAAGGTGTCTGTCCCAATCCCACAGCACAAGTGAAAAAGTCAGAGATTTATTCACGAAATAGCGAATTAGATCAGCGTGAAAACGTAAAAGTGCTGGTCTGGAAAATCATCAACCCTCCACCCCCTCCCCTTCGGATAAAGTCACAGTTTAGCTTTTATTTATTTTCATTTTTTTTTTTTCTCTCATTTGTATTTTGCAATTTTTAATTTATTTTTTGTAATGCAGTACAAATCGCTGTTTAGTGAATAATCCCCGGTACCACTAATTTCTCCCCAATCAATTAACGATAATAATAAATAAGATGCAATGCACGATTTAATTCGATTATAATTTAAATTGGTAAAATAGCTGCTAGTGGCTTCAGTTAGCAGATAATGCTAATCTAACGGCAAACACTGTATTTTACACTGGAGTGATTTGGGAATATTATTTTCCGTATATTATAATATTGAATGATATGACTTTCCTGTAAAACAAAGGAAATATTTGGTAAAAAAAAAGTTGGTTTGGGATGCCTGATGCTGCCCCCTCCCCTCCCGTTATTGAACCGTTTAATTGCTCCAGTAATGATGACGCTCACTTGGAAATTGAGCAATAATTAGGATGAGTCGATAATTCGTTCTCTAACATGGGGGGAAAGGGGTAGGTTGAAATGTTGGCAGGGCAGGTAACGTAAAATCTACATAGGGGCACTTACCTGATGTCTGGATTTACTGCAATCATTTCAAACTTAATATAGAAATAATGATTTAACCCCTGTATTGGTTTTAGGGAGTTATTGCAAAGAAGGGTGTATCTCTGTATTAGGAACTCCTGTATTGCAGGATCTGTCCCTGTATTAGGAACCCCTGTATTGCAAGATCTATCCCTGTATTAGGAACCCCTGTATTGCAGGATCTGTCCCTGTATTAGGAACCCCGGTATTGCAGGATCTGTCTCTGTATTAGAGCACCCTGTATTGCAGGATCTGTCCCTGTATTAGAAACTCCTGTATTGCAGGATCTGTCCCTGTATTAGGAACCCCTGTATTGCAGGAGCTGTCTCTGTATTAGGAACCCCTGTATTGCAGGACCTGTCTCTGTATTAGGAACCCCTGTATTGCAGGATCTGTCTCTGTATTAGGAACCCCTGTATTGCAGGATCGGTCTCTGTATTAGGAACCCATATATTGCAGGATCTGTTTCTGTATTAGGAACCCCTGTATTGCAGGATCGGTCTCTGTATTAGGAAACCATGTACAGCAGGAGCTGTCTCTGTATTAGGAACCCATGTATTGCAGGATCTGTCTCTGTATTAGGAACCCCTGTATTGCAGGATCTGTCTCTGTATTAGGAACCCCTGTTTTGCAGGATCGGTCTCTGTATTAGGAAACCATGTACAGCAGGAGCTGTCTCTGTATTAGGAACCCCTGTATTGCAGGATCTGTCTCTGTATTAGGAACCCCTGTATTGCAGGATCTGTCTCTGTATTAGGAACCCCTGTATTGCAGGATCGGTCTCTGTATTAGGAAACCATGTACAGCAGGAGCTGTCTCTGTATTAGGAACCCCTGTATTGCAGGATCTGTCCCTGTATTAGGAACCCCTGTATTGCAGGATCTGTCTCTGTATTAGGAACCCCTGTATTGCAGGATCTGTCTCTGTATTAGGAACCCCTGTATTGCAGGATCTGTCTCTGTATTAGGAACCCCTGTATTGCAGGATCTGTCTCTGTATTAGGAACCCCTGTATTGCAGGATCTGTCTCTGTATTAGGAACCCCTGTATTGCAGGATCGGTCTCTGTATTAGGAAACCATGTACAGCAGGAGCTGTCTCTGTATTAGGAACCCCTGTATTGCAGGATCTGTCTCTGTATTAGGAACCCCTGTATTGCAGGAGCTGTCTCTGTATTAGGAAACCCTGTATTGCAGATCTGTCTCTGTATTAGGAAACCATATATTGCAGGATCTGTCTCTGTATTAGGAACCCCTGTATTGCAGGATCTGTCTCTGTATTAGGAACCCCTGTATTGCAGATCTGTCTCTGTATTAGGAACCCCTGTATTGCAGATCTGTCTCTGTATTAGGAACCCCTGTATTGCAGATCTGTCTCTGTATTAGGAAACCATATATTGCAGGATCTGTCTCTGTATTAGGAAACCCTGTGTTGCAGGATCTGTCTCTGTATTAGGAACCCCTGTATTGCAGATCTGTCTCTGTATTAGGAACCCCTGTATTGCAGATCTGTCTCTGTATTAGGAAACCATATATTGCAGGATCTGTCTCTGTATTAGGAAACCCTGTGTTGCAGGATCTGTCTCTGTATTAGGAAACCCTGTGTTGCAGGAGTTGTCTCTGTATAAGAGCACCCTGTATTGCAGGATATGTCTCTGTTTTAGAAACCCCTGTGTTGCAGGATCGGTCTCTGTATTAGGAACCCCTGTATTGCAGGATCTGCCTCTGTATTAGGAACACCATGTATTGCAGGATCTGTCTCTGTATTAGGAACCCCTGTATTGCAGATATGTCTCTGTATTAGAGCACCCTGTATTGCAGGATCTGTATCTGTATTAGGAACCCCTGTATTGCAGATCTGTCTCTGTATTAGGAACCCTTGTATTGCAGGATCTGTCTCTGTATTAAAGCACCATGTGTTGCAGTGTGTGTCTCTGTGTTGCAGTGTCTGTGTCTGTATTAGAGCACCCTGTGTTGCAGTGTCTGTCTCTGTATTAGAGCACCCTTTGTCGCACTGTCTGTCTCTGTGTTGCAGTGTCTGTCTCTGTATTAGAGCACCATGTGTTGCAGTGTCTGTCTCTGTGTTGCAGTGTCTGTCTCTGTATTAAAGCATCCTTTGTTGCAGTGTCTGTCTCTGTGTTGCAGTGTCTGTCTCTGTATTAGAGCACCCTGTGTTGCAGTGTCTGTCTCTGTGTTGCAGTGTCTGTCTCTGTATTTAGAGCACCCTGTGTCGCAGTGTCTGTCTCTGTGTCGCAGTGTCTGTCTCTGTATTAGAGCACTCTGTATTGCAGTGTCTGTCTCTGTGTTGCAGTGTCTGTCTCTGTATTTAGAGCACCCTGTGTTGCATTGTCTGTCTCTGTATTAGAGCACGCTGTGTTGCAGTGTCTGTCTCTGTGTTGCAGTGCCTGTCTCTGTATTAGAGCACCCTGTGTTGCAGTGCCTGTCTCTGTGTTGCAGTGCCTGTCTCTGTGTTAGAGCACCCTGTGTTGCAGTGTCTGTCTCTGTGTTAGAGCACCCTGTATTCCAGTGTCTGTCTCTGTATTAGAGCACCCTGTGTTGCAGTGTCTCTCTGTGTTGCAGTGTCTGTCTCTGTGTTAGAGCACCCTGTATTCCAGTGTCTGTCTCTGTATTAGAGCACCCTGTGTTGCAGTGTCTGTCTCTGTGTTGCAGTGTCTGTCTCTGTGTTGCAGTGTCTGTCTCTGTGTTGCAGTGCCTGTCTCTGTGTTGCAGTGCCTGTCTCTGTATTAGAGCACCCTGTGTTGCAGTGTATCTCTGTGTTGCAGTGTCTGTCTCTGTGTTAGAGCACCCTGTATTCCAGTGTCGGTCTCTGTATTAGAGCACCCTGTGTTGCAGTGTCTCTCTGTGTTGCAGTGTCTGTCTCTGTGTTAGAGCACCCTGTATTCCAGTGTCTGTCTCTGTATTAGAGCACCCTTTGTCGCACTGTCTGTCTGTGTTGCAGTGTCTCTCTGTGTTGCAGTGTCTGTCTCTGTATTAGAGCACCCTGTGTTGCAGTGTCTCTCTTTGTTGCAGTGTCTGTCTCTGTGTTAGAGCACCCTGTATTCCAGTGTCTGTCTCTGTATTAGAGCACCCTGTGTTGCAGTGTCTCTCTGTGTTGCAGTGTCTCTCTGTGTTGCAGTGTCTGTCTCTGTATTAGAGCACCCTGTGTTGCAGTGTCTCTCTGTGTTGCAGTGTCTGTCTCTGTGTTGCAGTGTCTGTCTCTGTGTTGCAGTGTCTGTCTCTGTGTTGCTGTGCCTGTCTCTGTATTAGAGCACCCTGTGTTGCAGTGTCTGTCTCTGTATTAGAGCACCCTGTGTTGCAGTGTCTCTCTGTGTTGCAGTGTCTCGCTGTGTTGCAGTGTCTCTCTGTGTTGCAGTGTCTCTCTGTGTTGCTGTGCCTGTCTCTGTGTTGCTGTGCCTGTCTCTGTATTAGAGCACCCTGTGTTGCAGTGTCTGTCTCTGTGTTGCAGTGTCTGTCTCTGTGTTGCAGTGTCTGTCTCTGTGTTGTAGTGTCTCTCTGTGTTGCAGTGTCTCTCTGTGTTGCTGTGCCTGTCTCTGTGTTGCTGTGCCTGTCTCTGTATTAGAGCACCCTGTGTTGCAGTGTCTGTCTCTGTATTAGAGCACCCTGTGTTGCAGTGTCTCTCTGTGTTGCAGTGTCTGTCTCTGTGTTAGAGCACCCTGTATTCCAGTGTCTGTCTCTGTATTAGAGCACCCTGTGTTGCAGTGTCTGTCTCTGTGTTGCAGTGTCTGTCTCTGTGTTGCAGTGTCTGTCTCTGTGTTGCAGTGCCTGTCTCTGTGTTGCAGTGCCTTTCTCTGTATTAGAGCACCCTGTGTTGCAGTGTATCTCTGTGTTGCAGTGTCTGTCTCTGTGTTAGAGCACCCTGTATTCCAGTGTCGGTCTCTGTATTAGAGCACCCTGTGTTGCAGTGTCTCTCTGTGTTGCAGTGTCTGTCTCTGTGTTAGAGCACCCTGTATTCCAGTGTCTGTCTCTGTATTAGAGCACCCTTTGTCGCACTGTCTGTCTGTGTTGCAGTGTCTCTCTGTGTTGCAGTGTCTGTCTCTGTATTAGAGCACCCTGTGTTGCAGTGTCTCTCTTTGTTGCAGTGTCTGTCTCTGTGTTAGAGCACCCTGTATTCCAGTGTCTGTCTCTGTATTAGAGCACCCTGTGTTGCAGTGTCTCTCTGTGTTGCAGTGTCTCTCTGTGTTGCAGTGTCTGTCTCTGTATTAGAGCACCCTGTGTTGCAGTGTCTCTCTGTGTTGCAGTGTCTCTCTGTGTTGCAGTGTCTCTCTGTGTTGCAGTGTCTGTCTCTGTGTTGCAGTGTCTGTCTCTGTGTTGCTGTGCCTGTCTCTGTATTAGAGCACCCTGTGTTGCAGTGTCTGTCTCTGTATTAGAGCACCCTGTGTTGCAGTGTCTCTCTGTGTTGCAGTGTCTCGCTGTGTTGCAGTGTCTCGCTGTGTTGCAGTGTCTCGCTGTGTTGCTGTGCCTGTCTCTGTGTTGCTGTGCCTGTCTCTGTATTAGAGCACCCTGTGTTGCAGTGTCTGTCTCTGTGTTGCAGTGTCTGTCTCTGTGTTGCAGTGTCTGTCTCTGTGTTGCAGTGTCTCTCTGTGTTGCAGTGTCTCTCTGTGTTGCTGTGCCTGTCTCTGTGTTGCTGTGCCTGTCTCTGTGTTGCTGTGCCTGTCTCTGTATTAGAGCACCCTGTGTTGCAGTGTCTGTCTCTGTGTTGCAGTGTCTGTCTCTGTGTTGCAGTGTTTGTCTCTGTATTGCAGGATGCTCACGGTCTAGGAGATGGCAGTCCCAGAATGCAGCCATGATATTATATTTCCATTTTGTAAATGATTATGCAAATTCGTTGATTCTATTTATTCAGGATTTAAATTGGTTTAACCCTTGCAGGGCTGGAGGATATTTTGTTGTAAATGATTCCTTCTCTCTAATCCGTGCAATGTGCAGCGATGGCATCCCTCTAATTCTAATCCATAACTTCACGTGAGGCAGCAATCTGTCTGTCTGTCTGTCTGTCTGTCTCTGGGTTAATAGGCTATAAGGGAGGCTGTACAGTACATTATATAAATTATATACAATGTGCAGCGATGGCATCCCTCTAATTCTAACACAATCACTGCAGGTAACATAATATATAAATCAAACTATCGCGCCTCATTTATAACATTTTACTAACTGGGTTATTTACTAACGTGAGAATTTAAAGGGAGTTTTATAGTTGAGGTTAAAATAGCCGAGCTGGAAACATTCTCTGTCAGCCATGCATTCAGTTTGGCTACTCTGGCCTTAAACTGGAAATTCACTTTGAATTCTCACTTTATTTAATAACCCGGTACATTTCCTTTCCTTGCATGACCTGTCATTACCAATAGATTCTTCATCCTCCTGCCCCCCACCACCACATTACTGGCACCCTAACCATGCCCCCACCCCCCAGTCACTGCCACCCTAAGCCTGCCCCCTCACCTAGTCACTGCCACTCTGCCCACCCACCTCGTTTCTGCCACCTAAACCCTGCTACCCCCACCTCATTACTGGCACCCTAACCATGCCCCCCCCCCCCAGTCACTGCCACCCTAACCCTGCCCCCTCACCTAGTCACTGCCACTCTGCCCACCCACCTCGTTTCTGCCACCTAAACCCTGCTACCCCCACCTCATTACTGGCACCCTAACCATGCCCCCCCCAGTCACTGCCACCCTAACCCTGCCCCCTCACCTAGTCACTGCCACTCTGCCCACCCACCTCGTTTCTGCCACCTAAACCCTGCTACCCCCACCTCATTACTGGCAACCTAACCATGCCCCCCCCAGTCACTGCCACCCTAACCCTGCCCCCTCACCTAGTCACTGCCACTCTGCCCATCTACCTTGTTTCTGCCACCCAACCCTGCCCCCCCACCTTGTTTCTGCCACCCTAACCCTGCCCCCACCTCGTTACTGCCACCCTAACCCTGCCCCCACCTCGTTACTGCCACCCTAACCCTGCCCCCACCTCGTTACTGCCACCCTAACCCTGCCCCCACCTAGTCACTGCCACCCTGCCCTCCCACCTAGTCACTGCCACCCTGCCCTCCCACCTAGTCACTGCCACCCTGCCCTCCCACCTCGTTATTGCCACCCTAACCCCGCCCCCACCTCGTTACTGCCACCCTAACCCTGCCACCTCACCTCGTTACTGCCAATCTAACCCTGCCCCCACCTCGTTACTGCCACCCTAACCCTGCTCCCACCTCGTTACTGCCACCCTAACCCTGCCCCCCACCTCGTTACTGCCACTCTAACCCTGTCCCCCACCTCGTTACTGCCACTCTAACCCCGCCCCCACCTCGTTACTGCCACCCTAACCCTGCCACCTCATCTCGTTACTGCCAATCTAACCCTGCCCCCACCTGGTTACTGCCACCCTAACCCTGCCCCCACCTCGTTACTGCCACCCTAACCCTGCCCCCCACCTCGTTACTGCCACTCTAACCCTGCCCCCCACCTCGTTACTGCCACTCTAACCCTGCCCCCCACCTCGTTACTGCCACTCTAACCCTGCCCCCCACCTCGTTACTGCCACTCTAACCCTGCCCCCACCTCGTTACTGCCACTCTAACCCTGCCCCCCACCTCGTTACTGCCACTCTAACCCTGCCCCCCACCTCGTTACTGCCACTCTAACCCTGCCCCCCACCTCGTTACTGCCACTCTAACCCTGGCCCCCACCTCGTTACTGCCACTCTAACCCTGCCCCCCACCTCGTTACTGCCACTCTAACCCTGCTCCCCACCTCGTTACTGCCACTCTAACCCTGCCCCCCACCTCGTTACTGCCACTCTAACCCTGCCCCCCACCTCGTTACTGCCACTCTAACCCTGCCCCCCACCTCGTTACTGCCACTCTAACCCTGCCCCCACCTCGTTACTGCCACCCTAACCCTGCTCCCACCTCGTTACTGCCACCCTAACCCTGCCCCCCACCTCGTTACTGCCACTCTAACCCTGTCCCCCACCTCGTTACTGCCACTCTAACCCCGCCCCCACCTCGTTACTGCCACCCTAACCCTGCCACCTCATCTCGTTACTGCCAATCTAACCCTGCCCCCACCTGGTTACTGCCACCCTAACCCTGCCCCCACCTCGTTACTGCCACCCTAACCCTGCCCCCCACCTCGTTACTGCCACTCTAACCCTGCCCCCCACCTCGTTACTGCCACTCTAACCCTGCCCCCCACCTCGTTACTGCCACTCTAACCCTGCCCCCCACCTCGTTACTGCCACTCTAACCCTGCCCCCACCTCGTTACTGCCACTCTAACCCTGCCCCCCACCTCGTTACTGCCACTCTAACCCTGCCCCCCACCTCGTTACTGCCACTCTAACCCTGCCCCCCACCTCGTTACTGCCACTCTAACCCTGCCCCCCACCTCGTTACTGCCACTCTAACCCTGCCCCCCACCTCGTTACTGCCACTCTAACCCTGCTCCCCACCTCGTTACTGCCACTCTAACCCTGCCCCCCACCTCGTTACTGCCACTCTAACCCTGCCCCCCACCTCGTTACTGCCACTCTAACCCTGCCCCCCACCTCGTTACTGCCACTCTAACCCTGCCCCCCACCTCGTTACTGCCACTCTAACCCTGCCCCCACCTCGTTACTGCCACCCTAACCCTGCCCCCCACCTCGTTACTGCCACCCTAACCCTGCCCCCACCTCGTAACTACCACCCTAGCCCTGCCCCACCTCGTAATTGCCATCCTAGCTCTGCCCCACCTCATTACTGCCACCCTAACCCTGCCACCTCACCTCGTTACTGCCACCCTAACTCTGCCACCTCACCTCGTTACTGCCACCCTAACCCTGCCACCTGACCTCGTTACTGCCACCCTAACCCTGACCCCCACCTCGTTACTGCCACCCTAACCCTGACCCCCACCTCGTTACTGCCACCCTAACCCTGACCCCCACCTCGTTACTGCCACCCTAACCCTGACCCCCACCTCGTTACTGCCACCCAAACCCTGACCCCCACCTCGTAACTGCCACCCTAACCCTGCCCCCCACCTCGTAACTGCCACCCTAGCCCTGCCCCCACCTCGTAATTGCCACCCTAGCCCTGCCCCCCACCTCATTACTGCCACCCTAACCCTGGCCCCCCACCTCGTTACTGGCATTCCAGCCCTGCCCCCCCACCTGATTACTGCTATCATTCCTACCCCTTACTTCAGTACTGCCATGCTAGTAGTTGGCCCACTCTGCACCTTACTATTGCTATGTTTTAATTTTTTCTCCTCTCATATGTCGCCTTGTCCCTCCCAGGGCTAATCCAGTATTTAATATGCCCCTCCTTGTGATAATTCAGCGCCGTCCTCGCACTCCCCCCCCCCCATTAGCGCCGTCCTCGCACTCCCCCCCCATTAGCGCCGTCCTCGCTCTCCCTTCTTCCTGCAATCCTCGCACTCCCCCATTAGTTCTATTCTTAGAAAGGAGAGAGAGGTTATGGGTGTGAAATAAATCACCTCCAAACCTCAAAAGGAGGTTACAGGGAGTAGTGGGGGCTTAACCCCGGGTAGAAAAATTAAACAGAAGAAAAGAAATGGGGAAAAAGAAAATGTGCCCCTTAGAAAGTGGGTGGAGTCTATTCCCATTTACTGGCTACTCCCTTTAAGTACAAAGTCACATAAGTGTGGTAATACATCTTTAATCAAAGTTTAGAGTAATATTGGTTCGTAACAAATTTACCAGAAAAAATAAATACATTTTAATATCAAATACACCCTACAAGTGTTTAAAGTGAAAATACAAATACAACCACCTATTAAAAACCTGGAAGGTTGCTTCTATAGTGAGCACCCAGATATTTGCACAAGGAGCCTAGATGGATAAGTATCGAGAGACCTTTAAAAAGGATCAAATGAATGACATCCACATCTCCTAATCGGGGTGAGAATACTGTTGTGGCGAAACCAGCTTCGCCACTGTGAACTGGAGAGGCCTGGCTGCTAGCCTCCTGCCCGCTGACTATGGCCCCTGGACATATTGCACTTTAAAGACTATATTTGGGCATGTACTAATTTGTATTGCTGCTACTGGCCCTTTAAAATCAGCAATGGACATGTTGGGACTACTGTCCCTTTAAGACT
This sequence comes from Pelobates fuscus, assembly GCF_036172605.1. Taxonomy (NCBI): domain Eukaryota; kingdom Metazoa; phylum Chordata; class Amphibia; order Anura; family Pelobatidae; genus Pelobates; species Pelobates fuscus. The sequence continues at coordinate 378,144,089 of NC_086321.1, forward strand.
GTGGAGCGTAGTACAGTAATCCTGCCTTTAATACTTTCATGTCATGTATGTATTTTTGTATGCAGTTAACCTGGGTTATATATGTGTACAGCATTCATCTGATTGTTCGGTAGAATCACTCCATTCATTGTATTGAGGAAACTACCGAACAACCAGACCACCCAGGACTAAGTGTGCCTCCAATTACCGTTTGCAACAATGTTGCAAACGGGTAATTGGCAATCAGTGTAATGTATTCTTTGTCCTCTGGGTGGCCGCCATTCAGGAAACAACCACGTGGCGGCGGCCATCTTAAACTACCGAACAGCGGTGTTTTGCCGTCGAGTGTCTGGAACTAAAATCGGACACTTGACTAGGCAAACACCGCTGAGACCTCCATACTTCCAGAAATTCGTATGGAAACTACCGAATGACCCGCCGTTCGGTAGAAAGAACCCCACAAACAAGGGAATTCATTCTAACCCTCTCCAGGCTCTATAACACAGGCAATTCGCCTGTTTTCATTCCCTTGTTTGTGACCGACCGCAGGGCCAAAATGCATGGAACTGATTTCGGATACTTTACCCATGCGGTCGGTCAATACTTTAAAGTTCCATAACTCCTGAACCATTTATCCGAATGGGCTGATTCTTGCATATGTTGTCCCCCTGAATAAGGGCTATCAGGGGATACCTGTTTTGGAGGTGTAGCATATGTATTTGGGGTACATCCAGGAATTGGGGAAAAAGGTGTACAGTATAATTGTGTTAAGTGTTAATCTAAGGGGAGGAAATGTGTGGGAGGTACATCCATGTGATTGGTTAATTTCATCCTCCCCCTGGGAGTGTCCTGTATGTACTTGTTGGTAATAAAAGCCAGACTGGGTGTCCCAGTCTTGAGTTCTTGCTTAACCCTCAAAGCGATGTGTCGTCTCGGTCTTTGGGGGAATGGGATTGTAAGCTGACTGCCAAGAGTGTAAGCCGATGTCTGCTTTTCTTGTTCAGCTGTTCCAGTGTTCGTGTGGTTCCAGTCGGGAGAATGGTGTTTGCAGTAGCTGCCTGTGCATCTGGAAAGGGGATTATCGCCTAAACTGGGTTTTATCCTCTTGTATGCTGAAACGGTCCGTTACAAATGGTGGCAGCGGTGGGATCGTTCCTACAACCAGAGGGACAGCTACAGACAACACCATTTTTTGGATTACAAATTGAGGGCAACGCTAGTATCCGTACAGCGACCCTATCTACAAAGGAACTCAGAAAATGGAGGAGAAGTTTCAAGTTAGATTGGACGATTACGTCCTGGAGTCTGGAGCAGTCTCAGAGGAGAACATGTTGATGTACAGAGAGACTGTCAGAGCCAAATTGTGGGACGAAGCCCTAGAGGAAGTACAGTATTCACGAGGGGATCAGCGCCGCAGCAGAAGGCAGCGAATTCTGGCTAGAATGGCAGAGCGGATGCCCCTCCTGAGAAAACAGACCACAGAAAAGTGGGTGACTAGACTCGAGATTCTAGTATACGCAGAACTGGTGCTCGACGACGCATACCAGGCGCTACAGTGGTACGCGGCTCAGTGTGTCCCCAGGATGGCAGAGTATGAGTTCCCAGAAGGCGGAGATTACACTGGCCCCGGTCGATTTTGGAATAATAGTGGTGACGAGGACTTTGGGGAAGATACCGACTATCGTTTTTGGGACCTGTACGGCATCCGAGAGAACATGCTGGGTCTCTTTGGCGCTATTGACCTCGAGGCAGACCTACGATATTTGGTTAACCAGGAATGGAACCTGGAGGGGGATTACCTGCGACTCATCAATGAGGCCTGGGAAGAGACAACCGGTCCTCCCGCCCAACAGCAACCAGCAGTACCCGAGGTAGCAGAGGTATCCAGCGACTTGGAGCAGACAAGTATGGAAGGCTCTGACGCTGAAGATGATTTTATGGCCAAGGTGAGGCAGCAAGTGGCCCAGTATGGGGGTTGTATATCCATGGACACATTCCAGGGGATCTGGAACCAGGTCATGGCTGAGCAAAACTCAAAGATGGACGAAGAGTATGATGAGCAGGAAGAGTGGTACAGCAGCAGAGTAGAGGCTGCATCCGAGGAGGTTAGCCGCCCCCCCCTGAGGCGGCAGGAAGAACCCGAAGTAGGGGTCCTCATAGACTGGTCCTGTGAGCAACCCCAGGGAGATGAAGGTGTCGTCCTTCCTCCCCAGCGGCAGTGTGTACCCCAGGGAGGTGAAGGTGTCGTCCTTCCTCCCCAGCGGCAGATTGTACCTCAGGGAGCTGAAGGTGCCGTCCTTCCTCCCCAGCGGCAGTGTGTGTCCCAGGGAGATGAAGGTGTCGTCCTTCCTCCCCAGCAGCAGGCTGAGTTACAGGGGGCAGAGGTTGTTGTTCCTGCCCCCCAGCAGAAGAGTGATATGCCAGGAAGGCAGTGTGAAGTAAAGGGAGAGGAGAGCAGCGTCCTCCCTCCCCAGCGGCAGTGTGTGTCTCCGGGAGCTGATGGTGTCGTCCATCCTCCCCAGCGGCAGGCTGAGTTACAGGGGGCAGAGGTTGTTGTTCCTGCCCCCCAGCAACAAAGTGATGTGCCAGGAAGGCAGTGTGAGGTGAAGGGAGAGGAGAGCAGCGTCCTTCCTCCCCAGCGGCAGTGTGTACCTCAGGGAGCAGAAGGTGCCATCCTTTCTCCCCAGCGGCAGTTTGCCATCCAGAGAGAGGAACTTGTTACACCCTCTCTCCCACGGCAACCTAATCCACCAAGGGGAGATGTTAAGCCCCACAACTGTGCAGATGGGACCGTAGTCTCTGCACTTACAGCACAAGGGATAGGGACGGTCGGTCCTGTTCCCCAGCCTCAGTGTGATGGATCCAAAGGGGAGACAGTCGGTCTCCCCCTCCGGCAGTCGAGCTGTGCACCTAAAGGGGAGACAGCCAGTCTCCAGCAACCAGGCGCCCACCAGACTACCCCCGTGGTAGGGCTGGCAACAGGACAGAGTACCGCTGGTCTCTGTCCCCTCAGCAACCCACCAAGGCAGCCTACCCGTCTCCCACCCAGCAGTGGTGAAACACCAGAACTTGGACAAAATCCTTCCTCACCCAGATGTAGTAACCGGTTAGTGTGGGTGGGCTGCTCTGTTATTTCTGTTTCGTGGGTGGGTTGCTGGACTAACCAGGGCACTGACCGGCAGAAAGTCAGGTACCCTGTTAGTCTAATTGACAAAGGGGAGAAATGTGGCGAAACCAGCTTCGCCACTGTGAACTGGAGAGGCCTGGCTGCTAGCCTCCTGCCCGCTGACTATGGCCCCTGGACATATTGCACTTTAAAGACTATATTTGGGCATGTACTAATTTGTATTGCTGCTACTGGCCCTTTAAAATCAGCAATGGACATTTTGGGACTACTGTCCCTTTAAGACTGTGGAGCGTAGTACAGTAATCCTGCCTTTAATACTTTCATGTCATGTATGTATTTTTGTATGCAGTTAACCTGGGTTATATATGTGTACAGCATTCATCTGATTGTTCGGTAGAATCACTCCATTCATTGTATTGAGGAAACTACCGAACAACCAGACCACCCAGGACTAAGTGTGCCTCCAATTACCGTTTGCAACAATGTTGCAAACGGGTAATTGGCAATCAGTGTAATGTATTCTTTGTCCTCTGGGTGGCCGCCATTCAGGAAACAACCACGTGGCGGCGGCCATCTTAAACTACCGAACAGCGGTGTTTTGCCGTCGAGTGTCTGGAACTAAAATCGGACACTTGACTAGGCAAACACCGCTGAGACCTCCATACTTCCAGAAATTCGTATGGAAACTACCGAATGACCCGCCGTTCGGTAGAAAGAACCCCACAAACAAGGGAATTCATTCTAACCCTCTCCAGGCTCTATAACACAGGCAATTCGCCTGTTTTCATTCCCTTGTTTGTGACCGACCGCAGGGCCAAAATGCATGGAACTGATTTCGGATACTTTACCCATGCGGTCGGTCAATACTTTAAAGTTCCATAACTCCTGAACCATTTATCCGAATGGGCTGATTCTTGCATATGTTGTCCCCCTGAATAAGGGCTATCAGGGGATACCTGTTTTGGAGGTGTAGCATATGTATTTGGGGTACATCCAGGAATTGGGGAAAAAGGTGTACAGTATAATTGTGTTAAGTGTTAATCTAAGGGGAGGAAATGTGTGGGAGGTACATCCATGTGATTGGTTAATTTCATCCTCCCCCTGGGAGTGTCCTGTATGTACTTGTTGGTAATAAAAGCCAGACTGGGTGTCCCAGTCTTGAGTTCTTGCTTAACCCTCAAAGCGATGTGTCGTCTCGGTCTTTGGGGGAATGGGATTGTAAGCTGACTGCCAAGAGTGTAAGCCGATGTCTGCTTTTCTTGTTCAGCTGTTCCAGTGTTCGTGTGGTTCCAGTCGGGAGAATGGTGTTTGCAGTAGCTGCCTGTGCATCTGGAAAGGGGATTATCGCCTAAACTGGGTTTTATCCTCTTGTATGCTGAAACGGTCCGTTACAACTGTCTATTCTGGTTCTAGCAGCAAAGAATAGTATGGATACTTGCTGTAGAGGCAGCAGGTAAAGTATGGAAAAAATAGGATATGCAGTAGTTACTCAAAAAATGGGCGTACAGGAGAGTTCGAAGTGACCTATTCGAGGTCTGTGAGGTTATCCCTCCGTATAGTGAGCCGTGCTAGAAGACCACAGAAAAAGCTTCCCAGCAGGACCTAAAGGTTTTCAAAGTAACATGCCTGTAAATGCCCTGAAACTAGCTGACTATTCCCCCGCCAAATAAACTGCTGCTTCGAGGCAGCCTAGCAGTATCCCTTAAGCTTGCATAGTGAAACCAGTGTAGACAACGTAGGAGCCCAGGTAAGTAAATTAGCAAATCAGCCCATCAGCCCGACGCGCGTTTCGGCGTTTCTAAACGCCTTTGTCAAGAGCTAACCAGTGAGTGATCCCGGACCTGTTTATAAAGGGGGTCCAAAAGCTCCTCCCCTTGTTAATCCTCCAATCCGTCGTCTCGAAATTAGGGGTTGGTCCGAGCAGGGTTCCACGCCCTCTCTTTTCCCCGGACCAATCCTGGAGGGGCGGGGAGGCGTGTGGAGAGGTAGGGGGATTAGTACTAAACAACTATAATGCCCATCCGTCTGTGTACCGGAGTAAGGGCGGTGACAAATACAGATGGATACAATGTGTCCATATTGTGTGTTAGTTATCACACACACTGTAGACATAGGTCTGCCATAATCAAGGGAGCTAAAGAAAGCCATATGGACATATCAGAGCGAAAATATTATCGCTCCGTCCAAAGAAAGGGGGGGGGGGGCAAGCTCTCCCATAGGCGGCATGTCCCAGTGTAGAGGTCTATCCACTGTGCAGTAAAGTCACCATCCACATTGTGGCACCTATAAATGCAGCATTTTGTTGCAGTACTAACAGTGTCAAAACGATGTATAGATTCCCTTATTAGGCAATAGATGAATGTTCCCTTGATTCAATAACCATAGGGATATGTTGTCAGTATTGATCCCTCAGTAAAGAGGGATAGCATAGGTAAACACCGCTGGTATTTAGAGATTATTACTGCCATGAAATGTGTACACAAAATGATCACTACTAATAAGAAAACACTAAATAGTGATTGCCAGTTAAGTAAAAATAATAAATAATAAAAGGAAAAGAAAATGAAAAAGCAAACTTATGTACAAGGGCTAATGTCTTATATGAATGGGGAGAAAGAAAATCCCTCATTCAAACCCCTTGGGTTCAAGGTATTGAGTTTATAAATCCACCTACATTCTTTTTGGCGTAGGACTTTGTCATAGTCACCCCGTCTTTGTTCACGCTTTACTAATTCCAAGCCACAGAAACGTATGTCTTTAGAGGACCCGCCATGACTCTCTTTTAGATGTCTGGAGATTGGGGTATCAACACGATTTTTTGGGGACCTAACGTGTTCCTTGATACGTTCTTTAAAGGCCCGGAAAGTTTTACCCACATACATCATTTTGCAACTGCAAGTGAGAAGGTATACTACCCCCATCGAATTACAGTTGAAGAAATGGGGTATCTGGTAGGTCTGTTTGCCTTCACTGTCACTTATTTTCTTTGAGTCTCTAAGAATGTATCTACATGCCACACATCTGCCGCAGGCATATGAGCCTGTCGGGACCTTCCGTCCCAGCCAAGTAAGGTTTAGATTTTGTTTAATCATGAAATGGCTGGGAACCAAGATGTCCCTAAGGTTCCTGCCTCTGCGGGCCGTTATGGTGGCTTGGGGACTCAATACATCTTTGAGATGGGTGTCCTTTAGGAGGATAGGCCAGAATTTCTGTATAGAACGTTTAACTTCATTCCAGCCGGTGTCGAAAGTCCCTATCATCCTGATTGTTTTCTTGGTAGTGTTCTCAATACAGGGTGATTCTATCAATAGGTCCTCTCTGTCAGTTAGCAACGCCCTTTTATAGGCTCTTTTGAGGCACCTATTAGGGTATCCCTTCTCCTTAAACTGTTGTCTCAGAGTTTTGGCTTTCAGTTGGAAGTCCAATATATCCGTGCAGTTGCGCCGTAGTCTGAGATACTGTCCAGTGGGGATGCCCTGTTTCAGAGGGCTAGGGTGAAAGCTATCCCATTTAAGTAGGGAATTAGATGCCGAGGGTTTCTTAAATAAGGTAGTTTTCAAGGAGCCATCGTCACAGACCGAAATGGTTAGGTCCAGAAAGTTTAGATTTGAGCCCCCGAATTCTGCCGTAAATCTAAGATTGTCGTCGTTGATGTTAAGGAGGGACACAAAGTTATCAAATTCCTCACAGGTACCCTGCCACACTATAATGACATCGTCAATATACCTGTACCAAGAAATAATCTTAGGACTAAAGCGAGAGAGGATGTCAGAAGCCCAAATTTGTTCCTCCCACCAGCCCAGGTGGAGGTTGGCATACGATGGCGCACAAGCTGTGCCCATCGTCGTACCTCTCACCTGGTGGTAGTATTTATTATGGAACAAAAAGTAGTTGTGAGACAGTATGAAGTTGAGAAGTTTTAGGGTGAAGGTGGTATGTGCTTGGTATTCGGGCCCTCTTCTGTCTAGGAAGTGTTTAACGTGTTCAATCCCCCTTTGGTGAGGGATGGAGGAATAGAGTGCCTCCACATCGAGACTACACAGATTTGCGGTGGGTTCGATTCTTTGGTTTAGAAGCAAAAATAGGGCCTGTTTTGTGTCCCTAATGTATGAGGGTAGACGTTCCACGAAAGGTCTAAGGATCTGGTCAATATAAAGGCTGCCATTCTGGGTTAAGTTGTTAATCCCAGAAACTATTGGGCGGCCTGGTGGATCCTCTAGGCATTTGTGGATTTTAGGCAGGCAGTAGAAGGTTGCTATCCTAGGCTGACAGTTGAGGATAAAGTGGTATTCCCCATCCGATAGCAACCCTCCACTGAGGCCTTCATCCAGAATCGCTTTATAACTATTGAGAAAGGTGTTAGTAGGGTCGGAGGGGATAATGATATAGGTGTCTTCATTGCTCAGAACCTTCTTCACCATTTTCTCATAGTTAGATGTATCCTTTCTAGTTCTATTCTTGTAATCCCCTATTAGTGTCATCCTCGCACTCCCCCCCATTAGCGCCGTCCTCTCACTCCCCCCCCATTAGCTCTGTCCTAGCTCTCCCCATTAGCTCTGTCCTAGCTCTCCCCATTAGCTCTGTCCTAGCTCTCCCCATTAGCTCTGTCCTAGCTCTCCCCATTAGCTCTGTCCTAGCTCTCCCCATTAGCTCTGTCCTAGCTCTCCCCATTAGCTCTGTCCTAGCTCTCCCCATTAGCTCTGTCCTAGCTCTCCCCATTAGCTCTGTCCTAGCTCTCCCCATTAGCTCTGTCCTAGCTCTCCCCATTAGCTCTGTCCTAGCTCTCCCCATTAGCTCTGTCCTAGCTCTCCCCATTAGCTCTGTCCTAGCTCTCCCCATTAGCTCTGTCCTAGCTCTCCCCATTAGCTCTGTCCTAGCTCTTCCCATTAGCTCTGTCCTAGCTCTCCCCATTAGCTCTGTCCTAGCTCTCCCCATTAGCTCTGTCCTAGCTCTCCCCATTAGCTCTGTCCTAGCTCTCCCCATTAGCTCTGTCCTAGCTCTCCCCATTAGCTCTGTCCTAGCTCTCCCCATTAGCTCTGTCCTAGCTCTCCCCATTAGCTCTGTCCTAGCTCTCCCCATTAGCTCTGTCCTAGCTCTCCCCATTAGCTCTGTCCTAGCTCTCCCCATTAGCTCTGTCCTAGCTCTCCCCATTAGCTCTGTCCTAGCTCTCCCCATTAGCTCTGTCCTAGCTCTCCCCATTAGCTCTGTCCTAGCTCTCCCCATTAGCTCTGTCCTAGCTCTCCCCATTAGCTCTGTCCTAGCTCTCCCCATTAGCTCTGTCCTAGCTCTCCCCCATTAGCTCTGTCCTAGCTCTCCCCCATTAGCTCTGTCCTAGCTCTCCCCCATTAGCTCTGTCCTAGCTCCCCCCCCATTAGCTCTGTCCTAGCTCTCCCCCCCATTAGCTCTGTCCTAGCTCTACCCCCCATTAGCTCTGTCCTAGCTCTACCCCCATTAGCGCCGTCCTCGCACTCCCCCCCATTAGCGCCGTCCTCGCACTCCCCCCCATTAGCGCCGTCCTCGCACTCCCCCCCATTAGCGCTGTCCTCGCACTCCCCCCCATTAGCGCCGTCCTCGCTCTCCCTTATTCCTGCAATCCTCACACTCACCCCCATTAGCACCGTCCTCGCACTCCCCCCCATTAGCGCCGTCCTCGCACTCCCCCCCATTAGCGCCGTCCTCGCTCTCCCCCATTAGCTCTGTCCTAGCTCTCCCCCATTAGCTCTGTCCTAGCTCTCCCCCATTAGCTCTGTCCTAGCTCTCCCCATTAGCTCTGTCCTAGCTCTCCCCCCATTAGCTCTGTCCTAGCTCTCCCCCCATTAGCTCTGTCCTAGCTCTCCCCCCATTAGCTCTGTCCTAGCTCTCCCCCCATTAGCTCTGTCCTAGCTCTCCCCCCACTAGCTCTGTCCTAGCTCTCCCCCCATTAGCTCTGTCCTAGCTCTCCCCCCACTAGCTCTGTCCTAGCTCTCCCCCCATTAGCTCTGTCCTAGCTCTCCCCCCATTAGCTCTGTCCTAGCTCTCCCCCCATTAGCTCTGTCCTAGCTCTCCCCCCATTAGCTCTGTCCTAGCTCTCCCCCCATTAGCTCTGTCCTAGCTCTCCCCCCATTAGCTCTGTCCTAGCTCTCCCCCCATTAGCTCTGTCCTAGCTCTCCCCCCATTAGCTCTGTCCTAGCTCTCCCCCCATTAGCTCTGTCCTAGCTCTCCCCCCATTAGCTCTGTCCTAGCTCTCCCCCCATTAGCTCTGTCCTAGCTCTCCCCCCATTAGCTCTGTCCTAGCTCTCTCCCCATTAGCTCTGTCCTAGCTCTCTCCCCATTAGCTCTGTCCTAGCTCTCTCCCCATTAGCTCTGTCCTAGCTCTCCCCCCATTAGCTCTGTCCTAGCTCTCCCCCCATTAGCTCTGTCCTAGCTCTCCCCCCATTAGCTCTGTCCTAGCTCTCCCCCCATTAGCTCTGTCCTAGCTCTCCCCCCATTAGCTCTGTCCTAGCTCTCCCCCCATTAGCTCTGTCCTAGCTCTCCCCCCATTAGCTCTGTCCTAGCTCTCCCCCCATTAGCTCTGTCCTAGCTCTCTCCCCATTAGCTCTGTCCTAGCTCTCTCCCCATTAGCTCTGTCCTAGCTCTCTCCCCATTAGCTCTGTCCTAGCTCTCCCCCCATTAGCTCTGTCCTAGCTCTCCCCCCATTAGCTCTGTCCTAGCTCTCCCCCCATTAGCTCTGTCCTAGCTCTCCCCCCATTAGCTCTGTCCTAGCTCTCCCCCCATTAGCTCTGTCCTAGCTCTCCCCCCATTAGCTCTGTCCTAGCTCTCCCCCCATTAGCTCTGTCCTAGCTCTCCCCCCATTAGCTCTGTCCTAGCTCTCTCCCCATTAGCTCTGTCCTAGCTCTCTCCCCATTAGCTCTGTCCTAGCTTTCCCCCCATTAGCTCTGTCCTAGCTCTCCCCCCATTAGCTCTGTCCTAGCTCTCTCCCCATTAGCTCTGTCCTAGCTCTCCCCCCATTAGCTCTGTCCTAGCTCTCCCCCCCCCATTAGCTCTGTCCTAGCTCTCCCCCCATTAGCTCTGTCCTAGCTCTCCCCCATTAGCTCTGTCCTAGCTCTCCCCCCATTAGCTCTGTCCTCGCACTCCCCCCCATTAGCGCCGTCCTCGCACTCCCCCCCATTAGCGCCGTCCTCGCACTCCCCCCCCATTAGCGCCGTCCTCGCACTCCCCCCCATTAGCGCCGTCCTCGCACTCCCTCCCCATTAGCTCTGTCCTCACAGTCCCCCCCCCCATTAGCGCCGTCCTCGCTCTCCCTTATTCCTGCAATCCTCGCACTCCCCCATTAGTTCTATTCTTGTAATCCCCTATTAGTGTCATCCTCGCACTCCCTTATCAGGCGATATGTTAAAAATACAGAAATAAGGGGATGGTATAGGAAATGTTTCATGTAAAATCCATTGACCCGCGGGGGGCGGAGCCTGAACGCAGAAGCGAGCGGTCGCAAATCTAAGAGCTCCGGCACATAGCCAAGACAATCTGTTTCCTAGCCACCTTACCTCCAGCCATCTGGACCCGGGGAACCCCCATTCAAAGCCTAACCGACATGGGGAGGAAGAATAAAAAGCAAAGACCCGACAAACCAAACCTGGGGATGACGATCGGTGATATGTGGCGCCAGGCACAGGTCACGACAGGGCCTAAAATGGTCGCCCTCTCAGACTGTGAATCCAATTACTTGGAGGATTACTCTGGCGGAATGGAGGAACGGACCCCGCGGGGGGCAACAAGACTGCAGCACAGCTCAGACAAACCTGACAGCGCACCGGTGACCAAAGCGGTGCTGCAGGAACTCCTGGCTGACCTCGAGAAACATATCTCAGCTGATGTGGCAGCGGTCCGCAGCGATATACAGGGCCTCATGGCCGCATGGGAACTCTGGAGGGCACAACCACCCAGAACACCCAGCATATAACAACACTCCAACGGGAGATGGCTGACCTACGTACACAAAACTTGATGCACGAACGCTGCTTCGCAGCGCTGGAAGACACCAGGCGCCGCAACAATCTAAAGGTGCGGGGGGTAGCTGAGAGCGTCCTGGACGCGGAGTTACCGCACTTCACAAGGCGGCTGTGGGAGACCTTGCTGCCACCAAAACAAGCCAGAGCAATGCAGCTGGAGGGTCTATTCCGCATCCCAAGATCCAACAAGGCTCCAACTGCAGGACCAAGGGACCTGGTGGTCCAGTTCAGAAGCGGAGCAGACAAGATCGCCGTGCTTAATGCCCTGAGGGGGAAAACCCCATACCAGTATGAAACAATGACACTCACTTTTACGCTGACCTCTCAGGGCATACCCTAGCCTGGCGCAGATCCCTCAGACCACTTACTACACTCCTTCAACAACACAATGTGAGGTACCGCTGGCGCCCCTCCCGCACGCTTAAAGTCTACCATAATGACACCAATCACCAAGTCCAAGAGCTCCAGGAGGCCACGGCCTTGCTGCATATATTGGGACTGACTATGGACTCCCTCGACCAACCGGAGAACCAACGTACCCATAAATGGGACCCAAATCGGATCACCCCCTTCGTTCCGCAAAAACGCACGCCGGAACAGTACGCAGCAGCGACAACTTGAACTTTGACTGAAGTTCCCAACACCATACCCATGGAAAACCCCATGAACTGGATGTCACGCTGGCCTACTGGAATTGTGTACTTACTTCTTTTGTCTCTCCCCTTCCCTTTAACCCCTTAAGGACACATGACATGTGTGACATGTCATGAGTCCCTTTTATTCCAGAAGTTTGGTCCTTAAGGGGTTAATTCTATAATAAACTGTTGAATCTTACTTTGCAAATTACTTCTCACCCACATACACCGGCGGGGCTCCCAATGCACGCAACCTCTACACCCTCAACACCCCTTAGGCGGCAAGACCATTTGACACACAGAGGTTACAGGCATACATGACCACAGGGCCACCCAACAATACAGTCCAGCACCCGCTCCTGAAGCTGCATAGCCCCTTGCAGAGTCGCACACCTAATTCTGACACCACACAAAATGTCTTGCATACCTCCTCTCTGTACAATGCTGGCTTAGTATTAATGTGTTTTTTATTATTGCTACTTTTTTTTTTTTTACTCCTATCTTAGGTATGCTCCAAAGCACGACACGAGTAATGTCACCATAATTTTTTACCCTCACCATGTTGCTCACTAGGCAGGCACAGCCGGGCACTAAGCCAACGTACTCGCCTTCATCACAAACGCAAAGTTATCACATGACCTCTCTTTTTAATTTTCAGTTTATTATACACACAACTACCAATGTGATACCTCTCAGGGAACCAAGCTAAAATCCCCCTCTGTTCTACGCGTGGCCCACGATATAGTCGTACACGTTTACCCCCACAAACAAACCTAAGCTAGGATATTGCCTAGGACAAAACTGCTACGCACGCTCCTAAACCTGTCGTTATACGTTTAAAAATATATATGTGCATGTTTATCTTTTACCAATGCCTTAATGCTTACAAATTGTGTAAAATGCTTTCCTGATCGCATGCTGTTGGGGCTTGGCGAGAGGATGTGGAATTATCTGCACTTCAAAAATAAAGAATAAAAAAAAAATCCATTGACCCCTTAATGCCAGGATGAAATTATCAGTACATAAAGTTGTGCTGAAGTGATGTCAGTATAGGCCGATGTTAACAGATACAGTGCTTCCATTCTCTCATCCCTTTCATTTTGGGTACTGGCCCCTTTTTAAATAAACCACCAGCCCCCTTTTCCCTGTCTTTATATCGTGGGGTCACCTGTGCCCATTGTGTGTGCGGGGAGGGAGTCTCTGTTCTTTGTGTGAAGCCTCTGATTATAGCTGATTTGACACTAATGATGTACATTAGAGCCATTTCCCATTTTGTTCTCACAGCACAATCCCAGCCGGCCGGGTCTGGCCTTCAATTCCTGGTCTTCGCTGACATTAACCAATTATAGGATCATCTCACACACCAGCGGCTGGTCTAACACAGACAGACAGACTAACAGAACTGCACAAGGACAGACAGACAGACACTTTAACCCCTTAAGGACACATGATATGTGTGACATGTGTGACATGTCATGATTCCCTTTTATTCCATAACTTTGGTCCTTAAGGGGTTAAAGATTTTGGTTAAGGGGGGCATATCATTACTGTACACATAACAAGAGTGCTCACATTTAGAGGACTATTTACATTGACTAGCGGGTATATCTGCATTCCACATTTTATCTCCCATCACTCTCATCCAGCGTCCTTTAGGTGTTAGTGACTGCATCTCGGTGACAACATCTCGCTCTTATGAATGCACTGCCATTATAGCATCTCTACAATGATACTCACTAGTTTATATAGTTAATAGTGAAACATCTAAAAATCTCTTAAACACTCAGCGAATGTGGCCTACATTCTGTGAATCTGGCAAAACACACAGTGAGCCAGCGGAACGCCTCCTGGAATTTTACGCATCTCTCCCTGTACGGGTTTAAGGCTCACATTTTTGAAGAGCGCGTGTTGTCTCTACATTCTGTTCTTTACATTTTCTCCAATCTCCTTGCCTTAAATCATCACTAAATCTAAAGCTTTTGGATGTGTGGGAAAAAAGCGAGAAGGATTAAAATCACATATCCGGGACTGAATAACTGGATTATATCTGACTGCTCACGATCCTGGTTATAAACCAAATATAGTAATTCTGCATTACTGTCAATTTTCGGTTTCCACTTTGCTGTGTCCATGTACAAGAAGTGTCATTTAGCAACAGATCTATGTAAACCATGAATCACACTAACACCGTCCTATGATGACTCATTCACACGACCGCAGTGCAGTACATCCACTGAAGGTGCACATTGATTATATATGATATGAAATATAATGTACAATATTACTATTTATAATCCATCTCAAAGGACTGATAGAATGCCGATGTTTTATAAATATTTACAGTTTACTGTCATTTTCACGACTTGATATGTTTTAATACCTAAATTACAATTTATTCCCACAGAAAATCTAAGTTTGAGATTAATAATACATCAATCACATTATATCATTACTCCTTTATAAAGACGGCTGGTGTAAAAAAACTGAATCTTCTTATATCTTTAGAGCATATTGAGACTTCAAGGTTTATAGAGATATCTTTATCAAGCACTGATCATATAGAATTGTATTTATTGAAAAGGGATTATTTTTGAAATATCTAACAATACAGTGTTAAACAGTTATATATTTTACAATCACAGCAATCACAGGCAACCATTGGCATTTGTTACAGGTTTGCTTTTACTAGACAGATAACCATTAACAGTCGTTACAGGTTTGGTTTGATTGGATGATGACCATTAGTGGTTGTTACAGGTTTGGTTTGATTGGATGATGACCATTAGTGGTTGTTACAGGTTCGGTTTGATTGGATGATAACCATTAGCGCTTGTTACAGGTTTGGTTTGATTGGATGATAACCATTAGCGCTTGATACAGGTTTGGTTTGATTGGATGATAACCATTAGCGCTTGTTACAGGTTTGGTTTGATTGGATGATAACCATTAGCGGTTGTTACAGGTTTGGTTTGATTGGATGATAACCATTAGCGCTTGTTACAGGTTTGGTTTGATTGGATGATAACCATTAGCGCTTGTTACAGGTTTGGTTTGATTGGATGATAACCATTAGCAGTTGTTACAGGTTTGGTTTGATTGGATGATAACCATTAGCGGTTGTTACAGGTTTGGTTTGATTGGATGATGACCATTAGTGGTTGTTACAGGTTTGGTTTGATTGGATGAAACCCTTAAGGCTTGTTACAGGTTTGGTTTGATTGGATGATAACCATTAGCGGTTGTTACAGGTTTGGTGTGATTGAATGATAACCATTAGCGCTTGTTACAGGTTTGGTTTGATTGGATGATAACCATTAGCGGTTGTTACAGGTTTGGTTTGATTGGATGATAACCATAAGCAGTTGTTACAGGTTTAGTTTGATTGGATGATAACCATTAGCGCTTGTTACAGGTTTGGTTTGATTGGATGATAACCATAAGCAGTTGTTACAGGTTAGTTTGATTGGATGATAACCATAAGCAGTTGTTACAGGTTTAGTTTGATTGGATGATAACCATTCGCGCTTGTTACAGGTTTGGTTTGATTGGATGATAACCATAAGCAGTTGTTACAGGTTAGTTTGATTGGATGATAACCATAAGCAGTTGTTACAGGTTTGGTTTGATTGGATGATAACCATTAGCGCTTGTTACAGGTTTGGTTTGATTGGATGATAACCATTCGCGGTTGTTACAGGTTTGGTTTGATCGGATGATGACCATTCGCGGTTGTTACAGGTTTGGTTTGATCGGATGATGACCATTAGCGCTTGTTACAGGTTTGGTTTGATTGGATGATAACCATTAGCGCTTGTTACAGGTTTGGTTTGATTGGATGATGACCATTCGCGCTTGTTACAGGTTTGGTTTGATCGGATGATGACCATTAGCGGTTGTTACAGGTTTGGTTTGATTGGATGATAACCATTAGCAGCTGTTACAGGTTTGGTTTGATTGGATGATAACCATTAGCGCTTGTTACAGGTTTGGTTTGATTGGATGATAACCATTAGCGCTTGTTACAGGTTTGGTTTGATCGGATGATGATCATTAGCGATTTGTTGAGTAAGGTTTCTAAAATACAATAATAATAATAATAATAAAAACTGTACAATCTAATGTTAATATTCACGGTAGGAAGCCATTTCCTCCTCCTAATACTGATCCTCCTCTCTCACTCTCCCTTCAAGTCAGTGATATCCACATAAGTCCATCCCTACAAGCGCGCTGTCTTGGCGTCATACTTGACTCTGGTCTCACCTTTGAGTCTCACATCCAGTTTGTTGCCAAGTCCTGTAGGTTCCAACTCAAAAACATAGCCCGCATCCGCCCCTTTCTTACGCAAGATGCTACCAAGGAGCTTGTCCATGCTCTAGTAATTTCCCGCATGGATTACTGTAACCCTCTCCTGATTGGTCTCCCCAAAAGCCGTACTGCCCCGCTACAGTCTGTAATGAATGCTGCAGCTAGACTGATTTTCCTATCCAGTCGGTCCTCTCACACCTCGCCCCTCTGCCAGTCCTTACATTGGCTCCCTGTATCCTATAGGAGTCAATTCAAAGTGCTAACCCATACATTTAAAGCACTGAACAATTCCAGCCCCTCTTATATCTCTTCACTGATCCAGAGGTATGCCCCTCCTCGTACCCTCCGCTCTGCCCGCGACCACCTCCTGACCGCTGCTCGCACCCGTACAGCCAACTCACGCTTGCAGGACTTCTCACGGGCGGCTCCTCTCCTATGGAATAACTTGCCTACTGCCATCAGACTCTCTCCTAGTCTTCAATCATTTAAGAAGGGCCTTAAAACCCATCTCTTCAGGAAAGCGTATGGCCTCCCAGAGTAATCTCTCCCTTACATACCTGTCGCTTGCTCTCCTATGGGATAGTGCTTTGCTCTCTCCTCCAGCTCTGCTTCACTCCTACTTGATATTTCCTATCCTAATGTTTCTAATACCCCACCTCCTATAGACTGTAAGCTCATTTGAGCAGGGTCCTCTTCAACCTATCATTCCTGTAAGTTTTCTTGTAATTGTCTTATTTATTGTTACATCCCCCCCTCTCAAAATATTGTAAAGCGCTACGGAATCTGTTGGCGCTATATAAATGGCAATAATAATAATAATAATAATAATTACATCCCCGTGCATGCTTGTATTTGTAGAAACTAATAGCAGTAACTTAATTAAAACAATACAAAGCTGGTAAGCCTCTGCAATATGACAAACTATTTCAAATGACAAAATTCTTATTTAATCTTTTTCATAAAAGCTATAGGACAATTGGCAACACTGTATTCATATGGTCTGTACAACATGCTTACATAGTGTATTCATAATAGGTGAAACTATCTGTGGGCCACAAGCCAGCAGAGGATTATAAGAGTTATAGTTAAACAACTTCTTGGATCATCACACTTTACACTAAAATCTAACAAGTTAATATTCTGATATTAGTAAAGTTCATATTATTAGCCCTGTGTATCTGCAGTAATTAACCCCTTCCTTCTCCACAACATGTGTTATCATACTAACTTTTTTTTTGTTTAGTCCATAAAGTATCAGTTGCTGGTTTGTACCCTGTGGGGAAACACGATTTACTGTCAGGGCTTCTAACTGTACTTCTGTATCTCTGAAGACAGGTTGTAGTTTGCCCACTAACACTCTATAAAGATGTATATTAACCTGTATTCCAGGGATGAGATGGGGAGGGGGGGCACAGAGCATACCGAGTACACTGTAGGGATTCTTTGCAGGCTGCAACAGCAGACTAATATGTCCTTCCTAGTACAGGTGCTTGAAATAACTGCACTTACTGTGTGCAGGTGTAATGCTGACATTTAGATTTGATTTTGCATTCTGGTAGTATTTTCAGAATACTGCATTGGCAGAAATGACATTGTGTACAAATATCCATAAGCATGGTATTTGACCATTTTTATTTACGTATCTGTATTTGTCACTCCTATTGTACGTCATCACAAATTCTCTTCTCACTATATATACTGCCATGAAAATAAATGAATACATTTAGTTTTCAGAACAGACAAAACAACTTTATTCCAATGTGCATTATATATTTATTTAGCAAATTACCCACTAGTGATGTCATTTCTCCCATGACCGTGTTCTCACAGACCGTGTAGCATGGGTTTATCCAATCACAAATAGCCGTATTACCTCTGCTTGTTTATTCAGTACGTATAAAGTACCAGGGTAATGTATGCAATGATTATTGGCGATGAGGTCAGCCTTTCTGACACTGAACACAAAAACTCTCCCTAAGAAACAGCCTCTGGATAACTTAGGGGGCATTTACAGTGGAACAAGTCTGGTGCTGAGTTCCTCTTTCCTAATAATCAGATAACATTTACAAAAATTCCACCGCGAGCAACATTCTATATCAAAAAGCTTCACTTCGAAATTAAGAAGGACAATTCTCATTTCTTCAAGTTATTGTTTATAATATTGTACAATAAAACAATTAAAACATTCGCTAATTTAAACTTTGTATAAGTTTGAAACTGGATTTTGCACCAACCGCCACTTGCTATTAATTGATTAATTAACTTCTACTCTAAAGTATAAAAGGGATACATGGTCTGCAACAATCTCTAGGCAGGTGGTGGTACGTGTCAAAGAAAGATTCACATAATGGTCTGGTCCCAAGGTTTCCCAGCAGAACATTGCCCGGAGCATAACTCTTCCTCCATCAGCCTGCCTTCTTCCCATTGTGCATCCTGCGACCATCTCTTTCCCAGGTAAACGATACCCACTAACCACTGCATACCGTGTACACCCCACAAGACATGCCGTTTTGGAGACGCTCTGACCCAGTCGTCTAGCCATCAATATTTGACAAAGTCACTCAGATCTTTTCACTTGCCAATTTTTTTCCTGCTCCCAACACATGGAATTCAGGTCCTGACTGTTCACTTGTTGCCTAATATATCTCACCCCTTGACAGGTGCCATTGTAGCGATATATTCAATGTTATTCCCTTCACCTGTCAGTGGGTTTAATGTTGTAGCTGATCAGTGTCTATTGCCTTCTATATAATTACATTATTCCACGTAGCACATTAAAGTGTCATATTGACACGGCGTTGCCTACATTGCTTCTGCACTGTGACAAAGTGTTGCATTTCCCAGAAAAACCAGGCTGCTCACAGCTCTCGGAGTAGAATGTCTGGATCCTGGACGTACATCCTGCGTCACCGATCTTCCTTGTGTCACTGCTTGTGTGAGTAAGGCAGCCACCAGCCACCCAGAGGTGATACTTACAGTACTCCTCTCGCTCTTATACACACATCACCGCGATGCCATCTGCCACCACACAGTGAGCTGCATTCTTTGCTAAGGCCATGGTTTTCAAACAATTTGTAATAAACAAGACTAATTTGCGAACGTGACAATTCTGTGTGAAATGTGTTGGATTTTAATGAATTCCTTTGAATTCACTTATCTGCACAATGTTGGTGGTGAAGGGGTTAACAGCAAAGATTCTACCGGTCCTAAACAGGGCACAGACTGCACTTCTTACATTACAGGTCCCCCCCCCCATCCTGGCACGGCATGTTCTAGGAACACGGACACAAGAAAAATAATGAATCATTTATAAACGTGCTCCAAATATTCTAACATTTAAAGACTCCGTTGCTGGGTTACACAGAGCAGAAGGTACAAAACTATCTCGGGATACCTTTCTACATGGGGGAGGGGAGCCCAACGCCTGATGCATAACTTTTAACAACTGGCCATTTAAATCATAGAGAATTCAAAGTGAATTTCAAATTTTATATTAAATTGCCAAACTGAAAACCTATTTTGGTTGCAGATTTTATATTTTAATTTTGGCCTAAATTTTTAAATTGGGATGAGTTCGAAAATGCTGCCATGTTATGTCACTGCTGCTCCGAGTCTAAACATACAGAGAACGCGGCAAAACATAACAAATAATTAAAAACTTGTTCGTCGCTCTGAATTGAATGGTTTGTTTGCAAGTGAGATAAATATCTCTGTGACGTGTTACCAGCATCCGAAGGGTTAAACCCACAAAAAATTCCAAGGAAATCTGACCACAGGGCTGTGTGACCTTTTGCACAATAATAGCCTTTGTTTAATGTATCCTAACATAAAGATTGAGATCAGGCTAAAACTAAAAGTGATTAGTTTGTTTTCTTTCCCCTTTTTTTTTTACTTTCCCTACATCATTTTTCTGACTCATTTATACAGTATCGAGATAGGAGCCAAAAATAATCTCTTGGCATTCCGAGCTTGCGTTCAGAAAAAGCGAGGTTATGTACAGGAGTTTCTATCATTAATCATTTTTTGGTTTCTAATGTAATTCTAGTCATTCTGATACTTTCATTTTCAAGTTGCTGTTGTGTAAAGTTGATGTAATATGATGGCAATATCACGTTTTAATTTGACGACCTTCGTTCGTAAATTTGGGAAAACGAATAGTTATGTAACACCTATAAAAGGCTATTCTTTAACGTACACGTTTTCAGGAGCTCAAAGTAAATTTCATTTTTAGAACAAATAGCCATACTGTTAACATGGCCGACTCTGGGAATTTTAAACTTTCATCTACTTTGGCCTACAATTTGAGGAATAAAATGAATAATGTAAACACCAGAAGCTAGTTAATTTTCAAGGGGAACCTTAAAAGGTCTTAAAAAAAGAGGGTCTCTAAGTAAAATAGTCCCTACATTTTCATAAAACTACTTTAAAAACACGGCATATTTGAGGATAATTTTTTTTTTTTTAAATTGCATAAGCGCAAAGTCAGAATTTGGATACAATATTTTGGAAATTAAAAAAAGAAAGATCCACTTTGTATTTATTTTTTACTCTTTAAACCAAGCCTAATGCCTCCGATGGGTGTCCGCTAGCATCCTTGTTTCTATTGGTGATGACTTGGCGCCCCAGGTGTTTTTGAACTACAATCCTTTGAAGCTCAGCCTGCCAATATGCTGACATGTAGGGACAAACCTGCATGTGACAAACATAGAATCACTGGCTGACGCGAAGTTCCAATTTCTGTTTTTGAGTAGGGCAGACAGTGACATTCCTGCTGATGATCGATGAAGTCAAGAGGCGAGGACATGACTGTGTGTTCTTCAGGCCTACGTTGCCTTGGTGAACATGTCAATAATTCATTGAACAGATCATTCTAATTCGGTTATTGTCTGTGCAGAGCTAATAAAACTCGAGACTGCGGGTTCAATGCCAACCTGATTCAATTCACCCACAATTCTCCTCGTTCTCCACTGATAACCAGTGATGATAACAGAAATCTTGATGAGTCTGTATATGTGAGAGATCTAATACTGAGCAAATATTGTTACAGAGAAATTATTGCTTAATTATCGTTCTGTCCATAAAATGCAGAATATGTTATGATGGCTAAATATCATGAGATAAAAGGCCTCTTTTTTTATTGAAGTCAGAATTTTATTTTCTTGCAGGAGCTGTTTGGTAATAGATAGATCCACCTATGCAAACCAGATTGTATACATTTTATTAAACTGAAATGTTCGAATGCTAATTGTGCTGTCATTAGCAGTCATGGGATTTATTTACTAAACTGCAAATTGTACAGAATCAACAAGCACCTACCATTTAGAATAAGTTTGTCAATTCCATACGATATCTGTTTTATTGAATAAGCCCCCTCAATGTCTGGCTTCTCACAGTAAAATGACATATACATCACACATAAAAATGTTAGTGCTTTGATGTAGCCAAGACTTGTTGTTTTATTGCTACAATTAAAGCGTTGGATCCGTTTCAGCCATAAAACTTTGCCCTCGCTTAAGCCTGCCGAAGGAGCAAAGTCTTGTATTCGTTATCGTCATGCAGAGTTGTCTCAGTATTGGGATGTGGTAGGTATTCCACCACATTGCCTAACATTGCGGGTGATTGTTCTATCTTGATGGATCCACACTTTGGAGGATGCACAAACAACCATAGCTAGGATGTCTATAAACTGATCAGCCACAACATTAACCCCATAAGACCGCAGCCAAATGTACAAGTTGTGATCAAAACAAAACGTAAACAAAACCTGGCATTTGCGCTATATGTCTGTCCAACCGTAATTTACCTCTTTCATATTAAATGCACCCCCCCTTATTATATATCATTTTATTCAGGGGGAAAAGGGCTTTCATTTAACATCAAATATTTAGGTATGGAACATAATTTAATATGAATAAAATATAAAAATATATATTTTTTTACATTTTCTTAGTTCTACGTGGCATTTTAACTGTGAATGTCAAAATACAGTTTGCTTTTACTGCAATAAAATACACATATTTGTATTCAGCGATGTCTCACGTGTAAACAGTACCCCCTATGTACAGGTTTTATGGTGTTTTGGGAAGTTACAGGGTCAAATAGAGCGTGTTACATTTTTCATTTTTTTCACATTGAAATTCGCCAGATTGGTTACGTTGCCTTAGAGACTGTTTGGTAGCCCAGGAATGAAAATTACCTCCATGATGGCATACCATTTGCAAAAGTAGACAACCCAAGGTATTGCAAATGGGGTATGTCCAGTCTTTTTTAGTAGTCACTTGGTCACAAACACTGTCCAAAGTTACTTTTAATATTTGAAAATGCAAAAAACTAATTTGAACGCCAATTTTGGCCAGTGTTTGTGACTAAATGGCTACTAAAAAAGACTGAACATAACCCATTTGCAATACCTTGGGTTGTCTACTATTGCAAATGGTATGCCATCATAGGGGTAATTTTCATTCCTGGGCTACCGTACGGTCTCAAAGGCAACATAACCAACCTGGCGAATTTCAATGTGAAAAAACTGAAACGTAAGCCTTATATTCGACTCTGTAACTTTTGAAAACACCATAAAACCTGTACATGAGGGGTACTGTTATACTTGGGAGACTTCGCTGAACACAAATATTAGTGTTTCAAAAAGTAAAACGTATCACAACAATTATATCGTCAGTGTAAGTGCCATTTGTGTGTGAAAAATGCAAACAATTTCACTTTCCCTGACGATATCGTCGTTGTAATACATTTTACTGTTTTGAAACCCTAATATTTGGGTTCAGCAAAGTCTCCCGAGTAAAACAGTACCCCCCATGTACAGGTTTTATGGTGTCATAGAAAGTTACAGGGTTAAATATAGTGCTAGCAAATTAAATTCCCTGAACTTTCGGCCTGGGTTGTCAGGCAGGTCCTGCAAATTGTAATTAATAAAATGACCTAATTATGTAAAAGTATTACATAAATATAAACGTAGCATTATTATATATATATATATATATATATATATAATATATATATACGTGTGTGTGTATATATATATATATATATGTGTGTGTGTGTGTGTGTATGTGTGTGCATAGACATATATATATATATATATATATATGTATATATATTTTTTAAAATTATTTTTATTTATATATAGGTATATATAGTGATTATACTTATGTATATAGATATATATATTTCGTTCTACATGTATTTTGATATCAATATGTATTTTAATTTTAAAATACAGTTAGAACGAAATTACACATGTATATATATTTTTTATTTATTTTTTAATTTTACTTTTAACGTATTTACATATTTGTTTATTTTATATTATATATCATGATAATTATATATATTTAGTCAATATCATTGTACGTGTATTTTGATATTAATATATATAATTATATATATATATTAATACTAAAATACTTGTAGACAGTGTATGTGTATATGTGTGTGTATATATATTATATATATATATAATATATATATGATCTAAGTATATATTATTTAATTTTACACTGTTATAAAAAAAAAAAAATGTTCAGACAGCAGGGGGAGTAACTGTCATTACAGGCACTCCCCCTGCTGGCAATGCCTTGGACGGCTATGCCGTCCATGTAATCGCGAGGTCCTCGCCTGCGCCCTGCGGCATTTAGAGCCGCTTCCTTAAGGACGGCATAGAATGCCCTGTGGTTTTAAGGGGTTAATACCACCTGCGCAAAGCAGTCAGCCTGCTCTATGCTGTGTAAGTATATTTTATATATCTTTTTACACCTGGTTTTATTTTATTGAGCGCACTTTTGTTGCCTCCCATTTTTTATTATCATTTGAGCTCCAGTTAACCCAAGACTGAGGATATCTACATTATATCCCGAAGTGGGGAGTGTACCGCTACAAGCGCTAGATGCTAGAGCTGGCAATAGCTTTGCCAAATGTGAGTGCGTTATCATTATTTTCACTGTAACCACCTTATATAACACATATTGCACTATTTGTCCTTTTCCCCTTTCCCTCTCTTCATTTTATATTACCGATCATCAGAGAGACTGACCACTAATACCATCCCCAAGTCTCAGGGATCTACACCTGCCGGCTGCCGCTGAACATATTAGAAAGACATCATTTGATGTGAACTTGAAGCTTCTCTTCCATACCTTTGAACTTTCCAATATTGAATATATCCCACAATCTGCTGTGGCGCAGCCTCTATTTTTCTCTGTACATTTCTGTTGTTTATACAAAGGGTGAGAGCGATCCCCTTTGTTGTGGTTGCTGCCTACCCACAGTTATTACCGCTGACCCTTCTTCTGTATATTTGTTATATCCCATCACCCGGCGTCTAACAAAACTCTGTAAAATGCTCGAGAGGAAACCGAACGATTATTGACTATGAAGAAACATATCTTCTGCTAGACCGTAGAGACTGGACCTCCACTGTCCACATCTTCCACTGGGCACAGAGTAATATTAATTAGTATTGATTAAATGGGGAAGGTTTAATGGACTTGACATTATAATTATCAGGAAACCAGATGTTCGAGGGATCCTGGCAATGCCAGCTTTCGAAGGAAGAGATGTTTGGGGCTAAATAAAAGTCATTGGCTGCCGAGGTTACAACAACCAGATTCGTAGCAGAGAAAGGGGTACATTTCCTATGAACTTGGCTGTGAATGAACACAAGCCATTCTTGGAGTAAGATTAATAAACTCTGCATACACTTACACTGGAATGCTTTGTGCGACTGTGGGTGGGCACTAGATGGGTTCTGTCAGTGCCAGCCAGTCTGTAGGTAGGGGTTTGCATTTTGAACCTTGCATTAATTATCAGTCTGAGCCTTGTATGACAATGCCAGTCTGTCTGGGATTCTGCCAAGCTGTCTACGTACCAGTCTTTATTCCAGGGCTGTGTTTTGTGTTCGTGCCAGTCAGAGATGGATGCTCAGAATTTGGGGTAATGCTACAAGGTTTGCATTCTGACCTAGACCCCATAGAGAACGCTTCCAATCAGTGACAGCACTAAGAAATACAGAGATTTACTTCTCGAATGGCTTCTATGTCCAAACTCCACAGCTGTATATTAATGACATTACCTTCTTTCATCCAAGGGTTAATATCTACTTGTTAAAGGAAAATTGTTATCTTATTTTATCATTATTTCAAATCAAAGATGACATTATTGCCGCCTCTGTGTGTAAAATTATTTAATTCATACTTATAAGTAAATACATTTTTTTCAGTGCATGTTCTGCCGTACCCTTCTCCCGTGTGGGCAGCCATATTTAAATCCCCTGTTTAGAAGAATCTTGTTTCTTGTAACCAAGAGCTGGGTGCATTCACAAATCATGATGTCTAAATTGTACTCTGTGCGTTCAGCCATCTCTCATGTACAAGGGGCCAGCCAGAAAAAATAAATAAAAATTAGGTATTTATTCATATGTATATATTACAATAAAAAACACAGAGGCTAACATGTAATATTTTATTTCAAATCACCATTAATTTCATTTGTTGTTAAATTCCCCCTTAATAATATTGTAAAGCACTGCAGAATTAGTTGGCGTTATATAAATACCAGTAATAAAAATAATTGTAATAACCTCTGTGTATTTTATTGTACTCTGAGCTGTACAGGCTGTGTTGGTTTGGTGCTCAAACTGTCCCTTTAAGAACCACAGATCCCATCCCTCCAGAAAGCAAAGGGTTAACAATTAGCTCTGCAAGTCAGAAATAGAAGTGAGAAGTGGGAATCTGCGCATGTTGTGACAGTTGGTTTTACCACTTGTATCAGCTTT
Organism: Pelobates fuscus; assembly: GCF_036172605.1. Classification (NCBI taxonomy): domain Eukaryota; kingdom Metazoa; phylum Chordata; class Amphibia; order Anura; family Pelobatidae; genus Pelobates; species Pelobates fuscus. The sequence goes on from NC_086321.1 coordinate 378,169,910, forward strand.
GCACATATCTAACTCAGCCGCATTAGTCCCCTGATTAGATATACGCTAACTGATAATGAATGATCGCCATTGTGTCAAAGTTACTGTACAAAGCCTTCCATTGTCTGCAACTGTTTGGTGAAATCTAACTTGATTTGCATATTTAATGAATTCTTTGCCTGGGAACTCAGAGATTTCACCACAGTCCAGGGGACAAGCATTCTGAAATTAGACCCCAGATTACAATTTCATGCAGGCTGTTCTCACCGTGGGTTCTAAGCAGTTTTTGGGCCCTGGGGATCTCACTCCTGAACACACAGAATACTCCGTCACTCATTTTGCCTGAATTAAACTGCTGAGCCGAGTCCATATCGAATTTAATGTTTTATTGCCCAGAGGAAAATCATTTGGGTCTGTTTACTAAACTGAAATTGTGTAGAATTGATAAGGGAATTGCAAATTTAAGGTCAAAACCGAAAACATGTAAGACTATCTGAGTTACAGAGTCCTACTAATTTAGCTATTTTAACCTACAAATGGTGACCTGGCCTGGGCAATTTATGTTCTGGTGTTGGAAGTTATCCCAAGTTCTGCCACTGTGTAGGCAACGTATCTATCAATTCTCTAAATCCAAGATTTGTTTGGTGTAGCTTGACACTTGGTGGTAAAATCTGCACCAACAGAGTGCGTTGGCGACTTCAACCAGTAGTACAAGTTAGGGAAAACTAATCGCCACCTCAGATCAAGCAAATTTCCTCTAAATTCAGTTCTTGAGTGAAGACCCTATTGAGGTCGAAAGAGGCTTGACTTGTGCCGACTTAAGGGAACGTAAAAGCTGGTGGGGCCATAGCGAATTTGTGGTATGCTTTTAGCAGGGTGGGAGCAGGTCAGCTTGTGTACAACGTGAGTGCACTTGACTCATACTCTACTGAAACATTTGGTGAATCCCACTTTACCCACCAGCTTTCAGGGTCTTTAACTACATCTAAGCCAAATTTACATGGCCCTCAATACGTGTAAAAAAAACACTCAAGACTTGTATAAATATTTATGTATACGTGTGTAGACGAGTTTAGAAACACTTCACATGATCCACAGATAATGAAGTAATTAAAACTGGACTTACTGATTTATACCACATCACTAACTCTACCCAATGGGTTGATTCCTTGGGTAAAGCTGGACACTACTGATACTGCCAAGGACCAAAATGGAATTAAAGCAAAGAACAGGGAGACAGAGAGACAAGATGGCTGTGCCACCACTATCTTGGAAGGTAGAGATCAGGATTTCCTCATAGTCTGAAAGCAGGAGAGATATATCACAACTGATGCAACATTTTATCCATGCCCACTTTGGCATGGGAGTATCATGTAACAATGGCTGCAAAGGGAGATGGGAGGTGGGAAAGTACCCCAAGGTGCAAGGTCGAGGATGCTCACACTTCTAGAATGCTGATCGAGGTTGTTCGGTCGCTGTATAGTGAATTGTTCTGAAATGAAAACCGATTTGCAAAATGGAATCCGCGCAGGCCAGGTAAAATTAAAATCTCTAACTCAGCGTAGAGACTTTTTCCTGTTACGGATTTAGGCCAATAAATTCACATTTGTCATCTCACCGCACCTCACTACTTTGTGAACAAAATAAGACAATTTCATCAATATAGTTCCCAAATCCCTGCTGCCCGCTGTGGCTCCCATACATTCATCCGGCTACGAATGTAGAGTGTGGTATCCAAAGCTCAGCTAGAGACTTGTAGATGGTGGGGAAATTTAGTTTGTCCTAATCAAAACTATTTTTTAAATTTGGTCGACCGAATTTCATCAATGCAGCGATTCGGTTTATCTGAATATCGTCCATGTAAATAATTCAGGTAATAGTATTCAAATAAGGAGAAAGAAAATGCCTTTCACTATAGTGCAAAATATATACATAATGTGTGTGTGTGTATATATATATATATTGTGTAAAATTTCCAATGCTTGCACTCCAGTGATATTGTAAAAAAAGCCAGGTGCTTGTCAGCAAAATACTATCAGTCTGTATAAAGATAGCACTCCAAGGCTGTGTAATATCATGAAAAAACCTAGTCAGGACGAAAGTTTTCATCATATTACAAAGTCCTTGGAGTGCTATCTTTATACAGACTGATATATATATATATATATGTGTATATACATATAGTACAATTCTAGGCTCAATTTGTCCACCCCTTTTAGGAAGTTAATTACAGTCAGAATTTGATCAACCAAATGCTGAACAAGAAGAATTGTATTTTATTATTAATATAGCGCCAGCAAATTCCGAAGCGCTGTACAATGGGATAATTTAAAATCAGTCCACATTCGGTCAATGTACGCAATTTTGAGCATTCGGTTATTTTTGAGCATTCGGTTACACATTTTAAGCATTGGGTGCAGCTAATCCCAGGTTTATTTCTTTATTATTTATGGGTTTATATTATTTAATTTATTTTTAATTTAGTGGCTGCCTTTTTTGGGGGGGGGGGGGGGGGGGGACACACCAAATCATGAACAACCTTACGGCCCCTACATTGTCCAATTCGGTTGTTTCTAGTGATTCATAGTTACAAAATTCAGACAATCTGCCGTCACCCAAAATTCAGACAAATTCCAGTTTTGCTAGAACCGAATGCACAAGTCTAAGAGACACCCTGATTAGAGTCTCCATCCATTCTGTCCTCAGACTAATGCACAGACATACAGATTTTTAACAGGACCAGCAGAAAAAAACCCTCTCCAGACACATTCAGCAAATAGGGATTGACCTTTGCTGTAGATGTTCTCGAAGAGCGAGCACTTCAGTGTCACTAAGTGGAGATACAGAGCTAATTAAATTCATCTATTTCCTGAGCCAGTCTTTGTGATCTGATAATAGAGTGTATTAAACTATACTCCCAGCCAGGCTGCACAGCCGAGGTAATTACTGAGAGATTTGAGCAATTCCCCAAGCGCTGGCTGTGGATACTGTGAGTCCCGAAAGCTGATTGTCTCTGCTGTCAAAATGTATAAGCAGCGATATGCAACAGTGACTTTCGGGGTGTGATTCGTATACTTAGAGCAATGGTAATGTCTCTGTTATAAAACCAGGAATCTCGGATTGAAATCCCACTCAGAGCACCTCAGCAGTAAGTGTCCTTGGGCAAACTAGAAACTAATGATATATATCCACCAGCCTCAAATCCTGATTGATTATAAACTCGTTTGAGCAGGGCCTTCTTTTTTTTTTTCTAAATATGTCGCTTCTATAAATGTAATGCGCTATCTAAATAAAAAATAAATAAATAAATAAAAGCCTAGTAGAGAGCTAAATTCAAGACGAACATTAAAGACGGCTGATACATACAGCTACGAGGTGATACACAAAGCAATCAATGGACCGGGTCATATAAGCTTACAATCTATGGTGCAAAAGACAGGCATAGCGTACAGTCACGTAGTCAGGAATGGTAGATAGAGTAAGTAATGCATTCATTCTGTGGTCAATTTCTTTTCAATATTTCGCTCACATGGTTTATTCAATAAAACTTCAAACTGTAGAGAACTGAAAGACAGGTTTCAAAATGTAAAGGATTTTAAATATAATATTGCTAAAAACAGCTTGCTTAAACTGTAGATCTCTTGTCTGCAGCCTTTGCAAGCCCTCCCCTTCTAGCCCCGCCCAGACTTTCTGTGGCTGTCCAATCACAGACTCCCCAATGCAGCTCAATGAGAAGTCTTTGCAAGACAGGTGCTCTGGGCAATTGCTGCATCTTGAGTTTATCTCCACAGAGCTAAATAAACCAGGACGTAACAGGACCGGTTGTCTGACTGACAGTCAGAGAGGTTCAAGGTTCATTTATAAATTAAAATCTGAACTTTTTGCAAAATTAAAAAGAGCACATAAAGCATTTTAGCAAGCTAAATTGCTTTAGGAGTGTGGAGTGTCCCTTTACCTGATAAAACAGCAATCGGACACAGGCAGAAAGAAATGGCACACTTATATACCTTGTTTTATACATTAGAAGCATGAAGTTTGTAAAAAACAAAAAATAAAATAAAAAAAGAATGAAAATGTAATGTTGCCAAATGATTGAAATCTGATGTCTGAGTCCTAATCCCAATGTCTGATGTTTGAAGTTTGATGGAGGGTGTGAGGCAGGAGTTTGGCGATTCGCTGGCTAACTGAGGAATGATCCTGATTAGTGTCATGAGATCACACAGTATCAAATGATACCAGGAAAATGTATTTCTAGCTCTCTGTTTGGGGTATATTTACTAAACATTGAGTTATAGTGATATTAAAACTAAATTGCTCATGATTTTTACTTACATAGCCAAACTGTGACTATAGATTGGAGATTTTCTTTTTTCAAATCAGCACTTTATGCTTAAAAGTTTCATTTCGGTTTTTAATTCACCACAATTCACAGTTCAGTAAATAAACCCCAACCGAACTAATGAATGACTCAAACTCCCAGGCAAAAGATAAACAAGTTCGGTGATGACTGGTACAGGAAATGCAAGTTCTTGTGAAGTTGGCTCATTCTTTCCCACATGTATTTACCTTCACTGTCTGTGCAAATCACCAGGGATGTGTCTGGGTGCACCTGCTGCAGGTCGTGTCGGTTCTTGCGACTGTTGGCGATGATGCAGCTTTTCAATCACATTGCACGTTCTTACATCACCAGCTGTGACTAGAGGACTACCACTTGAGGATAATGGACACAAATCGTCTCTTGGAAAAGAACCCCCCAGCAGACAGCTGTAAAAACTATTCATAGAGAACCACGACGAATAAATAATTATCCCTTTTTGTCTGCAATTATAAGTTTATTCACTACATTTCAAACTGTAGTGAACTGAAATTCCAAATGGCAAAACTGAGGCTTAAGTAGTTGATGTGGAAACAATTCTCACATGTTGGCTGTTTTTTGCCTAAATGTTGCCATTCAGATCTGAGTCACAATTCTGCATTTGCTGTGTCTGTTCTCGCACCTCGGACCCCCCACCTTCAAGACATCTCTAGAGCTCCACCTTTCCTATAGAACTCCCTTCCCTGCTCCGTTAGACTCTCACCCAGCCTCCATTCCTTCAAAAAATCATTGAAAACTCACTTCTTTAACCCCTTAAGGACACATGACATGTGTGACATGTCATAATTCCCTTTTATTCCAGAAGTTTGGTCCTTAAGGTGGTTAAAGGACTACTCTAGGCACCCAGACCACTTCAGCTTAATGAAGTGGTCTGGGTGCCAGGTCCAGCTAGGGTTAACCCATTTATTTATAAACATAGCAGTTTCAGAGAAACTGCTATGTTTATTAATGGGTTAAGCCTTCCCCCAAATCCTCTAGTGGCTGTCTCATTGACAGCCGCTAGAAGCGCTTGCGTGATTCTCACTGTGAAAATCACAGTGAGAGCACGCAAGCATCCATAGGAAAGCATTGTGACCGGCTGAATGCGCGCGCAGCTCTTGCCACGCGTACGCATTCAGCCGACGGGGCAGAACGGAGGAGGATCGGAGGCAGAGATCTCCCCGCCCATTGCTGGAAAAATGTAAGTTTTACCCCTTTTCCCCTTTCCAGAGCCGGGCCGGAGGGGGACCCTGAGGGTGGGGGCACTCTATGTTTTCCTGGCACTAGAGTGGTCCTTTAAGGAGGAATATAAATTAAACTTAACAGTTTTCGCTCCCCGCACCTCACTATCCCACCATCTCTCCTTAAACTGCGTCATCTAAAAAAACAAAGCCTTCATTGCAAACTAATCTAACAAATTATATCCCTATTATATTACATTACGAGGTCACTATCCGCGCTCCCCTTAGACTGTCAGCTCATATGAACTGGACCCTCTGCAACTTCTGTTTCTAAACAACCAACTTGTCTTGTTGTAACTGCTTGTTTGTTAGTCCACCTATTGGACAGGCAGAAACGTAAGTCTTTTCAAAGATTCTGGATGTTTCTATATGTGAATAACTCTAGAGGCACATTACTACAGGATATTCTGCCTAATGGGACAATATGTGATAATTCTATAATTACACCAACCAAATAGTTAGCAAATATAGAGGTTTAACTGTAAAAACTACAAAGAATTCCCAAACTAGGCTCACAGACTTGTTGTGCATGCACCCGCGTTATCCATTGTCCCAGAATGATTTTCTTGAAAAAAGCAATTCGGTATAAAAAATAAATATTTTTAACATATATGATAATCTATTCATTTGCTAGCCAATCAGGTGGCACAATCTAAATCTAACTTTTCCATCAAAAGACATGAGCAGTTTCGAGCACGTTCTGCAGAAGCCGAGCAGAAGCACAGGAGCCAGATGTTAAACGCCAGAAACCCAGTTTTTGTCAAACCACTCACATTTACTTGCCACAAACCAGGAGAGGGAACATGAAATATTAATTGAATCATAACCACATATTGAGATGGAGGGATTATGGTACCACTTACTAATTAGCCCCCCGCAGACGTATGTTGGATCTATGTACAACAGATATGGCTGAATGGATGATGATGGTTAGATAGATACACAGACAGACAGAAAGACAGAGTAAGAGATAAATAGATGATACATGGAAAGATAGACCGATAGATAGTCTTTACAGAAACCTGGGTAGAAAACAGATTGCAGTCTCTCTAGAACAGACCATGAGATATAAAACAGATTGCAAGCTCTTTATAGAAGACATTAGATCATCTAACAGATTGCACATTTTGTTGAGCAGACTGTAGACTCTGAAACAGATTGCAAGCTCTTTAGCGCAAACGGCAAGGCTAAAACGTATTGTAAGCTGTGTTCGAAAAAACTATGTTTTCTAAAACAAATCATGAGCTACATTTAAAGGAGAGTCTAGGTACCATCACATAGTAGCCAACATTTTGAGACAATTTCCAGGTACTCTCTGCCAAAAAAGCAAGTTACAGGAATGTAAACCGTGCCCCCCAATGCTTTTCACAGCTACGTTGCTTTGCGCCCCATTAAAACATCAATGGATAGGGGGGCGGGGCCTGACACTCATGGCGATCGGACGTACCTTGCATGGGCTCCTCGCCTGAACACGACCTTAGCCCGGACTCTGGACACATCTCGCCTCCGAAATGCACCCGGTGAACACATACCGGAGCTACAACGGGGCAGGCTCGAGTGGCAGCGGCTGGGGTCGAGTTCCGAGGTAGAAGGTACCGGAGGGGACGGTGCGGCCTAGTCGAGCTGTGGAGCGGGAGGGACGGCCGCTCTCCCAATCTAGCGGGTCCTAGGCTGGTGCTGAAGCCTCCAAGAGCCCCGTTACCCCCCCCCTTGGGACCGGTGGGGGTTATCCCGGTCCCCACCAGGCAAGCCTGCACTGTTCCCTTGTGCAGTCACACGACAAAGGCAGACAGATCCCACGAGGCCACACTAAAGTGGCCGACAGCAGTGCAGCAGATCCAGAGACCAGAGTGGCGTGCAAGACTCACCCAGCCCGAACCGGCAAGGTGGGGGATCCCACGAAAAGCTCTCGACCTCCATGCTAACCAGCCTTGGCAAAGACCCCAAGACACCCAAGCACCAAAGAAGCCTGCATACTCCTGCACTCCCACAAAGCAGTGGCACTCCCAGGACCCATCAACTACCCTGAAGCCTGAACCACGGAGCTGCACCTGGAGAGCACCCAGTGACACCACTCCCATGCCCCCACTCAACACCGTGGCAGATCGCTCCATGGCATGGGGGCACCTCAGGTACCGTGCCCATACTCACCCAACAGCGTGGAGAAATGATGGGAACGGACCTCAATTACTGCACTCAGCAGCGGGACTTTGGGACTCTGTAGCCATGATAGCTATCACACAGGGACTATTCCCACGCACAGGGAATGCAACTGGTCGGAGCTGGCAGTGACCCCAGCCTGTATATCACTATTAAGGCACACACAGCTTACATATATCAGAGTTAACCCCACCTGTTGCCGCGGTGGCTGCAGACATCGACACGCACACACCCTCTCTGATAGAGCTAAAGTTAAAGCTAATGTTTAGGATAATGCTTAAGCTAATGTTCAATGAGAATGCCACTTTGGTGCTGACTTCCTGCATTAAGATGCCGAGGGCGCACTATGCCTGGTGGAAACTTACTCTAAACGTACTCTAATAAGCGTGTAACCCTCTAATTATACGCCATAGTCAGTCGGAAAAATCACACTGTGTACCTAATGAATAGTCACTTATAACTGACAGGTTGCTCTATAGCTTGAGGAAACTTCGTAATATAAAATTAAAGAATGATCTAAGTAACTACGCATGCGCAAACTAAAAAATCGTGCTTGTAATCCGTATGTCTTGACTCTCAAAAATCAAAAAATGTGCACTGTTTTTGATGCCATACCATTGTTTTAAGATGTTTACGTATTTGTCTGCACCAGCTGTTGTGGCAGTGCAAACGGTTGTTACCACCATGCACGAATAAAATAAAGAATTTAAAAAAAAAAACATCAATGGATAGTTCATTGCCACATGCACGGCCGTGCCCTTCTTACCAAGGAAATCTCGCCACAACCACATTCCTCACGCACTCATCACAATCCACAATTCCCTTGTCACCCCATCACCATAACTTTTTTTTTTTTTTTTGCAATAAATTCCAAAATGTAGCGAATTGAAATTAGAGAGGCAAAAACCACAGCTAAAATAAAGGATTTTGAAAAATTCTCCAGTTAATCTATAGACACAGATTGGCTCTTTGAGACTACATTTTGCCATTTGTATTTATATGTCAAATGCCTCTCAGCACAGAATTCAAAAGCACCCCAGCTCCTCTCAACCCATCCTCTCCCCTCCCCCCCCCCCCCCCCAAACAAAAGGCAGATAAAGTATTTATTAATTGGACATTGAAGACATTAACAAATCTAAAAAACATGATTTGTTAATGGCAACATTAAACCCACTGACAGGTGAAGTGAATAACATTGATTATATCATTACAATGGCACCTGTCACGGGGTGGGCTGTATTAGGCAGCAAGTGATCAGTCAGTTCTAGAATTCCATGTGTTGGAAGCAGGAAAATGGATAAGTGGAAAGATCTGAGTAACTTTGACAAAGGCCAAATAATGTTGGCTAGTCCACTGGGTCAGAGCATCTCCAAAAGGGTAGATCTTGTGAGATGTTCCCGGTAAGCAGAGGTTAGTGGAGAAGAGATGTCAGCAGGTTGCTCTATGGGAAGAAGGCAGGTCGGTGGAGGCAGAGTTATGCTCTGGCCAATGTTCTGCTGGGAAACGTTGGGTCCTGACATTCATGAGGATCTTGCATACCACCTACCTAGAGATTGCTGCAAACAGTGTACACACCCATTAATGCTAACGGTCTTCCCTGATGACAGTGGCCTCTTCCAGCAGGATACTGCACCCTGCCACACTGCTAAAATTGTTCATGAATGGTTTGAGGAACATGACAAAGAGTTCAAGGTGTTGCCTTGGCCATGGGCGTAGGAACCCCCCCAAAATTTTGGGGGGATAGCATTTTTACTCGCCGGGTATATTCTTATTCCATACACTGGGAGTTGTTTATTCCATTGTACAGCGCTACGGAATTTTCTGGCGCTATAGAAATGATAAAATAATAACATTAAAGGGTCACTACATGGAAGGGGTTTTACTTACCCGGATACAGCACCAGGAACCTCCTGATGCCGCGCCCCCTATTTAATCAAAATGACGAAATAGGAGGGTGCGAGCAGGGAGCAATAAAAAGCTTCTATTCAGAACCGTCATTGCTCCCTGGTGTGCATGCACAGCTTTGCCGCACATGCGCAGATACTTCATAGGGCGGCATTCATGTCTCGACTAGGAAGCACCTCTAGTGGCCATCTGAATGTCTACTAGAGATATTCCTCAGCAGTAATGTAAATACTGCCTTTTTAAGAAATGGCAGTGCTTACATTAAAAAAGCCTGCAAAGACATGCTACAGACACCAGAACTACTACGTTTAGCTGTTGTGGTTCTGGTGACTATAGTGTCCATTGAATATAGAGAGGAAAAAAGAATCATCACAAATGTAAGAAATAAAATGTCTGTATCATTATTCTAAAAATGACTTTGAAAAAAATAAAAAAAATATGCACATTCCTAGCCTAATTTTTAGCACGACATATGACACAAACATTTTGTACTTTGCAGATTACTTTTTATATTTTTTTTATACATATACAGATTGTGTAATACTGCCCCTGACTTAGGGTGACCACATTTCCTAACTGCCATTCAGTGACACTGTCAGAAATGCATTCCATACATTTTACTACCCGTCTCTACCCCTTCCATGAATATTAGAACCACCCCTACCCCTTCCATGAATATTAGAACCACCCCTACTCCTTCCATGAATATTAGAACCACCCCTACCCCTCCCATGCATATTAGAACCACCCCTACCCCTTCCATGAATATTAGAACCCCACCTACCCCTCCATGAATATTAGAACCACCCCTACCCCTTCCATGCACATAAGAACCCCACCTACCCCTTCCATGCATATTAAACCCCCCTATCGCTTCCATGCATATTAAACCCCCCTATCCCTTCCATGCATATTAGTACCCCCCTAACCCCTTCCATGCATATTAAACCCCCCTATCCCTTCCATGCATATTAGTACCCCGTAGCCCCTTCCATGCATATTAGAACCCACCCTACCCCTTCCATTCATATTAGTACTCCCCTAACCCCTTCCAATTATTGTTCTACCTTCCCCCTCCTCCCATCCATATTAGTAGTCCCCCTAAACCCTTCCAATTATTTTTCTACCTACCCCTCTCCCCATCCATATTAGTAGCCCCCCTAAACCCTTCCAATTATTTTTCTACCTACCCCTCTCCCCCTATCCTTATTAGTAGCCCCCCTAACCCTTTCCAATTATTTTTCTACCAACTCCTCTCCCCATCTATATTAGTAGTCGCCCTAAACCCTTCCAATTATTTTTCTACCTACCCCTCTCCCCATCCATATTAGTAGCCCCCCTAAACCCTTCCAATTATTTTTCTACCTACCCCTCTCCCCCTATCCTTATTAGTAGCCCCCCTAACCCTTTCCAATTATTTTTCTACCAACCCCTCTCCCCATCTATATTAGTAGCCCCCCTAAACCCTTCCAATTATTTTTCTACCTATCCCTCTCCCCATCCATATTAGTAGCCCCCCTAAACCCTTCCAATTATTTTTCTACCTACCCCTCTCCCCCTATCCTTATTAGTAGCCCCCCTAACCCTTTCCAATTATTTTTCTACCAACCCCTCTCCCCATCTATATTAGTAGCCCCCCTAAACCCTTCCAATTATTTTTCTACCTATCCCTCTCCCCATCCATATTAGTAGCCCCCCTAACCCCTTCCAATAATTTTTCTACCTCCCCTTTCTCCCATCCATATTAGAAGCCCCCCTAACCGCTTACATTCATTTTTCTACCTCCCCCTCTCCCCCCTTCTTTAACCCTTCCATTAATTGAAAAAAAATTCTCCCCCCTACAAACTGTTGTCCCCCCCTTTAGCTGACATAGCAGGGGGACCTCTGGACGTCTGGCGGGCGCAGTGTCAGACTGAGCGCCGGGTAGTCACGTGACACCCGGCACTCCTGCGCGCAGGGGGAGGTGCTCCCCTTCCCAGTCTGTAGTGCGTGCGGTTCCCTGATGGAGCCGCACGCAGCCTGAGGGCAACCGCGGCCGGGGGAGCTGGGGGGATTTCTCTATAACCTGTCCCCCATGATTTGCTGGGGGGGGATGCGTCCCCCTCATGCCCCCCGGTTCCTACGCCCATGGACTTGGCCTCCAAATTTCCCAGATCTCAATCCAATTGAGCATCATTGGGATGTGCTGGAACAACAAATCTGACGGTCCCATGTTGCAACTTGCAGGACTTAAAGGATCTACAGTTAATGTCTTGGTGCCAGATGACACAGGACACAGGACACATTCAAAGGACTTCTGGGGTCTATGCCTTGAGGACTTCTGGGGTCTAATGCTAACGGTCTTCCCTGATGACAGTGGCCTCTTCCAGCAGGATACTGCACCCTGCCACACTGCTAAAATTGTTCATGAATGGTTTGAGGAACATGACAAAGAGTTCAAGGTGTTGCCTTGGCCATGGGCGTAGGAACCCCCCCAAAATTTTGGGGGGATAGCATTTTTACTCGCCGGGTATATTCTTATTCCATACACTGGGAGTTGTTTATTCCATTGTACAGCGCTACGGAATTTTCTGGCGCTATAGAAATGATAAAATAATAACATTAAAGGGTCACTACATGGAAGGGGTTTTACTTACCCGGATACAGCACCAGGAACCTCCTGATGCCGCGCCCCCTATTTAATCAAAATGACGAAATAGGAGGGTGCGAGCAGGGAGCAATAAAAAGCTTCTATTCAGAACCGTCATTGCTCCCTGGTGTGCATGCACAGCTTTGCCGCACATGCGCAGATACTTCATAGGGCGGCATTCATGTCTCGACTAGGAAGCACCTCTAGTGGCCATCTGAATGTCTACTAGAGATATTCCTCAGCAGTAATGTAAATACTGCCTTTTTAAGAAATGGCAGTGCTTACATTAAAAAAGCCTGCAAAGACATGCTACAGACACCAGAACTACTACGTTTAGCTGTTGTGGTTCTGGTGACTATAGTGTCCATTGAATATAGAGAGGAAAAAAGAATCATCACAAATGTAAGAAATAAAATGTCTGTATCATTATTCTAAAAATGACTTTGAAAAAAATAAAAAAAATATGCACATTCCTAGCCTAATTTTTAGCACGACATATGACACAAACATTTTGTACTTTGCAGATTACTTTTTATATTTTTTTTATACATATACAGATTGTGTAATACTGCCCCTGACTTAGGGTGACCACATTTCCTAACTGCCATTCAGTGACACTGTCAGAAATGCATTCCATACATTTTACTACCCGTCTCTACCCCTTCCATGAATATTAGAACCACCCCTACCCCTTCCATGAATATTAGAACCACCCCTACTCCTTCCATGAATATTAGAACCACCCCTACCCCTCCCATGCATATTAGAACCACCCCTACCCCTTCCATGAATATTAGAACCCCACCTACCCCTCCATGAATATTAGAACCACCCCTACCCCTTCCATGCACATAAGAACCCCACCTACCCCTTCCATGCATATTAAACCCCCCTATCGCTTCCATGCATATTAAACCCCCCTATCCCTTCCATGCATATTAGTACCCCCCTAACCCCTTCCATGCATATTAAACCCCCCTATCCCTTCCATGCATATTAGTACCCCGTAGCCCCTTCCATGCATATTAGAACCCACCCTACCCCTTCCATTCATATTAGTACTCCCCTAACCCCTTCCAATTATTGTTCTACCTTCCCCCTCCTCCCATCCATATTAGTAGTCCCCCTAAACCCTTCCAATTATTTTTCTACCTACCCCTCTCCCCATCCATATTAGTAGCCCCCCTAAACCCTTCCAATTATTTTTCTACCTACCCCTCTCCCCCTATCCTTATTAGTAGCCCCCCTAACCCTTTCCAATTATTTTTCTACCAACCCCTCTCCCCATCTATATTAGTAGTCCCCCTAAACCCTTCCAATTATTTTTCTACCTACCCCTCTCCCCATCCATATTAGTAGCCCCCCTAAACCCTTCCAATTATTTTTCTACCTACCCCTCTCCCCCTATCCTTATTAGTAGCCCCCCTAACCCTTTCCAATTATTTTTCTACCAACCCCTCTCCCCATCTATATTAGTAGCCCCCCTAAACCCTTCCAATTATTTTTCTACCTATCCCTCTCCCCATCCATATTAGTAGCCCCCCTAAACCCTTCCAATTATTTTTCTACCTACCCCTCTCCCCCTATCCTTATTAGTAGCCCCCCTAACCCTTTCCAATTATTTTTCTACCAACCCCTCTCCCCATCTATATTAGTAGCCCCCCTAAACCCTTCCAATTATTTTTCTACCTATCCCTCTCCCCATCCATATTAGTAGCCCCCCTAACCCCTTCCAATAATTTTTCTACCTCCCCTTTCTCCCATCCATATTAGAAGCCCCCCTAACCGCTTACATTCATTTTTCTACCTCCCCCTCTCCCCCCTTCTTTAACCCTTCCATTAATTGAAAAAAAATTCTCCCCCCTACAAACTGTTGTCCCCCCCTTTAGCTGACATAGCAGGGGGACCTCTGGACGTCTGGCGGGCGCAGTGTCAGACTGAGCGCCGGGTAGTCACGTGACACCCGGCACTCCTGCGCGCAGGGGGAGGTGCTCCCCTTCCCAGTCTGTAGTGCGTGCGGTTCCCTGATGGAGCCGCACGCAGCCTGAGGGCAACCGCGGCCGGGGGAGCTGGGGGGATTTCTCTATAACCTGTCCCCCATGATTTGCTGGGGGGGGATGCGTCCCCCTCATGCCCCCCGGTTCCTACGCCCATGGACTTGGCCTCCAAATTTCCCAGATCTCAATCCAATTGAGCATCATTGGGATGTGCTGGAACAACAAATCTGACGGTCCCATGTTGCAACTTGCAGGACTTAAAGGATCTACAGTTAATGTCTTGGTGCCAGATGACACAGGACACAGGACACATTCAAAGGACTTCTGGGGTCTATGCCTTGACTCAGCAGAGCTGTTTCGGCAGCACAAGGGGGACCTACATAATATCAGGCAAGTGGTTGTGGCTGATCAGTGTATAGAGGGGAACATACAAACATAAAATTACAGGAAGAGCTCTACTGAGAAATGTGTAGTAAGTGTGTGGTTTATAAGGTACAGGGTGCTCTTAAATAAACATATAATAAAAATAAAAAATAATCCCAAGGCACACCAAGGTTTTGCACATAAAAAAGAATATTTATTCATGCATAGAAAATACAACAGAATATCTTTTTAACAGAGAGAAAGTGCATGGTATAGTGCTAAACCAGTATATAGTACCAAAACCACAGTATAAGGAAAGTGCTAAATGCACACAGAGGAAGACTTCACAGCCGAAACGTTGGGGTTTCATTTCTCCTGCTCTTGGTCAGTGTACCTTTTTTTAATGGGTTTTTCTGAGTAATTGGTTGAGGGAATTATCAAGGTATATGCAGGCACGTGTGTCACGTGGAAAGCAACGTTTCAGTAGATTCAGATCTGAGTTTATCATTCTGTTACCAGTATAAATCTTTTCCTGTTCATACTTAAGAATCAATGCATGTGTATATTTATACTTGTGATGAATTGTGTTTGAATAGGAGAATATAGTGAGTGTATGAAGCCATGTAAGTGCAGCGTTAAACATAATGTTAGATGTGGTTAGGGTAAGTGAGGGGGGTTCGTTTTATATAGGGGTTAATGTCGGGGTTTAATTTAGTTTGAAAAGGATTAAAAGCTTGAGAATGGTTATAGATGTGGTATAAGGTGTATTTAGGATTATTTGGGTTAATTTGGGTTAAAATCAGTATTGGGGTACATGGTGTGGTTCTTTTCTTTAGAGTTAAACAAAGGAAACTTTTTTTGCTTCAGATTTAGGCTTTGAGTGCTTACATTTGGGCTACGAAAAGTGTCAGGAAAGGGTACAGGTAAGCAGTGCCTTCTGGGTGTCGTGAAACTCGTATGGTGGTGAGTCAGTATGGAAAATATAAGGACAGAAGCAGAATATAGTGTAGTATTTTCTATAGGTGGTGAGTTAAAATAAGAAAAATGCCACGTACAATTTTATGCAGCTTATGTTGAACTCCAGATATATGCGCCTGGGCGGTACGATCCTTGTCTGTGGATGAGTCGCTCAGCTTGGTTCCTTGTAGATGGTGGGTCAGGGTCAAGCGTCAGAGTGTCGAGCGTTCACGGGTATATCCCTCCAAATTGCAGTGTTACAGAAAAATAGTGCTCTCTGTTTTGTTGTTATAAAAGCAAAATAAAAGGAGGTATACTCACATAAGGAGAGCAAAAAATTAGTTTTTTGCTCAATTCTGTGTAGCGTAGGTGGTTTCCTCCCCATCAAATAGGTAAAAAGTGTGGCTCCCCTGGATAAAATCTTCAGGGATAAAATCAGGAAGGTCCAGGTAAGGTAAAAAAAATAGTTTTATGAAAAACAAAGATAATAAAACTAGTGACATAAAAACACTAACACGTTTCACCCAAAGGGGCTTTTTTGAACCTGTACAAAGATCTTAAAATTGCTTATAGCTCAATTCCGATGGCAATGCAGGGCGGCCATTATTTGTGATGTGTGACTTTAAATAATTGTGCAAAAGGGAGATCACACGGTAGTTCTCCAGCTGACAAATCCTTGCAGGAGTATATTTATAACAGAGTTTGGCTATATCTTCTATAAATATTATAGATTATATAAATCTCCCATACAGCTCTCTTTTAAAGGGAACCTCTTGCTTCTTAAAAGGACACTTGGGGCATTTGAAATTAATACATGCATTTTTTTTTAAACCATTGTGAATCGTGAGTTTCCGATAGGCTGTCATCCTCCCAGTCCGAAGATTCCTGATTCATGTATTGTACTGCGGCAGGAAATAGCGATTAGGCGCTAGATTTAACACTTTGAGTTTAAACCGTTCATTAACTGTGTAACTATTTGAGGTGGGACCCGGGGACCAACTCACTCCATAACAACTTAATTCCGATGAAGTGATTATGGTGCCCAGAATGTTTCTTTAAACTACACTTGCGTTTGTAAAATGCAATCTGTACCCTGTAAGGGGAAATTGCAACGTCTGGATTGCACAAATCAGGACTGTCACACCTGTGACCTGGCGCGCGATACAGAGGAACAACAAAGACAATATAATTAGCTTGCTTGGCCTCATGCACAAGTCTTGTGTGCGTCAACTGTGACGCGGCGGGACCTTAACGTGAGACCTGGAGGGGTTCCATCTGCAGATCTAGAGCTTAAAAACCATCATTGACCTTTCATCAGGCAAACTCTCATCTGAGGAGATCTGCGTTCTCATTACCCGCGTCCTGTGTGATTAGTAATTAGTGTGTGTTTTGGGGGAGGGGGAATTAATCTCATTTAATTAGCTATTCAGGTCTGCAGGCAATTCCAAAAGAGAAACGTTAAAAATAAAATATTGTGAGGTGCAATCAGTATCACCAAGAGCCAAATACATTTTAAACAAAACCAGTCACTTCCCAGTTCCCAGGTTCCTGCAGTCTTTGCCCAGATTCAGCAGTTCCCAAAATACAAACACTGGAGGAATGTATGGAATTATTAGAACATTCAGAGTAGGGTATTGTACACAGCTCTGTTTGTTCCGGGTGGCCTGGTGTTTTGTGTGTAAGCTCAGCTGGCTAACCTGGCGCTACAGGAGGTCAGGGCTCAGAGGAAGCAGATTATAAGGAGCGGTGTTGCCCAAGGACCCCTAGAAAGTCTGAATGATATTACATACAGGTGGATTAGGATATTGAGCTCATCAATCTAATAGGAAATTACAGTTACAATGATAATCATCTATATACCACCAACATGTTCTGTAGCGCTGCACAATAGGTAAACAAGACAGAACGGTTTGACATATAAGAACAGTAGGTGCAGAGGACCTAACTAAACAAGTTTACAATCTAAAAGGATGAGGGACAAATACACAGAGGGAACTAATTGATCTGATTTTACCCGAAAGGACGGTACAAATAAATTGTGTAAATATGCTCTGACACAGCACTTTGTGGATCACCCGGACTGTTTCTACAATAGATGTTACACGCTGCCCCGACATGGATTGGGAATTAATTAACACTGTGTTTATATTGCAATGAAGATGTTTTTACTTTTGGCCATCTCTTTCATGATATCTTTTTGTTAATATTGTAACCCAGTATCATAGATACAATATTAATATGTTCTATAAATAACACTGTGCATTACTGTATCCAAACCTTCCATAATATAATAATAATAATAATATAATAATAATAATATAATAATAATGGCCGTCCTGTATATAGTGCAGTAACTGTTTGATATCTCTCGGAGCTCATTCTGTTTACACCCTCTGGAAATCATTACCATGGCACGGTGCCAACCCCCAGACCTGGCTCACGGGAGAGTAATCGCTGGGCCTGGCACAGCCTTTCTATAACGCTCAGCCAGCCTAACGAAACAGCATCTGTCTAATATTCTGTGTGGCCATAATTCTCCTTTATTCATATCCAGAGACAGAAAATTCCCTTCAAATAATATGCAAATTTAACGTATATAGATGAGATGAAAAGGTTCCAGGAGCTATAGTGAAATCACATTAGTGGCAAGATTAAAATATGATATGAAATAAAAATAAACTGAAATTAGACAAAGGTTAATATGCTGCCAAAAATGATAATAAATGAAATTGTCCAAATATCCAAAAAATATTCACATAAGATTATCACTTGTGAATAGTCCAACAAAATGAAGATTAGTTTAGAATGCTTTTGTTGTCCGACGCATTTTGTCAGTAAATTAGCATTCTACATACAGGCCCTGGTACTGGTAGCATTCAGTGAGTGCAGGCTTTAGATTATAAATTCGTTTGGGCAAGGCCCCTTTCAACTGCAGTTCCCGTATGTCAAATGTGTTTGGTCAGAATTCATTTTGCTTTTTTTATTGTACAGTGCAACGGAATATGTTGGTGCTACATAAATAATTTGAATGCGAAATGCAATGAGTTGCAATAATACAATAAGCTGTAATAATACAACAAGCTGTAATGATACAGTAAGCTGTAATAATACAATAATCTCTAATAATACAATAAGTTGTAATGATACAATAAGCTGTAATAATGCAATGAGCTGTAATGATACAATAATCTCAAATAATACAATAAGATGTAATGATATGATGAGCTGTAATAATGCAATAAGCTGTAATAATACAACAAGCTGTAATGATACAGTAAGCTGTAATAATACAATAATCTCTAATAATACAATAAGATGTAATAATATGATGAGCTGTAATAACGCAATAAGCTGTAATAATACAATATGCTGTAATGACACAATGAGCTGTAATATTACTATAAATTGCAATAATAATAATAATACAATTAACTGTAATAATGCAATAAATTGCAATAATACAATAAGCTGTAATAATTCAATGAGCTGTAATGACACAATGAGCTGTAATAATGCTATAAGTGGTAATAACAGAATAAGCTGTAATGACACAATGAGCTGTAATAATACAATGAACTGTAATAATACAATAAGCTGTATTATTATTATTATTATTATTATTATTATTATGTGATTATACTATAAGTGGTGATAATACAATGAGCTGTAATAATGCTATAAGTGGTAATAACAGAATAAGCTGTAATGACACAATGAGCTGTAATAATACAATGAACTGTAATAATACAATAAGCTGTATTATTATTATTATTATTCTGTGATTATACTATAAGTGGTGATAATACAATGAGCTGTAATAATGCTATAAGTGGTAATAACAGAATGAGCTGTAATAACACAATGAGCTGTATTGGTTATTTGTCCCATTGGAAATGGAAACATAGTCACGTTTTAGTGTATTCATTAAATGGGGAATTGTGGAGGGTTGCAATTAGAAAGATTCTCCAAATTTTTTATGTATTTATTAGTGATTTCTGTTGTTAACATACACTGATCGTTGTGCAGATCTGCAGTATATGTTTTGTTCCATGATGGGAGAAAGCACAGGCCTGCTTGTAGCCTTTCTTTGGGAACAATAACAACGCCGGTATATTTTTATATATAATGGTGGGAGGTTGCTTCATAAATGAACATTTAGGGTTTGTTCTGGGAAACATAGAAATTTGCATATTTTTTGGCCATGGTAACCAAACTCCACATAACAGTTCGTTTCTTGCTTGAGTTCATTGGCCTAAAATTGCAATTTACACGATCAGTTCCTGAAATTCCACGTTTAGGGAATGGTGTTAAAATGTTCTGTCTCTCAGCGATGTCAATAGGGTTTGTGGCAGATATTGTGCTGAGCCTTGGAATCGGCTCACCATGCACAGTGTCTAATTTATTTATGTCTTCCCAGAGATATAGTCCCTGTTTCACCCCATGCATGACACAGGAGGCAATACATAGATTATCTGCTCACTGAAGCGTCGTGTCTGTAACACGCTCAGAGTTTCCCCAGGTCCGTCCGCTCAATTAGACCTATTTAACGGACATCAAAATATGCCAAGCACACGCAACTGAATTATTCATCCAGCTGAATGGGCGATGGCGTGAGCGAGGCCTCGTCGGATTGTTTGGGTAAAGCACACAAAAAAAAACAAATCAGATGTCTTGGGATGGGCTAATGGGGCAGTTGTCCTCACCTTCCATTGACCCAAGACGGGCAAAGAGATAAAGCGAATTAGCAGTGAATATTATATTAAAACGTAATGTGCAGAGTGTGAGATTCTCAGAAAAACAGACTGCTATTTTCTTCTTTCTTATGTGCAGGCAATTGAAAAATACTAGTAATATTATGTATTCAATCGCAGGCCATCAATCGCAATCATCCCAATTTCAGCAGGAGAGTCCTGATTTTAGGATCTTGATTTCCTGGTGTCCAGATTTTGGGGGACACCAAGAAAGAGTTAACAAAAAGTGTAACGTATGCACATCAATAGACATGATCACGCTACACAAAGGCATATTTCCCAAGTGTCCCTATGTAGGAGGGACAGTCCCTATTTTGGGTCCAAATCCATATTGTTGGTGTGTCTGCGTGTATAACGTCTGCAGCCAAATAAATATTGAATCCGTAATAAGTCGTAGGTCTCAAGACAAGAAGATTCCATGGGGAGATTTATAAGAGTCTGTTCTAAAACGTGGGGCAAGAATGTATAAAGGGAGGAGTCCCAAATTGAACGTGGCTGCTGAATCTACTGATTCCCATGGTGACTGCCCCACTTTTAGTACTTTATACCACTTTTTAGAACAAACTACTTTGATAAATCTCCATTTGCAGAAGGTTTTCATCTGAATTATCCCAATGAACCCGCAGAATGCATTCATAGTGATACAGCCTCCTCACTGCAATATTTGTAAAACACTGTTATAGATAAAGTTATTGCTTTGGGTTCAATAACTTTCAATCATAATGGCGGCGCCGTAAAGCAGAGGATCGCTGCAAGTTCGTTTTTGTACCCGATGGTGGACAAGCTCTGTAGCCTTAACAGTTTTTTACTCTTTAGTAAACAGACCCTCGTACCAGGCTTAGTTACTAAATTTGGAATTGCAGGAATTCAAAAATTCTAATTTAAGGCCAAACTAGCCAAACTGGAAAAATTCTCCAAATCGGTTATGCTTTCAGATCAGCTACCTTGGCATTAAATTTGAAATTCACTTTGAATTCTGTTTGTATTTCCAACAAATCTCACTACAGTGAATATACAGTCTGTATGCGTTTTTGACAGATTCCGGGCGCAGTGCACCGGTCAGCCTTTCAGTTGCCGGGGGGCGCTATTTCTCATTCTTGTGTCCTGTATTGATTACAAATATTTTATTTGCAGACAGCATCAAACAACGCAACAAAGTATAAAGTGTGCTGCCGTAACTGGATCTCAGGCCACACACGTCTATAAAGCACGTTTTTATGTTTTAAGTTGGAATAGATATAACGTTTCCCAGCACTGTGAGCAATCTAGATGCCATCACGCGTATTGTTAATGTATTAAACATATTGATGGATTTTTCTCTGTCTCCATATATGAGAGAACTGACCCTTTAAATATCAGCTTGTTATTCATGCACCCCTAACAACAACAGCAAATCATTTTAATCAATAATGCAGGATAATTAGACTAAAGTCTGCTTTTAAGTTTCAGCGATAACATTTTAATGAGGGTCTCGGTGAGCCTTGTTTAAAATGACCCTGATGGTGCCTAGACGCTGATCAATATTATTGACTAAGTCTACAAGAAAGCGGAATTTATTGTTCTAGACATACCTGGGAACCTCTTTTAAACGATCCGACCCTGAGATTCGTGAAGATTACACACAACTTACAATATTGTTTACAAATTGACTTAAAAAAAGACCCTAATTGACAGCTTTTAAAATTTTCCAGGGGTTCAGGGGACAGACCCTATATGACATCCTGGAGGTCAAAGTCCTCCCTTAACCCCCATGTCCCTGGTCCTCCCCCTCTTAATTCCCTCACTCATGCCCAGAGTTAAATATAATAGTGCAAATGTTGGCTTGATTTAAATATATACATGGGTTATTCCCGAAATCGTGAATGGTGAGAATTGACAAGAGAATTGCAACTTTAAGGTCAGAATATCTTTTTCAAGTTGACTATTTCTATAAAACGTATGCAGTTCTGTTGTGAGAATTCTCAGTTCCCGGTTTTGGGAAAAAACTGGTGTGGAAAAACTAGCCACTTCAATGTGCAAAGACTGTGTTCATTCGTTTCATTTGACTTCACGAACAGAACATGGACACAGTGTTTGTGAAGTAGAACAAAATACCGAATGGAGGACCACACAAGGGAGTCGTGTGTCTCCAATTAAGAACTGTCAACATAGAGAAACCGCAAACACCTAATGGTTGAATGAGTGGTCGCTGTTTGTATGAACGAACACGTGGCGGTGGCCATCTTGGCGCACAAACGCCCAGCGGTGTTTGGTTGTCGAGTGCATGGAACTAAAATTGGTCACTCGACCTCGCGAACACCGCTGGACTTCCATACCGTTCGTGCAGATAATTCCGTTCGTCCAAATTAAGCGGTGTTTGCCTAAAGTAAACCACCGACCGTCAGACACAAGGCCGGCCTTAGGGGTGTGCGAGCTGTGCGGCCGCACAGGGCGCCATGGAGCAGGGGGAGCCATGTGGCTGGCACAGCTCGCACATGCCTGGGTGAGTGCAGGGGGAGCTGAAGCAAGTCCCCGGTTGGAGAGTTCATAATTTCCCACCGGGTACTATGAAAGTAAAGGGGCGGGGCTTACCGGACGGTGGGGGTGGAGCTTACCGCATGGAGGAGGCGGGGCTAAAAAGCAGCCAGGGCGGAGCTTGCAGCTAACTGGAGCTCCAAGTACTTGCTGCAGAGAAAAGAATCCCTGCTTCCACTCCTCCCTTCCAGGTAACTGTGTGTGTGACTGTAGTGTGTGTGTGTGAAGTTGTAATCTGTGTGTGACTGTAACAGTGTCTGTGTGTGAGACTGTACTCTGTGTATGAGTGTCTGTCTGTATGCCTGTGTGTGTGTGAGAGAGACTGTACTCTGTGTGTGACTGTCTATGTGTGTGTGTGACTGTACTCTGTGTGTGACTGTCTGTAGTAGTGTCTGTCTGTGTGTGGCTGACTGACTGTCTGTGTGTGAGACTGTACTCTGTGCATGAGTGTCTGTAACAGTGTCTGACTGTCTGCCTGTGTGTGTGTGTGTGCGCGTGAGAGACTGTACTCGGTGTGTGACTGTCTGCCTGTGTGTGTGAGACTGTACTATTTGTGTGACTGTCTGTAGCAGTGTCTGACTGTCTGCCTGTGTGTGTGTGTGTGTGTGTGTGAGACTGTACTCTGTGTATGACTGTCTGTGTGTGTGAGACTTTACCTGATTGTAACTGTGCCTGACTGTCTGCCTTTTTGTGTGACTGAACCAGGGCTGGCCTTTGGGGTGTGTGAGCAGTGCGGCCAGGTGGCCAACACAGCTCACAGTCAGTCACTGACAAACCGGCCCGAATTGGAATGCAGGAGAAGCGTGGGGACCCGACGTCTGAAGGATCCGCTCATTAAGTGTCTGTCAGGATCGGGACAGGGATCCAACACGCAGAGTACAAACAGTAGCCAGATACGTATACCGGACCTTAGAATGGCCGGACTAACGTAAGTAGTACAGTATAGAATGGTCAAAGACAAGCCGAGGTCGAGGGTAACAGAAGACAGGTAAGCGAGAGACAAGCCGAATCAAGGGTAACAGAGATAAGCAGAGTAAGGTAAACAAGCCGGGTCAAAACCAAAAGGGATAATAGAATACACAAGCACTGAGTGACTAGAACAAGCTAGAACCACGACAGGGCAATGAGCTAATGAAAGAAGCTCTGTTAAATACCCTGTTCAGAGCAGTAACCACGCCTCCAAGGCGTCCTGATTGGTCCTGCAGCCATTGACTGACAGGTTGTTCCGGGGGAGTGTCCTGATGACTACTTCCTGCCTAGATGCTGTAAAAGGCAGTCACTCCCTCGCGGCCGGCCTAGCATGACCGGATAGACCGCGGGGAAGGGAGCCATCAGACCGTCTGGATGGAGGAACAGCTAAGTCTCTACCTCTTTCGGAGGTAGAGACCACAGGTACCCTGACAGTACCCCCCCTCTCAGATACGCCCACCGGGCGGAATGAACCGGGACGAGATGGGAAGCGAGAGTGATACGCCCTGCGGAGACGGGGAGCATGAACATCCTCCTGAGGTACCCAACTCCTCTCCTCAGGACCATATCCCTTCCAATCAACCAGATATTGTACTCTCCCCCGGGAGATTCGAGAATCAATAATAGAGTTAACCTCATACTCCTCCTGACCCTCCACCTGAACGGGGCGAGGAGGGGCTATTGTGGAGGAAAATTTGTTACATATAAGTGGTTTCAGCAATGAAACATGAAACGAGTTCGGGATGCGTAAGGTATTAGGAAGAGCTAAACGATACGCAACTTGATTGATACGGGTCAGCACCCTGTAGGGTCCAATATAACGAGGAGCGAACTTCATGGAGGGCACTTTTAAATGGATGTTCCTCGTGCTCAGCCATACCCTATCACCTGGAACAAAGACCGGAGCCGCCCTTCTACGTTTATCAGCGTGTTTCTTGACCAACATAGAGTTGTGCACAAGGATTTGTCGAGTTTGATCCCACAACTTCCTCAAATTGGCAACATGAACATCAACCGACGGCACCCCCTGGGAAGGGGAATCCGAAGGAAGAATAGACGGATGAAAACCATAATTCATGAAGAAGGGGCTTGAATGAGTAGAATCGCAAACGAGATTGTTGTGTGCAAACTCCGCCCAAGGAATCAAACCGACCCAATCATCCTGGTGTTCAGAAACAAAGCATCGTAAATATTGTTCGATTTTCTGGTTGGTACGTTCAGCAGCTCCGTTAGACTGAGGATGATAGGCAGAAGAAAAGTTTAATTTAATACCAAGTTGAGAGCAGAAGGACCTCCAAAAGCGGGAAACAAATTGGGAGCCTCTGTCCGATACAATTTGAGAGGGTATCCCATGTAGGCGAAAAATCTCCTTAGCGAATATCTCTGCCAATTCGGGAGAAGACGGGAGTTTAGGCAGGGGAATGAAGTGTGCCATCTTAGTAAACCTGTCAACCACGGTGAGGATAACAGTCTGTCTTTTAGAGATAGGTAGATCGACAATAAAGTCCATGGCCAAACAGGACCATGGTTTTTCTGGAACCTCCAAGGGGTGCAGGAATCCACATGGAAGCGTATGGGGTTGTTTGGTTTTAGTACAAACTTCACATGCAGCGATGAACTCCTCAATATCCCTCCGTAAAGCAGGCCACCAGAAGTCCTTAGAGATCAACGCGTAAGTTTTGCGAATACCAGGATGTCCCGCCATCTTGCTATTATGTAAACACTGTAAAAGTTCCAGTTGAAGAGCAGGAGGAACGAAATGACGGCCCGCAGGAGTCTGTTTAGGTGCTAGATGTTGCAACTTAATGATCTCGGCCAGTAATGGAGAATGAATCCTGAGATTCGTATTAGCAATGATATTGCATTTCGGAACTATAGAAGAAAGAACTGGTTCAGGTACAGTAGAAGGTTCATATTGGCGAGATAATGCATCGGCTTTAGAGTTTTTAGAACCAGGTCTGTAAGTCAGTACATAATTGAAGTGAGTCAGGAATAAGGACCAACGAGCTTGTCTAGAGGATAAGCGCTTAGCCTCCCCAATATAGGACAAGTTTTTGTGGTCCGTCAAAATCGTAATAGGGTGTAGGGTCCCCTCCAACAAATGTCTCCACTCCTTTAAGGCTTTAATGACTGCTAACAGTTCCCTTTCCCCGATGTCATATCTGCTCTCAGGCCCAGAAAATTTCTTAGAGAAAAAACCACAAGGGTGTAACGGTTTATCCACCCCTAACCTTTGAGACAGAACAGCCCCAACTGCTGTCTCAGAGGCATCGACCTCGAGCAAGAAAGGCAGAGTCGTATCAGGATGGACTAGAATGGGAGCCGAGGCAAAAAGTTCCTTGAGAGTCTTGAAAGCACCAAGAGCTTCCTTAGACCAGAACTTAGTATCAGCCCCTTGTTTGGTCATATTGGTAATAGGCGCAATGATAGAGGAGTATCCTTTAATGAAGCACCTATAGTAGTTGTAAAACCAATAAACCTTTGGATAGCCTTGAGTCCTTTGGGCAAGGGCCAGTCTAAAATAGATTGTTTTACAGGATCCATTTTAAAACCCTCCCCAGAAATCACGTATCCAAGAAAGTCTACCTGAGACTGATCAAAACTGCACTTTTCCAATTTGCAATATAGACCATGTTGCAGCAGCTTGTGTAATACCTTTCTGACCTGTCTATGGTGAGTCTCAATCTCCTTAGAGTGTATTAGTATGTCGTCCAGGTAAACAATAACACAATCATGCTGAAACTCCCTAAGTACCTCATTAATCAAATCTTGAAATACTGCAGGAGCATTGCATAGTCCAAATGGCATAACAGTGTATTCGTAATGGCCATACCGGGTATTGAATGCCGTCATCCACTCGTGACCTTGCTGGATTCTCACCAAATTGTAAGCCCCTCTGAGATCTAACTTGGTGAAGATTTTGGAGCCCTTAAGACGATCAAATAACTTGGTAATCAGTGGGATAGGATAGGCATTTCTGACAGTTATTTTATTCAAGCCTCGGTAATCGATACAAGGTCTCAGCGTGCCATCCTTCTTCTTAATGAAAAAGAACCCAGCCCCGGCCGGAGAAGAAGACCTCCTGATGAATCCCTTTTCTAAATTCTCCCGAATATACTCCTCTAGAACCGAGTTTTCCTGAACAGACAAAGGATATACATGGCCCCTCGGAGGCATAGTGCCGGGTAGCAGCTTAATCTTACAGTCAAATGACCTGTGTGGAGGCAAAGAATCGGCATTCTTCTTGTCAAACACTGCCCTTAAGTCTAGGTAAAGGTCTGGTATTTGTCTTTCTGTGGACTGAGTAGGATTCTCCGGTATGTTAATATTAGCTAATGGAGAAACCTTGCACAAACACCGATCCTGGCAGCCCTGGCCCCATGAGAGTATCTCTCCTAACTCCCAATCGATAATAGGGTTATGTTTTTTCAACCATGGGTACCCCAGAACTATGGGAACGGAAGGAGACGAAATGAGCAGAAGAGATAAATTCTCCACGTGTAGGATACCAACATTTAAATCAATGGGTACGGTCTCACGAAAGATAACAGGGTCTAGCAGTGTTCTACCATCTATGGCCTCAACGGCCAAAGGTGTCTCCCTTAGCTGGGATGGAAAATTGTTCTTACTAGCAAAGGCTTGGTCGATAAAATTCTCAGCAGCACCGGAATCTATCAATGCCATAGCCCTTACTACTTCCTTCCCCCAAGTTAAGGAAACTGGTAGCAGAAGCCTGTGATCCTTATAATTAGGAGTAGAGGACAAAATAGAAACACCCAAGGCCTGTCCTCTAGAGGGACTTAGGTGCGAGCGAGCGTTTCCCGGGCGGTTAGAACAGTTCGAGAGTAAATGACCCTTGGCTCCACAATACATACACAAACCCTCTCTTCTCCTGTGCTGTCTTTCCTCCTCAGAGAGGCGGGTATACCCTATCTGCATAGGTTCAGTAAGCAAAGATATCGTGGAGTCAGGACTTGAAAAAGCAGGAGCTAACCTAAAAGAAGGTCTCTGGTTCCTCTCTCGAGTGTTCTGTCTCTCTCTTAGACGTTCATCTATACGAGAGATGAACGAAATTAAATCCTCTAAATTCTCAGGGAGTTCTCTGGTAGCAACCTCATCAAGGATTACATCAGATAGGCCATTCAAAAATACATCCATATACGCCTGCTCATTCCACTTGATTTCTGCCGCCAGAGACCTGAACTCTAGTGCATAATCCACCAGTGTTCGGTTCTCCTGTCTGAGGCGCAACAGTAATCTGGCTGCATTAACCTTTCTACCTGGAGGGTCAAATGTTCTTCTAAAAGCAGCTACAAATGCGTTATAGTTATAAACTAATGGGTTATCGTTCTCCCATAGTGGGTTGGCCCATCTCAGAGCTTTCTCAATGAGTAGGGTGATAATAAATCCTACTTTTGCCCTATCTGTAGGATAAGAGCGAGGTTGCAATTCAAAGTGGATACTAATTTGGTTTAAAAAACCACGACACTTCTCAGGAGCCCCACCATAGCGTACTGGGGGGGTAATGCGAGAAGAAGCACCCACTGTGGTTACCTCTAGACCTGAACAGACAGGAGAAACAGGGGTATTACGTATCTCCTCTGGTGGGTTATTGGCACAAGCTAATAGAGCCTGTAGCGCAAGCGCCATCTGATCCATTCTGTGATCCATGGCTTCAAACCTAGGATCAGGAGCAGCCAGCTGACTGTTTGTACTTGCAGGATCCATTGGCCCTGTCGCAATGTCAGGGCGGCAGGTGCTCTTCAGTCACAACATCAGGCAGAGTAGGAAAAACTGACAGCTGGATCCAGGGAGCAACAGCCTTTAATGTAAGTGCTTGTCCTTATTGCTTTAAGTGGGCTGGTGATAAACAGTGGGCAGGGGACTGGCGATAAAGTGGGTCAGGGGGCTGATAAAGGGGGCAGGGATTTGTTGAAGAGGGTGCAGGCGACAGATTGTGAATGTGCCTGAAATTGTCTAGAGGGGGTCAAACAAAGATGGTGGGGGATGGGGGCGCCACAAAATTGGCTCGCACAGGGCGCCTGAACACCTAAGGCCGGCCCTGGTCAGACACACTACTATCCAGTTTATAAATGTGATTGTGTGCGTTCGTCTGTTTATTCATATAAACTCCCGAAAGAAGACCGGTCAAAGCCTGCAATTGCCTGGAACTGTTTTGGGACTCCCTCCTCGTGGCTGACCGGTCCTCAACTTCACTCGAACGGCTTTTCTGTTCTAATTAACAGATCTGAGCGGTATTTTGACAAATTGGGTGCTCAGATCCCAGCTATCCAGTGAAGTGTCTTTCGTGGAGTTCGGATAAATATTATACGAATTATGATGTTTTAACCAATATTGTGTAATTTTCTGTATGGAGCGATAATGTAATTAAAGGTGTGCTCTTACGCAATTATCTCTCCAGTACAGAAAAGGATTATGGGAAATGTTACTGTACACTCAGTTTTCCACAAGGTCCACCAGGGGAAAACCCCGTGTATGTCATTAAGGAAACCCCTTGCATGGGGATTTGTATAAAATCAGCTGTGGTTCAATAAAAGTTCAGTTGACTCCCAAAACTGTGTTTCGTCCAGTTGTTGGGGAATGGTATTGGAATTAATACGCTACACTTTATTTATATCCTGACTACGTCTACCAGCGGAGATAGTGCAGTTTATACTTCTACTCCGCTACAACTGGGATAACGTTTTACAATCTGGAACTCTATGACATCCCATCGTCTATTTAATTCCTAAAATATTATTGTAGGAATAAATTAGAAACGCGAAACTCAGCTACAATGAATAAACTCTGCATTTTTAAAATAAATAAATACTGTAGCGGACTGGACCCTGCACCAGAGTCTGCCCCAGTTTCCTGGAGGGGACTGCTTGCGCGCCTGCTGCCTTTGGACTATGGCCCTGGGAGGTTGGGCCTTTTAAAAACAGTGTTCGGTCCTAACAGAGTGCATGTCACTCATTCTGGCCCTTCAATTACTGTGGGAGAAGGATTGGCACTTTTTCTATGGCACTTCGGATGTAGCCGAAGTGCCGAAGTTGTCGAAGTTGCCGAAGTGACCGGCATCGGACAAAGGACCACGTGGCGGCGGCCATTTTAACTTCGAACACTGCCGACCCTTACCATCGACTCCACTTCGACACTTCGACTAAAGTCGAAGTACCGGCAACACTTCGAATGGGACTTAGCCGTTTTTATGCAGGAAGTTGACCGACCGCACAGCCCAAATCCATGGAACTGTTTTGTGCAAGAAAATGTGCTTGCAGTTGGTCATAAAAGAACTTCCGTCTAACTTTTCATCCACTGAAGGGATTGGTATGATTTTTGAGTTTTTTTGCTGTTTCAGTTTGACTGCTATGAGTGCAAACCTATTCGTATGGTTCCTATTCAACTGTCTACAGCATTCAGAGGCTTGAGAGGATTTATATGCTTCTCAGATTCGGTGATTGTGGTGTCTGCCAGAGTGCTTGGAGTCCTCAGGAAACGCTAGGAGCATCCTTCAACGGAGGTACCCAGTTGGGGTGCCAGGCGATCCGTTACAAATACATTTTATATATTTTTTTTGTTTAGATGTTTCCCATTCAGTATCTCACCTTGCAATTATATGTGTGATCTGCTTTAAATATCAGGACAGTAGGATCCTGGGTCAATGAATCAGAACTGCACGCATTTTATTCTGATTAATATTAATGTGGGCATTGAAGGGTGCCGTCACAAAAGGCAGAATGAATAGTATGAATATACAGACGGACAGTAGATTACTGTATCTTTTGATCTGCGAATTACTATTACTATTTATAAAGCTCCAACACAGGCTGTGGCTCTGTATACATCATGATGTATACGCCAGCAGTATCGGCAGCACTTTGTAGCAGTCACAGTCCACGCGGTCATGCTTCCGTTACACTGTGACTCCAAGCAGTACTCTATGGAGTGACGTACAGCTGCTGAATCACAGCGGATATGTTTTTGGTAGTACGTAGTCCAGGGGCCCAATCTTGGAGGCTAATGCTCTACGTAGAAGGTTACAGTGTATCTACGCATCTTTTTATTATTTTTTTTCTCTGCTTGTGCATCAATGTCACCTGCAGCTTTCTGTGACACGCGTAACGGTGACGCGGAGGTAGTAGTGACTCACTCAGCTCTGCATTATGCAGTTTAACTCCTAGATTCTTAGTGTAACTGGATTTAGATGTAAGCCGGAGCAGCCAGATGTCTGCTACAAAGAGAGGGCAATTATTGAAAATGCACACTGCATTATTGTATCTAATAAACAGGATCCGGTTCTTGTCCTCCCCCTCTTAAAAAGGGATATTAAAAGACATTTAATGTAGTAGTGGCCACATCTCACAGTTTACAGGGTTATTCACAAAAAAACGCAAATTGCCACCATATTGTTTTTAAATGCATTTAAACATTAGACTTCTGAAATCAACAAATGCCGTTTTTTTATTAGGATTAGCTTGTGTATAGATCTCTTTATTTCACTGCCCCAATAAGGAAAGTTATTCACGTCGCACTGAGCTACAAGCTTGTAATAGAAAATGAACGTTAACAGATCAGCACTAGACCGACGCTGTAAGCCTGGGATATGGAACATTTTTAAAATGGAAATCAAGTAATAATAATAAAGGTCTTCTTAATCTCCTCGGCCATAATGTGGGAGTTTTATCAAACACGTACAGAGTCTGTCATAGCTTTCTACGAGAGAGCTTGCACTGCCACCTAAGTTTGAGAATGTGATTGAAAGGAATATGTAGAAAGTAACGAGTATTTTCAGATGGTATTAGGTAGAACGGAACACTGCAAGAACTTTGAAAACCACAGGAGGCAGTGTGGGAGTTTACTGCAGCATCTATACCTCCTGGGTAAAGCAGTGATTGTACCAGTGGCAAACGGACGAAGCGCAAGTAGTCAGGGCCGTGGACAGCATGGTGGCACCATCTGAATCGGACAGCATGGTGGCACCATCTGAATCGGACAGCATGGTGGCACCATCTGAATCGGACAGCATGGTGGCACCATCTGAATCGGACAGCATGGTGGCACCATCTGAATCGGACAGCATGCTGGCACCATCTGAATCGGACAGCATGGTGGCACCATCTGAATTGGACAGCATGGTGGCACCATCTGAATCGGACAGCATGCTGGCACCATCTGAATCGGACAGCATGGTGGCACCATCTGAATCGGACAGCATGGTGGCACCATCTGAATCGGACAGCATGGTGGCACCATCTGAATCGGACAGCATGGTGGCACCATCTGAATCGGACAGCATGGTGGCACCATCTGAATCGGACAGCATGGTGGCACCATCTGAATCGGTGCTCATTTCCACATTTTATTTCCATCTCTTTATACTTTTAAAATTAATCTTTAAAATAATATATTGAATGTTCTTAGCTTTACTAATGGGATTCGTGTCTGTCTTCCAGTTCCTAATAAAGATGACATCCCTGGGCAGAGCTCTCGAAGACACATCGTTGGGACACGTCTGCTAATTAGCTTTTCCTTTTCAGAAATTAGTTTCAGCTCTTCAGCAAGGGAAAATGTGTATCATTTTCATATCATTGTAAAGTATAGGATATTATCAATCATTCGTTCTTTACGATGGTCAAGATGTGGTATCGTAGCTATCTCGTGTATCTCTGTCATGGTATATGGGTCATCATGGCATCGTTTGGTCGTGAATCTTCCTCCCATAACGTCACGGGGCATCATTCCTGCACCTATAGTGAGAGCACGTAATCCTGGCATCATTTATAATGCTGAACGTTGCATAAAACGTGTGTCAATTTTCTGTGCCAAGAGACACTGCATCGATCTGGTGTCCTTGGTCATGTATGTTCTGGCATCGCAGATGTGATGCTGACCAATTGAATCCAACCTAAGGGTATACACGGGTATACACAAACCCCCTGCCTAATATCATGTAGATTCCCTTCATGCGTCCAACACAACTCTGATGCTTTGAGACATGGACTCCACAAGACCTCTGAACATTACCTGTGGTATCTGGCACCAAGACATTAGCAGCATGTGTTGGCATATAACACAGACTAATTATTACAATTATTTATATAGCACAACCATATTCCGCAGCGCTGTACAAAAGTCAAAACAAGACAAACAATTCTAACTGAACACATTTGACATACAGTATATGCCCTCTGCCTAACCCAAACAAGTTTACAATCAATAGCGAAATAAACTTACATTTAAAACTTTAATTTAAAGTGAATTTCACAATGAAGGTCAAAATATTTCCATTATACCTGCAGGTTGTCTAGTTTGGCATAAAATGGTCAAATCCCCTGTCAATTGTTAGCTTAGTAAAGAATCCTGTTTCTGTTTTTCGCTAACTGCAAAGTTTAGGCCGGAATAGGTGAGCTAGTCGTTTTTAAAAACGAATTTTACCAGTTCATCTATTTTTGCTTGAAATTAGCAATTCCCTAGTGAATGCATGGTAGCTCCTGTATTTTTTAAAAATATATTTTTCATGAAATTTATTCACTAAATACTAAATTCTAGTAAACTGCAAAAAGTTTTGGTTATAAAAATTTGCCGTCTTGGTCATAGTCACATCAGCTTTTTGTTTTTGGCCCAAATTTTGCAATCCAACTTTCAAATATTTACACGGCCATTTAATAAAGCAAGAATTGTCTGGAATTCAAAGTAAAAATTCCAAATAAATTTCAAATTTAAGGCCGAAATAGCCGAACTGGTGGCATGGCTGACTTCGAGAATTTTTCCAGTTTGACTTACTTTGACTTACAATAAACCTCAATGTGAATACTGCTCCTAAATTCAATTGCCAATTGAGTTTTAACCACAGAGTAAGAGAAATAAAACCCGCTCGATCTTCATATCAACAAAACAAGCTTCCCTGAAGGGCTCTTGGTGCAGCGGATCCCTCAACCATTGTATTATATTGTATATTGTTTGATGTGGAAATTTGCTGGATACAGTTAAAGTGCTACAGGTGGCTGATGGCAGACAAATTAATGGAAAGGTTAAGGAGCAAACTGAACCCAAAATCTGTTAACAGAAAGTCTTTCGTTAATTGTTTCAGTCAGCCATTTTTGTTGTTTTACTGACCAGAGAGAGGACATATAATTTATATCTGGCTCTTAATTCAGGTGACTCCCTTAAAACGAATGGTAAATTGTCAGTCAAATTTGGATTGTCCTAAATTTCGATCAGTGAAGGTACAACCTCTGGAGTTCCTGCCTGCAGGTTCATTCACTACAGTGATAACTGTTGGGATTACAAAGTCAACTTCAAATTCAAGGCTACAGTAGTTGAAGTGGAATCAAAACGGACGGGAAGGATTTTCCAGAACAGCTATTTTGGCCTTAAATGTGAAATTCAACAAGAATTCACTTCGGATTCCTGACAAATCTTACTTTAGTTTATAACTCTGTGGAAACGGCACTGACCAAAGTATCCAATGATCTACTCGCTGCAAAATCTCGTGGTCACTACTCCATCCTAATTCTCCTTGACCTGTCTGCGGCTTTTGACACTGTTGATCATCAACAGCTTCTTCTCATCCTCCGCAATATCGGTCTACAAGATATTGCTCTCTCCTGGTGCTCCTCCTACCTCTCCCAGCGCTCTTTCAGTGTTTCTTTCTCTGGCTCTGCTTCTTCTCCCCAACTCCTCTCTGTCGGTGTCCCCCAAGGTTCAGTCCTTGGTCCCCTACTGTTCTCCATCTATACTGCCTCCCTTGGTAAACTCATTAGCTCCTTTGGCTTCCAATATCATTTCTATGCAGATGACACGCAAATCTACCTGTCCTCTCCTGATCTCTCCCCGTCCCTCTTGACTAGTGTCTCTGACTGCCTCTCTGCTGTTTCTAACTGGATGGCTGCCCACTTCCTTAAACTAAACTTGACCAAAACTGAAATTCTGGTCTTTCCTCCGTCAAGTGTTGTTACTCCTGTGTCTGTCAACGGTGCTACCATCAGCTCCACAACGCAGGCTCGCTGCCTAGGTGTTCTCTTTGACTCCGACCTCTCCTTCAAGCTCATGTTCAATCTATCGCCAAATCCTGTCATTTCCATCTCAAAAACATTGCGCGCATCCGCCCCTACTTAACGCAGATGCAACTAAGGTGTTGGTCCATTCCACTGTCCTTTCTCGCCTTGACTACTGTAATCCGCTTCTCAGTGGTCTTACGTGCTCCCAACTTGCGCTGTTACAGTCCATAATGAATGCAGCAGCGAGGCTCCTATTCATGTCCGCCCGCACCTCCCATGCCTCACCGTTCTGTCAGTCCCTACATTGGCTTCCTATAAAATATAGCGCTCAATTTAAAATTCTGGTTCTTGCTTTCAAATCTCTACATAATGCTGCTCCCACCCATCTATCCTCCCTTATACACAAGTATGTCCCGTCTAGGCCCTTACAATCTGCTGAAGACTTACGTCTATCTTCTGTCCGTACTCCCACCTCTGATGCTCGCCTTCAAGATTTCTCGAGGGCTACACCGTTCCTGTGGAACTCGCTTTTCTCCTCCGTTAGATACTCACCCAGTCTCCACTCCTTCAAAAAATCGTTAAAAACCCACTTCTTCATAAAAGCGTATCAATTAAACTGTTAATAGCTCCCAAATGATTCCTCTTCTGCAACTGTCACCAGTCTAATACTATCCTTACCTTTTGTGTCACTTTACCCCACTCCCTCTAGCATGTAAGCTCATTGAGCAGGGCCCTCAACCCCTGGTTATAACTACATGTCTGTTCGTCCACCCATTGTAAAGTGCTGCAGAATTTGATGGCGCTATATAAATACCACAATAATAATAATAATAATAATAACCCTTCTTGTCTATTTTTTTTGTTGTTGTTGCAGAATTCAAAGGGATATTAAAGCTAAGTTTTATAATTCAAAATACTCATAAAATGATCGGCGCGCACACAAAATGTACTGTTACAAATATTTCAAGGCTTTGTAAAATCACCGGCCTCGGGGAAAAATAGGGAGATTTAGTCGCCCCACAAATTTTCACCTTGTGCATCCCACCTTACAATAATGTACCCCAATATCGGGGGGTTGTTAACTTATAACACAGAAAATAAATCTGTCACTCGCTGTATCACTGACCTCATTACTTTATGTTCCTATGCAACTCTCCCTCAATATAGATTTTATTCTGGACACCTGGCACAGGGCCCCTGCGAGTAGTCGGGTGGGTTTAACCCAATATCCGTGCTCATATACAGCCAGGAGTTGTCTATATCTATGGGTAAACTTAGATTAGGAACGACTGATAATGGCCGCCCTTGCAGTATGGCCGTGTGGTGTGATCAGATAATCCTTTTACCTGAACCAGGTGATTTTTAAATAGTCTTGAAGGATTTAAAACAATACATTTTGTGTGTTCATTTTCTCTCTTTTTTTTTAATCTCATAATAAATCCAAGCTTATTTTAGCATTTCAGCAGCAGCATTAGTAATAAATGCTCTGTGTAGCTTGCCCCAATTGTGGCTTTTTCTCTAAATTAAACAATTCCCTGTGTGTAAACTATTTTCTCACCCATTGTAGTAGATGTTGTACCTTCTTTGGACTTGATGACGTTCCGTCTCATGCAATCCAGCACAACAGTTTCACCGTGTTGCAGAAGCATTGTATCAGCCACACGGCCAATATTCAGTCACAGGTTGCATCATCTCAGGGAGGCTCGGAGGTCTCCAGGTGACGTACAGCATCCAATGTCCCCTCCTCCAATCACCTGCTGCCGCTTCACCTTACCTTCTCTCTGGGTGATGAATGGTTACCTGATGCTGCTCAACAGATGTAGCAATAGTGACGACCCAAGGGAATAAGGTGACATCAGATTGTCACATATCCTACTCCGTCTCCAACCATATCCTGCGGGGTTTGACGTTGCAGATCCAACCAGGCTCGATTTAATACAATTGATATATCTCACCATGGTGTGGGTAGATGCTGGGTTTGGTGAACCTTGCATTGGGTTGCACACTTTACTAGCGTGCTAACACAGGACATGTAATTGTTTTTATTTTTTGTGTTAATCATAAAGGTTTAATTTGTAACCAAACATGCAAACTGAAAACACAGTAATTTATTTTGCCAGCTAAATTTTACTTATATGCGAATTTAGAAAACCCCAGGTGTAGAAACTGGGATAGTTCCCGGGTTTATACAGGTATACGGTGAAATACAGTATCAGACAGATCACAAGCAAAATCTGACACACAAAACGTTCTTATAAATATCCCGAGTTTATTCAATAAACAACCAGTTAAAAAGCTGAGCTCTGCAAAAATTATGGCACAATCCCTACATTGAAAATATAAGTCAAGTCTAATACTGTAACCTGGGAATTATTACTGGGTTTCTGTTGCCCCAGTTTCACTGTTTAGTAAATAGTCTCTCATCTCTTTCAGAGACCTTTCTCCTCTGTAGTATCATCAAATATCCTTTTAGGAAGCGGCTCTTCCCAGCCCTAGGCGTGTTTTGTACATTCAAAGTATTAAATGTCAGTAAATACTCACAATGCTACTTAATACTCTGAATAGCAGGAGGAATACAATCAAAGAAAGGACACAGATTTAGGCACATTGTCACCAGTTCTCAAGTACAACCTGCAGACTATTAACCCCTTAAGGACCAAACTTCTGGAATAAAAGGGAATCATGACATGTCGCACATGTCATGTGTCCTTAAGGGGTTAATCAGGTTGTTATACTCTGAGAACCATAACCACTTATTTTGTAGAAAACCTGCCAATACAGAGATATTCTAATTTATATTGGGTGTAACTCGACCGTACACACAGTGTGATGGCAGCAAATGTGCGGTATTTACATTGTGGGGATTGTGGGGACTGTACCGCATGCGCCAATGCTTTCAGAGTCAGGCCTATAGCTAATGTAACTAAGTATGTAAGAATTAGCAAAGAATAAAAAAAAAAAAATGCATTATTTATTTATTAACCAAGAGTGTTCCTAAATGGTTCTACCTTTACTGAGCTTGGTAGTACAAAAGGCTGAGTTAATTCGCACGGAATCAAAACTCTGAGTCTCACTTCATTTAAAATCACGATGAAAGTACACTAATGCTCAGTGCTTTTGGAGTGAATGCTAGACTTCTACACAATTCTATTACAGCTGGTACGAATGAATCAAAATCCTTCTAATCTATTCCTGAACGAATCGATCAGTCAGTTATTTACCAGTGGAGTTTTATTCAAGGAATATGATTCCACACGTCAATCCCGGATGGTCCGATTCATTTGGGCATATATTACAAGGAATTTGATTCATTCGTACCAGCTGAACAACGTGTGCACCAATCTAGTATATACTTCCTAAAGGAAAATGTGCAAACTATTCAACACCGAATGAATTCTGTAAATTCTTACAGACTATTTATGGTCTTGAAGTCTGATAATCTCAAAGGCTTGCAATCACTTTGCTATGCATTCCTCCATCCGCCTGCCATCCTTGCCCTGCATTGTCACAGAGAACTAAAAAGCAGTGTTTGTGTGATGGGACTTATTCACTAAACATTGATTTCTAACTTGAGAAACAAATTCTGAAATTCCAAGTAATTGCCAGCCTTAGAACACGGAGATTCCTGCAGTACTGATTCTTTTTTTCTTTAATTTCTCTACAGAGTGTGTTCATCTCACAATATTCGGATGGCCATGCTTCATTAAAGATGTATGCCCATAAAAACCAGCCAGCTACCTATTAGATTTGTGCACAAATGTATTTCAGCTACCACGAACGAATCTAATGTGCCAGAACAAACCGGTAATTCCTGGATGTAATAATTTGTTTGGGCATAGAATAAAAGGAATTTGATTCGTTCATACAACCAACAAGTCTACAACCTACTGCCCATTAGTTCTACTACCTGCACTGGTAGACTAGTACATGCTTGAAGGTGCAATGTTACAACAGCTGAAAAATATCTATTGGACATCTCTGACCATATTAGGTCTCTTCTATCTCTGCTGGAAGACTTTTCCACATCCCCACTACTATTTAACAGTTATTTTGTATATGTTTAATTGATGCATTACATTATTGCGTTACATTATTTTTCAACAGCCCCTATACTCCTGGCTGTAAACTTTCTCTAAATAAATACGCCTTATTATTAATATTGTAGGAGGAGAAATTAACACTTTTCGCCAGTGTTGGGACAGTCTTTCCTGCGCTAGATGAAGAAATATTGTCAATATGTGGTGAGACAGGGAGGCAACAGAGTGGTCCTGCAGTCCCCCTGTATTAACCTGCATACATTTACTGACCAGTGATCCCACAGCCCCCTGTATTTACCTGCATACATTTACTGACCAGTGGTCCCGCAGCCCCCCTATATTAACCTGCATACATTTACCGACCAGTGGTCCCGCAGCCCCCTGTATTAACCTGCATACATTTACTGATCAGTGGTTCCGCAGCCCCCATGTATTAACCTGCATACATTTACTGACCAGTGGTCCCGCAGCCCCTTGTATTTACCTGCATACATTTACTGACCAGGGATCCCGCTGCCCCCTGTATTTACCTGCATACATTTACTGACCAGTGATCCCGCTGCCCCCTGTATTTACCTGCATACATTTACTGACCAGTGGTCCCGCAGCCCCCTGTATTAACCTGCATACATTTACTGACCAGTGGTCCCGCAGCCCCCTGTATTAACCTGCACACATTTACTGACCAGTGATCACACAGCCCCCTGTATTTACCTGCATACATTTACTGACCAGTGGTCCCGCAGCCCCCTGTATTAACCTGCATACATTTACTGACCAGTGGTCCCGCAGCCCCCTGTATTTACCTGCATACATTTACTGACCAGTGATCCCGCTGCCCCCTGTATTTACATGCACACATTTACTGACCAGTGGTCCCGCAGCCCCCCTATATTAACCTGCATACATTTACCGACCAGTGCTCCCGCAGCCCCCTGTATTAACCTGCATACATTTACTGACCAGTGGTCCCGCAGCCCCCTGTATTTACCTGCATACATTTACTGACCAGTGATCCCGCTGCCCCCTGTATTTACCTGCATACATTTACTGACCAGTGGTCCCGCAGCCCCCTGTATTAACCTGCATACATTTACCGACCAGTGGTCCCGCAGCCCCCTGTATTTACCTGCATACATTTACTGACCAGTGGTCCCGCAGCCCCCTGTATTAACCTGCATACATTTACTGACCAGTGACCCCACAGCCCCCTGTATTTACCTGTATACATTTACTGACCAGTGGTCCCGCAGCCCCCTGTATTAACCTGCATACATTTACTGACCAGTGGTCCCGCAGCCCCCTGTATTTACCTGCATACATTTACTGACCAGTGATCCCGCTGCCCCTTGTATTTACCTGCATACATTTACTGACCAGTGATCCCGCTGCCCCCTGTGTTTACCTGCATACATTTACTGACCAGTGGTCCCGCAGCCCCCTGTATTAACCTGCATACATTTACCGACCAGTGGTCCCGCAGCCCCCTGTATTAACCTGCATATATTTACTGACCAGTGATCCCACAGCCCCCTGTATTTACCTGCATACATTTACTGACCAGTGGTCCCGCAGCCCCCTGTATTAACCTGCACACATTTACTGACCAGTGGTCCCGCAGCCCCCCTGTATTTACCTGCATACATTTACTGACCAGTGGTCCCGCAGCCCCCTGTATTAACCTGCACACATTTACTGACCAGTGGTCCCGCTGCCCCCTGTATTAACCTGCATACATTCACTGACCAGTTATCCCGCTGCCCCCTGTATTAACCTGCATACATTTATTGACCAGTGGTCCCGCAGCCCCCCTGTACTAACCTGCATACATTAATTGACCAGTGGTCCCGCAGCCCCCCTGTACTACCCTGCATACATTTACTGACCAGTGGTCCCGCAGCCCCCCTGTATTTACCTGCATACATTTACTGACCAGTGGTCCCGTGGCCCCCTGTATTAACCTGCATACATTTACTGACCAGTGATCCCGCAGCCCCCTGTATTAACCTGCATACATTTACTGACCAGTGGTCCCGCAGCCCCCTGTATTTACCTGCATACATTTACTGACCAGTGAACCCGTAGGCCCCCTGTATTAACCTG
The DNA here is from genome assembly GCF_036172605.1 of Pelobates fuscus. NCBI lineage: Eukaryota > Metazoa > Chordata > Amphibia > Anura > Pelobatidae > Pelobates > Pelobates fuscus. The sequence continues at coordinate 378,210,872 of NC_086321.1, forward strand.
CATACATTTACTGACCAGTGATCCCGCAGCCCCCTGTATTAACCTGCATACATTTACTGACCAGTGGTCCCGCAGCCCCCTGTATTTACCTGCATACATTTACTGACCAGTGGTCCCGCAGCCCCCCTGTATTAACCTGCATACATTTACTGACCAGTGATCCCGCAGCCCCCCTCTATTAACCTGCATACATTTACTGACCAGTGGTCCCGCAGCCCCCTCTATTAACCTGCATACATTTACTGACCAGTGATCCCGCTGCCCCCTGTATTAACCTGCATACATTTACTGACCAGTGATCCCGCAGCCCCCTGTATTAACCTGCACACATTTACTGACCAGTGGTCCCGCAGCCCCCCTATATTAACCTGCATACATTTACCGACCAGTGGTCCCGCAGCCCCCTGTATTAACCTGCATACATTTACTGACCAGTGGTCCCGCAACCCCCTGTATTTACCTGCATACATTTACTGACCAGTGATCCCGCTGCCCCCTGTATTTACCTGCATACATTTACTGACCAGTGATCCCGCTGCCCCCTGTATTTACCTGCATACATTTACTGACCAGTGGTCCCGCAGCCCCCTGTATTAACCTGCATACATTTACCGACCAGTGGTCCCGCAGCCCCCTGTATTTACCTGCATACATTTACTGACCAGTGGTCCCGTAGCCCCCTGTATTAACCTGCATACATTTACTGACCAGTGATCACACAGCCCCCTGTATTTACCTGCATACATTTACTGACCAGTGGTCCCGCAGCCCCCTGTATTAACCTGCATACATTTACTGACCAGTGGTCCCGCAGCCCCCTGTATTTACCTGCATACATTTACTGACCAGTGATCCGGCAGCCCCCTGTATTAACCTGCATACATTTACTGACCAGTGGTCCCGCAGCCCCCTGTATTTACCTGCATACATTTACTGACCAGTGATCCCGCTGCCCCCTGTATTTACCTGCATACATTTACTGACCAGTGGTCCCGCAGCCCCCTGTATTAACCTGCATACATTTACCGACCAGTGGTCCCGCAGCCCCCTGTATTTACCTGCATACATTTACTGACCAGTGGTCCCGCAGCCCCCTGTATTAACCTGCATACATTTACTGACCAGTGATCCCACAGCCCCCTGTATTTACCTGCATACATTTACTGACCAGTGGTCCCGCAGCCCCCTGTATTAACCTGCATACATTTACTGACCAGTGGTCCCGCAGCCCCCTGTATTAACCTGCATACATTTACTGACCAGTGGTCCCCCAGCCCCCTGTATTAACCTGCATACATTTACTGACCAGTGGTCCCACAGCCCCCTGTATTTACCTGCATACATTTACTGACCAGTGATCCCGCTGCCCCCTGTATTTACCTGCATACATTTACTGACCAGTGGTCCCGCAGCCCCCTGTATTAACCTGCATACATTTACCGACCAGTGGTCCCGCAGCCCCCTGTATTAACCTGCATACATTTATCGACCAGTGGTCCCGCAGCCACCTGTATTAACCTGCATACATTTACTGACCAGTGGTCTCGCAGCCCCCTGTATTTACCTGCATACATTTACTGATCAGTGATCCCACAGCCCCCTGTACTAACCTGCATACATTTACTGATCAGTGATCCCAAAGCCCCCTGTACTAACCTGCATACATTTACTGATCAGTGATCCCAAAGCCCCCTGTACTAACCTGCATACATTTATTGATCAGTGATCCCAAAGCCCCCTGTATTTACCTGCATACATTCATGTAAATTTCTAATTTTAAGTCACAGACAAATTCACACATTTCTCCAAGCTCCAAGCTCTGTTCTCAGGTTGAATATTTTGGCCTAAAATTTGAATTTATTTTGTTGGGGCTGCTTTTAACCACTTCTTAGTCAAATATAATGGCAGTAACAACTGAAAAGAGAAAGATTTAGCAGCAGCGCTCTCACAGGCGCCCTCTCTGGACATTATATAGAATGACAAGATTGAAAAGAAATAAATTAGAATGAATTCAAACAAAGAATTGGTGGTGAGTTTACCAAGAAATCACGCAAAACCTGCTCTAACTAACAAGAAACAACATATTGCTACAGAGCTCCCAGCAGGTGTAATAAAATATTGCTCAGTAAGTCACGTAAGAAAAAGTCATTTCATTTATTTTGATAAATTGATTAGAAAAAGAACAGACAAACATTGTTTATACATTGTATAAATCAGGTTATTGAACACCTTGTGTAATGGAGATGTGAATGCGCGGGATTGTGTACATTGTGCCTATACGATGCGTGACAAATTGCGATTTCAGGGTTAAGCTGAGTGGTCATACTGTGGAAAGACAATGGGAGTTGGAATCCGTGCTTTAAACTATCTCTGGTTTGCTTTAACACAGCGGTTTGTTTATTAAATGCCAAACGCACAATCTGTGAGCAAAGCGGAGAATTGTTCAATGTTTAGTGAATAAGCCCCAGCGTGTCAAGTCATCTATGTACAGATTCCTGCAATTATTATTTATCCCCTTAAGGACCAAACTTCTGGAATAAAAGGGAATCATGACATGTCACACATGTCATGTGTCCTTAAGGGGTTACATTTAATGGAAAGGGGTTTATTTACTAATCAGAGACTTTGTGTGAACTGACAAATATCTGCACATCTTGGGTGTAAAGGGCTCAGCTAGAAGATTTGGAGAATGTTACTCGGTGATAATGAGAATATGGGACACTTTGCAGCACATTGTGACGCTGCGTTATGGGCAGCTTCTCTGGCTAAAGTGCTCCTTGACATGTAATATCCCGTATTGACGGGAGCCAGCCAGATAAACCAAAATAGGAGATTTTCACTGATAGCTTCCCTTTAAATCGCACAGCCATCTTCCTGCAAAGAAAATCACGTTTTGCATAATGTGCTAATTAGCCAGATAATTAATCGGTGCATTAATGACATGCAAAATGCAGACAATCTTAGAATGAGACTTCCAAATGTCAGTCATTGTGTAAAGAGAGGCGGAATTGTTATTATTTTAATTTTTTTTTTCTTGCTTTAAGCTTCCTAAAACGTTCTTAAGGTAATTCACCAAAGTATAAATTGTTGAGCATAAAAAGCAAATTGAAAATATTAGGCGCCAATAGCTGAATTGTAAAAACTCACGTCGGTTATGTTTTCAGTTCCAATATTTTTAACTAAAATTAGAAAATTCAAACTTGAGTGAATATCCCTGCAAAACAACACTTTTAAAAAATGTGAAATGAGGCTGAACGGCCACAACGGAGTACGTTCTCCAGACATGAACAGGATATTGACGAATATACGAGTATTGACACAATTAGCGCGTGTTCTTGTGAATGACCAGCTATCAGACTGTATTGCATATGTCACATTACACGAGGAGGAAGTGGAACAGAGATTCTTTCATAACTTTAACTAGGAGATTATAGGATTGGCTCAGACATCTTAACCACTTCCTGGTTTAACTGGAGTTAGGACTAGCTATATAAATTAAGCGGGGGCGGGGGGGAAAAAGAGAGGCATTCAGTGGTAATTTTTATATATTTATTTAACAAATGCATATTAATACATTATTCTAATAATGTATTTAAAGAAAGTAGTGCTAAATGCACAGGGATGTTCCTTCATATAAATCTCAAGGTTAAATTCTCTCGAAACAGAAGCAAGGTATGTGGATCTGCCGAAATTGGAGAACGTTCTACAGCAGAGTGTCTTAACCTGTGGCACAGGTACCCCGGGGTTACTTAAATACAAACTTTAATGTACGGATTTACGGCATCTGGACGCTCTAGCGATGCTTGAAGGAGAATAAATATTGCATTAGGGAGACATGGCACGAAGATAAACATGTTACTATTAGTGGTTTGAGAAATATAGCTCTACAGTGAACGCCTTGGGGTGTCAAACAACAGGCCGGGCAAGGGGCTGGAGCCATAGTTCTCAAAAGCAGAAAAAAAAGAGAATTCCTGTGGATTACGTTAAGAAACCAAATAGAGCAGCGTGCTAATTGGCAAAATTATTTTACTAGAATGTGTTTGGTGAAAGCCCAGCCCAGGCGACTTCCAAGTATTGCTACTTAATTCTCCTGCAAAAGAAGAAGGGGGTGAGTGATGGTGAAGGAGGGGGATTGTGCTTCGCTGGTAAATGGCTACAAATTATTTGCAACATTTGAAATGATTGGCGTTGAGTTTTTAATGTATTTGAGATCACAGTCAGGATTAGTGCTTTCAGAATATAAATTTCTGTTTTCAAACGAACATGTGCTTCCTGCCATCTTATTACCTCGTCTTCATATTATACAAGCCCCGACTGTCTGAATCCCACGGCCATGCTGTCCCTTATCCCCAAATCATTTAAAACGATGGTCAGAAGAGGACGGTGACAAGATAAGCCCGTGGAAGCAGCTGAACAGGGCTGATAGCTAAATAGCGAGAAACAGTCAGAAATTTTTGAATTTCCTCGCAGTCACCATATGAAGACACTGTTTAGAATTAGGGGTTTTTCAGGGGTCTCCCATCTTACAATGTCATTGATAGTGAAACCCCTTGCGTTGCTTTATTACAGACCAGAGCTAGTTGGGGAGAATGAAGAATCCAGTCTTACAGTTAGGCTCTCTGTCTGTGAAAGATTTCCTTATCTCTAGGCCTATCGTTACCACATCTGAGAAAGATCAGACAAGGAGCAAAACACCAAACTGCTGGAGTTATATCTCTGCGATAAGAAGGACTTGGACGTCACTCTGATCAGCATTCACATTGCATTCACATTGCTTTGGTTAAAACATATACTGTATTTTCTGGCTGTTGCCTAATTGCTACAAAACAGTCACAAAGAGGTCCACAGCCACTGTGTCACCATTCTGGATGTTTGTGAGCTCACCCAGAACGTTTTTATTTCTCTGGTAGATTCTTCCTATTTTCTAAAATTAAATACATCCAATGGCTTATGGCCTCTCTTGCTGTTCTTTGGGGTTTTTGGTGACGGTTCCTCCACGATTCCTCCGTAAAGGCAGCTCTCAGACTCTGGATGCTGACCTGTGCACTCCACAGGGGGGATGTAGCCGCTGTCCCACATGCCCGAACCACACAACTTACACAGATCGTGCAGGCTGCAGGGTATTTTGGGTAGCAGACGGAACTGGTACAGCAAGCTCCGCGCCTGTAATGAAGCAGAAGAAGATTTAGCAACACTAGAACTGGCTCAAACCAAGATAGAAAGTGTGGAAGACACTAAACATGAATATTTAAAAGTTGCACAGTTTGGGTTGATTGATACCGTCTATTATTTGGAGTTATTAAAGCAAGATAAAAAGTGTATGGCCAAATCGTATATGTGCCCATTCCACAAAAGGGCATTGCTGCCCACACGTGTCACTCCAATTTGCAACCGTGCCAGTCAGAAAACCTGGCATAGCATGAGCACTGGGTACCGCGGAACCCCCCCTTCCCGCTACAGCAACGGAAATACCCGGCAATAGTGTTTTCTAAAAATAAAAAACTCCCTGGGTGGGGGACTCATTCCCCAAATTCGGAATGTATGCGATTCAGTTTGTTATTTGTCCATCTGGTCACGATACATAGTTTGTAAATAAATCCCTCAATGGTCAAAGTGACAGAGAAACTGAGAAAGACCACAAATAAATGTGGAAAAATATTCCATTCTTTTTATATGAATGTGGAACAAGCACTTCAATACCGATTGGCTCAGATTTCTTTTAATAAATGTGGCTTTAAACAGCCTTAATCCTTTCAAACGACAAAAGGGCCTGGACCATACAGTGAAGCGCACGATGCCTTTCTCTTATACGCTTAGATATTTAGTAAAATTAAACATTTTACCATTTAGAATTCGGTTCTGTATCATATCGAAATGTATTCACACCATCTCACAAGAGTTTATTAACTGAACAGAAATATTGCAATTCTGTATTCAGTTCACTAAAATTTGCTGTACAGTGTATATACTCCATACAGTACGCACGTTAACTTTCTGATGTATATACTCCATACAGTATGCACGTTAACTTTCTGATGTATATACTCCATACAGTATGCACATTAACTTTCTGATGTATATACTCCATACAGTACGCACATTAACTTTCTGATGTATATACTCCATACAGTACGCACGTTAACTTTCTGATGTATATACTCCATACAGTATGCACGTTAACTTTCTGATGTATATACTCCATACAGTATGCACATTAACTTTCTGATGTATATACTCCATACAGTGTGCACGATAACTTTCTGATGTATATACTCCATACAGTGTGCACGTTACCTTTCTGATGTATATACTCCATACAGTGTGCACGTTAACTTTCTGATGTATATACTCCATACAGTATGCACGTTAACTTTCTGATGTATATACGCCATACAGTATGCACGTTAACTTTCTGATGTATATACTCCATACAGTGTGCACGTTAACTTTCTGATGTATATACTCCATACAGTATGCACGTTAACTTTCTGATGTATATACTCCATACAGTGTGCACGTTAACTTTCTGATGTATATACTCCATACAGTATGCACGTTAACTTTCTGATATATATACTCCATACAGTATGCACATTAACTTTCTGATGTATATACTCCATACAGTATGCACGTTAACTTTCTGATGTATATACTCCATACAGTATGCACGTTAACTTTCTGATGTATATACTCCATACAGTATGCACATTAACTTTCTGATGTATATCCTCCATACAGTGTGCACGTTAACTTTCTGATGTATATACTCCATACAGTATGCACGTTAACTTTCTGATGTATATACTCCATACAGTATGCACATTAACTTTCTGATGTATATACTCCATACAGTGTGCACGGTAACTTTCTGATGTATATACTCCATACAGTATGCACATTAACTTTCTGATGTATATACTCCATACAGTATGCACGTTAACTTTCTGATGTATATACTCCATACAGTATGCACATTAACTTTCTGATGTATATACTCCATACAGTATGCACGTTAACTTTCTGATGTATATACTCCATACAGTATGCACATTAACTTTCTGATGTATATACTCCATACAGTATGCACGTTAACTTTCTGATGTATATACTCCATACAGTATGCACATTAACTTTCTGATGTATATACTCCATACAGTATGCACGTTAACTTTCTGATGTATATACTCCATACAGTATGCACGTTAACTTTCTGATGTATATACTCCATACGGTATGCACGTTAACTTTCTGATGTATATACTCCATACAGTATGCACGTTAACTTTCTGATGTATATACTCCATACAGTATGCACGTTAACTTTCTGATGTATATACTCCATACAGTGTGCACATTAACTTTCTGATGTATATACTCCATACAGTATGCACGTTTACTTTCTGATGTATATACTCCATACAGTATGCACGTTAACTTTCTGATGTATATACTCCATACAGTATGCACGTTAACTTTCTGATGTATATACTCCATACAGTATGCACATTAACTTTCTGATGTATATACTCCATACAGTATGCACGTTAACTTTCTGATGTATATACTCCATACAGTATGCACGTTAACTTTCTGATGTATATACTCCATACAGTATGCACGTTAACTTTCTGATGTATATACTCCATACAGTATGCACGTTTACTTTCTGATGTATATACTCCATACAGTATGCACGTTAACTTTCTGATATATATACTCCATACAGTATGCACGTTAACTTTCTGATGTATATACTCCATACAGTATGCACATTAACTTTCTGATGTATATACTCCATACAGTATGCACGTTAACTTTCTGATGTATATACTCCATACAGTATGCACGTTAACTTTCTGATGTATATACTCCATACAGTATGCACGTTAACTTTCTGATGTATATACTCCATACAGTATGCACGTTAACTTTCTGATGTATATACTCCATACAGTATGCACGTTAACTTTCTGATGTATATACTCCATACAGTATGCACATTAACTTTCTGATGTATATCCTCCATACAGTGTGCACGTTAACTTTCTGATGTATATACTCCATACAGTATGCACGTTAACTTTCTGATGTATATACTCCATACAGTATGCACGTTAACTTTCTGATGTATATACTCCATACAGTATGCACATTAACTTTCTGATGTATATACTCCATACAGTGTGCACGTTAACTTTCTGATGTATATACCCCATACAGTATGCACGTTAACTTTCTGATGTATATACTCCATACAGTGTGCATTAACTTTCTGATGTATATACTCCATACAGTGTGCACGTTAACTTTCTGATGTATATACTCCATACAGTATGCACGTTAACTTTCTGATGTATATACTCCATACAGTATGCACGTTAACTTTCTGATGTATATACTCCATACAGTATGCACGTTAACGTTCTGATGTATATACTCCATACAGTATGCACGTTAACTTTCTGGTGTATATACTCCATACAGTATGCACGTTAACTTTCTGATGTATATACTCCATACAGTGTGCACGTTAACTTTCTGATGTATATACTCCATACAGTGTGCACGTTAACTTTCTGATGTATATACTCCATACAGTATGCATGTTAACTTTCTGATGTATATACTCCATACAGTATGCACGTTAACTTTCTGATGTATATACTCCATACAGTATGCACGTTAACTTTCTGATGTATATACTCCATACAGTATGCACGTTAACTTTCTGATGTATATACTCCATACAGTGTGCACGTTAACTTTCTGATGTATATACTCCATACAGTATGCACGTTAACTTTCTGATGTATATACTCCATACAGTATGCACGTTAACTTTCTGATGTATATACTCCATACAGTATGCACGTTAACTTTCTGATGTATATACTCCATACAGTAAGCACATTAACTTTCTGATGTATATACTCCATACAGTATGCACGTTAACTTTCTGATGTATATACTCCATACAGTGTGCACGTTAACTTTATGATGTATATACTCCATACAGTATGCACGGTAACTTTCTGATGTATATACTCCATACAGTATGCACGGTAACTTTCTGATGTATATACTCCATACAGAATGCACGTTAACTTTCTGATGTATATACTCCATACAGTATGCACGTTAACTTTCTGGTGTATATACTCCATACAGTATGCACATTAACTTTCTGATGTATATACTCCATACAGTATGCACGTTAACTTTCTGATGTATATACTCCATACAGTATGCACGTTAACTTTCTGATGTATATACTCCATACAGTGTGCACGTTAACTTTCTGATGTATATACTCCATACAGTATGCACGTTAACTTTCTGATGTATATACTCCATACAGTATGCACGTTAACTTTCTGATGTATATACTCCATACAGTATGCACGTTAACTTTCTGATGTATATACTCCATACAGTGTGCACATTAACTTTCTGATGTATATACTCCATACAGTATGCACGTTAACTTTCTGATGTATATACTCCATACAGTGTGCACGTTAACTTTATGATGTATATACTCCATACAGTATGCACGTTAACTTTCTGATGTATATACTCCATACAGTATGCACGTTAACTTTCTGATGTATATACTCCATACAGTGTGCACATTAACTTTCTGATGTATATACTCCATACAGTGTGCACGTTAACTTTCTGATGTATATACTCCATACAGTATGCACGTTAACTTTCTGATGTATATACTCCATACAGTATGCACGTTAACTTTCTGATGTATATACTCCATACAGTATGCACGTTAACTTTCTGATGTATATACTCCATACAGTATGCACATTAACTTTCTGATGTATATACTCCATACAGTATGCACATTAACTTTCTGATGTATATACTCCATACAGTATGCACGTTAACTTTCTGATGTATATACTCCATACAGTATGCACATTAACTTTCTGATGTATATACTCCATACAGTATGCACGTTAACTTTCTGATGTATATACTCCATACAGTATGCACATTAACTTTCTGATGTATATACTCCATACAGTGTGCACGTTAACTTTCTGATGTATATACGCCATACAGTGTGCACATTAACTTTCTGATGTATATACTCCATACAGTATGCACGTTAACTTTCTGATGTATATACTCCATACAGTATGCACGTTAACTTTCTGATGTATATACTCCATACAGTATGCACGTTAACTTTCTGATGTATATACTCCATACAGTATGCACGTTAACTTTCTGATGTATATACTCCATACAGTATGCACATTAACTTTCTGATGTATATACTCCATACAGTATGCACGTTAACTTTCTGATGTATATACTCCATACAGTATGCACGTTAACTTTCTGATGTATATACTCCATACAGTATGCACGTTAACTTTCTGATGTATATACTCCATACAGTATGCACGTTAACTTTCTGATGTATATACTCCATACAGTGTGCACGTTAACTTTCTGATGTATATACTCCATACAGTGTGCACGTTAACTTTCTGATGTATATACTCCATACAGTATGCACGTTAACTTTCTGATGTATATACTCCATACAGTATGCACGTTAACTTTCTGATGTATATACTCCATACAGTATGCACGTTAACTTTCTGATGTATATACTCCATACAGTATGCACATTAACTTTCTGATGTATATACTCCATACAGTATGTATGTTAACTTTCTGATGTATATACTCCATACAGTATGCACGTTAACTTTCTGATGTATATACTCCATACAGTGTGCACGTTAGCTTTCTGATGTATATACTCCATACAGTATGCACGTTAGCTTTCTGATGTATATACTCCATACAGTGTGCACGTTAGCTTTCTGATGTATATACTCCATACAGTATGCACGTTAACTTTCTGATGTATATACTCCATACAGTATGCACATTAACTTTCTGATGTATATACTCCATACAGTATGCACGTTAACTTTCTGATGTACCGTATATACTCCATACAGTATGCACGTTAACTTTCTGATGTATATACTCCATACAGTATGCACATTAACTTTCTGATGTATATACTCCATACAGTATGCACATTAACTTTCTGATGTATATACTCCATACAGTGTGCACGTTAACTTTCTGATGTATATACGCCATACAGTGTGCACATTAACTTTCTGATGTATATACTCCATACAGTGTGCACGTTAACTTTCTGATGTATATACTCCATACAGTGTGCACGTTAACTTTCTGATGTATATACTCCATACAGTATGCACGTTAACTTTCTGATGTATATACTCCATACAGTATGCACGTTAACTTTCTGATGTATATACTCCATACAGTATGCACGTTAACTTTCTGATGTATATACTCCATACAGTATGCACATTAACTTTCTGATGTATATACTCCATACAGTATGTATGTTAACTTTCTGATGTATATACTCCATACAGTATGCACGTTAACTTTCTGATGTATATACTCCATACAGTGTGCACGTTAGCTTTCTGATGTATATACTCCATACAGTATGCACGTTAACTTTCTGATGTATATACTCCATACAGTGTGCACGTTAGCTTTCTGATGTATATACTCCATACAGTATGCACGTTAACTTTCTGATGTATATACTCCATACAGTATGCACATTAACTTTCTGATGTATATACTCCATACAGTATGCACGTTAACTTTCTGATGTACCGTATATACTCCATACAGTATGCACGTTAACTTTCTGATGTATATACTCCATACAGTATGCACATTAACTTTCTGATGTATATACTCCATACAGTATGCACATTAACTTTCTGATGTATATACTCCATACAGTGTGCACGTTAACTTTCTGATGTATATACTCCATACAGTATGCACGTTAACTTTCTGATGTATATACTCCATACAGTATGCACGTTAACTTTCTGATGTATATACTCCATACAGTATGCACATTAACTTTCTGATGTATATACTCCATACAGTGTGCACGTTAACTTTCTGATGTATATACTCCATACAGTGTGCACGTTAACTTTCTGATGTATATACTCCATACAGTATGCACGTTAACTTTCTGATGTATATACTCCATACAGTATGCACGTTAACTTTCTGATGTATATACTCCATACAGTATGCACATTAACTTTCTGATGTATATACTCCATACAGTATGCACATTAACTTTCTGATGTATATACTCCATACAGTATGTATGTTAACTTTCTGATGTATATACTCCATACAGTATGCACGTTAACTTTCTGATGTATATACTCCATACAGTGTGCACGTTAGCTTTCTGATGTATATACTCCATACAGTATGCACGTTAACTTTCTGATGTATATACTCCATACAGTGTGCACGTTAGCTTTCTGATGTATATACTCCATACAGTATGCACGTTAACTTTCTGATGTATATACTCCATACAGTATGCACATTAACTTTCTGATGTATATACTCCATACAGTATGCACGTTAACTTTCTGATGTATATACTCCATACAGTATGCACATTAACTTTCTGATGTATATACTCCATACAGTGTGCACGTTAACTTTCTGATGTATATACGCCATACAGTGTGCACATTAACTTTCTGATGTATATACTCCATACAGTATGCACGTTTACTTTCTGATGTATATACTCCATACAGTATGCACGTTAACTTTCTGATGTATATACTCCATACAGTATGCACGTTAACTTTCTGATGTATATACTCCATACAGTATGCACCTTAACTTTCTGATGTATATACTCCATACAGTATGCATTAACTTTCTGATGTATATACTCCATACAGTATGCACGTAAACGTTCTGATGTATATACTCCATACAGTATGCACGTTAACTTTCTGATGTATATACTCCATACAGTATGCACGTTTACTTTCTGATGTATATACTCCATACAGTATGCACATTAACTTTCTGATGTATATACTCCATACAGTATGCACGTTAACTTTCTGATGTATATACTCCATACAGTATGCACATTAACTTTCTGATGTATATACTCCATACAGTATGCACGTTAACTTTCTGATGTATATACTCCATACAGTGTGCACGTTAACTTTCTGATGTATATACTCCATACAGTATGCACGTTAACTTTCTGATGTATATACTCCATACAGTATGCACATTAACTTTCTGATGTATATACTCCATACAGTGTGCACGTTAACTTTCCGATGTATATACTCCATACAGTATGCACGTTAACTTTCTGATGTATATACTCCATACAGTATGCACGTTAACTTTCCGATGTATATACTCCATACAGTATGCACGTTAACTTTCTGATGTATATACTCCATACAGTATGCACGTTAACTTTCTGATGTATATACTCCATACAGTATGCACATTAACTTTCTGATGTATATACTCCATACAGTATGCACATTAACTTTCTGATGTATATACTCCATACAGTATGCACATTAACTTTCTGATGTATATACTCCATACAGTATGCACATTAACTTTCTGATGTATATACTCCATACAGTGTGCACGTTAACTTTCTGATGTATATACTCCATACTGTATGCACGTTAACTTTCTGATGTATATACTCCATACAGTGTGCACGTTAACTTTCTGATGTATATACTCCATACAGTATGCACGTTAACTTTCTGATGTATATACTCCATACAGTATGCACGTTAACTTTCTGATGTATATACTCCATACAGTGTGCACGTTAACTTTCTGATGTATATACTCCATACAGTATGCACATTAACTTTCTCATGTATATACTCCATACAGTATGCACGTTTACTTTCTGATGTATATACTCCATACAGTATGCACGTTAACTTTCTAATGTGTGTAAACTTTGTCAGAAGAAGTAACATTTTAATAATAACTTATTTTTTTATACGCAAAAAACGTAAAACATATATGCCACCTGAATGATTTAGAGCAGACATATAAATGCCGGCACCCCGTGTATGTATGAAAATCAAGAGAGAAATATACCTTCCTTAGCACCAGCTCGCCATTCATGTGCATTGCCAAGTTACTAAAATGCAACAACATCTGATCGGTTGGCAACTGCTGTTCGATGACATCATCTCCGTAAAGAACAATAATGGCAACGCACAGAAACAGGTGGAAATAGTCCGTCTAGAGGGAGGACAGAAGAGGTGTCAGGAACCAAAGAAGCTAAATTCAAACCGTCACCAATATATCGGCTATGATGGCGGATTAAAACCCATCCCACACCCGGCCGACTGTGGCCTCGATTTCATAGCTATTCACACAATTCAATATTTTTGAATGTGGTTTTAAAATATCAAAAAAATATGCCAATGTCCGAAAATAAAGTATCAAAATATTACAAAATTCAAATACATTTTTTATTGTTATAAAATACTTTGTAAAAGTTTAGCTTACTTTTATCATTTTTATTCTATATTACAACGGCATCATGTTTCTTTTTATGTGAAACACATGGTTTCAGGTAATTATGATAATATCAAATCTTTGATTTCTTTTTCTGGTATTTTAAACTATTTTAATTGTTTTTATATTTCTGGTTTCTTATATGAATATACGGATTAATATTACTTGTTAGTAAGGATGTGAAATAAATATATTTTGCTTGCGGATATAAAACATAAGCTTAGTACAACACACCCAAGATATTTCACGTCTGTAGTGCTATTTCTAATCTCATCAATTTCAAAGTGAAAATACAACTTACATTTTTTTTATTTTTTATTTTAAAGACGTGCCTGTATTTTTCTAAAGATAGAATTTCATTAAAACTGCAGCACAATGAAAGGAAAAAGCTTTATGAGCCGTTATATACTGATGGAGATGGGACATTCTCTGACCAAGAGTAAGGTTCATTTAATTTTAACAGGAAACGTTTACTGAACTATATACAGAATGTGAATGTAACATATTTTGAATGTCTGTTGATTGACATGAACTTTCTTTTAGGCGACAGGAGAACCCAGCTTGGTACCTGGTAGTGAGCCCAGCAAGCCTCCCACATCCTTAGTGCTTCCGAATCCGGAAATTCTCTTTTAAAGCAAAGCAGGATCCAGCGGTGACAAAACAACATCTGTAGCCCATCTTCACCCAACGCCTGCAGGTGTTGGTGGAAACGTGGGTGCACGAGACGCAAAACCTCCCGGAGGTACATCTGAAATAAAAGGGGCACTAAAATGAATCGACTTACAAAACACTTTGTATAAATAATAAAGCGGTGCGTTATCGAGTGTGACCGTAGTCTTCTGTATGCACGTTACCTAATTGGAGATGATGTCACATTATCTGCATATATTACCGGAAGTCTATTCTGCTGTCAAAAACACAATCGAGAAGCGAACACCCCTTTTTTTTTTCTCTTTAAATGATCAGAAAAAGGAGAGGATCAAATGAAAGGACTTACCAACTGCTTCTCCATGTCCTCGTCACAAGGCGAGCTGTTAAATATTGTGTTCTGCATCAGGCCGACGAAACACCAAAATGTGTCCGATTCATCCAGGATCTCTGCCAGCAGCGGGGCCACCAGATCAGACATTCCCTGCGAGTACCCGACTCCCGGGCTGTGCACTGCATAATTCAGTAAGATTCTCCTGGGGTCGAACAGAAAGAGGCAATCATCCACCAGAGAAATGTACAAGGTGGGTATCACCAAAGGAGCCGACAATTGATTATCTAAGAGTGGGACCCTCATAAAACTGATGAATTTAAAAAAAATACAAAAGAAACAAGAAATAGGAAACTGAATAATTCAGGCACTAGGAAACACCATCAAAGTTGGACTTCATTAGACTAGAATTCTGCAAGACACTATAGAAATTATAAGGACAGTCTGAGACTTAAACAAATGAAATTGGAACATCAGCAAAATAAGGGAGTTTTAATAGTTTCATAGGAAGGGCATTTAAGATGTGGAATTCACTGACTGGCTTCCATGTATTTATTACAAAAAATGAATGCAGAGAATCCTCGTATCCTGCTGTTACGAAGTTAAGAAAGTCCTTTACGTACTTTGACACAGGAATACAGGTATAAAATTAGGTAAAGAAATCGGAAATGTTAATTGAACGGTATTCTTATTGCCCTTAATCATCATGTTACATTATTAATTTCATGTCCAACAATAGGACACAGATGTCCCTCCCCCCAGCCCATCAATAATTTAAAATTATAATCTCATAATCTTTAAGTATAAGTAAATCATTAATCTGACCCCTACTGCAAGCTAAATCTGTTGGGGGGAGTGTGTGCGTGGAGAGAGGGGGAGAGGACATACCTTTGATCAGAATAAAGATCAAAGGATATTTACAAAGGACCTTAGCAGATACAAACATACAAATATAAAGTATAGCTGTACTTGATTCAAAGGGTAAAAATGTTTTTAAAATAAACCAAAGCCCTATCCTGTACGTAGTATATATAAAAAGCAAAATGATTTATGTTTGTAGCAACTGTTATATGTCACAACTATAAGCTTGTTCACTTCATATGAGCATAAAAAAAAAAAATAAACTCAGCTTGTAGAAAACAATAGAAAAAGTGCAATATATATATTGTAGTGTAATTCAACATAAGAATTTAAATGGAAAAATGTGACCCTTACAATAACATCCGTTTATATCCTGACTTTTGTATGTTTTGTGACATGTAGATATTTCCATCAATATATTTGTTTTGAAGTTACCGTATTATATTACATAACCGCTCTATATATATATATATTTCTTGTCTATTGATCTTATTATAATGTTATCAGTAAAGATTATTTCACATACATCAGTTCACATGAAGGGTTAATCTTGAATCACCAAATTCACACCCATCAGGGTCCTTCATTGAAGTTAGTACTCTTGAATTTCGAATTTAAGGCTAAATTAGGCGAACGCAAGAAATAGCCGTCTTACATCAGCTATTTTCACCTTAAATTTGAAATTCACTTTGAATTCTCACTTTAGCGAATAATGCTTTATGTGTCCTCGAAGGAACCCAACCATCGGACACTACACGAGGACAGCTATACCTTCAGTGGAGGAATGCTACTCAAAAGTTAAAATATCAGTGTATTAACAAATATTGAAACACGAGGACAGGAATAAATGATACGTGTATCTGGGACTTTTTCTGTTTAGTAACCATCAACCAGAAACTGCCGCTTTTATTATCCTTTCCAGGCCTGTTTTCTTAATAATAAATAAGGTGTAGAAGATGGTTCTCAAAGATAACTAAGCAGGACATTCCTTATAAAAACATCACGAAAATACCCTGGGCGGCTCCACCACAGGAAATTCCCAGACACTCCCTTTATAGAGAACTTAGCCGAAATTCTAAAATACATTCAGGATCAATTTTCAGGAAACTGCTACGGTGTCTGAGACAACCAGAGGGAAAGGAAATGTCCAGAAGCATCTCGTTGGCACCACAATAGAATTATTTATATTCTAGACATCACATTAATTCCCTTAATAAGACACCAAGATACAAAACGATAGCTTTCTGACCCAACCTGGTAGGAACGGTCAAACGCGATTTCCAGAAAACTTCATAGAGTCCCTAGCGGTAAAGTTCTTGCACCTCACAGGTTAACAGATCCGAGAAACAAAAACTGGAGTTTCCAATGGATCCTCATCTCCTGATCACCTACATACAAACAGAAAATATCCTTTCACTGCAGCCTCACCTCATGGCTTCTACATTGGGATTGTCCTCCCCTCTGAAGAACTGGTTGCTACGGTCTGTTCTCACCACATCTTTATCCACAGTGAACTGCACGTTCCTCCAGAAATTCTTCTGGGAATCCGGGCTCATGGAAACTCTGCAGAGGTGAAGAAAAATGCATAGTGAGATCCTATAGAGAATAACCGGATTGTGAAAATGACGCCATTACAGAACGAAAAGGACAGAAAGGTTCTGTTAAGGTGCTAAGTACCGAGGGGGTAGGGGAGAATGGGAAGAAATGATGCTATGTGTGATGACACAAATCTGTAGAGTATGATTTGAAGGTTGTTCACCAATGCTAGATCAGTGCTGAGTTCCACTAGGCCCAGTTGTGAGAAATATCTGACATGGACTCCTAAGCAAGCAAAAAAACAATGTTCCTTAACAGCAACAAAAAAAAGAGTTATTAAAGGGACACTATAGTCACCTGAACAATTTTAGCTTTATGAAGCAGTTTTGGTGTATAGAACATGCCCCTGCAGCCTCACTGCTCAATCCTCTGCCATTTAGGAGTTAAATCCCTTTGTTTATGAACCCTAGTCACACCTCCCTGAATGTGACTTGCACAGCCTTCCATAAACACTTCCTGTAAAGAGAGCCCTATTGCAAGTTCTGTTTAATTAAGATTTTCTTATCCCCTGCTATGTTAATAGCTTGCTAGACCCTGCTGTATGTGATTAAAGTTCAATTTAGAGATTGAGATCCAATTATTTAAGGTAAATTACATGTTTGAAAGAGAAACCAGTTTTTTTTTTCATGCAGGCTCTGTGAATCATAGCCAGGGGAGGTGTGGCTAGGGCTGCATAAACAAAAACAAAGTGATTTAACTCCTAAATGACAGTGAATTGAGCAGTGAAATTGCAGGGGAATGATCTATACACTAAAACTGCTTTATTTAGCTAAAGTAATTTAGGTGCCTATAGTGTTCCTTTAACTAAAGTGAGACTTGTCGTAAATTCAAAGTGAATTCCAAGGGAAGCACAGATTGGCGACCCCTATTCTAGTCCATCTAAAGAGGACCCGTATCTTGGGAACACTAAGATCCTATTAGTCACCTCTTTTTCTGGATTTGAGCGTATTCCTCCCTCCGATGTACCCGCAGTGCTTCCCTCTCCTCTGACGTGGTCTCCCAGTTGTAGTACCCCAAGAGGAAGGGCCACACCTCACCCCGCAGTGATGGATCGATGCCTCCAAAGAATATGGCCTGTGAAATGAACAGAGGCAGAACAGGTCAGTGTTACAAGGAATAGACAAACAGGCCCATTGACAAGAATCCTACTAGGTCAGGGACCACCATATGGTAGACACCCAGCTATAATTCCAATGCCAAGGATTGGCCAAGAGTCATAGTAGTTCTATTTCTACAAGAGTTAGAAGGAGGGGGTCTTCTGTTTTGACACCCCTGTAATAGATGGATACGAATAGTCGAAAAAAGAAACAAAACAGCAAGAATTGTAGTTCTTTTCAAATCTGATTATCAATCCTGCCTCTGGGATAGCTATCCATTGTGCCAGATTGCGTTTGGACATCACCAAATTAGAACAGGTTCCCCTATTCTGCTAATTCTGGCTATCTGTGAATAGGTCTGTGATCTGGGGATTCCTATTGGCTGCAAGTTGTATGACATCACTCAGGGGCCATATAGAGGGAGATGCAATGTAGACTTGAACTGGCGGCTTACGATTTCAGATGCCTGATGACTACATTTCCCATGATGCACTGAATGAGCCACTAGTTCACATTTCATTCACAAACATGGTTTCCTTGCGTCCTGTGAGCACCTTGGCTTTCCAAGTAAGGGTCTGAAGCTTTATAGGCATCAAAGCACTTCAGAAATCTAATCTGAAGAGCTAACAATCAGTTCATTTTCCATAGGATTAAGTATCTGTGTGTGCGACAGTGAGCATTTAAAGTAATCTCTTCCTGGTTTGAAATTCTGTTTATTTCTGTTTAAATTCTGTTTATTTCTTTTAACATATCGTGACTCCAGTGCGTGTAACCAGAAGTCTGAGTGTACAAGTGCTGGCCAGCAAATATCTCTCCCAACAAGCCTATAAAGTATAGGGGAGTGCGCATGTGTGGTGTACCACAGTGACTGTGTGCATATTTGTGGTAATCCGTGTCGCTGTCGGTATGTGAAGGTATAATTTGAGCAGTAGCCCTGTCTACACATACATTAGTAGGTCTGAGTAACAAAGACTGAAAATATCTTAGAACGAATGAAACAAGTGCATATGAATGTCAGTGTAGCAAGTGTGTCTGTGGCGGATTGCTACATTGTGCATCTTCGAATGTGAGTGTACTAGTGATGATCCGATTATATATTAGTGTATGCGAGTATCACACGGCTTTATTGGATATTTGTGTTTGTGAATGTGGGAGTATACCAGGGTAGCAGTGAATTTGGGGTTAATAGAGGCTAAGTATTCTCAGGGTATCGGTACTACGAGCAATACTCAGAGAGCATCAAACCGCCTTGATTGTGGTTTGGAGAAAAGCAGGTCATGTGATGATATTATATCATTCGAAACCAGAAAACTTAAAACAGCAGCTCTTCCCATGTCTGCACCGGCAGTTAAAGAAAATACGGTGTGAATCAGTACAGACACTTAGGGTGCATTTCCAGAACAGCAGTTTGCTGGGCCATATAGAACAGTGGTAGGCAACCTTTGGCACTTCAGATGTTAAAGACTACATCTCCCATGAGGCTCTTACAGTCAAATGCTGGCAAAGCATCAAGGGAGGTATAGTATAACATCCGAATATTGTCCACCCCTGTTCTAGATAATCCTAAACAGGACTTTGGGACTGGCATCACTTTGCACACACAGAGTAAAGAGTCGTGCTTGTAGTGCTAGTTGATAAAACTTATTATTGGAAACTCCTCACTACCCCAGAAGGTCAATACCAGTCACTTGGGAACTGACCCTAAAACCCTCACGAGGTATGTCCTACACCACAGACTGACCAGCCTTACCTTGCGAAGTTTGTATTCCTCCTCCACCTGCCCGGCCTCGTTGAAGTGCTGCAGCCAGCTGGTGACATCCAGACGTCGGTAGATACCCTCCTCTGGGTGAGATTCAGAAGAAGGAAGATTGGGCCTCTGGATGGAGAAATGAAGACAGGTCTTCTCCTCTGTCACCTGAATGAGGAACGGAAAGGGAGAGTAAGAAAAATACATTTTACATTTGCAATTTACCATAAAAAAAAAACAAAAGAGTGTCCCATTAATCCAGTGATGATCAACCTTGACATTGCAGGTGTAATGCTCAGCCAGACTTACAAAGTTCTGCAGTGCCAAGCCGAGCCATCCCTGGACTGAGGCAACACACATTTCCTTTAGAAGTCTTTATTTGTCGTTGATGATAGTCCTAGTGGATGGACTGGTCCGTACGTGATCTGACGACAATGTGAGTAGATTGGGATTGAGGGGCAAATGTGGGAGTGGGCAGGTTCTTTGTGGTACAAAGGATGGTTCTGGACAAGATTGGACACATCTTCCAGACAGTAACTGTGAAACCCAGCGGAACTATCTGTGTAAATTTAGCTAATTTGATATCTCACTGGAATTTATTTGCTGTGAGTCTGGATAATTACCACTTTGCTTTTTTGTTTTTTATATTTAGAAAAATATATTTATTTCCAAATTCAATTAATTGATATACAACATACACACTACTAAGAGCACATCGTGCCATTTAATTACAGAGGTCTAATCATGTTCCATGTTATCTATATATTGTTCATGATATAATACAGGGAAATTGTTTATTTAAAGATTGGAGTGTTTATTAATCAGCTGTCCCAGTCTGCTCCTTGTATTAATATTATTATTATTATTATTATTATAATATGATGTTTTCTCGAACCATAAAACAGGTCATACTCAGTCTCAATGTATAATGCAGCATGTCAATCTGTCCCTGTGGGAACTGAATCACTAAAGTCAATTTGTCTGCACATCCAATCTTCCCCTGGGATAAAGGACATTATTCTCGTTAATTACAGTTAATTAACCCTTCCTTATTTGTTGGCGCAGCAGACTCCTCGCTCACCCAGAAGCCGTGCCCTGCCCTCAGGCTGGCACACACGGGATTAGATCTTACGTGGCTGTGTACGGCTAATGGGCCATGTTAAAGGGAGAGCAGACAGGATGCATTACGTGGCAGCCACCAGGCTGTGTGTGCTTCAGGCAAGTCATTCACTGCCATCATCACCCCCCTGAGGAGCAGGGACCGAACGCTGCTATTCTGACTGAGACTCGCAAGAGGCTGTCAAATGTCACAGTGTGTGAGCACGCTTCAATTCCTAAACGAGATGCAGCTTCTCATTAACAGTATCCACACTTCCCTCCTTCCTCCAATTGACTTTTCACGGCCACGCAACTTTTTATGTTGAGGGACAAAGCTCTATAACAATTAGTGGTGGAGGGTGGCTAAAAAAAAAAAAAAAAAACATACAAAACAAGTGATACAATAACAAACGTCTAAAATATTCTTGGTTTGTCAGCAGACATTACAGATCAATCTGTGCCAAAGTTCTTTAATTCCTTCTACAGCCTTTATCACATACAACGGACACCAGAAATAATATAATTAACTGTGGACTAGGACTCAGAACAGTTTAGCTTAGAGTTGTTTTATTTGTGAAGAGTGCGTCCTCTTTCACCTGCCATTTTACCAAAAAAATAGATTTCAATAGAAATTGCCAATTTTATAAATTAACGTGGTTATACCCCCCCGGCTGTCAATCAGACAACAGGTCCTGTTACTTCCTGGTTTGGTTAGCTAAGTGGAGCTCAACCCAAGCGACAGCAATTGCTGAAAGCACCTGCCTTGTAAAGACATCTCATTGGGAAGTCAGTGATTGGACAGCAACAGAAATTCTGGGCGGTGTTTAAAGGTAAGGGCTTGCAAAGACAGCAGACAAAAGATCTGCAACTTTTGCAATGTGTTTATAGGTATACACCCCCCAAAAAACAAAAGTATAATAAAATGCATGCATGTTTTTATTAGTGGTATATCTACTAAAAACATTAATAAAAAAAAAATCCATTGGCGTGTTCCTTTAAAGCTGGCAACACACGTGGGATTTATGATAAATAGTAAATGTAGAATCAAGCACGGCCATCATTGACCAACCTTCATCTACTTCTTCTCCTTGCTCTCATCCTCCCGTCGGCCTCTATCCCTTTCTCCCTCTAATTTTCCAAATGTCCTCAATTGTTTCACTTATCCAAAAACCCCTGTCCACTCACCCCATTAGGACACTCTCCAAAAGTCGAATCTCTCTCACCTGCTCCTTGAGTTGTGTCTCTCGGCAGTACTTCCACTTCTGGAACACCTCCGAGAGCTTCCCCAAGCCACCGTGGTGGAAATGGAAGACTTTATATTGACTCTCTCTGCTGGCTACCACCAACTGTCCACTGGTGCCGGCATCGTCACTGCCAAAAAAACAAAAGGTTTTATCCGGTCATCGTTACAGATAAGGCAACAGCAATACAAAAGGTGTTGAAAAATACATAAAAAAAGTTAACCAAATGAAAATAGTTAAATAATAATAAAATAAAAAAATGTTCATAGAAAGTCTAATTATGACAAATAGTGATGTCCCAAACAGTTCGCCGGGAACCGTTCGCCAGCGAACATAGCGTGTTCGCAGTCGCGAACACGCGCGATGTTTGGTCCACCCCCTATTCGTCATCATTGAGTAACCTTTGACCCTGTACCTCACAGTCAGCAGACATATTCCAGCCAATCAGCAGCAGACCCTCCCTCCCAGACTCTCCCACCTCCATGACGAATAGGGGGCAGACCGAACACGCTATGTTCGCGACCGCGAACACGATATGTTCGCCGGCGAACGGTTCCCGGCGAACTGTTCGGGACATCACTAATGACAAACCTATGAATTCATGATTTATTTTTTCTATGGTCAAATTAAGAATAAAGAAACATATGCCTTAATGAGAGAACAAGGCATCATATGTGGCAGGAGATATATTTTGCATAATAAAGTAAGTATTAAAGTGGGTTAGCACAAAGATATCCGAGCGATTAATTGAGGTAGCAGACAATATATTCGCCATGGTTGGAGAGCTTCAGCCTTGTCATGACCATCACACTATGGTTTGTCCGTACCTGAAGAAGAAGCGTAGGGAACGCATTTGACCCAGATCCACACGGAACACGCCGCACGTCTGTTCCAACGCCAAAAGCTTCTGCTGCTCTTCCCACCTCGCTGCACTTCCTTGCCCGTTCATATCCCTGAACTGGGAGTTGGCATTTAGACTGGAAGACGTGTAACCAGTCGTGGGACTATCTGCGTAATCCCTGGCCAAACGGGACACAAAACAAAGATCCCTCTTAGTCCTGGCATGTAAACATTGTAATTACAGCCCATGCACTCTGTGTTTTATTAAAAGCAGATTCTCAGCATTTTCTCAATCACTATTTGTGTACTGATTCTTGTAAATGATGTAACGTCTTATATATAAAGAAGGCAGGCATACACAGACTAAGAGCAACGTCCAATCCGGTGGTGTTTTGGAGGTTTGATAAATATCTAGGTGATTCTAACCCAAATCTACTAAGGGCACGGTAAACTCTACAATCTCCTGTATGTTTTTCTATAAAATCAGCCTAAAAAAAAAAGTTCTGAATATGGTCAATATTTGTATACTTCCAACCCATTGTTACAGTGCATTCACTGATAAATACAGTAAAAAGCACTTTATTTAGGACCTTCAATAATTACACAGATCTGCTTTAAAAATAAATAAATATATAATAATAAAAAAACAGTCCCAGTGTCAAGTCAGTTGGTAAAAATCAATTGGAGTTCTGGCATGAATTTGTGTATACAACAGCTCCCTCCTGTGGTAGCTAACTATTAATACAGTCAGCAGATTACCCCCATTTTCTCAACACAATGAAATTAAAATACACACACGTCTCTGCTCATTTAACTCCCATTTCTTAATGAATTGAATGATACATCCTATTTTATGATAATTAATAGCAAGTTGCTTGCACTTTTCCAATGTAATTTTACTTTGATTTTTTTTTGTAAATCACCATTTCGACAGAATATATTTTTCACAATTCTTTTGCCGACATATTTGCAGAAGTCCATTTAAAAGCATTGGAAACGGCCAGACTGGCGGACCAACAGCTGCGTTTCTCACAAGTGATTATTCAAATTATGAAGATGAACAATGCCGAGGTATATATTGAGTTTATATGAAATAGAGAGAAATACTCACCGGCTTTCATTTTCCAAGAACACAGACCCGCTGCTCTCGCCCAAAGCCTCACTTATTGGAGATAGGCAGAAGGGCGAGGAGAAGGGATCCGAATCAGAGTCTAAAGTACTGTCCTTGCTCACTTCATCAGAAGATAAGTCCAAAGACTTCTCGTCCTCCAACTGCTCCCCAATTTCCTCCACAGAGCACTCGGAGGGATTCTGCTCTGCAGAGGAGTGGGCTTCCCTTGTTCCGATGTTCTCCCCTGGACATTCTTTAGACGTAACCGCTGGTTTATTAGGTGTGGAGGCGACTGCCCCGGGCAGGTGTCTATTTCTCTTGCGTGGTGCTTTGCGGACAGGAGAACTTTCCGGTGTGATGTAACGCAGCGCCTCTTCATCCTGACGTTGGATACGGGAGTTTGGAACCCAAGCAAGGATCAAAGTGGAACCCAAAGACTCATCCTTCTCCATATAAACACACATGTAACCTACAGGAAAAAGAGAATTATCCATTTATCACATGCAAGTCTCAACATTCTATTTGATTTTGTAGCCAACCCTTCAAAAATAAATGGGTGCACTGGAAAGACAGGTTAAAGACTACTTTGGTTGTCCACTTCAGTAGAGACAAAAACAAATTGGCATTTATAAAATTGGATATCTAATGAGATCCAAGATTACCTGGGTGATGGGATCCCACATCCTGCAGCAGTTCCGGCGGGTGCACACACACATTATTTTTAGAGAATATAATTTCCCCATCCAGGACCGACTGCGTTCCTCCTCCAGAGTTTAGTGTCAGGAGGTCGGAAGCTTTGGAGGACGCACGACGAAGGAGCCGACCCAAAGACATGGCACCAGTTCCATCATCTGCTGAGCTTCAACTCCCCTGCGTCAAGAGAAGGGAAAGACAAAACATCAAAATAGGACGGAGCTAAATCTATGGAGCTTTGTGTATATTTTTATAAAGAGGTGTAAAACAGGCAATATATAGAAAATCCATTTAGAGAGACTGTTAAAGGTAGTAGTAGCATAAAACACAAATCACTTTATAACATTTTCATATTTTTTTGGAAACAAAGCTGCCAATATCTCCACTGAGAGACCCGCGATTCATGGCGCACAGAGTTTGTGTCTTTAAAGTTCTAACGAGTTGCCCCTTTCTTGCTAATTATTTTATTACGTAGAACACAGTATACAGTGAACCGCAAGCACAAAGAGCATTATTGCAAATCTGGGATTAGCCTAGTACGATGTACATTATACAAGATATATTTCTAAACAAAACCAACTAGAAACAAGAATTGGACTAAGTCAGTCCAGATATTAACAAACAATAAATCCAGGAGTGGCATGGATTGCCGGTAAATGGGGAGGGAGGCATACTAGGTTAGCTGCTATTTAATGCCTTAAAACGCACATTTTAAACTACTGCCTACACTATACCCGATCCTTTACCTTAATTCATTTAATTCAGTGTTTGTCTTGATGGTACATTGGGGACACTGGGACACACTGTCTCGCAAACATCCACTTTCTTTCCTTATTATTGTTTTTTAATTAAATGTAAACTTTTATTCTTTCCCATTCTAATAGGTGTTCCTTGTTAAGTTGTTATTTAATGGCTTCGACACTTCTTTTGCTTCACTCCGTTAATATTGTTTAAATGGAAATTGACTTGTTCATTAGTGTATAATTTTTACTCTTGCATTCTCTAATCGTCTGCTTTTTTTCCAGGTCACCTTTCACCCTTAGAACTCCGATAACATACGGCTAGGGGACATTTATTGCACTTTGATGGGGTCTCGCGGTCGCACACCTTGCTCCCCAATGACAGCCTCCAAATGGGTTTCAAAAATGACCAGTTCCCGTTCCAAACCTTTGTGAAAAACCCCCTTTGTATTTTTCCTTCATATTTTTCCACTCTAAGCACCCAGCTCCGAGCCCCATGTGATAAATACATTGTGCTTGATTGCCAATTCTCTGTACACACTATTTAACCCTGACAACAGGGGTTATTCAATAAATTGTGAACTGCTGGGAATATTGAATTTCAGTGCAAAATAGTCAAATTTGAAAACATGAGTTAAACTTCTGTTCAGCTATTTTGGTCTAACAAAAAAATAAAATCCACAGCATCCATGTGCAGAATCTTATATAAAATATATATATATAAATGAATATTATATAGTGCTAACATTCACGCTTAACAACAAACAGTGGGGATACAAGAGGCAAAGAAGGCCTTGCTCAAAGTGCTTACAATCTAGGAAGTATATATTTCCCAGATTTGAAGCCAGTCAGCTGCCTGGAATAGAAATTGCAGTTTGCACAGAGACAAGGTGGCAAGTTTAGCGACTACAAGTACCCTGCGCATATTTTATTTATTACAGGAAAGTAGGTTTATGAACCCCCAGAACATCCGCATGAAAGAAATCGGTCTGATAATGACCTCCCTGCAGATCTGATTGGGAGGACCTTGCCTTATTCCTCTGTATTCTTCTGGTGCACAGAGCAAGGTGACCTTAGAGCACGCAGCGCACCATGTCCTGGCGGGATGATGGACACAGATCAGACTGCGAGAAGGAAAAAATAAAAATAAAAATATATATCCTGGGAGATTCACAGCTCATCACATGATTTACCGTACATATTACCGGGGTCATGTATGAAGAAATGTAAAAAATCTCTAAGCATGATCTGTTTTACTTTAACACCTGTGCGTTCTGTGTAACGGTATCTAAATGGGCCGCACGATCACCATATGGGGCACATGTACACATTTTTATTCTTTAATTTGTAACATATAAGATATTGCTTGATACAGGATGCCCTGTGCTTCCACAAAACACGCCACATTTTCTATACACAATCTGTAGATTATATACGGTACATAAAATAACTACATGATAATTCGATCCCTTTTCTAATCTGCGGCCTCTGGCACGCAGAGATGGATTTCTATTGGAAATCTTTACATACATCAAAACACTAACTGTGCTACCACTGTCCCACCTTACTGTTATAAATTGTAAAAGGCTGCAGTATATGTTGGCGCTATTTAAATAAAAATACGATATTCTTGCAGAAGAGTTTGAGAGCAGGGGGGCTCCCGTAGCTCTGGCTAGTCTAAACTCCACTCAATCTCTGGCTGACAGTGATGTGAGTGGCTGTTAATTAAAGCAGGGATGCAGGTTCCTAACCTTCTGTCGTGTTTTGGTGTTGTGAGTATTTAAATACTCGGGAAAAGGCAATGACTTGACAGCGCAGTCAAACAGAGGACCTGCTTACACCATAACCATCAAAGTCACTGCGCATCAGCCGGGGCAAAAAAATAACTACTTAAAGAATTATTACATTATTTATATAGCGCCATCAAATTCCGTAGCGCTGTACAATGGGTGGACTAACATACATGTAATTGTAACCAGACAACGCGACGTACAGGAACAGAGGGGTGGAGGGCCCTGCTTCATGAGCTTACATTCTAGAGGAATTATGAATTTATTAAAAATAAGTCATGGTATATTGCCTTTCAAGAACCGTCCTACGCCATGTGACACAAAACAATTTACTGTGTCTGGGGGCATTCCAGGCAAGGAGCCAACAGCAGCCGCGCCATCAAGTACTTCAATTGGCTGAGTTGGTGAAGCCCCTCCACCCGTTCGCTCGATACACACTTAAATCTCGACAGCCACTGGCTCCCATTAAGACACATGGAACCGTGTATAAACTGTTACCCTGGGCAAAGCTCTAAATTCCATTGGTTTCCATGGTAATTGCCCCAGTTTTAGAACTTTGCTCCAGAATTACTCTTGACTTATGTTCGAAAGGGAGTAGAGATTTAATCTTGGAACAAAAATCGGTATTCTTCCGAATATTTAGGATGTTAAAGTAACACAGGTATTTCAGTAAATATCTGTGCTGGGTTGGTGTGCCTCTTGGGTCTGTCAGATTCGTAAATTATCTGCCGTTCTTCTTATTGTAAAGTGCTACACAATACTTCAGAGCCATATTGATAAGGATAGTTTTTGCTTAATAAGGTGTTTTTTTTGTCTCTACCTCAATAATCTTTATTGTTTATCATAAAAACAAACAAGAATAAGTTATATCTAGTGCCTTAACTAAGAAAATCTCAAAAGGTTATTCGAAAAAATATATTTAAAAAAAAATGTATATAAAAAAAAAACTTAAAATATGTATAATAAATTGTAAATTTATACCGCTACTGATCAGTAAAAAATAAAAAATTAATTATGGGATTTTTAAAAATACTTTTCTTGGGGTACTTCAGCATATATTTTATCATATATGCAAAAAAAATCCAGATGGAGATAACTATTGCTATGTCAATTATTACTAACGACTTGCAAACCAACCAAGTTTTAGCAAGAGCTTTTAAAACAGCTGCACTGGGGGGCGGGGCCGGGCGGCCATGCCAGCAGGCTGCAAGTCACTGCAGCTCCTGGGGAACTTGACAAATATCGGGTTAAAACCCATCATAATCGGCTTAGGACCCCCTGGAGGGGCAAGATACCTGGCCCTGGAGTGGCCCGGTGTAGCTGGAACACCTGATATCGGGTGGACCGGGTCCTGGAGAGCTGCTCCGAGGCTGGGGAGACTGAGGCCTACCCGGGAGGAGAGTGGGGCGGACGGCCGCTGCCTCGCTTCCCGCCCCAGCAACTACTGAGACCCACTACTTAACCAGGGTCCCCGGCCCCGCTTACCCCCCCTCTGGGCCGGCGGAGGTTATCCCGGCCCCCACCGGGCAGGCAACATCTTGGCAGTGCTCCCAGGCAAATCACCGCCAACAGCCACCATGCGGCCCTTACAACATGGCCGACTGCAATGAAGAAGGCGCGCTGTGAGGGAACTTATATGACACAAGGCCTGAGCTGTAACCTCCCAAAGCACTTCAAAGTAACCACGATGGGGCAGCGACGGAGACCTGCGGTTCTGCTGGCTACTCAGGCCGTGAGCAGACTTAATCACCAGCGGCGGACCCAGCACGGACTTACACTGAGCATACCTCACCGGAGCTCCTTACAATCCAATCCGCGAACCAACATCTTAACAGTGCCGGGAAGGTCGCCCCCAAACGAATACCCCACTACAGAGTTGCCCACACCTGGTTCCTGCACCCGCAAAGCGGCATGCCCGCACTCACAACCGCCGACATGTTGATCTGCAGTGGGCTCCAGAAACGTAAGGCACTTAGTGGTGCCCTATGAGGACTCTCTATGTGCTGAAGAAGAAGACACTGACCGACAACATTCCTGCTGCCACAGCGACGGGTACCCCAGCTCCTTATGGCAGACGGCAATTGCAGCGGGAGTTGCTGGACATTTTGCTTACAGCCGTCCTAACAGGAACCCAGGCTGTGGGTACCATTAAACGGACATGCCTACTACTGGTACTATAACTGAGGCTACAGTATATAAAGGTCTTAACGCCCTGATTAGCGCAGATCATAACCTAATATGCCATAATCTGCCTGGTGGCATAACCTTAACTTGAGTAAGCGTCTGTAGACAAGCTGTTTTGTTTTCATGAGTATATGCCTAAACGTCGTGTACCGTATTCCATTGTTTAATTAACCTTATTATATATATATCCTGCCTGCATAACTCATCTAGCTATATAACTAAAAAATGCTGAACATCATCTTATTAGAAAGCGATCTTAACATAAAAATGTGCCAGTACAAACGTAAAAAACAATGCGCTGCTTAACTGCCATAAATGTAAAACCACTGTGATATGTTTATGCTTACGAACACTATTGTGGCGGAGTAAGCGGTTATGTCTATGCATGCACTCAAAAATAAAGATTTTTTTTTTAAAAAAACAGCCGCACTTTGTTCACTGATATATCATTGCAATTTTGCTTTTCATTTTTACTTTACAGTCAGCGTAGATATGGGTAATACTACGAGAACAATTATTGGAGATGTACCGACTTATAAGAGGTTGGTTAATGTATTTTAAACTCCTGAATACTGATTTCATAAATTTTATAACACTGCGCGTTTTGATTTTAATTGAATGGTGAATCGCGCATGGCCATATTTCACTGGTGGTTCATCTTTGCAGTAAATGCCCGTCATAATATCAGGGGGAGCAAGGAGTATTATTCCATTCCAGCTGAGAGACAATGGTCATGGGTTGACAGAAATCCAAAATATATGCAAATAAAGCACATCTCTGGTGAGAGAGTCGAGCTGAGGACAGTGCAGGTCACTCCGTTTACGGAGCAGTTCCAATCATTCTATGTGACTAATGGAACTGCTCTTTGGGGATAACCTACATACCTCAAAAACAAAACCCCAGACAGGAACAAAGTTCAGCCACTATAATGAGATGATTGAAGCGTCTGGCGTAGGAGAGGGTCTTACTGCAGCAAACACACCCACTAAACAGTGCACCGAGGGACACTTTACAAGGTAACTCATTTGGGGCAATTTGTTACGGCATTATTTAGAAATATTAGCTATAATTCTAAGTAAACAATCCCTCAAACAGTTATCACAATGAAGAGTTGCAGCATGTAGAGCGTTCCCGATATACAGTTAATAGCAGACATTTGAAACCTTTTTTTTTTGCAGATTAAGGTTTAATGTTTATCAGAGTTATGAGGGTCAGTTTCAAGGAAATGTCATTGAGGCAACAGATGTTTGGAAAACCGCCCACTGCAAGCTGATAATGTCATGTTCATTAATACCAACGTAGACAGGGGAAACTCAAAGCATAACAACCACCAATACTCATTTCATGGTGTAAGGAGGCTCCCTGTCTTCCTGCACACAGTGTATTATAACTGCAACTATAAGGTTATGGTGTAAGGAGATCCCCTGTCTCCCCGCACACAGTGTATTATAACTGCAGCTATAAGGTTATGGTGTAAGGAGGTCCCTGTCTCCCTGCACACAGTGTATTATAACTGTAGCTATAAGGTTATGGTGTAAGGAGGTCCCCTGTCTCCCCGCACACAGTGTATTATAACTGCAGCTATAAGGTTATAGTGTAAGGAGATTCCCTGTCTCCCTGCACACAGTGTATTATAACTGCAGCTATAAGGTTATGGTGTAAGGAGGTCCCCTGTCTCCCCACACACAATGAATTATAACTGCAGCTATAAGGTTATGGTGTAAGGAGGTTCCCTGTCTCCCAGCACACTGTGTATTATAGCTGCAGCTATAAGGTTATGGTGTAAGGAGGCCCCTGTCTCCCCGCACACAGTGTGTTATAACTGCAGCTATAAGGTTATGGTGTAAGGAGGTCCCCTGTCTCCCCACACAGTGTATTATAACTGCAGCTATAAGGTTATGGTGTAAGGAGGTCCCCTGTCTCCCCGCACACAATGAATTATAACTGCAGCTATAAGGTTATGGTGTAAGGAGGTCCCCTGTCTCCCCGCACACAATGAATTATAACTGCAGCTATAAGGTTATGGTGTAAGGAGTTCCCCTGTCTCCCTGCATACAGTGTATTATAACTGCAGCTATAAGGTTATGGTGTAAGGAGGTCCCCTGTCTCCCTGCATACAGTGTATTATAACTGCAGCTATAAGGTTATGGTGTAACCCGGTCTCTGTCTCCCTGCACATGGTGTCTGGGAGCCAAAAAACAAGTTTTACAGTTTCACTTTAACAGCCTAGATTTAAATTCACTTCATGGTCTTGCTCCAGGCAGTCGCTACCCTGAGCAGGTAATTACTGAGTAAGAACGGATATTTGCATTGGTGCAGGATGTGTTTGTCACATTAGGATACGTGCCAAGGAGTCAAGGTGCCCACCCCACTTATTAAACACTGTCCCAGGCGTTTGTCAACACGGAGGCCCTGACTGTTCCTACTGTGGGCAAATAAAGAATTCAATCCACTTAAAAAAGAATTATGTCTGACACTTTGAAGTAGTAATAAAGGCAAGAAACCAAAAGTAACTCTTTAAAGGACCACTATAGTGCCAGGAAAACATACTTGTTTTCCTGGCACTATAGTGCCCTGAGGGTGCCCCCACCCTCAGGGCCCCCCTCCCGCCGGGCTCTAGGGGGAGGAAAGGGTTAAATTTACCTCTTTTACCAGCACCGGGCAGGGGACTCTCCTCCTCCTTGTCATCATTGGCTGAATGCTCATACGCATTCAGCCCTTCCATAGGATACAAAATATACACAAGGTGTATAGTTGTGTAGGCGCTTCCAACTTAAAATAGATAATAAAAGTAAGTGTGACAGAAAGGTGTAATCCCTTAACACCTAAAGGTAAAGTGAAACAATTAAAATAATTCACACCCACTTAGAAAAATATACAGAGTAAAAAGGATATACCACCTATTGCAGATATAGATATGGTGGTTACATCTGTAAAACAAATGAGACATACATAGTGTTTTCCATATAGGTAAAAACAAACAATTATATCATATGAGGATTGAACTCACAAGGATGGAGCCTCTTAGGCTCTATGTACTTCGCTCTCGGGTGCCTATTAAGGCTTTCGATAATTTTCAGTTGAAGACCCAGACTCCACGAATTCAAGAGTAAATAAGGGTTTATTAATTGATAAAATATTATATTAAAATATTAATAATATAGGACAAAAATAGGCAGATATATGTATAAAATACAGCGTGGTATGGTACTGCAATAATGGCCAAAATTAAAAGCAGCAAAGCACCACAGCATATACACAAAATAACAATACCGCCAAATGAAAGTCCCAGTAAAAAGTCCAGTATGCTCAATGCTTTCCTATGGACGCTGGCGTCTTCTCACTGTGAAAATCACAGTGAGAAGCGCGGAAGCGCCTCTAGCGGCTGTCAATGAGACAGCCACTAGAGGCTGGATTAACCCTATTATAAACATAGCAGTTTCGAAACTGCTATGTTTATAGAAGAAAGGGTTAATCCTAGCTAGATCTGGCACCCAGACTACTTCATTAAGCTGAAGTGGTCTGAGTGACTATTCTGTTTACTTATCCCTATATTTAACAAGTAAGTAGTCACATTTATAGGGTTTGAACAATAATATTACACGTGTAGACCTCTGTATTACTCTAGACGTTACATGTAGCCATCAGCTAGCTTCGCAAGAGCATGGCAAACAAAGATTGGGGGAGATTTAGCAACATGTCCTGTTCTAAACTAGAGCAAAAATGTAAAAGATGCGAGGTCACCAGTGTTTCTGCTGCTTTCATTGGTTTCCACGGTTATCGCTGCACTTTTAAGAACAGAACCGTTTGATAAATCTTCCCCAATGTTTCTGTATCTCTTCCTCATTTGCATTGTGTGCCCTGGCTGTGCCAGAACTGAACAGGATTGCAATGTCAATTGTTAAATCTTTAATATACATTGACAAGAAAATAATGTTAATATAAGGTATAGGTGATTTTTAATGTTTTACTCGGTGGGATGAATCCCAGAGACGTGACCATTGCCCTTCAAACAAGAAAGATTGAGGAACTATTACAGAACGTGAACAAACTGCATTTTTGTGCACCCAAATTGTAAGATAAAAACGGATAGAAAAAAAAAATAGAATTACGACTTCAGTTTAAAAATGAAAAAAATAGCCCCTTTCAATACATTCTTCAGATAATACATTCAAACTCTAAATAAAAATGATGTTGGTTATTCTTCGCAGGATTTCATAGTGTTTGTTCGAGTCCTGCTAGGACATGGCTGAGATCAAATTCTAATCTAATGTAACATGGGCATGTGGGGGGCCTGAGAGCCCCCAGCTGGGGGATATTA
Organism: Pelobates fuscus; assembly: GCF_036172605.1. Lineage (NCBI taxonomy): Eukaryota > Metazoa > Chordata > Amphibia > Anura > Pelobatidae > Pelobates > Pelobates fuscus. Next base: position 378,245,621 of record NC_086321.1, read on the forward strand.
GCCTCGTTGCCCGCTTCATTAATACGATGCCAAGACCAGGCGGTCTCTTGTTGCAGACATAAAATATTTAGTTTAGGAATAAAGTGCGCACACGCTGGCACAGTCACCTGAACAAGTGCGCACAGTCACCTGAACATGGTGATAACAGGGGCACACACAAAAATAAAAAAAAGTGATAACAGAACAGGTGCCTGAAGTCAGGGGAACAAAGCCAAGTGATCTACAAAGGGGAGCAGCTGTGAAAAGGTCAGAAATAATGCTGAATATCAGGGGAGCAGAATAACCCTAACACGGGCTAGTATTGCCGGGGCTTGAGTTCACTGTGTGCAGAGTGGGGTGACTTAATCATTGTGCACGGGGGACACCTGACAACACTACGGAGACCCTAGAAATATCGAAACTCGCACTATTCTAAAGATTAAATCGGCATTTGATCCATCCATCCCATATAATTAGTCTCCTGTACCTAACAGGATAGTCTGTCCGGCTGCACATTGCTAATTCCTCAGGAATTTTGTGCAAAGCTTCTTCCTTTGTCTGGCTGTGTCTGATTCACGTAAAACTTATTTATGGGGATAAAAACTCCTTACTGAATTTCTGTAGATTTAGAAAGTAAAGTGGACAATGAACGCGGGCAAAGCTGCCTCCTGGAGGTGATTTATGTTAAAGAAAGCATTATTTCCATTGGGTTTAGTTTTTGCTTACTCGGTCTTTGTATATTTTAGTTTTCCAAAATGATTTTTCCCCCCAGAAAACAAATATAAAACTAATGCTTAAAAACGACACAAGTGTTTCACCCTCTGGCAAAAGAATTCACATTTATTAACTAAAAAGTGCATTTTCTTTCGGGATTTGACCAAAGAGTTGCAAATAAGCAGAGCTTATTCAATTGGCAATTTCCTTGTTAATACCTGGTTTCGGGAATAGTCCTGGTGGATTTAGAAGCCAAGAGTAATAGCAAATAAATAAAAACGAAACCCGATCGGTATAGCTTGATAAACGAGAAGGTTTATTGGAAGCTGTAGCTACCGTGCAATAACAGTTTAAATGTGGTGCAATCGCCATGGAAACCAATGGAAGCATCACACTTACTGCTTCACTATTAGAACTTTGCATTTTATTCCCAATGGTTATATTTTCTGTGTATATTATGATTCCAGTTCCTACGTTTTTTTAATTTTAATGTGATGTTTCTGATTATATGCACACAGTGTCAGTATACTCTGCACGCTGACTCCGGGCATCAAATAGATTAATTATAGAATCTAATTATGTCAGGCGCCCCCAGTGACAGTCTGATTGACAGCCACTAGGTTGGTGGGCATTGAAAAATGAAAACATTCGCATTTTGCAGGAGCAGTGCCTCTCCTCCAAAGTCACTTACTAGACTGTACCGTTAATCATGTACAGTGAAATGTCTACAAATCACAGGTTTGGTAACCGTAGGCTCTCTAGGTGTAAACACTACACAACAATATTGCCACTATTGTACTATAACCCATTGTATTGGATATTAGCTTGCTACCCAGCTCGATATCCTCGCTGGCACTGCCCGGACAAGAATAGAGTGTCACAAGGAGACAGCACAGAGTCTCATGGGGAAACCGAGCAGAGGGTCACAAGGAGACAGCACAGAGTCTCATGGGGAGACCGAGCAGAGTGTCACAAGGAGACAGCACAGAGTCTCATGGGGAGACCGAGCAGAGTGTCACAAGGAGACAGCACAGAGTCTCCTGGAGAGACCGAGCAGAGTGTCACGAGGACAGAGTGCAGACCGTCATGGGGAGACCGGGCAGAGTGTCACAAGGAGACAGCACAGAATATCACAGGGAGACAGCGCAGGGTGTCATGAGGACAGAGTGCAGACCGTCACGGGGAGACAGTGCAGGGTGTCACGGGGAGGCAGCGCAGGGTGTCACGGGGAGGCAGCCCAGGGTGTCACGGGGAGGCAGCGCAGGGTGTCACGGGGAGGCAGCGCAGGGTGTCACGGGGAGGCGGCGAAGGGTGTCACGGGGAGGCGGCGAAGGGTGTCACGGGGAGGCGGCGAAGGGTGTCACGGGGAGGCGGCGAAGGGTGTCACGGGGAGGCGGCGAAGGGTGTCACGGGGAGGCGGCGAAGGGTGTCACGGGGAGGCGGCGAAGGGTGTCACGGGGAGGCGGCGAAGGGTGTCACGGGGAGGCGGCGAAGGGTGTCACGGGGAGGCGGCGAAGGGTGTCACGGGGAGGCGGCGAAGGGTGTCACGGGGAGGCGGCGAAGGGTGTCACGGGGAGGCGGCGAAGGGTGTCACGGGGAGACAGTGCAGGGTGTCACGGGGAGACAGTGCAGGGTGTCACGGGGAGACAGTGCAGGGTGTCACGGGGAGACAGTGCAGGGTGTCACGGGGAGACAGTGCAGGGTGTCACGGGGAGACAGTGCAGGGTGTCACGGGGAGACAGTGCAGGGTGTCACGGGGAGACAGTGCAGGGTGTCACGGGGAGACAGCGCAGGGTGTCACGGGGAGACAGCGCAGGGTGTCACGGGGAGACAGCGCAGGGTGTCACGGGGAGGCAGCGCAGGGTGTCACGGGGAGACTGCGCAGGGTGTCACGGGGAGACTGCGCAGGGTGTCACGGGGAGACTGCGCAGGGTGTCACGGGGAGACTGCGCAGGGTGTCACGGGGAGGCGGCGAAGGGTGTCACGGGGAGGCGGCGAAGGGTGTCACGGGGAGGCGGCGAAGGGTGTCACGGGGAGGCGGCGAAGGGTGTCACGGGGAGGCGGCGAAGGGTGTCACGGGGAGGCGGCGAAGGGTGTCACGGGGAGGCGGCGAAGGGTGTCACGGGGAGGCGGCGAAGGGTGTCACGGGGAGGCGGCGAAGGGTGTCACGGGGAGGCGGCGAAGGGTGTCACGGGGAGACAGTGCAGGGTGTCACGGGGAGACAGTGCAGGGTGTCACGGGGAGACAGTGCAGGGTGTCACGGGGAGACAGTGCAGGGTGTCACGGGGAGACAGCGCAGGGTGTCACGGGGAGACAGCGCAGGGTGTCACGGGGAGACAGCGCAGGGTGTCACGGGGAGACAGCGCAGGGTGTCACGGGGAGGCAGCGCAGGGTGTCACGGGGAGACTGCGCAGGGTGTCACGGGGAGACTGCGCAGGGTGTCACGGGGAGACTGCGCAGGGTGTCACGGGGAGGTAGCGCTGGGTGTCACGGGGAGACAGCGCAGGGTGTCACGGGGAGGTAGCGCTGGGTGTCACGGGGAGACAGCGCAGGGTGTCACGGGGAGACTGCGCAGGGTGTCACGGGGAGACTGCGCAGGGTGTCACGGGGAGACTGCGCAGGGTGTCACGGGGAGACTGCGCAGGGTGTCACGGGGAGGTAGCGCAGGGTGTCACGGGGAGGTAGCGCAGGGTGTCACGGGGAGACAGCGCAGGGTGTCACGGGGAGACTGCGCAGGGTGTCACGGGGAGGCAGCGCAGGGTGTCACGGGGAGGCAGCGCAGGGTGTCACGAGGACAAAGTGCAGACCATCATGGGGAGGTAGTGCAGGGTGTCACGGGGAGGCAGCGCAGGGTGTCACGGGGAGGCAGCGCAGGGTGTCACGGGGAGGCAGCGCAGGGTGTCACGGGGAGGCAGCGCTGGGTGTCACGGGGAGACAGCGCAGGGTGTCACGGGGAGACTGCGCAGGGTGTCACGGGGAGACTGCGCAGGGTGTCACGGGGAGACTGCGCAGGGTGTCACGGGGAGACTGCGCAGGGTGTCACGGGGAGACTGCGCAGGGTGTCACGGGGAGACTGCGCAGGGTGTCACGGGGAGACAGCGCAGGGTGTCACGGGGAGACAGCGCAGGGTGTCACGGGGAGACAGCGCAGGGTGTCACGGGGAGACAGCACAGATTGTCACGGGGAGACAGCGCAGGGTGTCACGGGGAGACAGCGCAGGGTGTCACGGGGAGACAGCGCAGGGTGTCACGGGGAGGTAGCGCAGGGTGTCACGGGGAGGTAGCGCAGGGTGTCACGGGGAGACAGCGCAGGGTGTCACGGGGAGACTGCGCAGGGTGTCACGGGGAGGCAGCGCAGGGTGTCACGAGGACAAAGTGCAGACCATCATGGGGAGGTAGTGCAGGGTGTCACGGGGAGGTAGCGCAGGGTGTCACGGGGAGGCAGCGCAGGGTGTCACGGGGAGGCAGCGCAGGGTGTCACGGGGAGGCAGCGCAGGGTGTCACGGGGAGGCAGCGCAGGGTGTCACGGGGAGGCAGCGCAGGGTGTCACGGGGAGGCAGCGCAGGGTGTCACGGGGAGGTAGCGCAGGGTGTCACGGGGAGACAGCGCAGGGTGTCACGGGGAGACAGCGCAGGGTGTCACGGGGAGACAGCGCAGGGTGTCACGGGGAGGTAGCGCAGGGTGTCACGGGGAGACAGCGCAGGGTGTCACGGGGAGACTGCGCAGGGTGTCACGGGGAGGCAGCGCAGGGTGTCACGAGGACAAAGTGCAGACCATCATGGGGAGGTAGTGCAGGGTGTCACGGGGAGGTAGCGCAGGGTGTCACGGGGAGGCAGCGCAGGGTGTCACGGGGAGGCAGCGCAGGGTGTCACGGGGAGGCAGCGCAGGGTGTCACGGGGAGACAGCGCAGGGTGTCACGGGGAGACAGCGCAGGGTGTCACGGGGAGGTAGCGTTGGGTGTCACGGGGAGACAGCGCAGGGTGTCACGGGGAGACAGCGCAGGGTGTCACGGGGAGACAGCGCAGGGTGTCACGGGGAGACAGCGCAGGGTGTCACGGGGAGACAGCGCAGGGTGTCACGGGGAGACAGCGCAGGGTGTCACGGGGAGACAGCGCAGGGTGTCACGGGGAGACAGTGCAGGGTGTCACGGGGAGACTGCGCAGGGTGTCACGGGGAGGTAGCGCTGGGTGTCACGGGGAGACAGCGCAGGGTGTCACGGGGAGACAGTGCAGGGTGTCACGGGGAGACTGCGCAGGGTGTCACGGGGAGACAGCGCTGGGTGTCACGGGGAGGTAGCGCTGGGTGTCACGGGGAGGTAGCGCTGGGTGTCACGGGGAGGTAGCGCTGGGTGTCACGGGGAGGTAGCGCTGGGTGTCACGGGGAGGTAGCGCTGGGTGTCACGGGGAGACAGCGCAGGGTGTCACGGGGAGACAGCGCAGGGTGTCACGGGGAGACTGCGCAGGGTGTCACGGGGAGGTAGCACTGGGTGTCACGGGGAGACAGCGCAGGGTGTCACGGGGAATGTTGCAGTTTGAAATAAATCCCTGAGATTACATAGGACTGAAGGGGGGCATTTCGTGGGCGCTTGCTTATAACATTTCCTGTTCCACATTCATATCTCCATAGAGAAAGAAATCACGCAGGAAGCCGTTTCCATCACCGTATCACGGCTGTCAGCACTGCCAGTGCGAGGGAAACAATAGCTTTCGTCAAGATTTAGCCCATTTATTTCCTTCCTGAACCTCGGACAAAATAACACTCAGCAGTTCCTAGGACGAATTATTAGTGACAAGAAACCAAACAAAAACCAGCACTCGCTCAAGGAAAGCAGAATGTCCGACACTGCGTAATAGCTAAACACACATTCACTGTACACCGTGCTGGGTAATAACTAAACACACATTCACTGTACACCATGCTGGGTAATAACTAAACACACATTCACTGTACACCGTGCTGGGTAATAACTAAAACACATTCACAGTACACCGTGCGGCGTAATAACTAAACACACATTCACTGTACACCGTGCTGGGTAATAACTAAACACACATTCACTGTACACCGTGCGGCGTAATAACTAAAACACATTCACAGTACACCGTGCGGCGTAATAACTAAACACACATTCACTGTACACCGTGCTGGGTAATAACTAAACACACATTCACTGTACACCATGCTGGGTAATAACTAAACACACATTCACAGTACACCGTGCGGCGTAATAACTAAAACACATTCACAGTACACCGTGCGGCGTAATAACTAAACACACATTCACTGTACACCGTGCTGGGTAATAACTAAACACACATTCACTGTACACCGTGCGGCGTAATAACTAAACACACATTCACTGTACACCGTGCTGGGTAATAACTAAAACACATTCACAGTACACCGTGCTGGGTAATAACTAAACACATTCACAGTACACCATGCTGCGTAATAACTAAACACACATTCACAGTACACCGTGCTGGGTAATAACTAAACACAGATTCACTGTACACCGTGCTGGGTAATAACTAAACACATTCACAGTACACCGTGCTGCGTAATAACTAAACACACATTCACAGTACACCGTGCTGGGTAATAACTAAACACATTCACAGTACACCGTGCGGCGTAATAACTAAACACACATTCACAGTACACCGTGCTGCGTAATAACTAAAACACATTCACAGTACACCGTGCTGGGTAATAACTAAACACATTCACAGTACACCATGCTGGGTAATAACTAAACACAGATTCACTGTACACCGTGCTGGGTAATAACTAAACACATTCACAGTACTCCGTGTTGCGTAATAACTAAACACACATTCACAGTACACCGTGCTGGGTAATAACTAAACACATTCACAGTACACCGTGCTGCATAATAACGAAACACACATTCACAGTACACCGTGCTGGGTAATAACTAAACACACATTCACAGTACACCGTGCGGCATAATAACTAAACACACATTCACAGTACACCGTGCTGCGTAATACCTAGGACTGAGCCACCCACAAGCACAGTCTAGATCCCAAGAGATACAGCAACACCCGACCAACGTTTCAGCCTCCCATTTGCCTCATGAGTGAAGTACCGCTGATACCTGTGTCAGCTCCAAGGGCAAGGGGTTCACATCTAACTACCATGTTTATTTAGGGAGACGCTAAAACGTCAATAAACAAAAACACAATAATATTATGGAGTCACTTTCAAAACACTTTGTGCCATTTACTGCTCAAACTTCCTGTTCCCTTCCTCTGGAATTCCCTGCAGACTCTACAAAACTTTTATGAGGCTTTTTTCCAAGTACAGACTTGGGGATTTGTAGTGAAGTGGAAGAAAGAAAAAAGAAAAAAGAAAAAAAGATTCAGAAATTTTGTTACAACAAAGTGATTATTAGAATTAAATATCAGCATTTGTTGTAGCAGCATTGTACAAATGGCGACAAATAAAATGAATCTAGGATCTGAGCTTCATTAGCACGTTGACAAATAAAATGAATCTAGAATCTGAGCTTCATTAGCACGTTGACAAATAAAATGAATCTAGAATCTGAGCTTCATTAGCACGTTGACAAATAAAATGAATCTAGGATCTGAGCTTCATTAGCACTTTGCTAATTATTGACCTTACTGATTAATTCAGGATACGGAGGCACACCTCTGCTCAAGCAGGAGGAGATGTTTAAACATAGAACTTATTGTTGGAAAGATGACGTTGAGCCTGTTTGGGTCAAACCTTTTATATAACAAGGTACGTTCCAACTACCTGCTACAATCTTGCCAAATCTATTTCCCAAACAGGTAATTAATAAAGTTTAATAACATACGCCAAGCTGTGAAGATGCGCTTTATAAAGTAAAAAGATTGTGTTCGTCTGTTGTGCAAAAAATAATAATTAACTATTCTATTCCCTTTAAGGACACGTCAGGTTTTAACTTCAAGCTTCAGTGTATATCTGGATTTAAAGATACAGTAACTATATATTATTATTAATTTATACAGTATATCTGGATTTAAAGATACAGTAACTATATATTATTATTAATGTATACAGTATATCTGGATTTAAAGATACAGTAACTATATATTATTAATTTATACAGTATATCTGGATTTAAAGATACAGTAACTATATATTATTAATAATGTATACAGTATATCTGGATTTAAAGATACAGTAACTATATATTATTAATAATGTATACAGTATATCTGGATTTAAAGATACAGTAACTATATATTATTAATAATGTATACAGTATATCTGGATTTAAAGATACAGTAACTATATATTAATTTATACAGTATATCTGGATTTAAAGATACAGTAACTATATATTATTAATAATGTATACAGTATATCTGGATTTAAAGATACAGTAACTATATATTAATTTATACAGTATATCTGGATTTAAAGATACAGTAACTATATATTATTAATAATGTATACAGTATATCTGGATTTAAAGATACAGTAACTATATATTAATTTATCCAGTATATCTGGATTTAAAGATACAGTAACTATATATTATTATTATTAATGTATACAGTATATCTGGATTCAAAGATATAGTAACTATATATAATTATTTATACAATGCCAATTTATTCCGCATTTTATAGTATTAAGGGTAATTTAATAAGAAATGAGACAAACTAATACAAATTTGAACAGGACTAATAGGTTGTTAAGGACCCTGATTGAACAAGCTTGTGATCGAGAGGAATTGGGATATAAAAGATTGAAAGGGCAATGTGAGGTATGAGAGCCAAGTGACAGGGTGGGACAGTAGCAGAGTTGGAAGGTGCGAGTTAAGTAGAGAATGGACCCACTAATTAAGCTGGGAGTAAATGACAGTTACTTTTAGAGTCCATAGGCTACCGGTAATTTGAAGAGGTGGGGTTTTAGGGACTTTGGAAGGAATGAAGACAAGGTAAGCCTGAGGGGGAAGACAGACTGTTCCATAAGAATGGAGCCACCTGCGAGCTAGCATTACGGGTACAAGCAGCGGACAGGGGAATGGGTGTAGATGGTCTGCAACAATCTCTAGGTAGGTGGTACGAGTCAAAGTAACATCAACATGAATGCCAGGACCCAAGGCTTCCCAGCAGAACATTGCCCTGGGCATAATCCTGCCTTCACCGGCCTGCTTTCTTCCCATAGTGCATCCTGCTGCCGCCTCTTTGCGCACACACTTGGCCATCCACCTGATCTAAAAGAAAATGTGATTCCTCAGACCAGACAACTTTCTCCCATTGCTCCATGGTCCAGTTTTGACCCTCGCGTCCCCATTGAAGGTGCTTTCAGCGATGGACAGGGGTCATCATGGTCACCCTGATCAGTCTGCGGCTACACAGGCCCAAATACAGCAAACTACGATGCACTGTGTGTTCTGACACATTTCTATCATGGCCAATATTATGTTTTTCAGCAATTTGAGCTACAGTAGCTCACCACATGCATCAATGAGAGTTGGGTGTCCTTGGCCCTCATGCCGGTTCACTGGTTGTCCTTCCTTGCTCTGCTTTTGGCAGGTACTAACCACTGCATGCCGGGAAAACCCCACAAGACTTTCCGTTTTGGAGATCCTCTGACCCAGTCGTCTAGCCATCACTATTTGTCAAAAGTTACTCAGATCTTTTCGCATGCGATAATATGTCCCACCCCTAGAAGATTGGGGCTGATAGATTATATATATATATATATATATATATATATATATATATATATAAATAAGTCCTTCAATTAGTTATGTTCAGAGGCGGCTCTCTAATTAGGCGGTTTAAGTGGCCGCCTAAGGCCTCATGCTGTCTGGGGCCTCGCAGCCGCCTACACCGCCCGGGGCCTGACTGTGTCGGGTGACCCAACACCAGGAGGGGGCCCGGCAGCTTGCTCTGTGTGCTGCCGGTTGCGAGGCCCCTCCAGTCTGCCGGGAGTGGGTGAGCGCCCATCGCAGACCATGTGTCCTGCAAGGTCTGGCCAATCAGAGAGTTGACACGGGTTACCACGGCAACGCTCTGACCGGGTCTCGCGAGATACATGGTCTGCAGCTCTGCACACTGAGGAGCTGCAGACCGGATTTTATGGCCACTGGACCACCGGGTAGAAAAAAAAAAAAGTGTATTGCTCACCCCCCTCCCACACCATCACCCCCTTCTTCCCAGTATTCCCCCCCTTCCACACCATCACCCCCATCATCCCAGTATCCCCCCTTCCACACCATTACCCCTATACTTCCCAGTATCCCCCCTCCCTCGCACCTTCACCCCCTCCCAGTATCCCTTCTCTTTCATACTATTACTCCCTCCATCTCATTATCCCTCCCCTTCCACACACTAACCCCCCCTCCCTCCCTCCCAGTACCCCTCTTCCACACCATCACCCCACTCACACCTTCACCCCCTCCCAGTAAACTCCCTCTTTCACACTATCACCCCCTCCCTCCCACTATTCCCAGGGACGTTTGCCTTGGGCGGCATTTTCCAGGGAGTGGCAAAAAAAGCTGCCCCCAAATACCCAGGGCAAATGTCTTGTTAGTCTTGCGGCTAACGAGGCGAGGGTGCACTTTCCCTTGAGCTGTCTGCTCAGCTCACTCGCGTGCCGCAGAGTGATGACGGGAGTCGGAATATGACACCCCTCTCCCTTCCAGTATCCCCCCTCATATTATCACCAACTCCCGCCCAGTATCCAACCCCCACAATATTACCCGCCTCCGCCCAGTATTACCCCCTCCCTCCCAGTATCCCCCCACATAATTCCCCCCTCACAGTATCATCCATCCTCACACCATCACCACCTCCCTCCTAGTATCCCCTCCTACAGAATACCCCCTCACAGTATCATCCACCCTCCCTCACACCATCACCCCTGTAACGAACGCTGGTATAGTAGCTACCCGTTCGTCTATTTTCGGGTGTTGAGTCAAACGGATGTCAGACTCCCAAGTAGATTCTCCCAGTAAAGTAGACCGGTACCCAAACATCAGCCAAAACTAGATGAAGGGTGTGACACTCCCAATACAAACAGCTAACTCCCTCCTCTCTGCCTGTGAGATAATTGAGTCAGATAAAGTTATAACTCAATTATCTCCAGGCAGAAAAAAAACTAATTTTTCACAACACTTGAAAAGTACCCCAAAACATATTGAATCCCCATAAATGTTATATCCCCTGATAGCCCTGATCTGGGTGATCCAAAAATCACCCAGGTCAGTTCAGGGGTTTTGGAATTTTATGGTCCAATTTTGACCAACCGCACAAGAGGCTCCTGCCGGGAAACAGTTCCATGAGTTTAGGTTGTGCGGTCGGTCTATTTTGCCAAGTCTTAAAAACGAATAAATGCATGAACGGCACCCCCTGGCTCATAGGAGCCATTGTTCCCCAGGTTCGTGGGAACAAAACTACCGAACAGCGCTCTCCTGGCTGTTTGCGAAAAGGAAGCAGGTTTTCGTACAGATTGATAGAATTTGGGGTGGAACAGCGCTACAGTACTGATCACAGAGGTGAAAGGAGCTGCACAACAGAGGGGAAGGGCAACCCTCAAACCCTTCAATAAATCTGTGAGTAGGAAACAACAAAAATACAGGGTGCACTAGGTGGAATGGGAGGTAATATAAAGGACAAGTCTCTGAAAATACACAAGGGGGTCTTGGGTAGGTCTTCTTAGGTTCTTGATGAGGTCCTCAGTGGTTGATATGAAAAACAAAATTAGACAAAAAGAAAGACCAATAGTGCACAACCGTTAAGGATGGTGTCACGGACAACACAGAAGAGAAAAATGCCAACTCACAATCGGTAGAGCTATGCCCAGCTCTAGGTAAAACAGCATACAGTCCCACATGTAGGATATAGCTGGACAATAGGTGATTCTTCAATACTTTGCACAACGACTCAAATGCGTGTCAGCATATAAAAAACATAAAGGAAAAAAGCGGACCAATGGTACAATAACGTATGACACCTACAGCTACAGACAAACACTGAAGTCCTGAGAATGCTAACTTACAATAAAAAGAGCTATAACCAGCTCTGAGTAAAACAGCATACAGGGGGGCGGAGCCTAGCAGCCAAGCAGTCCAGACGTGTTCAGCACGAGCTCCCACGTCTGGGCATGAAAAACGGGGTGTTTCACCCAGAAATAGACACTTTTAGACCGCAGCTTCTACTAATCAAACCCGGGAGAGGCTGCTGCACCAGACGGTACCTCTCCCGAACTTCTACGATATTGGACCGACCAAACGAGAGGCGGCCGCTCTCCGGGATATCAAGCAGAAGGTGGGCACCCTGAGAACCCTTCCCCCCCCCCCCCGACGTCATCCCGGTCCACATAAAGCAAAGGCACTTACCTTGCGGAAAGCGGGTGACGGAGACAGCGAGAAACTGATACACGGCAATCCTCCTCAAAATGGCGGAAACACCCTATACGAGCGACACGAGGCAGGCCACGCCAGATGGATGCGCCACACTTGATCGCATGCTGCTACACCTCGACGAGAGAGAGAAACACGTGCAGCAGAAGTGGCTGGGGTACAGAGAAGCCGACTAAGGCGAGTGGGAGAAGGGGTGCATGGGGTCACATCGAGCACAACAGCCCACCCAGCATCCAAACCGCGCGCACGCAGCCCATCTGGGCAGAAAGCCAACAGGGACCTCACCCCAAAGCCTCGACAACCGCAATGAAAGGCCCCACAACGGCCGACAAAACACCTCACTCCCAGACGGATTACAACTCTGCAGCAGCAGCCTGTGGCAAAGAAGAAGGCCCCAACATGGCGGTGCGTAAAGCGACATACATCACACCAGCTGCAGGCGCCGAGCGAGCGGGCACTGTCGAAACTTAAGCCTGCTGACACAAATGAGGTAACAGTGGAGATATCAACCCCGGTGAGTGGCCTTGCCCTACAACCCACTCTGAAGCCTGAAAGCACAAGTCATCTCTCCCTTGGGCTGGACTGTGCTCTGCCCCTCGAGAGGCATAGGATAAACTGAGCTGACAAGTGGAACTATCTGGGACTAATGACCAAATGAGCTATGATTGCTTACTATTTTTCCTTTCATATGATGATTCCAGCAGCCCTGATAACCGATATACTAATTTTCGGCCCTCGATTAATAATGCCTTTCCCTACCACTCCAAAGGGGCCTCCTAGGGGGTTAATGTTGACAGGCCAGCAATATGTTCTATGATTAACTGTTATCTTCATACACTGTTCTAATGTTCCAGCACTGCTATAATATGGCCATCTCCCTGCAGCTCCAGACCATGGTGAAATGTAAGCCCACGAGAAGCCGGTTTAGACCAATTAAGAGACAGGAAAATGCAGGGAGCATAGTAGGGTATTAGACCACTTAACTGAACGTGTATTGCATATCACAAATCTTTACTGTGGTTTTAACGCACACTACCTAGTCTTGCAGCACTCCAACCCACGATAGTTGTATTAACCCCTCGCAGCTGGATTAGCCTGTGTTGAACCTGCAATTAGCTGTCAACCACTCAGCACACGAATCTATGCATGTCTGAATGTGAATGCCTCGATATAAGCTACGACTAACCGTTATTACCTGTTACCACTCTATGTTAAATACGACTCCAACTCCTAACTAAAAATTGTGCAACTACAAATATATACTCCATTGTTAATACTGTTTACAAAGCATGAGGATTGCCTTTGGGGTACCCCGTGCACGCTTGTTATTCCATATGCACTGAAAAAAAAATAAAAAACAGTGGTATTTAAACTCCCCACATGTAGGATATCCTTCTGGTGATGTATGGAGTGCAGGATTTATGAAAGACAAAAGCACAAAAGAGGGCCAATAGTGTTCTCAGTGGATAACATAGTGCTAAAAGGTAAAATGAAACGTACTTACAATATATAGAGCAGCCACACTGCTCTATGAACCAGGCGTGAGTGGAATAACCCCCACCTAAGGATTTCTTTGTAGTACTGGATCTTTAAAACAGTAGAAAACAGCCAGGATAAAAGTAGCAAAAAAATAGAAGGATTGACCATAAGAATATAGGTAGTCTAAAAATACTTTAATAATAACAAATTTATAAAAACACAACGCGTTTTGCCCAAAATAGGCTTTTTCAAGTGTACAGATTGTACAGATGGAGTCGAGTGTCCGATTTTAGTTTCAGACACTCGACGACCAAGTCCCAGTGCCTCCTTTTGTGCAAACAAGATGGACGCCGTTTTCTCCGGCATGTGGCGTTCGACAAGTGCCCTGACATACTAACCTCCACTCGCCCATCACACTCCCTCAAACCATGTCAAACTCGCCCTCCCTCATTCTCTCAGAACTCCCCCCCCCCCCCGTCCCATTTTTCTCCTTCGTCCTGTCACACTCTCCCTGCCACTGGTACCCCTTTTCTCACCCTGTCACAGTCACCATCTGAAGACATACATCATACATACGTACTTAATTATTTGGTAAATTATTTTTTAAAAGCTTTTTTGCTCAAACTAAATTTTAATTTTTGTTTCCAAATAACCCCTTCACACCGGTACTTATGTATACACGACTGGCAGGCTATGCAATCATACCCCCCAATTGTGTATAAACCAATGGCATACTTGCAAATTAAATGTATTTATTGCAAATTAATTTTGTTTGCAAATTATGCTACAACCACAGCCAAGCTCACAATGCAGGGCACAGGAAGCCGTCACACTGCAAGCTTCTGAACAATGAATGCAGAGACTGACTGTCTGTATCCAGTGCTGCAAGCCGCCTTTCAATATAGCGACTGCTCCTTATACACACAAAATGCAACCCTATTATTTTTTCACTTTGGGTGTTAGTGGGGCCTCATGTTTGAGTTTCGTCTAAGGTCTCAAAGTCTAGAGCCGCCTCTGCTTATGTTGATATATAGCTCCATACATAATTGAAGGACTGATTTAAAGAAATAAAATGGCTAAACTCTTTTTCAGGCTTATTGACAATGAACTGTTGGAAACTGAATAGAAAGACAAATTAATTTAACTATCAGGCTAAAACGGACAAAATGAAAACATAGTTAATTTGGACATTTTTATGTTTATTTGACCTAAAATTTTAAAATTCACTTTGAAATTACTGACAGTTTTTGAAACGTCCTGTGGGAAATGCACAACTCGGGGACAGCTCCTTTAAAACATAGATAATTGATTTATTTTTTGTCATGTTAGCCAAACAGCGAACCCTAAACATGTCCGGTTTCCTTTAATCGACACGGATAGCATAGCCTTGCAGACAATTTAATTAGAAATAGTTCCTGCTAAACGGCATCTTTATCTATATTAACGTTACATACGTACATTCCTGTTTTTGCAGAGAGGATTCAGGGAAAAAAAATACAAAAAATGTGCATTACCAGGAAATCAAAGCGAATTTCACATTTTAGGTCCTCATAACAAATTGGATAAACTCACCAAATCAACCTTATTTTCAAAACAATTTTGACAAAAAGTACATTTTGTGACAATTTAATGAATAACCTTGAATGATCGGAAACCCCTGTAATATAGGAGAATACCCTGCTTGTTGCACACTTTGCAGGGCTGATCTTTCATGTTAATAACAAGGAGCAGTCCAGGGTTTGAGTATAAAAAGTAATTCTGAAACAGAAAATGAATTAAAAAAATATATGAATCCCATTCTGCTGATATCCAAGGCTACTGCACCAGCTATAGGACTTTGCCGCAAATTTGCATTCATAAATAACTACCACCGTGTTTCAGAAACTGAAAATGCGCAAACAATGTTTGTGCATAGCAACCAACTGGTCTGCATTTCTAAGGACAGTCCCTAATTTTGGCTGCTATCCCTGTATCTGGATTATTTTCAAAACCATTCATGGAGTCTATGGATTAGTTATCCGAGAAATATATTTGTTAAACAATCTATTTATCACATTCTAGCGAGTAAGCATGACGGGTGTATGTAAGGGCTCTCTGTGACGTCTTGCAGCTCAGAAAATCTAAAGAGGTTTTCATTAAACGGCAAAAAAAAAAATATATTGCAAGAGTTAGGACAAAACAGGCAAGTAAATACATTATCCATCTAAGCTGTGATCACAGTCTGGCTGTTTCAGCCTCGATCTTGCATTTCTATCTCACTACGATATAATATACCATTTGGTGACACTCTTTAAGAGTTTATACATTAAACATGAAGTGTGAATTGAAAGCTTACATTTAGGTTAAAACAGACACACTGCGACTGCAACTATGCTAGAGTCAGCTATTTCATCCCAAATTTTGCAATCTGGTTACTAGTGACCACAATACGGCGTTTAGTTAATGGATCCAATGTTCAGAATTCATTTTAAAAAGTCGTTTTTTACTACAACGATTAATTTCATTTTTTGACTGCTTCCCGTAAACAAATTCCTTAATATTCAAGAAATCAGTTTGTAACAAGTAATAAGTAACTTAGCGCAGTATGAAACTTTCTACGTGTCCATATACACAGTAACATAATTAAAGGGCTACTTAAAGCAGTCCGCTGCAGCGGTTATGAAGCCAGGAGTACCCCGGACCTGTTTCCCGGTAATGGTGCAAACCGTTTTGCAAAGTGTCCCAGCCAGGCACCTGCTCTCTTCTCGTGCAGGTGTACAAGATCTGGCTTCTGCAGAGCTTCAGGCGCCGATCACTGATTGGAAGAGAGCGTCAGCAGACATCTTTCAGCCAATGAATGCGCGGATGTACATAGACATATGCACAGAATTGATATTAGCCAACTTGAAACTCTAGTTCGGGGCTAATGACACCCCAATCACGCATCAGGATGTGTAGGCAAAACTCTGCACATACAGACTCAAGGCACCATCACCATCAAAGCACTGAAATGGTCATGGTGCTTGGACTAAGCTTTTAACATTATTAGATCGCCTGCTGAAACAAAGCGTCGTAAAGTTGTGAAAAATAGTTTGTTGACAAATTGCTAAACTTACATAAAAATAGCAAAGTTGTAACTGTAGACGAATTAGAGAAAATCCAAATTAAGTGTTAGCCTACATCTAGTTCCGTTTTCAATTCCCTGTTTAGTAAATAAAAGGTTAAGTTGTAGTCATTTCAAGTTGCGAAATGGAAAATCGCCAGAATGGAGAAAATGTAAAATTCAGCTGACTTTGAGGTTTTTTTTTTGGACGCTGCATTTCGCAATGTTGCCTTCAACTAACTGCGTCTCATTTTTCGGAATTTGAAATTATAATGGACAGAAAAATGCATTGTTCACAGTGACTTTACCATCAAACAACTCAAACCAAAATGGTTATTTTCCTAAACTGGAAACGGTGGAAAATCGCTAAGGAATTTGAGACTCAGACCAAACTAGCCAAATTAGAGTAGATGTCCAACTCGGCGATTTTTGCAGCTCGACAAGTTTGGACTAAAATTTGTTAATATTGCACTGTCCTTTCAATGCAGAAATCTACAGCCAGAAACCTGGAATATTGTTTAACCCCTTAAGGACCAAACTTCTGCAATAAAAGGGAATCATGACGTGTCACACATGTCATGTGTCCTTAAGGGGTTAAACAGATGTCGCAATAACCAGGCTGTTTGAGAGTTTAAATTACTTTTTCAGCATACACTTTGTAGACCAAAGATAGCCTTTATCTAATTAGAAAAATGTGGCCTAACCAGTGAAACCGACCCATCTGGTCCGTCAACTCTTCTAAAACTACCCAGGGTCGCAGATAAAGCCACGCCAAAAAAATAAAGCCTCCCTCAATTTAGACTGCAGCAGGGCACTCTGGCAGCCGAGGGGTTAATTCCATAATATGTGTGTAAGCTCGAGATACATTAACACGGTCACTGGAGGATTACTAAGTGGGATATGCCAGTCATCAGACAGTTAAATTATTAGCGTCCAATTATTCTGCTCTGTTAAATATTTATAACGAAAATGCTGAGTCTTATCGGGTATCGAATTCGCTGTTAATGTGATGGCTCTCAGCATATGTTTTGGAATAACTATAACGATCATTTAAAGTGAGCCAACATATTCCACAGCGCTGTACAATGGTTATATAAAACAAAACAAATACATTATGAAAAACGCAATATGGTGAACTGAGTAAGAAGTGAGAAGAGGGCCCTGTTCATAGGAGCTTACAATCTATAGTAAAGGTGTATTGCAGGAGTGAAACACCCCTGATACAACTGCTAGCGATCTTCTGGCATTGGATGATGGGAATTGTAGTTGTGATGGGGGGGGGGCTTACATATTGCAGGTAAGTGGCCGTTCTGCTCAAGGCACAGGTCACTGATACTTGCAGCACGATCCTTGCTTTCCCCTTCCCATGTGCCTATCACATGTTGGATTCCTCTGGCAGTTTCCCAGCATCCTACAATCACAGGGTAAGATATCCAGAGCACGCGGGAGGGGGCGACCAGGCCCAGACAGTAACTATTACAGTGCCAGGTTCTGGGTTGCAATTATTCTGTAATAAAGGACTAGCATCCTGAAACCAGCACCTCCACTATGAGAAAACCTGTAGGACGTGGCAGGCGAGGGATTCACAGAACCTCATAGGGGTTTCTAGTACGGGGCAATAGGGGCATTTGTCCCCCTCCAGCTAGTAACCAGGAGCAAAAGTCGCAGCCGTCCTTATGTAAACAGAAATAAACTGCTTAACACTACAGAACACACCAAGCTGTAAATTAAAGTAAAAATGAACACAATAGCTGGATTAACTAACAGCTCCAGCGCTGGCCTGCAAAGGGCTGCTGGACCAAAGGTTCGAGGAACCGTTCTATAGTGAACAGGCTGGGGGCAGAGCGAGGAACCGTTCTACAATAAACAGGCTGGGGGCAGAGCGAGGAACCGTTCTACAATAAACTGGCTGGGCGCAGAGCGAGGAACCGTTCTACAATAAACAGGCTGGGCGCAGAGCGGGAAACCGTTCTACAATAAACTGGCTGGGCGCAGGGCGAGGAACCGTTCTACAATAAACAGGCTGGGCGCAGGGCGAGGAACCGTTCTACAATAAACAGGCTGGGCGCAGAGCGGGAAACCGTTCTACAATAAACTGGCTGGGCGCAGGGCGAGGAACCGTTCTACAATAAACAGGCTGGGCGCAGAGCGGGAAACCGTTCTACAATAAACTGGCTGGGCGCAGAGCGAGGAACCGTTCTACAATAAACTGGCTGGGCGCAGAGCGAGGAACCGTTCTACAATAAACTGGCTGGGCGCAGGGCGAGGAACCGTTCTACAATAAACAGGCTGGGCGCAGAGCGAGGAACCGTTCTACAATAAACAGGCTGGGCGCAGAGCGAGGAACCGTTCTACAATAAACAGGCTGGGCGCAGAGCGAGGAACCGTTCTACAATAAACAGGCTGGGCGCAGAGCGAGGAACCGTTCTACAATAAACAGGCTGGGCGCAGAGCGAGGAACAGTTCTATAATAAACAGGCTGGGCGCAGGCCGAGGAACCGTTCTATAGTGAACAGGCTGGGCGCAGAGCGAGGAACCGTTCTATAATAAACAGGCTGGGCGCAGAGCGAGGAACCGTTCTATAATAAACAGGCTGGGCGCAGGCCAAGGAACCGTTCTATAATAAACAGGCTGAGCACAGAGCGGGAAACCATTCTATAATAAACAGGCTGGGCGCAGAGCGAGGAACCGTTCTATAGTAAACAGGCTGGGTGCAGGCAGAGGAACCGTTCTATAGTAAACAGGCTGGGTGCAGAGCAAGAAACCGCTCTACAATAAACTGGCTGGGCGCAGAGCGAGGAACCGTTCTACAATAAACAGGCTGGGCGCAGAGCGAGGAACCGTTCTACAATAAACTGGCTGGGCGCAAGGCGAGGAACCGTTCTACAATAAACAGGCTGGGCGCAGAGCGAGGAACCGTTCTACAATAAACAGGCTGGGCGCAGAGCGAGGAACCGTTCTATAATAAACTGGCTGGGCGCAGAGCGAGGAACCGTTCTATAATAAACAGGCTGGGCGCAGGCCAAGGAACCGTTATATAATAAACAGGCTGGGCACAGAGCGGGAAACCATTCTATAATAAACAGGCTGGGCGCAGAGCGAGGAACCGTTCTACAATAAACTGGCTGGGCGCAGAGCAAGGAACCGTTCTACAATAAACTGGCTGGGCGCAGGGCGAGGAACCGTTCTACAATAAACAGGCTGGGCGCAGAGCGAGGAACCGTTCTACAATAAACAGGCTGGGCGCAGAGCGAGGAACCGTTCTACAATAAACAGGCTGGGCGCAGAGCGGGAAACCGTTCTACAATAAACTGGCTGGGCGCAGAGCGAGGAACCGTTCTACAATAAACAGGCTGGGCGCAGGGCGAGGAACCGTTCTACAATAAACAGGCTGGGCGCAGGGCGAGGAACCGTTCTACAATAAACAGGCTGGGCGCAGAGCGGGAAACCGTTCTACAATAAACTGGCTGGGCGCAGGGCGAGGAACCGTTCTACAATAAACAGGCTGGGCGCAGAGCGGGAAACCGTTCTACAATAAACTGGCTGGGCGCAGAGCGAGGAACCGTTCTACAATAAACTGGCTGGGCGCAGAGCGAGGAACCGTTCTACAATAAACTGGCTGGGCGCAAGGCGAGGAACCGTTCTACAATAAACAGGCTGGGCGCAGAGCGAGGAACCGTTCTACAATAAACAGGCTGGGCGCAGAGCGAGGAACCGTTCTACAATAAACAGGCTGGGCGCAGAGCGAGGAACCGTTCTACAATAAACAGGCTGGGCGCAGAGCGAGGAACAGTTCTATAATAAACAGGCTGGGCGCAGGCCGAGGAACCGTTCTATAGTGAACAGGCTGGGCGCAGAGCGAGGAACCGTTCTATAATAAACAGGCTGGGCGCAGAGCGAGGAACCGTTCTATAATAAACAGGCTGGGCGCAGGCCAAGGAACCGTTCTATAATAAACAGGCTGAGCACAGAGCGGGAAACCATTCTATAATAAACAGGCTGGGCGCAGAGCGAGGAACCGTTCTATAGTAAACAGGCTGGGTGCAGGCAGAGGAACCGTTCTATAGTAAACAGGCTGGGTGCAGAGCAAGAAACCGCTCTACAATAAACTGGCTGGGCGCAGAGCGAGGAACCGTTCTACAATAAACAGGCTGGGCGCAGAGCGAGGAACCGTTCTACAATAAACTGGCTGGGCGCAAGGCGAGGAACCGTTCTACAATAAACAGGCTGGGCGCAGAGCGAGGAACCGTTCTACAATAAACAGGCTGGGCGCAGAGCGAGGAACCGTTCTATAATAAACTGGCTGGGCGCAGAGCGAGGAACCGTTCTATAATAAACAGGCTGGGCGCAGGCCAAGGAACCGTTATATAATAAACAGGCTGGGCACAGAGCGGGAAACCATTCTATAATAAACAGGCTGGGCGCAGAGCGAGGAACCGTTCTACAATAAACTGGCTGGGCGCAGAGCGAGGAACCGTTCTACAATAAACTGGCTGGGCGCAGGGCGAGGAACCGTTCTACAATAAACAGGCTGGGCGCAGAGCGAGGAACCGTTCTACAATAAACAGGCTGGGCGCAGAGCGAGGAACCGTTCTACAATAAACAGGCTGGGCGCAGAGCGGGAAACCGTTCTACAATAAAATGGCTGGGCGCAGAGCGAGGAACCGTTCTACAATAAACTGGCTGGGCGCAGAGCGAGGAACCGTTCTACAATAAACTGGCTGGGCGCAGGGCGAGGAACCGTTCTACAATAAACAGGCTGGGCGCAGAGCGAGGAACCGTTCTACAATAAACAGGCTGGGCGCAGAGCGAGGAACCGTTCTACAATAAACAGGCTGGGCGCAGAGCGAGGAACCGTTCTACAATAAACAGGCTGGGCGCAGAGCGAGGAACAGTTCTATAATAAACAGGCTGGGCGCAGGCCGAGGAACCGTTCTATAGTGAACAGGCTGGGCGCAGAGCGAGGAACCGTTCTATAATAAACAGGCTGGGCGCAGAGCGAGGAACCGTTCTATAATAAACAGGCTGGGCGCAGAGCGAGGAACCGTTCTATAATAAACAGGCTGGGCGCAGGCCAAGGAACCGTTCTATAATAAACAGGCTGGGCGCAGGCCAAGGAACCGTTCTATAATAAACAGGCTGAGCACAGAGCGGGAAACCATTCTATAATAAACAGGCTGGGCGCAGAGCGAGGAACCGTTCTATAGTAAACAGGCTGGGTGCAGGCAGAGGAACCGTTCTATAGTAAACAGGCTGGGTGCAGAGCAAGAAACCGCTCTACAATAAACTGGCTGGGCGCAGAGCGAGGAACCGTTCTACAATAAACAGGCTGGGCGCAGAGCGAGGAACCGTTCTACAATAAACTGGCTGGGCGCAAGGCGAGGAACCGTTCTACAATAAACAGGCTGGGCGCAGAGCGAGGAACCGTTCTACAATAAACAGGCTGGGCGCAGAGCGAGGAACCGTTCTACAATAAACTGGCTGGGCGCAGAGCGAGGAACCGTTCTACAATAAACAGGCTGGGCGCAGAGCGAGGAACCGTTCTACAATAAACAGGCTGGGCGCAGAGCGAGGAACCGTTCTACAATAAACAGGCTGGGCGCAGAGCGAGGAACCGTTCTACAATAAACAGGCTGGGCGCAGAGCGAGGAACAGTTCTATAATAAACAGGCTGGGCGCAGGCCGAGGAACCGTTCTATAGTGAACAGGCTGGGCGCAGAGCGAGGAACCGTTCTATAATAAACAGGCTGGGCGCAGAGCGAGGAACCGTTCTATAATAAACAGGCTGGGCGCAGGCCAAGGAACCGTTCTATAATAAACAGGCTGAGCACAGAGCGGGAAACCATTCTATAATAAACAGGCTGGGCGCAGAGCGAGGAACCGTTCTAAAGTAAACAGGCTGGGTGCAGAGCAAGAAACCGCTCTACAATAAACTGGCTGGGCGCAGAGCGAGGAACCGTTCTACAATAAACAGGCTGGGCGCAGAGCGAGGAACCGTTCTACAATAAACTGGCTGGGCGCAAGGCGAGGAACCGTTCTACAATAAACAGGCTGGGCGCAGAGCGAGGAACCGTTCTACAATAAACTGGCTGGGCGCAGAGCGAGGAACCGTTCTACAATAAACTGGCTGGGCGCAGAGCGAGGAACCGTTCTACAATAAACTGGCTGGGCGCAGGGCGAGGAACCGTTCTACAATAAACAGGCTGGGCGCAGAGCGAGGAACCGTTCTACAATAAACAGGCTGGGCGCAGAGCGAGGAACCGTTCTACAATAAACAGGCTGGGCGCAGAGCGAGGAACCGTTCTACAATAAACAGGCTGGGCGCAGAGCGAGGAACAGTTCTATAATAAACAGGCTGGGCGCAGGCCGAGGAACCGTTCTATAATAAACAGGCTGGGCGCAGGCCAAGGAACCGTTCTATAATAAACAGGCTGAGCACAGAGCGGGAAACCATTCTATAATAAACAGGCTGGGCGCAGAGCGAGGAACCGTTCTATAGTAAACAGGCTGGGTGCAGGCAGAGGAACCGTTCTATAGTAAACAGGCTGGGTGCAGAGCAAGAAACCGCTCTACAATAAACTGGCTGGGCGCAGAGCGAGGAACCGTTCTACAATAAACAGGCTGGGCGCAGAGCGAGGAACCGTTCTACAATAAACTGGCTGGGCGCAAGGCGAGGAACCGTTCTACAATAAACAGGCTGGGCGCAGAGCGAGGAACCGTTCTACAATAAACAGGCTGGGCGCAGAGCGAGGAACCGTTCTATAATAAACTGGCTGGGCGCAGAGCGAGGAACCGTTCTATAATAAACAGGCTGGGCGCAGGCCAAGGAACCGTTATATAATAAACAGGCTGGGCACAGAGCGGGAAACCATTCTATAATAAACAGGCTGGGCGCAGAGCGAGGAACCGTTCTACAATAAACTGGCTGGGCGCAGAGCGAGGAACCGTTCTACAATAAACTGGCTGGGCGCAGGGCGAGGAACCGTTCTACAATAAACAGGCTGGGCGCAGAGCGAGGAACCGTTCTACAATAAACAGGCTGGGCGCAGAGCGAGGAACCGTTCTACAATAAACAGGCTGGGCGCAGAGCGAGGAACCGTTCTACAATAAACAGGCTGGGCGCAGAGCGAGGAACAGTTCTATAATAAACAGGCTGGGCGCAGGCCGAGGAACCGTTCTATAGTGAACAGGCTGGGCGCAGAGCAAGGAACCGTTCTATAATAAACAGGCTGGGCGCAGAGCGAGGAACCGTTCTATAATAAACAGGCTGGGCGCAGGCCAAGGAACCGTTCTATAATAAACAGGCTGAGCACAGAGCGGGAAACCATTCTATAATAAACAGGCTGGGCGCAGAGCGAGGAACCGTTCTATAGTAAACAGGCTGGGTGCAGAGCAAGAAACCGCTCTACAATAAACTGGCTGGGCGCAGAGCGAGGAACCGTTCTACAATAAACAGGCTGGGCGCAGAGCGAGGAACCGTTCTACAATAAACTGGCTGGGCGCAAGGCGAGGAACCGTTCTACAATAAACAGGCTGGGCGCAGAGCGAGGAACCGTTCTACAATAAACAGGCTGGGCGCAGAGCGAGGAACCGTTCTATAATAAACTGGCTGGGCGCAGAGCGAGGAACCGTTCTATAATAAACAGGCTGGGCGCAGGCCAAGGAACCGTTATATAATAAACAGGCTGGGCACAGAGCGGGAAACCATTCTATAATAAACAGGCTGGGCGCAGAGCGAGGAACCGTTCTATGATAAACAGGCTGGGCGCAGAGCGAGGAACCGTTCTACAATAAACAGGCTGGGCGCAGAGCGAGGAACCATTCTACAATAAACAGGCTGGGCGCAGAGCGAGGAACCGTTCTATAATAAACAGGCTGGGCGCAGAGCGAGGAACCGTTCTATAATAAACAGGCTGGGCGCAGAGCGAGGAACCGTTCTATAATAAACAGGCTGGGCGCAGGCAGAGGAACCGTTCTATAGTAAACAGGCTGGGTGCAGAGCAAGGAACCGTTCTACAATAAACTGGCTGGGCGCAGAGCGAGGAACCGTTCTACAATAAACAGGCTGGGCGCAGAGCGAGGAACCGTTCTACAATAAACTGGCTGGGCGCAGGGCGAGGAACCGTTCTACAATAAACAGGCTGGGCGCAGAGCGAGGAACCGTTCTACAATAAACAGGCTGGGCGCAGTGCGAGGAACCATTCTTTAATAAACAGATTGGGAGCAGGGCGAGGAACAGTTCTATAATAAACAGGCTAGGCGCAGGCCGAGGAACAGTTCTATAATAAACAGGCTAGGCGCAGGCCGAGGAACAGTTCTATAATAAATAGTCTGGGCGCAGTACCATTATATAATAACATTTTAGTCCAGCAAGACGTAGGGATTTATTCACTAAAGGGCAAACAGAAAACTAAAAGACAAAATGTAGCTAAATAGCCGAGGTAAGACCATAAATATTAGATTGTTTTCCCAACTCGATATTTTGGAATTGGGAATTTTAATTCCAAAAAGACAGCATCACATGCGCCACATACTGTCTGTATGTATGGAAACTAATCCAGGGTTATATGAATAAAGACCGCTGTGCCGCATATGGCAATAAATGTTAAATGTGCATTGAAGAATAGAGTGCAATCCTATTGCACAACGCTACAGAATCTGTTGGCGCTTCACAAATAATAATAATAATAATAATAATAATAAATAATAATGTGTTTCAGGGATTCTACATAAAATATTAAAATGAAAAGTGCGGCAGAAAGTAAAACACACAAGTTGTGGTATTCATCGTGCCAACAGAATATATTAATAAAATACATCACTTTGTCTACCTGAGAAATAATGGAGGAAACGCTTTTAAAGTTTGGATCAGACGTATATCAGTTGTCCCCACAAAAACATTCGCTCATCAATATTAGGAGCCCGGTGGAATCCATACTGCCCTACACATCAACCTTTATATTAGACAGGACTTACAATCCATATATGATGTGATTTATTGGGGTGCAGGCAGAAAATCACGCAGAATCTATAGGGATATTATTGGGGTTCAGGCAGAGAAGTACAAACAGTCTGTAGGGATAGTATCGGGGTTCAGGCAGAGACGTACAAACAGTCGGTAGGGATATTATTGGGGTGCTTGCAGTGAAGCTTGCAGGATCCAAAAGGATATTAATTAAAACTGTGGTACAGTCAGGGTAGTATGTCTATCCCAGCCACCACACGGAGTAATGTGTGCCCCTGTCTACGTACAGGGTAATGTGTGCCCCTGTCTCAACAGAGCAATGTGTGCCCCTGTCTCAACACAGCAATGTGTGCCCCTGTCTCATACACAGCAATGTGTGCCCCTGTCTCATACACAGCAATGTGTGCCCCTGTCTCATACAGAGCAATGTGTGCCCCTGTCTCATACACAGCAATGTGTGCCCCTGTCTCATACCCAGCAATGTGTGCCCCTGTCTCATACACAGCAATGTGTGCCCCTGTCTCATACACAGCAATGTGTGCCCCTGTCTCATACACAGCAATGTGTGCCCCTGTCTCATACACAGCAATGTGTGCCCCTGTCTCATACAGAGCAATGTGTGCCCCTGTCTCATACACAGCAATGTGTGCCCCTGTCTCATACCCAGCAATGTGTGCCCCTGTCTCATACACAGCAATGTGTGCCCCTGTCTCATACCCAGCAATGTGTGCCCCTGTCTCATACCCAGCAATGTGTGCCCCTGTCTCATACAGAGCAATGTGTGCCCCTGTCTCATACACAGCAATGTGTGCCCCTGTCTCATACAGAGCAATGTGTGCCCCTGTCTCATACCCAGCAATGTGTGCCCCTGTCTCATACACAGCAATGTGTGCCCCTGTCTCATACACAGCAATGTGTGCCCCTGTCTCATACAGAGCAATGTGTGCCCCTGTCTCATACCCAGCAATGTGTGCCCCTGTCTCATACCCAGCAATGTGTGCCCCTGTCTCATACACAGCAATGTGTGCCCCTGTCTCATACACAGCAATGTGTGCCCCTGTCTCATACACAGCAATGTGTGCCCCTGTCTCATACACAGCA
Source organism: Pelobates fuscus (assembly GCF_036172605.1). NCBI lineage: Eukaryota > Metazoa > Chordata > Amphibia > Anura > Pelobatidae > Pelobates > Pelobates fuscus. The sequence continues at coordinate 378,272,335 of NC_086321.1, forward strand.
ATGTGTGCCCCTGTCTCATACACAGCAATGTGTGCCCCTGTCTCATACACAGTTAGTGTTATACACAGTAAGGTCCCAGCAGGCTGTGGGTCCAGTTACTCTGAGTACCAGCCAGGGTCCCCCAGCTCCCCGGACCCCCCAGGACCCGCACCCCGGGCTCCTACCTGCCAGGGGCCCCCGCACAGCCCGCTGCACACAGTCCGGCCTGATCCTAGCATGCACAATGACTGGGCGGGGGGCGGGGCGGATCCGGGTAACCCCTTCACTGCCAGGCACACAGAGCTACACAGCCAGCTCCCACTGCTCCCACTCTCAGCACTCCCATCCAGCCAGGAGACCAACCACAGCCCAGGGATTAAACACACAGATATTACTGTAACCAAAACCACATTATATACTGGAAATAGTGTGTGCAAACATAATGTAATACAAAACACTATGTCCTGCAACTCATTAAAATATGTCCTAAAAAACAGAATACATCCCAAAACATATTATATCAAAACAGAAATCCCATCTAGATATAATATCTCCATCTCTGTAACTATCCCATATAGATATAATATCTCCATCTCTGTAACTATCCCATATAGATATAATATCCCATCTCTGTAACTATCCTATATAGATATAATATCCCATCTCTGTAACTATCCTATATAGATATAATATCCCATCTCTGTAACTATCCTATATAGATATAATATCCCATCACTGTAACTATCCTATATAGATAAAATATCCCATCACTGTAACTATCCCATATAGATATAATATCCCATCACTGTAACTATCCCATATAGATATAATATCCCCATCTCTGTAACTATCCCATATAGATATAATATCTCCATCTCTGTAACTATCCTATATAGATATAATATCCCATCACTGTAACTATCCTATATAGATATAATATCCCCATCTCTGTAACTATCCTATATAGATATAATATCCCCATCTCTGTAACTATCCCATATAGATATAATATCTCCATCTCTGTAACTATCCTATATAGATATAATATCTCCATCTCTGTAACTATCCCATATAGATATAATATCTCCATCTCTGTAACTATCCCATATAGATATAATATCCCATCTCTGTAACTATCCCATATAGATATAATATCTCCATCTCTGTAACTATCCCATATAGATATAATATCCCATCACTGTAACTATCCCATATAGATATAATATCTCCATCTCTGTAACTATCCCATATAGATATAATATCCCATCACTGTAACTATCCCATATAGATATAATATCCCATCACTGTAACTATCCCATATAGATATAATATCCCCATCTCTGTAACTATCCCATACAGATATAATATCCCCATTACTATAACTATCCCATATAGATATAATATCCCATCACTGTAACTATCCCATATAGATATAATATCCCCATCTCTGTAACTATCCCATATAGATATAATATCCCATCACTGTAACTATCCTATATAGATATAATATCCCATCACTGTAACTATCCCATATAGATATAATATCCCATCACTGTAACTATCCCATATATATATAATATCCCCATCTCTGTAACTATCCTATATAGATATAATATCCCATTACTATAACTATCCCATATAGATATAATAACTCCATCACTGTAACTATCCCATATAGATATAATATCCCATTACTATAACTATCCTATATAGATATAATATCCCCATCTCTGTAACTATCCCATATAGATATAATAACTCCATCACTGTAACTATCCCATATAGATATAATATCCCATTACTATAACTATCCTATATAGATACAATATCCCATCACTGTAACTATCCCATATAGATATAATATCCCATCACTATAACTATCCCATATAGATATAATATCCCATCTCTGTAACTATCCTATATAGATACAATATCCCCATCTCTGTAACTATCCCATATAGATATAATATCCCCATCTCTGTAACTATCCCATATAGATATAATATCTCCATCTCTGTAACTATCCCATATAGATATAATATCCCCATCTCTGTAACTATCCCATATAGATATAATATCCCATCTCTGTAACTATCCCATATAGATATAATATCCCATCTCTGTAACTATCCCATATAGATATAATATCCCCATCTCTGTAACTATCCTATATAGATATAATATCCCATCACTGTAACTATCCCATATAGATATAATATCCCCATCTCTGTAACTATCCCATATAGATATAATATCCCCATCTCTGTAACTATCCTATATAGATATAATATCCCATCACTGTAACTATCCCATATAGATATAATATCCCATCACTGTAACTATCCCATATAGATATAATATCCCCATCTCTGTAACTATCCCATATAGATATAATATCCCATTACTATAACTATCCTATATAGATATAATATCCCATCACTATAACTATCCCATATAGATATAATATCCCATCACTATAACTATCCCATATAGATATAATATCCCATCTCTGTAACTATCCTATATAGATACAATATCCCCATCACTGTAACTATCCCATATAGATATAATATCCCATCACTATAACTATCCCATATAGATATAATATCCCATCTCTGTAACTATCCTATATAGATACAATATCCCCATCACTGTAACTATCCCATATAGATATAATATCCCATCACTATAACTATCCCATATAGATATAATATCCCATCTCTGTAACTATCCTATATAGATACAATATCCCCATCTCTGTAACTATCCCATATAGATATAATATCCCCATCTCTGTAACTATCCCATATAGATATAATATCCCCATCTCTGTAACTATCCCATATAGATATAATATCCCATCTCTGTAACTATCCCATATAGATATAATATCCCATCTCTGTAACTATCCCATATAGATATAATATCCCCATCTCTGTAACTATCCTATATAGATATAATATCCCATCACTGTAACTATCCCATATAGATATAATATCCCATCACTGTAACTATCCCATATATATATAATATCCCCATCTCTGTAACTATCCTATATAGATATAATATCCCATCACTGTAACTATCCCATATAGATATAATATCCCATCACTGTAACTATCCCATATAGATATAATATCCCCATCTCTGTAACTATCCCATATAGATATAATATCCCATTACTATAACTATCCTATATAGATATAATATCCCATCACTGTAACTATCCCATATAGATATAATATCCCATCACTATAACTATCCCATATAGATATAATATCCCATCTCTGTAACTATCCTATATAGATACAATATCCCCATCTCTGTAACTATCCCATATAGATATAATATCTCCATCTCTGTAACTATCCCATAGATATAATATCCCCATCTCTGTAACTATCCCATATAGATATAATATCCCATCTCTGTAACTATCCCATATAGATATAATATCCCATCTCTGTAACTATCCCATATAGATATAATATCCCCATCTCTGTAACTATCCTATATAGATATAATATCCCATCACTGTAACTATCCCATATAGATATAATATCCCATCACTGTAACTATCCCATATAGATATAATATCCCCATCTCTGTAACTATCCTATATAGATATAATATCCCATCACTGTAACTATCCCATATAGATATAATATCCCATCACTGTAACTATCCCATATAGATATAATATCCCCATCTCTGTAACTATCCCATATAGATATAATATCCCATCACTGTAACTATCCTATATAGATATAATATCCCATCACTGTAACTATCCCATATAGATATAATATCCCCATCACTGTAACTATCCTATATAGATATAATATCCCATCACTGTAACTATCCCATATAGATATAATATAAAATAATACTAATACTAATACTAATAATAATAATAAACACTCTCATGGCACAGTGCTGGGATATCCAAGAAGAGGGATAATAATAATACTGATAATAATAATAATAATAATAATAATAATAATACTGATTATATTAATAATAATACTGATAATAATAATACTGATAATAATACTGATAATAATAACAATACTACTACTACTACAACTAATAATAATAATAATAAACACTCTCATGGCACAGTGCTGAGATATCCAAGAAGAGGGATAATAATAACAATAATAATACTGATTATATTAATAATAATAATACTGCTAATAATAATAATAATACTGATAATAATAACAATAATAATGCTGATGATAATAATACTAATAATAATAATAATAATAATGATGATGATAATAATAATAATTGGTATAAATCATGCAGTGACAGTTATCGCAGTCCTGTATAGATTGTGATAGGAATTTACTAATAATTCACCCATTGATATCTCAGCTATAACTGCTCTCTGCAGCCCATGAGGGATTTAAAGGGCTCCCTGGGGACCCCACCACCACCTCCCTGGGGGGAGCCAGGATCAAACAGAGCCCCACCATGCTCTGAGAACTTACCTCCATGCAGTTTGGCCGTCTCACCAGCCATGTTCGGTCTCCATTCTGTACTATGGGGAGTCTTGTTTGGCTCCACGCAGCGTGGTTTTCTGTTTGTCCTGAGCCCGTCCCCCCCTCCCAGAGCCGCTGCACTTGGTACGCTCCAAACACTCGGTCCCCCCTCCCGGAAGTTGACAGCTTCGCTTAGCAACGCCAGCAGCAGCGCTTAGCAACGTAAACATGTCTGCCCCCAGCAGGTGAGTATCCCCACATTTCGTCACATATTTCGTCTATAATTTATTGTAATTAGTAAATTAACGGATAATATACCCACAGCTGCCCCCCTGGTGCTCCCAGGACCTCTGTGTGTCTGTATAATGTAATTTATCAGTGACCCTTTAACTGCCCTACTGGGGCCCAATTATTCTCTATCTGTCCTTACCAGGTTGTTATTTATAATAATATATTGGCAGGGGGAGGGGGAGAGTAGGATAATTTATTTATCTGCTACAGGACTTTAGTAAATTACTGGACGGGTGCGAGGAGTCACGGGATGTCACCTTTGTCACATGGTGCATTGATGACAAATTTTGTATTTTTTTATTGGTATGCTAGGAACATCGGGGTGAGGGCAAAAATAAAAATTAATAACTATTTAATATCTACGTATGTGTTAGAAATGTGGCTTGCACAGAATAAAGATGAAATGTTAGGTTCCACAACAATTAACATTACTTTGCAAAATGCAAACATTCATCCTTAGATATTTGTACCACAATGCCAAATGCTTAGTTTGTAAAAAAAAAACAAAACAAACCAAAAAAAACCTTGTGTTTTAAATAGGCAGTTCAGGACCCACAATCCCAACACAGTATTGTAGTGGTAATGGCTCTAGGAGTCCCTTGGTGTTGTATTGAAGTCACCTTCCAACTGTTTGACACTTACCTTGGTCTCCATGGGACCCTCAGTTTCAGCCTTCGCTCCTCGTATCGCTGATGCAGAAGTCCCCCTTGTGCATTAACTTGATCAATTTTGGTTTTATTCGAAAGGGATTAATTGGCAGAGGGCATCAGCTGACATTCTTAGCCAGTGACTAATGTTCAACTATAGGTGGAACTGACATCACTAATGCAGAAGTAGGAACTTCTGCATTAGTAATCTCAGAAGAGGCACCCAGGAGACAAAGCTAAGTGTCAAATCATTTGACTACTTACCAAGGCTTGGCACCAGTGGTCATCTGTCCCCATATCCACTAAGTGTGCTGTAGTGGTCATGGTGCCTAGACTGACTGATCTTATACTTGTGCAATAATCCACAATGCCACCACAGCAGCACTCACAAGCCATTCCTATTATATATTATGGAAGTAGCACCATACATGCACTTTCCTGTTTCTGTTAATGGGAGATCAGTGATGAACTGAGATATGTTAGCCAGTTCCAGGTTTCCGTGAATGCAAGGGGAGAGCCTGGGATATGCTTTAGGAAAAGTACAAAGATGACGAGCTAAACCTATTGTATAACCTGTATTTAGTCCTAGACCTGAAGAGGAACGAGGGGGGTTCCCACCATCTGAGAACGAGGTAAGAGGAACCGATTTTTGCCAGTAGAGCTGTAGACGTTTGTACGGATTAATATATTTTAGTAAAATGACTGTTGACTTGTTCTAATGCATTGTTTTCACATAGTGAAATCCAAATACTACGGAGTGTACATGCTAAACAGGGCTGGTAGTAAACCATGAAAACCATCCTTCAAAATTTGCCAACAACTCTGTATAGTTTGCGATTTTCCTCCTTTCTACCATTATTGTTTCCTATATTTTTAGAACATAACGTTCATCTCGCTGTAAGGCATGTTTCAGTGAATACGTGTTCCCCCAGATATGGAATATGGTGACATTAGGGATGGACCAATATAATTTTTCCAGAGTCAATGCCGATATAGATTATCTGTTGCCTTTCAGGCCGATTGCTGATAACCAGTGCTAATGTTTTGTACATTTAAAGTTAACAAGCTGACAGTGTCCACACTCCCATCATTTTCATGCAGCCAGTACTTGCTGGGATCAGTGAGATCAGTGCTGTTACAATCACACTCCTATCACTCTCAGTCAGACATACATTACAGAATGATTCACTGTCTCACCTCTATACTGTACCTCCCAGGGCTCAACGTTGTTTTTTGGGTTTTTTTTTTAATGCCCTTAAGCATGTCATTATTGATTTGGATTGGCTTTGAATTGTTCAAAGTCTCTGATAATGTCCGCAATTTCTTATTTTAGTCAAGCTTTTCAAATTATTTAATATTTTGAAAATATATATATTTGGTATTGTTAATATTTTGGAAAATATCCTTTTAAAAGTTTATCCAAAAATATTAAATCATTTGAAAAAACCTATCCAAAAATATAAAATGAAGGCCAGTATTTCCCATTTAACAAGAAGAGAATAGTGTCTGATATGAGATCTTTTTTGTTCGGTTGTTTAGGAAGCAGTTGTGCAAAGTGGACACGAAGAGGAAGATGCAGGACATGCCACTCCACCAGCGGCTGTTTCTCCCCCTGGGACAGCAAGGCAGGTGGTAAGTCAGCCTGTTAGAGGGAAGAGAGGCAGCCCATATGTGGATCAACACACTTAACCATTTATTGCCTGTGTTTGTCAACAAAGAGTCAAGCCTTATAGAGTACCATAGATTTTGCCACCATGCCCATCCATCAGGCACTCAATAAATCCGTGTTTATTTTCCCTTCTGACAGCCATATCTGCAAACATAACTGAAACTTTACATCAGGGCTGTCCAACAGGGAAAATCCCCAGATGTTGTAGAACTACAGCTCCCATAATACTTTGTCATTCTAAATTAATTCAAAAGGCATGCAAAGCATCATGGGAGTTGTAGTTCTACAACATCTGGGGATCTACCTGTTGGGCAGCCCTGCTTTACATTGATAAATGAGACACAACAATATTCACGTATCTGACTTTGGGTATTATTGTACAGGATATTATGAAAGTTATATCTCTGCTGCTTTCTCTCCTTTTTAATAGCCTCACGAAGATGATGGATCAGCCCAGTTATCTGGGGTGGAGCCATTTATACCCAAAATATTTGACCGAGAGCAGCCAGTGAACACCAGCAGTCATAGCGTGCCAACTTCTTCTCAAGCCAGCAGCCAGAGATCTACCCGATCAACGAACATGGAGCAGCTGGGAGAGTCAGGTATGAGTGGGTGGGAGGGCACAAGGTCAGCACAGGTTTTATTGGCCTATATGCATACCTCTATTGATTCTTCCCTGGGATTTCTGCCCCCCCCCCCCCCATTGTTTTGATACCTAACAAAATGTTTGTTTTACTTCGTGCATAGATGCATCACCCCATCCCATAGCTTTATAGCAGGCTCATCTAACCCTAATATCTCTCTCCCACAGCCCAAGTTACAAGTTTCCTGCCATAGACCTAAATTGAACTCAGACTAATTCTTGATCTTTCTTCTGCTTTGACACTGTAATGCTCCGTAATCTCAGTCTACGAGACTCTGCTCTTTCCTGGTTGTTCTACGTCTCTCAGCGCTCTTTCAGTGTTTATTTTTCTGGCTCTCCATCTTCTCCTCAGTCTCTCTTTATCGGTGTTCCTCAAGGTTCAGTCCTTGGTCCCCTACTGCTCTCGAGCAGCCTCCCATGGTAAACTCATTAGCTCTTTTAGCTTCCAATATTATTTCTATGCAAATGATACGCAAATCTACCCGTCCTCTCCTGATCTCTCCCTGCCCACTCATGACTCTGACTGCCTCTCTGCTATTTCCAACTGGATGGCTCCTCACTTACTTAAACTCAACCTGTCCCAAACAGAACTTCTGGTCTTTCCTCCCTCAAGTGTTGCTATTTCCATGTCTGTCTCCTTCCAAATCAATGGCGCTACCATCAGCTCTACCTCGCAGGCTTGCGAGTTCTCTTTTACTTCCACCTCTCCTTCACCCCTCATGTCGAATCAGTCGCCAAATCCTGTTACTTGTAGCACAAAAACATAGTGCGCATCCGCCCCATTTAACGCCGGACGCAGCTATGGTACTGGTACATGCCACTATCCTCTCCCGCCCTGACTATTGCAATCCACTTCTCAGTGATCTTACATGGTCCCAGCTTGCCCTGTTACAGCCTGTAATGAATGTGGCAATGAGGCTCATCTTCCTGTCCACCCACAATGCCCATGACTCGCCCCTCTTCCCGTACGATTTAGGGTTCAATTAAAAATCCTGGTACTTGCTTACCAATCTCTACATAACGCTGCTACTATCTATATTCACTAATACACAAGTATGCCTCGTCTAGGCCCCTGCGATTTTCTGAAGGTCTGCATCTCTCTTCTGTTCGTACTCGCACCTCTGATGCCCATCTTCAAGACTCCTCTAGGACTACGGCGTTCCTTTAGAACTCCCTTCCCTGCTCTGTTAGACTCTAACCCAGTCTCAGTTAATTCAAAAGACCATTAAAAACTCATGTCTTTAGGAAAGCATATCATTTAAACTAATAGCTTTCCCTCCCCGCACCTTGGTAACTCATCTCCTGTGACTGTGTATAAATACATATATCAAACTGGATGGTGTAACCACATTTCTGATCAACATTCTATCAGGACCTAAAGTGTTATTCTAAAGGGAAACAATAGGCTCATTGAAGTGTTCCGGGTGCAGTGTCCCAGTCCCCTTAACCCTGCAATTGTAATTATTGCCGTTTTGTGATAAACTGCAATAATTACCTTGCCGTGTTAACTCCATCTCTAGTGGCTGTCCATCAAGAAGTGGAATCCACTTTTTGTCTTTTCTAAGAGTATATCGATATAATTTCATACAATATGATATATTAACATATTTAGTGTCTTTCTATTGGTAATGCTTAGTGAATCATTGTCCATATTTGTGAAGGTGCAGTACTCTGGAAATAATGTATCGTCATTCTTACCACGTGTTTTCCACTTTTTATTGTAGAAACAAACCATAGCGCTGTCTTTGTAATGTTATGTCTGTTTTGTGGAACCCAACTTCTGCAAATGTTGACCAACCAAAAGCAGTTTTATGATCACAAGATTCATATTTCTGCTGCCAGCATTGGGATCTCACCCTTTCTCAGTCTTTGTTTTGTTTTATTTAGCTCAGTGTTTTTGTTTTTTTTCTGGATTCAGGTGAAATGGAAGCAAGAATCTCCTCGCCATACTCTGCTCTCAATCCCTTCAGCCAACAACTGGAAGAATATAGTCGTGAAGGGGAAGAACAAATGCCCACGGGATCAAGAAGGGAAGAGACTGCACCAGAAGACGAGGACGAGGGGGATGAGTCAGATCTAGTGGTTCTGGATCCTGATCATGTAAGACATAAAATGAAGACCTTGAGATACTAATAAAACTGTATGGTATTAAAGGAACACTATACATCAAAATGTAGGCATTCTGGTGCAAAGAGCCTGTCCATGCAGACTGACACTTGTAAACATTGCCTTTTCTGCATCTGTCCACCTGTAATGGCTGTTACTAGATGCCCTTATTGGTTCAGTTCCTGCAGTCTTCACGGGACCAATGTTTATAGTACATGTCTATAAGGTGATGCTGATTGGTGCAGCGTTGCAATTACCAAGCTTGCGCACAAACCTCCCCCATGCTTTCTGTGGCTGAGATCATCTTTAATGAGGATCTCAGACAGAGGAGGAGAGGCGGCTGTGTTGAGGCTGGCATACCAGGGAGTGTAAGGTAAGTACATCTGTTTAACTATTTTAGTTGGGGTAATCTAAATCATACGTTTGGATTCCAAATGATAAAGTGTACTTTTAAGTGATATATTATCTTTCAACCTCAATATTGTATGGTTTAAGGATCACTTCTTTGGAACACTGGAGTGACCTGTGTCTTTCTTAGTGGACAATACTTCATCCTCATTTAAGTGCCTCCTCAAAATATTGAGATCATTTTGGGGGATTTTGGAGACCAGCAGCTCAAAAAAATTGGTGTGTAACATATTTGTAACATGGTTATTGTTATATAGGGTCAGATTAAAATATTAAAATTATTTTCGAAAATGATTCGTACAATCACTAGGGAATCAAACCAGCTTGCTTGTAAAACCAATAATCCAGCTTACATAAAGGGAAAAATAATAACACAATATAAAATATAAAAACTTTTTCAGAGAATATTTTCTATGATTCTTTTTGTTACAAGATACGGAGTAATGATATGGTTACTAGTAAGGCGTTGTCATAAGTATTTACGATTTTTGTTTTGCTTGTGGTTAGAAAAGTCGTCCAGGGCTCTGTCTGTATTTTTGCTGCTAGTGCATATTAAACATTATCTAAAAAATATGCAATTAGTTTGAAAATATTTAATAAAAGATGCATTTTTAATCACTTTACTTTGTCTTCTTGGCTTGAAGAATTTATACATTAATTATTAGCCAGAGAAAGTAATGTGGAACATAGCCCAGCATGGTAACAGATGGTGGCAGATGTATTTTTCTTCTATAAATCTCTTAACGTGAAGTTTGTCTCCACTGATTCCTTTTTGCGCAGTTATTTATTTGTGATGCTATCAGTTGCTGTTAAAGTATCACAGTGTCATCAGGCTGGGTGAGACTCAGCTATGAGAGCTGGCATTGAAAGCTTGGATTTTACTTAAACTATAGCCATCTATAGTTTCTTAAAGGGATACTCTAAGCACTAAAACAACTTTATCTTAATGAAGCAGTTTTGGTGTATAGCTCATACCCCTGCAGTCTCACTGCTCAATTCTCCGCCATTTAGGAGTTAATTACTTTTGTATCGGTTTATGCAGCCCTAGTCACAAAGAGTACTTTGATTTAAAAGTTCTTAAACGGCAATGGGGTATGGAAGAGTGTACGTAAAATCACACATTTCTTTTCTTTTTATTGTTGTAGCCTCTGATGACCAGATTCCAGACAGCTCTCAAGAACTACCTCACTAAACAAATCCAAAGCTTGGACCTGGAGCTAAATGAAATGGTAACGAACACATGGCTAAACATTTACACTATGAACTCTTTAGCATCTATTGCTGTAATGAATGAAGAGATAGTTAAAAGGGAACACCATTCATGAATTTGTGTTTCACCTACTTATATTATTTGTAGGGAATATTTACGTGTAAAAGACATTCACAAATGCATTATGTGGAATCTAGCACAAACCAGAATGACTTTATTTAGGCATTAATCATGATTGGAATAGGTCCCTCTATCTAAATAAAGACTTTCTTTTAAAATCATCCCCCCCCCCCAGCATATTTATGATGGCATGATAATATGTCTGAACTCCTGGAAGCATATAGCATGGTAATATTGAGGGAGACATGCGAGAAAGGATTTACTGCTAATAGTAACCACTTATTTTTCAATGATTCAAGATCATTTGCTTCAAGGGAAAGACGGTTGGTCTGGGGTAATAGGGTTCTATTTGGTAAATCGGTGGAATTGCCGGGGTCTTTTCTGTAAAGGGGCATAACAGTGAGAGTAACACACCACCCCTGCCCTGCCCGGGCTTCACCAGAAAACTCCCAAATGAGACCTGGAGGGTTCCCAGAGAGAAATGCGTTTCCAGACATTCTACATTTTTTTTTTGTTTGTTTAATCTTTGTAGAATGCAGTAATGAAGAAAAATAAAAACCAGCGCGAGGATCTTGGCGTAATTCTTTACGGAATACAGCAAGAGCTAGCCCGTCTCCAAATGGGTCTTGAGAAGCAGCATGATAAACACACCCAGATTTCCGTTCAACGCCAGCAGAAGGAGCAAGAGCTGGAAGCTACCCGCAGTCTATATAAAAATAATTACCAGCTTATATCCCAAGAGCGCAAAGAAGGTTAGCCACGCCCTCTGCGCAATACAACACGGTCACTTGGTACAGAGTTTATTATATACTAGCTGACCAGGAAAACGAGGTCCTGGTGTTTGCAGCATTTGTTCAGTGCTCCTAGTTGTTTCACAGAGAAATTTATGTTCAACCTTTAGTGTTTGTTATCCTTTTCTGGTCCCAAATTGTGTTTGCCTTCTTGTTCTGTGATTTATTTATTTTTTTATGTTATTGTGCATGTCCCTAAAATGTTCGAGCTGTTACTCTGTATGAGCCGTTTTAGATTCCTGCCCACCTACAGCAGGAGAATTCTCAGATATTTCTCTAATGTTACAGGGTGAAACAATACGTACACATAGAGTAAACTGTTTTATTTAACTACTAAATGTTTGACAGATCCAATAAGTGTTTCGTGTAAATGTACCCATAACCTCTTACTATCACTTTAAGGTAAAATGAGCCTTGACTAAGCAGCCCACTATAGGAGAAATTCAATGCCCTCCCATGAAAGGGAACACTACCATTTCGTAGGAAAAGAAGATTAGGCAACATTGACTATTTCAACAGAGATTTGATTACAAGCAGAAAATGTTTGAGGGCAAAGCGTCCTGACGAAATATTACTTACAGGCTGATGTTGGATATCAAATGTCTGATATCAGATTCATAAAATTTCACACTTGAGTGTTTAGGGGCCTCATCAAAACATAGAATCACTCTCTTTTTTGAAAGAGCTAAATTGAATCTTTCTCCCAGAAATACTAATCCCTTGAACTATATTGTAATGCTGTTGAGTTGACCTATTGCACAGATATCCTGGTCGTAGAAGTATCTAACAATCTGTCTGTCCATCCTTACTTTTACCATCCAGTCTCCACCATGCAGACTGAAGTGGAGAACCTGGCTTTACGTCTCTTCTACATGGAGAACATGAATAAAGATACACGCTCAGATATTTCTGTGATGAAACGCGCCGTCCAAAAGGCAGAGATGGAGAAAATGCAGGCTGAAGTGGAGAAACTCAAGCAGGTATTTTGTGAGTCTGTAGAAAGTTCTTCCTCCCGCTCTACCATCTATCATGATGAGCCTATGTCATGATTTCACACTTTATTTTTTAATGCATAATTTTGATGAAGGTATAATTACACAGTAGTTACATCTCTCCATAATCTTTTTATTCCATAATCCTTAGGATATGTTTGTGGATCGACTGACCCGGGAAGCTGACCGTCTGCGGGAGCAGATTTCCTTGTATGAAGCACAAATCGCTGCCCAACGAGAGGACACAAAGGCGGCCCGTGAAGCCGTTTCAGAGGTAGGAAGTCTCAGCTCTCTTAAAGACCGAACAGCCTGCTCATTCCATAGAAATGACACACTTTATTCCCTGTATTTATTTTAACTCTCTTGATTTCCAAATGCAGGCCAATATGGAGATTGAATCTATTGGTTTGGAGAAGAAACAACTCTTCCAACATTGGAACAGCAGTCTGATTGGGATGACAAGGCGAGACGAGGCCTACGCCGCTATCAAGGAAGCACTCAGGTATGTCTTTAACCCATGTAGCTGGTGAAAATCTTGGTTGGTTGTCAGAGATAAGTCACACCATCATTTGAGTACATCTATTTGCACTTATTTACTAGCACCTCTCACGTGAACAGTAAAAATAAAGATCTATGTAATCTGTGCCCATTTACAGATGTAGTGAATTTAGCCATACAATGCCAGGTAAGGTTATGATTGCATCTAATGGTAATGAGTTTTAGCGTTAAAATCCCCATCCCCTCCGTCAGTGATTGCTAATGTTCGCACTGCAGGTACTAGTGGATTCAATTTCCCACAACACTCAGTCAGCCTTCAAGGAAATGCAATCCACAGACCTTTGCAGTATCAAGCATAGCCCTTAATCACCTTGAATCACAAACATAGAAACATGGAATGTGACGGCAGATAAGAACCATTTGGCCCATCTAGTCTGCCCAATTTTCTAAATACTTTCATTAGTCCCTGGCCTTATCTTATAGTTAGGATAGCCTTATGCCTATCCCCCGCATGCATAAACTCCTTTACTGTGTTAACCTCTAACTAACTACTGAACAAAAATATTCATTGAGGCAGTCAGCTAGACCTTTATCCTCTTCTACATACCTTCCTTCTTTTGTCTATCATGTATTTACTGCTACTCTCACTATAATCATTCAGCCTGGCCCAGCAAGAGCTTCTCGCTATGGACACAGAAATTGAAAGCTATAAGAAATCGATCACAAAAGAAGAGGACCGCAACGAACAGCTCACGTTTATGTACAACCGCGCAGAAAGTGATGCAGCCATGACCAAGAAGCTAGTTGTTCAGTGCCAGGCCAGACAGGAGGCGCTGAGGGTGGAGTTTAGCACGTACATGCGCACCCTGCAAGACACAGAGCAAGCACTAAGCAGATCCACTGGGGTAAGTGTACCCTCACTGCAGCTTGTCTGAAATACCTGGTGCCAATACCTGGAGGTGGGAGCTTCAGTCCAGGGAGATAAAATACACACGTTCAAAAAAAGTTCCATAATAAATTTTTTTAAAAATGATTTCAATTAAACAGCATCAAAATAACTTCAAATGTTAACTTTTTCAAATACTAAGTAGGTCAGTGTTAATTAGCGTTAATTGGAAGGGGGAAATTGGGTGCACAGATAACCAGCTGGTAAAGGAAATGGACAGGGTCAATCTACAACAGCTGGGGATTTATTTCCCGGCCAGCCCTGGTCTATAATATAAATGTTATGCCTTCCCGATTGCTAGATAAACATCTCTGCTGGATGGAAATTGTCTGCGTCGTGCTGTGTTATTGCATTGCAGGGGTGTACATACTGCACCCACTGATACCTGGTTTATATCTCTATTACAATGTCAGAGGTCCAAACTAAATGGAAACAGTAGCTGTATACAGGCAAAACAATACATTTAATTATTGATAAAGTTGGAACAGAGTTTGCAAATGATTACTATTTTATAAGACAAACTGTGAGTGTCAGACATTGAATCTGACAAAATAATTCCTTTAAGGACCAGTGACAGAATAATTCCATCATAACAAACCAGCCTTGAAACGTCCCACATAACAATGGAGTTTCCCACTCGTTTAATAATGACCAGATTGTGATAGCAATGTTCTATATCATTTGGTTTGTTGGTCCTTACTGGATCGTGTTATCTGGGCAGATATTGTTACAGTTAATTATAAATACAATTATTTATGTAGCGCCAACATATTCCGCAGTGCTGCACAATAGGTAAACACGACAAACATGTTTGACATACAGGAACGGTAAATATTTTACCAGAGGCTGTGTTTTTGGCTGTTTTAATGTTTCATCTTGTTTCACAAATATATTTAAAGGAACGGGCTGGGCGTTTGGGCGAGCTGAACTTGCTCCGCAAGCAAATTGAGAAAGAAAGTCAAGTGAAGTTGGCCCTGGAAAACCAGATCATGGAGAAGCTACAGGAGAAGATGACATCTGACAAGGCCACCAAATATTCTTCTCTTTTGGCTGAGAAGTTGCAGAAGCGTAAATTAGATCTGGTAAGTGAGCGGAAAACAAAGGAATCTTCGTGCCAGAGAGAAGAACTACAGATTGTATCAGGGTTCCTATGTCCTGTAAATATCTATTGCTGATCTGCTGATATTGGGCCGGTTAGTAATTCTGAGCCAGGGCACCTTCATTTCATGGAAGCTGTAAATTAACATCGTAGTGGATAGTAAATTAATGTACCATTGTTTATTTAAGAAAAAAAAAAAACAATTTAAGAGATTATTTAAGTTACCAACTGACTCTGTGATAGACAGGACAGCGAGGGTCTGGAACCAAAGATGACGAATGAAATCCATGCCTAAAAAGCCAAAAGACTCTGATGTTGGGTAGGAACCAAACAGAGTGCATGGTGTTAGAGGAAAGAATAAGACAGTGAAGTTTAATAGTGGTCCAAATTAAGGTTCTAGAATGTTCTGTGAACGCAAGCCTTATTTTCTGCTTTTGATGTTGCATATCTAATGTAGTTCTCTTTATGTGGTGAAGGACATAGTATACACATAGTATACACAGGAATCAGAAATGAAAATGTGTGACTGAACTACATTTAATCCGTATTTAACTTGTCTGCTTCTGTCCCACCCCCGCAGGATATTGAATATTCCAAACTGGAAAATGATACCGCACAGGTCCAGCTTGAGATCAATCACAGCTCATCCCAGATCAAAGCTCTTAAGAGGACGTTGGTCGAGCTGGAGAAGAACATCCAGAGTACCACTGAGCTGATCTCCCGTAGCCAGAATGAGATATCTAAACGTACCATAGCAATTGAAAGGAAGCAGACCACCATCAACTTATTCAGCAAACAGATAGAGGCCACTATTGCACAAATTGGGGTATGTGGCACCCCAAGAATTACAAGCTATTGCTAATGTACAACATTTGGTATCATCTGATCACAGCAGAATTCATTGTTACTGCAGAAATTGCAGGGATCCTAATATTGAGAGAAAGGGTGGATGTTTTGAAAACCCGTATCAGGTCTTTAACTAAGAAACCTTATTGAACATTGTCCTAATAACTGTTTTGGGATGGGAGTCCAGCAGATCTAGAGTTCATGTTGGGGGAAATTGCAAACACCACAAGTGCAGAAGGTGAAAGAAAAAATCTTAGAAAGATAACTGGCTTTTTAATTGCTTGAGTACAGATAATGGCAGAAAATAGATGACACTGGTGAGATGTAAGTGTACATTAACATGTTTAGATTATATTTAATCTATTTTGAGAAAAAGACAGCGAGAGAGAAGGAGAGAGCTAGCGAGAGAGACAGGTGAGTGTGTTTTTACTTACTGACACTCCAGTTGATGTGGACTACATCTGCCATTTTGCTTTACCAGCATTATGGCCGTAAGAGAATTATGGGGGATGTCATCAATAACAGCTGGAGTGCTAAGGGTTACTACCCCTTTTTCAGACCCTGTACATGTGAATTTTGAAGACCCTTGAATGAGTTTAACAATGCTGCCTTACTCGTTTTGATTTTAAGGGTATAGAACTGGGACCTCTGGAGATTCAGGTCACCTCGCTAAACAAACAGATAGACGAGTGCAACTCTGAAATATTGGCTGTACAGCAGTACTGGCTGCGCCTGCAGACCGAGATGGTGAATCTGACCCGACAAAGGGAGGAGCAGGATGCATCAGTGGAGATGTTGAAAAGAGAACTGACCATTCTGCAGCAGAAAAAAATCCGCACTGAGAGTAGGTGGAATTAAGTGATATTCCAAAATCAAAGAGTTCAAGAATAGGTGAAATGTCATTTTATTCTGAAAGGATTTAATGTAAAAATTCAGCATTCCTTTATATTTTTAGCTGTTTTTTTTTTTTTTTTTTAATTCTTTATTTTTGTTGTGCATAAGATTGGCATACGTGTGTGTGTTGCCACAGTTTAACGCATTATAAAACATAGTAAAACATAAGCAATTCAGATTGTAAAGCATGGTGGCACATGAGGAAAACTGCACAAGTATTTTATATTAAACATGTTTAAATTGCTCCAGTCAGTGGAGGTAGAAAGACATATTTTATGCACATTGACTGGGATGTAACAAGGAAGATTACTTTAAAATATGAGTGCATTTCAAGATGTGAAACTGTAAGCTTTGGGTGACCTCTAGGTAATACTCATGTGTACTCAGGTGTTGGGATTGCAGCCAGCCGTTGTCAGGAACAAGCAATAGGCAATGTGGAGGTAGTCCAGGAGCCAGGCAATTGTCTCCTGGGGAGGTTTGGCTGTTAAGCCTGTGAGTTGCCCATAGGGGTTTAGCCGATGCCCTTAAGGTG